>NC_137776.1:166071183-166671183 GCF_963455305.1 Plecotus auritus
AGCCGTGGGCAAACTACGGCCCGCTGGCCGGATGCGGCCCGTTGGGCTGTTCTATCCGGCCTGCGGAGCCGAAAGAGCAGAGGGTTCTCTTGCTCTCCCCTCTGCTCCTTCACCAGCAGCAGTGTTAACATGGCAACGTCGGGAAACTCGGCCGCAGCTCCTTCTTCTGAGCGGGCGGATTTATATCCGCCCATTCAGTAGAAGGAACAACCTCTCAGTCTTCCAGAGGCTCTTTGTAATGCCTGCGGACGCGTCCCCCGACATCACCCTGGGAATGCGTAGACACGTTATCGTGGTGATGTAGGGAGACACGCCCCTGGAGAGCACAGTATCAGAGCCTTTCTGAGGTAAGATTAAGAGCTCTACTCAAACACAATTTTTTCCTGTTCCCACATTCTGTACATCACAATGACTTGTTAATAAAACAACAAAGACTTTCAGCTTTTAGGGCTTGTATCCACTGCAGTTTTTTTTCCCACTGCGGACGCGCGCAGCAGGGAAAAGACACACAGAGGACATGTCACACTAGCCATGCTGCGGCTGCATTTTTTTGCTGATACGGATGCGGTATCAGTAACGCTACCGTGGCCACTAACTGCATGTGTTAGCGGCAAAACAAATGCATTTTGTGCTGCGTTTGCTTCTCCCCCTTGCGCCTGTAAAAATGCGTGCTACAGGGCATTTGTGTTAACATGCACCACTGCACATTAGCATCAACGCTGGTGTTAAAATGTTTGAAATGAATAAAACTATTGAAATAAAAAAAAAAAACATCATTTATGTAATGATGTTTACTTTGAATTTATATTAGTTCACACAAACACTCCATCCATGCTTTTGTTCCGGCCCTCCGGTCCAGTTTAAGAACCCATTGTGGCCCTCGAGTCAAAAAGTTTGCCCACCCCTGGTCTAGTAGAATAACAATAATTCAATTATATAAACTATATTTGTTGCACACCTATCATATACCAAATAAAATTCCAAGCAATAATGAAACAGCAATGAATAAGAAAGGCCCATGCTTTCATGGAGCTTACATTCTAATGTTGGGGAACACAATAATCACATAACTAGGTAAGCAAAACATTTTAAATATAAATACTATGCAAATATTAAAATAGGAAAATGTGATAGACAGTATGTGTAGCTGAAAATAATTTCTCTTCCTTCATGAGAAAATGATATTTAAGCTGAAATGTAAATGACATCAAGTAGCCAGGCTGACCAACATCAGGGAAAAATTATTCTAGGGAAAAGAAATCATTGTTTTAAAAAAGAGGGGAGCAGGGGTCCTCAAACTTTTTAAACAGGGGGCCAGTTCACTGTCCCTCAGACCGTTGGAGGGCCGGACTATAGTTTAAAATGTAAGACTGATATCCAACTGGTAGGCAGAGACCAGCTATGAAGGCTACGAGTTGGAGTAGAGTTTGTATTTTCTTGTAAGTGTGACAGAAGCAGGAAAGTGATAGACTCTCTAGTGGTTTTGATGTGTGTCCAGAGTCTTCGATATTTCACCTTTCAAGAGCTGGAGCCTGCCTTAACCGGTTTGGCTCAGTGGGTAGAGCGTCGGCCTGCGGACTCAAGGGTCCCAGGTTCGATTCTGGTCAAGGGCATGTACCTTGGTTGCGGGCACATCCCCAGTAGGGGGTGTGCAAGAGGCAGCTGATTGATGTTTCTCTCTCATCAATGTGTCTAACTCTCTCCCTTCCTCTCTGTAAAAAATCAATAAAATATATTTAAAAAAAAAAAAAAAGAGCTGGAGCCTCATTCCTCTCACCCTAAGCATGGGCTGCACTTGGAATAAAGCAGGACAACATGCTACTTTTGAGGACAGGTCATTATGATACTCCAGTTCCCGTCTCACTCCCGCTCTGAGATTATTCACTTTAGGGGAGCCAGTTGCCCTGTCATGAAGACATTCAAGTTTTAGAGTTTTCAGTGTATAGATCTTTCACCTCCTTGATTAAATCTACTCTTAAGTATTTTATTGTCTTTGATGCTATTGATAATAGAATGGTTTTCTTTATTTCTTTTTCAGAGATTTTATTGTTAGCATATAAAAACAACTGATTTCTTTCAGCAATAAATATTTTTAAAATAAAATAAAATGAAAATAAATAAATAAAAACAACTGATTTCTGTATATTGATTTTTAAAAATTAAATTTATTGAGGTAACATTGGTTAATAACATTATATAAAACTTCAGGTATACAACATTATACTTTAATATCTGTATACTATATTACATGCTCACTATCAAAAGTCTAGTTTCTTTCTATTACTATAGAAACCAAGAAGAATCTTCAAGCAAGGGATGACAGGCTACGTTTATTTTCTATTTTCAAAATTTTATTTTTATTAATAGTTGATTGTATGTTGATTTTTTTTATCCTGCAATTTTGTTTAATTTGTTTTATTAGTTCTAACAGTATTTTGGTGGAGTCTAGGATTTTCTCTATATAAGCTCATGTCATCTGCAAATAGAGACAATTTTACTTCTTTTCCTATTAGAATGCCTTTTATTCTTTTTGTTGTTGTTAATCCTCACCTGAGGATATTTTCCCATTGATTTTTAGAGAGAATGGAAGGGAGGGGGAGAAACAAAGAGAAACACATCACAAAGATTGATTGCCTCCTGCACATGCCCCAACCAAGGTCAGGGATCTAGCCTGCAACTGAGGTACATACCCTTGACTAGAATCAAGCCCCAGACCCTTCTGATGCTCTATCCACTGAACCAAACCAGCTAGGGTCTTTTATTCATTTTTATTGCCTGATTGTTCTAGCTAAGACTTCAAATACTATTCTGAATAGGTGAGGTGAGAATGGGCATCTTTGTCTTATTCCTGATCTTAGAGGAAAACCTTTCAACTTTCCACTATTAAAGATGATGTTAGCTATGGGCTTATTATATTGAGATATGGCCCTGCTATACCCAATTTGTTGAGCATTTTCATCATGAAAAAATGTTAAATTGTGTCAAATGCTTTCTATGCATATATTGAGATGATCATATGATTTTTTTTCCTTTCGTTCTGTTAATGTGGTATATCACATTTATTGATTTGCATTTGTTGAACCATCCTTGCATTGCAGAGAGGAATCCCACTTGACATGGTGTGTGCTCCTTTTAATGTGCTATTGAATTTGGTTGGCTAGTATTTTGTTGATAATTTATTGCCTATATTCATCAGGGATATTGGCCTGTAGTTTTCTTTCTTTGTAGTGTCCTTATCTGGTGTTGATATCAGGGTAATGCTGGCAAAGGTCATACTTTTAAATACTACTCTATAATGCTTCAAAAAATCCCAATGAAGCAGGTATTTACAAATGAAGAAACTGGACATCATGAAGAGTAAAGAAATTGGACATCAAGGAGACATTCTGACCCCAGACATTCTGACTCCAGAGCCTAGCCTCTTAACCATTTAGCCATAATGCCTTATCTGCCTTATGATGTTGATAAGAGAATTAAATGAAATGATCCACATATTGTGTTTAACAAGGTACCAAGTTTATGGCAAGCACTCAAGGTATATTATAATTAGCTCTCTTATTTAATTCTTAGGTATTAATAAAGATAAGAAAACTGAGGCTGAGTGAAATTAAGTATTGGCTCACACAGCTAAAAAGTGGCCTAGTTTAGAATGTGAACCCAAATTTGTCTGGCACCAAAGCCCACCCAGTACTCTCCTTTGGTGGAGGTTTTCAATCTTCCTGATACTGTTTTTTTTTTTTTTTTTGAGGGTGGCAGAATACTGTCTTCAAAATAAAATATTACCTAAAGCCATTAGGTTATCATGTCAAAGAGGAGTTGCTATGGGTGAATTTTGCGGGTGACTGTGGGCCATGCTGCTGGGAAGAAGGGAGACAAATATGAATCCTTCAGCATCAGCTTCATTTTTCTCCACATCGGATACACCAGAGAACTCATCAGACCACCTGGAGAACCCAGGGCTTGATCACCATTGATTATTCCAAACCACCACCTGGGAACAGACTCAGTATGTCAAACCCTTCATTTACATAAAGCTTTAAACTTTCAATTATAAAGAAAAGATCCTGCAATGAAGCTAAAATATCAACTATTGTTCAGTTCTGAAACACACACTTTGCTTTCACTACAAGCATCCTCCCAGGTGCATAATTAGGTGTGGCTGGCTGTCTTCCTCTTACTCCAAGCAGTCTAGAAGATGTTACAGTCCAAGTAGAGGTATGCCCTTAAAATTGACAGTTAGAGGAGCCAAGTCAATTTATAAAATCCCTTACTAAGAGGTCTACTTATATCCTAGAATAATGACCAAACTTTTTAAAAGGGGGGTTCAAAAATTACTCATGTTGTTTAAAAAAAAATGGGAAAATTAGAAAAGCCTAAATAAATAAAAATCACCCATAATTCCACTATCCTGTGAGCATTTTGGTATAATTCTTTCAGTCTTGTTTTATACATATACATATACACATTTAAACACACAGTTTTACAAAATTCAGATCAAACTTCGATTTCCTCATCGTGCAAAAAAATAAAAATAGGTAACCTGTAACATTAAGCACAACAGTAGCAAGTGTTGATTCATTGAATGGTTATATCTCTATGAGGTAGATATTCTTATCACCCACATTTTGCAGATAAAGAACCTAAAATTTGAAGGGGGTAAGTATTTGCCCAAGGTCACAATAAGTTGCCAACACTCTTAATCACTACACTTCCTCTTTCCTCCAGGATTGTCTTAAGGATCAAGGGAAAGAGAGCTGATGAGAGTGCCTTGTAAATTCTATAATGTGCCCAAAAATGTTTTAGTTACTGTTCTGCAAAATAGGAGGCATCTTATATTGGGAGTCACAACCTGGAGCTGCCCTGACACTAACCTAGAGAATGCCGGGTTGAGCCGGAAGAGGGCAGAGAAAGGGTCCCCGGGGGAGAAAGAGAATCTGATACAATGAAGAACTCTGCTGTGGAATGAAAGAGTAAGAACGAGGGCTTACTTGATACCTTCTAACCAACAGTGTCAAGAAGTACCCATCTCTAACAAAGCATAAACTTGCACAAGAGCCCGATCTCTGGTGTCACCTTGCCTGGGTTTGAATTCTGGCTCTGCCATGTGGCAAGTCATCTAACCTTTCCATGACTCAGTGTTCTCACCTGTGAAAACAGGATAATATGAGGTCGTTGTGGGGAATACACTAGTTAATGTAAAACAGTACAACACCTCATGATTGTTAGGTATGAACCTGTTTACACTTCTAGAATCTCTGTTTTCCCTCAGGTTTGTGATGTTATTTTTATTTCCTAGAATAACTAACAGTAATCTTTTGATTGAAATCGATTTTCTTCGTTTACTTACTGATTTTGTGGGGAGGCAAGAAAGCAAAGACCAGGAAGAAAAAAAAAATGGCAGTAGCCCACATAAAAGAACAAAGACTTAATTCCCTGGGACCTGAAGAATAAGAAAGCCAGCCCAGGACAGAGAAGTTTGTCTCTGGGTTTAACTCCTGGGCCTCATACTAAACCTGACAAGCTCAGGGGAAGCCTGCATGGCAGGCCTTACAAACCCAGTGACCGAAAGTAAGCACACAGGGTGGTCTGAACGTAAAAATTCCTAACTAATAGCGGTCATGGTGGGTAGTCATGTGTAGCATTCCTAAGGTATCTTAGATGTGCAAAGACAAGAAATTGTCTCTTGTCTTTGCGCATCTAAGATAACACACCTCTGGAATGTCAGAAAATCTTTTCCGAACCCTCGAAGGCACAAGCACAGGCACCAAGCACAGACCATATTGTTATCTTCTTGCCCACATAACTTTCTCTGCTGTGTTCTGTCCTGTACCCACCACTGTAAAAGAAGTATGTGTCTCTGTTTTGCTTTTTTATCTAATCTCAGATTCCCTACTTTGCTTTCTCCCACCTCCCTAATCTACAACCAGTGGATTTTATGTAACCCTCACCCCTCTTGTGTCTCCTTTGATTCTTTATCTAATAAAAGGGTAATATGCAAATTAACCATCACTCCATCACAAAGATGGCAGCGCCCATAGCCACAAGATGGTGGTGCCCAGTCCCCTCAGCCCAGCCGGAGTCCCCCAGTCCTGGGGGGGCAGCCTCTGGGCAGCGGTCGCGGAGGGTCTCTGGGGGACAGGGGGCCGGCCCGCAGCCTCGCACAGGCCTGGAGAGGAGACGATGGGCCCATCTCCCACGGAGGCAGCGTGGCTCCTTCCCGCGCCCATGGAATTGGCGCGGCTCCCTCCCGGCTCCCGTGGAAGCAGCACGGCTCCCGGCGGCGCACTGCGGTTCCCGCTGGCTCCCACGGAAGCGGCAGGCGGCCTACTGCGTGCAATATTGTGCGATGGGCTACTAGTGTATAAAATAAGCTGCAAAACTGCCATCCTCCAGAGCATTTCCTCAATCTGTTGAGATCTGGCTTCCTGGCAATTGCCGTCACTTTGACTCAAATAAACTCCTATGAGGCTTTTCTTAAGGCTGGACATTCTTCCCTTGACACTCATCAGTAAATGCTTAAAGTCATTAGACATAAAAATCAGCTAATCGACTGTAGAAACCACTATGAAAGAAAATACACCAAATCATGGGAGACGTTTTAAGAGTAAGAAAAAGGGGCAATTATGTTTACTTTATACACCACTGCAGTGTTTGAATTTTGTGTGTTTTATCTTTGCAGTTAAAAACACACATACATTCACATACACAAATCAGCAAAGAGGGCCCGCTATGTACCCTGTTTATCTCCAGCTTAGTGAGACAAGGATCCTGAAAAGCTTCCAGGACCCTGCGGAGAGAAATGGGAAGACAGGGCGAGCTGCTCAGAACTGTGAAGGGTCTGCACAATGGAGAATGAAGTAAATCCATCACCGACAGGAAAAGACTAGTGGGTGGTAGAATAACATTCCACACCAGGGTGGAGCTGTGTGGCAGATACCCCCTTCCCTTCCTTGCATAAAAACATTTTAAGACTGGGAGTGGGAGTTTTGACAGGAAGAATAAAGTGATTATTAAAGGAGGTGGGGAGTTGTTCTGCAGAAAATATGTTTGGGACTTAGCCCAAGAGCTTTTTAAAAAATGGTCTGAGTTAGAAAATATGTAACAAATGAGTGCGTATAACATATACACGTACAGTCTGAAGAAATGAAAGGAAGACATATGCAACCACCGCTGAGCTGAAGAGAACACTGTCAGTACCTCGGACAACCCAATTGCCTGTGGGCCCTTCCCTTGCTACATCACTCCCTCCCCTGGAAAAGAACGCTGTCCCGATTCGGTGCTCATCCTTCCCTTATTATAACTACTGCACAAGTGTTATATCCCTAAATGATATATGGTTTTGTTTTGCTACGTTTTGAACCTTTAATTCTTTTTCATTCAACACTACGTTTTTTGAGACCCATCCGTATAGATAATTATACCCATGGTTCATTCATTTTACTGCTGTAGAGTATCTCATTGTATGAACATAGTACAATTTATTTAAACATCCTACATTTGGGTTGTTTCCTGTTTGGGGCCATAAGAAGTAAAGAAAAAAAAAAAAGCCAAAATTCTAATCCATGTCTCTAGCACACACACAGGAGTTTCTCTTAGGGGTATGGATCCAGTTTCATGTGCTTCTATTTAGATAACCAATTGCCCCCAACCCATTATTTTTTATTATTATTTTTGTTGTTGTTGTTGTTGTTAATTATCATCTGAGGATATTTTTTTCCATTGCTTTTCAGAGAGTGAAAGGGAGGGAGGCAGGAGGAGAGAGAGAGAGAGGAACATTGATGTGAGAGACACACATCAACTGGTTGCCTCTCCTACTCACTCCGACTCAGGGCAGGAGCAAACTGTAACCCAGATACATGCCCTTGACAGGGAATCAACCTTGCAACCCTTTGGTGCTTGGGCTGATGCTCTAACCACTGAGAACACTGGCCAGGGTCCAGACCCGTTTTTTATAAAATTTCTTCCTTTTCCCACTGACAGCAGAGCTAATTCTGTGATTTACCAAGTTTCCACGTCATGTGTGGCTCTGTTTCTAGGTTCGCATTCTGTTTCACTACTCTATTTGTCCATCTCTATCCTTATACCCACATTGTCTTAATTTGTTATAGCTTTATAACAACTTTTGAAATCTGGTAGAGTAAGTCCACCCATTTTGCTTCTCTTCTGGCTATTCTTGGCTCTTTACTCTTTCATATAAATTTTAGGATTACCTTTATCAAATTCTACCTTTAAAAATCCAGTTGAGCCCTGGACAGGTGGCTCAGTTGGGTGGGTGGAACGCTGTCCTGTACACCAAAAGGGTTGCAGGTTCAATTCTCCTTCAGGGCACATACCTAGGTTTCGGGTTCGATCTCCAGTCAGGGTGAGGTAACTGATCGATATTTCTCTCACACCTCTCTCTCTCTCTCTCTCTCTCTCTGCAATCAATAAAAACATATCCTTGGTGAGGACTAAAAAACATTTTTTTTTACTTATTTCTATGATGTTAACTGTAGGTTTTCTGCAAATACACTTTATCAGGTTAAGGAAGTTTTCTTCTGTTATTAGTTTCTTAAGTGCTTTTTATCATACTTAGAAGTTGAATTTAATTGAATGCTTTTTTGGCATCTAATGATAAGAAAATACATCTTTTCTAATATGTGAATGCAGAAAATTGTATATAGTTGTCTAATATTGACTCAACCTTGCATTCCTAGAATAAGGCCAGTAATCCCGAACTTTTCACTTGGAGCGTCGGAGAGGTGGTATCGGAGTAGAAACTCACTAAACTGTACAATGCTAGCCCTACCTGTTCACCTCAAGACTCTGTCTCCTCTATGGCATCATTCCTGACTCATCCATGCCTCCTCTGAGCTCTTAGGGCATTTACTACTTTTTAAAAATCTATTTTTATTGATTTCAGAGAGGAAGGGAAAGGAAGAGACAGAGAGAAACATCAATGATGAGAGAGAATCATTGACTGGCTGCCTCCTGCATGCTGCCTACTGGGGATCGAGTCCGCAACCCAGGCATGTGCCCTTAAGTGGAATCAAACCCGGGACCCTTAAGTCCACAGGCCGACACGCCGTGGGCAAACTACGGCCCGCGGGCCGGATCCGGCCATTCGGCTGTTCTATCTGGCCCGCGGAGCTGAAAGAGCGGAGGGTTCTCTTGCTCTCCCCTCCGCTCCTTTACTTTGAATTTATATTAGTTCACACAAACACTCCATCCATGCTTTTGTTCCAGCCCTCCGGTCCAGTTTAAGAACCCATTGTGGCCCTCGAGTCAAAAAGTTTGCCCACCCCCTGAAACTGGTTTGGCTCAGTAGATAGAGCGTCGGCCTGAGGACTGAAAGGTCCCGGGTTCGATTCCGGTCAGGGGCACGTACCTTGGTTGCGGGCACATCCCCAGTGGGAGGTGTGCAGGAGGCAGCTGATCGATGTTTCTCTCTCATTGATGTTTCTAACTCTCTATCCCTCTCACTTCCTCTCTGTAAAAATCAATAAAATATATATATTAAAAAAAAAAAAGTTTGCCCACCCGTGTCTAGCCATTGAGCAAACCAGCTCATTTACTATTGACAATGTTCATTTGACACTTGGATGTGCTATTCTGTACACCCCTGTCTCCCAGCTAGAATACAAGACCCTCAAAAAGCAGCAACTAGTAAGCACACAACAAATGCTTTCTTAAAATGCTTGCAATATTTTTTTGGATAAGATGATGAAGCATGAGCTGCATAATAACGCAGCATCCTTAGAAAAGGAGATTCTTGGACATGAGATTTCTAGAGAGCTGCAGCTTTAATCTGCTAACATTCATTGAAACTTAAAAATCATTTTATTAAAAAAATGTTTTTATTGATTTTTAGAGAGGGAGGGAGAGGGGTAGAAACATCAGTGAGAGAGAAACATCCATCTGCTGCCTCTTGCACACCCTCTATTGGGGATCGAGGCCGCAATCGAGGCCCTGACCAGGAATCAAACTGGTGGTGACTTCTTGTTTCGAGGGTCAATGCTCAACCACTGAGCCACACAGGCCGGCAAAAATCATATTTAATTGTACTCCACACGTTCCTGTTTTGTTAACAGCGTTCTGGCTATGCTTTATACTTTTTTTTTTTTCACGTTAAGCATAATTTAACTTTTTTCTTGTTGAGTACAGTCTATCATTAGGATCATCAGTTATGGTATTGTGCTAAAGATATTGCTGTGGCTATATAACGTGTGGGATGCAGAACCTCAGCTATGGGCCTGAATGAGTCTTTAATAGGGAAGGAAAAAAACTGGCATTTCCCTCTTTGGCATTGACCTCTAGTTAACTCTCAGCAGCAATTTATACATTCCTCCTCCACTCTCCTCCTCCCTCCACCCTCTTTTACCCCAGAATTACACAAGGCACAGCTGTAGGACTGATATGTTTTTTAGCAGTGATACTGTGAAAAGTTACCATTTCTTCAGATTACAGCCTTCCAGAGCTTGTTTTTCCATTGTAGACTCTCTTCTCTGAACCTACTACTAGCTGACCTCATCACTGCTTCCAATTGCTAGAAACGACGCAGCACATGCAGTTGCTAAGACCCTAGACTCCTGAGCCAGGCTGCCTGGGTTCAAATCCCAGTTTGACATTTATAGTTCAGTCCCATGACAAGTTACTTAACTTCACTATTTCTCCGTTCCCTCAGCCATATAATGAGAATAAACATCTATCTACCTCACAGGATTGTTATGACAATGAGTTAATATTTATAAAGTGCTTAGAACATGGCCTGCCGTAGAATCTATGTTAAATAAATGAATAAAATCCTGTCAACTTGAACTCCCACCACTCTCTTATTTCCGTGTCTTCTAAAACTACTCCCCTATTTCTCACTGCGGGTTGTGGTTGTATTGGTGGTGGTGGTATTCTTTTGAGGGGAGGGGCAGTGCAGATATAACTAAGTGATCCTAGCAATCCTTCCCACTAGTCAGTGCTCCTCTCAGACATGGAAGGGGTGGCGGAGGGGAGCTTGTCAGGTGTACTTCATTACCTGTTTTGTTAGCCAGGCTAAAATGAGGAAGAAAAATGGAGCTGTTCATTTAATCAGCATCACAGGAATCGAGGGACATGTGTGATGTGACTGCTGACTTCAAGTGTTTGCAGGAGTGGGATGGAGAAGAGATGGCATTTAAAATTCTATGGACCAGCTCCTGGCTTCCCATCACTGACCACGTTTAAAGAAGGGACTGGCGACCAGGTGTCAAGGATGCTGTAAGAAAGGATTTTTCTAAAAAATTTAGAGTCAGGTAGTCTTGAAGATTCCCTCTACCTCGAAAATTTCGGCAATACGAGTGAGTCATCAGGACGTTGCATTCTAGTTGTGAGTCACACAACGCCAACGCGCTCCCCCCAGGCACAGAATTCTTCACACCACACACACACACACACACACACACACACACACACACACACACACAGTACTTGGCACACAACTGATCTAGGTGAGGAATTCGAGCCCTCGGGCGGCCCACAGCTTGGCTCACGGTAACAAAAACTTCTCTAAAACTAAGCGCATCAATTAGCTGATTCCAGACTTCTGTTAGGACCAGCAAATACAATAAACTATAAATCCCAAGTGGAATTTGGCAAAAAAAAAAAAAAAAAAAAAAAGATGTGTATCCGGATTAACTATCAGACAGTCCTTGACTTCACTCTTCCGAGGCCGGACAAAAGCCAGTGGAATGAGCAGGCAGGTTAGGGGAAGGGGCAGGGCGGCCCCGGTGAATGGGATCCGGGCGAGCCGCACGCACCCCGGCGGGGGAAAGGGACAAAGGCCGCGGGGAGCGCGCTGGAGTTGGAGGCGGGCAGGAACCCCCAGCCAGAGCGGCCAACCAACAGTCCAGGTTTGAGCTGGGAATGCAAACGTGAGCCGGCAGCGGGATAAAAAGGGGCAACGAGGAGGGTCCCTATCTGCCAGCGGGGGCCCCCGGCCAGGTTTCTCTCTGCCTCCGGGGAGCTGGGTTCTGCTGCTCTCCCTCCGCGGGGGGCTCACGGGGCCCGGAACGCCCGAGCCGCAGCCCCGAAGCGGGTCCAGTGGGACAAGCCGGCGGCGCACCTGCTGGCCGGCACTCGGTCCGCACTGGGATCCGCGCCCCGCCGCCTCCCCTGCGCTCAGCCCCCTCGGCCTCGCCTCCTGATTTCGGAGGGTCCCGGCTCCCGCCGCCTCCGCCGAGGCGGGTCCCTAACCCAGACAGGAGGTCGGACACGCACGCCGTCGTGCAGGCGCGGAATGTGGGGCAACGGCTGCCTCCGGCCGGCCCCTCAGCGCGAGCGCCGCCGCCATCGCGGGCCGCGGCCACAGGAGACGAGGGGCCGCGCCGGGAGCCACTTTACCTGGGAAACCAGCGGGAGCAGTGTCTGCTCCACCGAGCGAGTTTTGATCTCGAGTCCCGAGTCGAAGCCGAAGCTGGATGGGCCGGAGCCTAGCATTGCCCCGGCGCCGCCAACGCCGGCGGGGCCCGGAGAGGCGGCCATGGCCATCCCCCGGTCGCACAGCTCGGACGCCGCGCCACTGCGGGCCCGCCGCCTGCCAGCCAGCCCGCCCGCGGCGGCGGCAATGCACCCGCGCCGCCGGAGGCCCCGCCCCCGACCGGGCCCGCCCCTGGCACGGCCCCGCCCCATCCCGTCCCGCTTGACCGCCGCCGAGCCCCACCCCCGGCACGGCCCCGCCCACACCTCGCACCAACGCGCTTTGGTCGGGTTCGCCCCGAAGCCCCGCCCCTAACCCGGGCCCCGCCCCGTCTGTCTCCGGAGACCGCTCTTCAGTGGTTCCCACGCACGTCTCGCCCCACTGGAATAAACAGGTCACCTGAGGGCCTCCCGCGGCCTCCTACCACGACAAGGACAACCGTCCCCGGCAAAGCTCCCCGTCCTGGCATCGATGGGTCGTTCTCACTCCCATTCAGCGACAATTTGTAGAAGCCGCGCTGGGGTTGAAACTAACTAGTAGGGCAGAACCAGAGTCAAGTCTGAAGGGAGAGCGTTTGCCCTGCGGCGGGAATGCCACTAGCAATAGCGCTTCAGAGGTCCCACTTCCCCTCCACGCGGCTCCTTTTGCGACTGTGTCTTTCTCACAATACTTTGAGCTGGATTGAAGATGAAATATTTGATTATGCAATTAAGGAGTATTGGGTATCTTTCAGGCTATTGTTCGGAATTACTCTTGAAAAGGAAATTAGAGCATATGAAAAAGCTTCACCTACAGTTCAATACTATTACTTTTTAAAACTACTTTTCAAAATTATTTTTCTCCTGTTGCCTAGCACAGAACAGTTTCTTAACAGCTGTTCATTGCCTGAAACGATCATTAGTGTTTACTTCTGACTAAACTCGAGTCCTTAAGGGTAAGGCTGAGAAGCACAGAGCCCCTGCGGGATTGGAATGGGGGAGCTGAAATACCCCTTGTCTATGGATTCCAGGGCAAAGCCAAAGGAGGTTGTCAGGAGCACACTCGCTCTGAAGGGGTCTAACCTTATGCAACAGACTGAGATGCACGCAGAAATGCTTTGTGAACAGGCATCGTCTGCCAACCGGAAACCATTAGAGTAGAAAAACTGTGTGACTGGTCCTGAGCAGTTTGGCTCAGTGGATAGAGCGTTGGCCTGCAGACTGAAGGGTACCGGGTTTGATTCCGGTCAAGGGCATGTACCTTGGTTACCAGCACATCCCCAGTAGGGGGTGTGCAGGAGGCAGCTGATGGATGTTCCTAACTCTCTAACCCTCCCCCTTCCTCTCTGTAAAAAAATCAATAAAATATGTTTTTAAAAAAAACTGTGTGACTGACTAGTCCACCCTTACACCTCAGCCAGGATCATTTCTCCATCCATAATAGGTTGATGAGCTGAACACCTCCAACTCGAGGTGTCAGCAAGCTCTTTGGCAATCATCACCGATAGGTGTTTCACAGGACTTCCACTGTGGGTTCAGATCCACCTTCCAGTTTGGAGCTGCCTGGCATAGATGCCAGGGCTGCACCTATGTCTCTGGTATTGAATATAGCCATAACTTAGGCTTATTTTGTTCATTCAAAAGGTACAGTTCCTTTATACAACTTTTCCCCCCTCTGATTGCTTACTCCTCAGCCATCCACCTCATCATTTCCTTATCCACCCACCTTAAGGCCACCTTATCCTGTGTACTGAGGGCTCCAACCTCAGCCTTGGATCCTTTTACCTCTTTAAGATGCCCAGCACCCACTCCCCACATGCATCTTCCTTTTTTAAGTGACCCTTATTTCATAAAACTTCAGTGTAAGCAGTGGTGCCAAAGGAGAAGATTAAGACCCAAGAGACAGTGTAATTGTGAAAGTCTGACTTCACAAAAGATCACATTTCTCAACATAAATGAGACTAAGTTTACCACCTGATTCATTCAACACGTTATTTTATTTCAAAATATAAATATTTTACATTTACAAAGTACTTACATCAGTAGGTTGTCAAAGCAAGTTAAAGCTAAGAAACAGCATTTGTGAGAGAACAGAGGTGTATTGTATTTGAATATTCTTTTTTTACTTTCACACCATCTCATCCCTACTTTGTCTGAGAATGCAGAGATGGTACATTTTCCAAAATTACATAAGCAATCACAATTATATATCCAATTTTGGTTTCAAAATCAAATGGTGCCTGTTATACACTCCAGTCACCTAAACAAATTGGCAGTGCAAGGGAGAAAAGGAGGGTTTTCTTTGGGATAGCTGTAATAGTTAAATTTTGAGTCACTGCAATAAAGAAGAAACAGTGTTTGATAATAAGCCAAAATTATGTTACTTTAAGAATTGCTTCCACACCTTCCATTGTAAAATATAAAGCTGGAAGAAAAACAAGAAACCAGGTGCGAATAACTCTGGACTTGGAGTCAGAAATTCTGAAACTGAATTCTGGCTCCATTACTTTGTGTTATAAACTTCAGTGGGGGGGGGGGGGTGAGAATCACAAAAACCTTTCTGAGCCTCCAATGCCTCATCTGATAATACTTAACACCTGCCTATCTTACAGGGTTGTTATGAAAGCAATATAAAGTGCCACACAAAAGCATTATTACAATGTAATATCAATATATCACCACTGTATCTGCACATTAATTGATCCTTGAAAAACTTGCAAAACTAAACACAAATACTGATTTTACGCACCATAGGTGGTAAGACTCTCTATACTTTACATATAGCTCTGAAGGGCAAATATGTTTTCTTTCTAGTATTCTCAGTAAACTTTGAGATTTGTTAACGATTACAGGGTACCATGGTAACACATTTACTTTTCAGAAATTCCACTAAGAATGTCTTCTACAAAAGCTGTAAACTCACTGTAGAGCTATGTTTCCCAAAGGGCCAGTAGTACTTTGAGATGCTCTGAGAAAAGGAAGGATGGGGCCGAAGTTTAAGGTCAAATAAATCTAAGAAAACACAGTCTTTGTCCCCTCATAAATTCACAATATATAATAGCACGTCAAAAACTCTGAGAAGTCCTACAGAAAGAAAACAAACCCAGCATGTCTCAATTTTAATTGACCTTGGCGTCCCCTCCCCCATGCACACTTCATTCTCTGATACCATCTAATAACATCCATTTGAACAACTGCTACAAGAAACACGTTTTTCCAAGAGCTACTCGACTATGAGGAAAAGGGAAAGAGAAGTAGAACAATGGACTGGGTGAAAAAGAGAACTGTACTCTACTCTGAATTGTTACTAACTGGCTGTGTGTGTTAGAAAAGCCGCTTGGACCTTTGGATTTGTTCCCTTCTCTAGAAAACGACAGAACCACCTAATTATATAAGGCCCATTCTAGCCCAGAATGTCTGTGATGCCAATAGACAGTTTAAAAATAAAAGAAATGTAAATCAAGTCTATCAAAAAATAACTGCTCAGTGTTTCAGATAGTATGCACATTTTTTGCAGGTCCTCAGTAAATTAATAAAATGAGTATATTTTTATTGCAAACTATGTAAAGGCAACAAGTTAATAAAAACGAAAGTACTTATTTTTAGCTGGAACTAGCATTTGGAAGTTTACTGTCAGAGGCTATTTCCACTGTGAAGTGCCTACTGTAAAACTCTTGTAAGGGTCTCGGAAGACCCTCAGGTCAGGACCAGAGTATGGGAAGTTCCGAAAAGGTTTTTCCTATAAACCTGGGGTGGAAAGCTCGGATAGCTCACCTAAATATTGCTTTGCTCTAATCCAGTGGTCGGCAAACTCATTAGTCAACAGAGCCAAATATCAACAGTACAACGATTGAAATTACTTTTGAGAGCCAAATTTTTTAAACTTAAACTTCTTCTAACTCCACTTCTTCAAAATAGACTTGCCCAGGCCATGGTATTTTGTGGAAGAGCCACACTCAAGGGGCCAAAGAGCCGCACGTGGCTCGCGAGCCACAGTTTGCAACCCTCATGGCCTGAATTTCTGAGTATTTCTTGCCCAGCAGGGACACTTCCTGAAACGCTAAATACAATGAAAGTGAGAACTAGTGGTACTAGGAAGTCCTGAAGGGTCACTGACGGGTTCCTGCTAAGACCAAGGTCAGCCAGAGGATTTTATCTCTAAGCCCTGGAGCAGGCCTTTTTAACTGGAATAAACAGCTGCCATTTCCAAGAGCTACGGAGTTTGTTTAAATACAGCATCTCCATAACAATTCTTGGGTATCCTCCCACTGCCCAGGGTCGCTCTACACCAGTCTCAGAGGTCAAGGGAACACTCTGCCAGCTCACCACCTCTAATGGAAGGGGTGTTAGGGTTCCTTGCAAATGGAAAAAAATAAATAAGACTGGAATCTAAAGCAGTCTGACAGATCACTTCCAGGAACAGAGAGTATGGTAAGAATTTTGGAACTGCAGCAAGACTTATATATGGAGTTTATGCTGAATACCACACGCCTGTTCTCTGAGAAAGAGAGGAGCACGTTTGTGTGGAGAGTTTTTATCTCCTCCATTTAGTTTATAACAGAATAGTGAATGCGAACTTAACACTAATCTTTAATCGAGCTGTAAAATGAAAGACATTGTAATGGGATTTCTGAACTCAGTTTTTACTGAGGCTACTTCTACTTCATCGATGCATTTTCTCCCCCTTTCTGGGTCAGATCCGAACTGAGAACCTGAGGGCTGGTCATCTTAAACTTGAGCTTGAGATTCCTACCTTTTCATGCCACTTGATCTCTATGCTCTGTGAAGATGCTGCACACCCTCACTACTCCTGAGGGGCATGTTTGTGAGGGTTCCAGGAAGACCTCCCCTAGCCGCCAGCCTCCCTGTCCTCCCAGCTGCTGGAGTGCGGGGCACTTCAATTCCTGATCAGGACTGGGTAGCACTAGGGCACCTCTGTTCCTGCCATGCCAGGGTGACATTACATCACTGCTCATTTGGGCAGCTCTAACCTAGTCTCTTAGAGCTCAGAGTCCCCCTCTAACAACCTGGTACTCCTAAGAATAATTATGACCAGCTACAGCCACATATTAGCTCAAGTTTAGTTTTTTGCAATATCACTTTGTACCGCTAAAAGCCCAAAAACATAATCTGTATAGGCACCCAACTCATTGTGTACAACATTTATCTCTTGTGAATGCGTGCAAATTACAGCTATAAACTTACCAGTATACAATTAACAGATACAAACCCGATTTCTTTTTTAACCCCTTTAATGCAAATTTTTTATTTTAGCAATACACATGATCTGGCTAAGATTTACCGAAAGAGAAGGCCTGCTTATGAGTTATCCCCTACAGCACCCTGTACAGTGCCTGGCTTGGTTGGCCTAGAGTTTGGCAAACTCTTAGCAAATGTTTTACTGAATAAATGATTACACAACGAACTACAGAAAGTAATTAGTGGCCAAACGTAACATTGGTGTTATATCAAATTGTAATTGTTGAAGGGTTCATAGGAAAAATTAGAGATGTGCACATAGTCTACTGTATAAACAAAGCCTCTCTTCTAAATGGAGTTTTTCTTAATATCAGGATAAATTTAAGCTAGTTATACTAACTGTGCTTTTTAGTGAAAAAGTGTTTGAGATAAAATAATTTCTACTTTTAAGTGTTTTCCAAACCGGTGATTTCTGATTCTTAAGAAGCCTTTCTCTTCCACATTCCCCTGGGGACAGAGAAAGAGCCTGAGGATTGTTTTATACGGTGGCAAGGGCACAGAGCTAAGAGCTGGGTTCTAGTCCCAGCCCTCAGTAACAGGAGGACAAATCCAAGGACACCTATTCTACTAGTATCTCACAGCACGGAAAACTGTAAGGTAGTAGAAGAAACACCACAGCATAAGCAGAGTTTGCAGACTTACGGAGTCAGAAGATATGAGGTCAAATCTTACTGAACTTTATGACTTTCAGTTTGTCAGTTTTCTGAACCTTAGCTTCATCATCTGTGTGAAACTGTTATAAAACAACATAATGCTGTAGGAAAGGTTATGTGAAGTTGTTGTGAAATAATTACAGGCAAAGGGACTTTGTAAAATGTAAAGCACTATCCTGGTTATTGTGATATCTGATAAATTTAAGAAGTTACAATGTATTTCAACAGGCATTCATCTAGAGTCTCATGTGCAAGGCACTGTGCTAAGTGAGGGGAAAATACTGCATAAATATAAAATTCTGGTCTGTAAGTAACCAAGTGGCAGAATTCCAAATGGTGAAATAGGGATACATTTAACAAATCAGAGTACTGATACACCTGAGATTTTTCACTTGAAACATTTGGAAAGAAAAAAGAAAAATCACAACATGAATTCTATCACATTGTTACCATTAATAGCAGCGGACATGTATTTGGTCTGCCAAGTCTTAGAAATTTGGCAACAGTGTGATGTGGGGATGGAGGCAGAAGAAAGGGGAGAGAGAGCTTCAATCAGTCTGTCTCTCCTTTGGTTGCAACACACAACTAACTGAACTTGAAGTGAGCCACCTGCCCTTCCACGGGAGACTGGTTCTGCCTTAGAGAGGACCATACATTGTGGGAAAAGGGTAGCAGACACATTTTTCCTGCTCAAGCAACTAATACTCAAAAGTGAAAGCCCTTTTCATTGAAAAGTGACCGTCGTAGAAAAGTTTATGAACAGATTTCTTAAAACAGGAGAAAAATTACATGTATGTCCTTTTAACAGTAGGTAGTTTAGGGCTCTTAAAAAATAACTTTATAAATACATATTATAATAATACAAATAAGCAAAGGGGGTAAATTTCAAGCCATGGTACCAGTGTATACACTGAAACTCTTAACTAAGCCATCTTAGCAACAGTTAGGTGAGCAAACCACATCTGGGAGCTCTAAAGCTGTGCTTTAAAATGCAAAGCAGCTCACAGCAAGTTCGCTCTTGCCCACGCATTCGGTAGGAAGGCCAGGAGGCTCCGCTTCTTTCCCCCAGCTCTGCGTGCTAGGCACAGCCGAAAGGACAGGAGACACAGCTGAGCTGACCTCACAGTCAAGGTTGAACTTCCTAGAGAAATCACTGAAGCGGAAGCCATGTCAGTCTACTGAAGATTTCAGATCTTCAGAAATGTCACGGAAAGTCCTATAAGAAAAAATAAAATTCGTTTTGCTTTTGGAAATGAGGTGGTAGGAGGAATGAAATCACAGAGACACTAAAAAAAGAAAGGAAAACAGCACCTAACCAGTAATTAAATGCCATGGAATAATAACTTATTTTTATAATCTGTGAGCCTTGATGAGGTTATATAGTCATTTTTCTTAATATTATCACGAGTTGATATTTTGAGTATTATTTCAAAGTATGCTAGTAACAAGAACTCCAGAGTTATTTTTTTGCTGAGTTCATTATCTCCCATCCAAAAAACTATTTCCCTTGAAATTAACAACCATGTGACTATGTTCTAGCCAATGGGATGTAAGTGGAAGAGCAGTGTGACTTCTCAGCAGTGTCCTTAAAAGAGAAGGGTGATCTTCCCTCCCCCACTCTAGCCAGCTGAGAAGTGTACACAAGGATGTTAGAGAAAAACACTGGAAGATCAAAGATCAAAAGCCAAGTGAATAAGTTTTATTACAAAACAGGAAACCTGACCCAGCAGAGTCCAAGCTCTGAGGGATGTGGTTCAGGGCAGGAGAAATGAGGTTAGGTCTTTTCACCAAATTGCCTGGTACTGAACTGTCTGACCCACATAGGCAAGCTAAGTGCGTATCGCTAACTGGCAGGTAACATCTAGGCTGTATAGCGGTGGTGTGCTGCACCTATGAGGCGCCTGCCTCAGGACTGTAGTAGCTCATTTGCCTTTACTACATAATTTATATGCCCAAGCTAGGATTACATCACCCCGTCAGGCCTGCATCTGTGCTGGCAGCCAACTGGCCAGGTCAGAGTTTATCAATGAACATGAGCCTAAGCACCCACCTTAGAGGAAAAGACCTCACACCAAGGCTGGCAGAACAGCAAGGAGGGAGGCTCGGCTGGATGCTGTGGAAGAGTTATACCAGCCCTGGACTGCCTGCCTCTGGACCGCTTTCACCCGAGAGAGAAATCAACTTCTAGCTCTTTTAAGTCATATGAGTTCAACTGACAGTGGTTTTTTGAGTTTGTTTGTTTTGGACTATATGAAGCTAAATCTATCTTAAAGGGTACAAGTGTGAAGCAGAAGTTCATTGCCATCCTTTTAGCTAGAAGCTACCTTGCTCCTTTACAGCAGTATCACCAATTAGGACCGCAGAAAAACATCTGAGCTCAACAAGCTAGTTTTCAAAACAATTTTAAAGTCTTCAAGCTATACCAGTGGTTGGCAAACTGCGGCTCGCGAGCCACATGCAGCTCTTTGGCCCCAGGCCAGCTTAGGCATACCCTAATTAATAACAATGTACCTACCTATATAGTTTAAGTTTAAAAACGTTGGCTCTCAAAAGAAATTTCAAACGTTGTACTGTTGATATTTGGCTCTGTTGATTAATTAGTTTGCCGACCACTGAGCTATACTATATTAATTTATAGTCACATCACTACACCACATTGTTCCTTCTTACATTATTTATCAAATAAAGCCCATTTTATTTTCATACCTTATAATTAAAAGATTAATTAACTTTTTCATTAGAAACAGACCTAAAATAGAATATAAGAAAGTGTTACAAAGCTTCAGGGAATCACTCATAGTTATGGAAACAAAAGATGACAAAAAGTTATCAATAGATACAAATTACTTAAAAATTTGCAAAGCAAATAATTTTGAACTTCAGGTGCAATTCACTTCCATGCCACCTCTTACATTTTTTGTCTTCCCAATTTTCAGTTCATATACATATTTAGGAGGGTGAGCTAGAGAGGGCAGTAGCAAAATTACAGGTATGAAGTAGCAACTAAAATAATTGTATGGTTGGGGGTCACCACAACATGAGGAACTGTATTAAAAGGTCGTGGCATTAGAAAGGTTGAGAACCACTGCTCTCTAGAGATGAATGAAAAGTCCTGCCTCAGGCAAAGAGGCATGAAATAAGATAAAGACTGTGGTTGGCCTGGTGACTGCCTTCTGTTGACAAGTAAGCTTAGCCTTAATGGTGAAATTCATACCTACTGTTCAATGCTCCCTCCAGGCCAAGAAAGCCTCCAAATGCACGCAGAAGAAAGAAAATAAAATTAAGCAAGCTGAGAAAACTCAGTTACTGAGCTTTTTAAGTTACTGAGAGTTTTCCATCTCAACATTATATCTTCTTTAGATGTTTAGGTTGGTGAAGGTGGTGTGTGTGTGTAAAACCTTATAGACATAACATTGATATTAAACCAACTTTCAATTTTCTCCTGGAAAACAAACTCCATAATCTAGGGATGCAGAAACAATTTATTTAAAAAACATTTTAATTGAATTTATTTAAACTAAAATTACAAAACAAAATCAGGTCACTTGCCCTGCATCTGTCCCACCCCCTGCAACTACCAATCTGTTCTCTGTATCTATAAGTTTGGTTTTATTTTTTAAGAGGACTTATTTTTTAATCCTCACCTTAGGACATGCTTATTAGAGAGAGGAAGGGGGAGAGGGAGAAAAAGGGAGAGAGAAGGAAAGAGAGGGAGAGAGAAAGAAAGGGAGAGAGAAACCGGTATCTATCAGCTGCCTTCCATATGTGCCCCAACTGGTGATCAAACCCACAACCCAGGTATGTGCCCTGATAGGGAATCAAACTGGCAACCCTTCAGTGCACAGGACGACGCTCAACCAACCGAGCCACTCCAGTTGGGCGGTTTATTTCTTTTTTTAGATTCTGCATGTAAGTGAAATCATAAGGGATTTGTCTTTCTCTGATTTCTTTCTGGCCTCATCAAGAGGCACAGAGCTAACTAATTGCCAGGGCTCATAAAATTGCAGCTCTCTAGATTAGGGAAAAAAAAGAAATAAAGACTACATTGACATTATTTCTAAAAATGGTGAATGTCTTATCTAAACTACCAAATTACAGTCTTCTTTCCCACACCGTAAGGATTATTATGCTCCTCAGAACCAGGGTGGTGGAACAAGCAATGCAGGATGAGCTGGGGACAGAGGACAGCTGTGAGCATTTAGAGATCCTTTAAGGGCAACGGGCAATGTGCAGTGTGGTTTCCCATTCACAAGCCTTTGCTCCTTGGAAAATGTTTGGGGATCTGCTTCCCCTAAAGTTTCAATGCGATTTTTAGGAAGATTCAGTTTTATGTAAATCTTTAAATCTTTTCTGATTTAACAACTCAAGAGCTGTTGACTCTTGGCCTCCCAGAGAAACAGAATAAACTTTGAACATTTGAAAATAAAAAAGTAATAAAAAGCATTAAGTGACTAATTTAACTTCCATTGGCTGGGCATAGCTGAGTGTGTATTTCCTAAACCCTCCCCAGCACATAGGTACAAAACCTGTGATCACTATTATATCATATCATCACTATTATACATACCTTCTCTTCTAACAGATATGGAATAACCTTCTAAGGCTGAGGTTTACTATGTTCCGTCTGTCTTTTTCAACCTCAAGGTTATATTGCAATATTCTTTTTATCAAATCTTTTCTTGGTTTCACTAACCTATTAACTCATCAAATTTTCACTGAGCACTTTCTATGTGCCAAACACCATGCTAGGAATGGTAAAACAGTGGTAAAGAAGTCAGACATAGCTCCTACTTTCAGAAAGCTTACCAGCTAGTGAGAAAGACAATTAATGAAGCACACATTTATACACTGTGCATTAAGTTCCAATAGAAGAAGTACAACATGCTATGGGGACACACAAGCAGGGGCATCTTACCTAGTCTAGTGAGTTCCAGCAATGCTTTTCATTAAAAAAGGCACTTTAAGTACAGACCATGATACTGGATTTGGCTAGAAAGGGGGTAGTATTCTTTACAGAGGGGAAAACAAGTGCAAAGATGACAGTGACTTCAGGGAACTAGAACAAGTTCAAGATGGCTAGAAAATAAAACGTAAGGCGGGCAGCAGAGAGAGGAGTCTGCAGAGGTAGACAGAAAGAAGCCATGCAAAGTTTCCATTTTATCTTGAAGGCCATGTAAAGCCACTGTGGGAATTTTAAGTACAGAGGAGCATAACATTTATGCTTCAGAAAAACCAGAGAGGCTTTGTGGGGGTGCAAAAATAACTTTCCTCATGTTAGCATAGGTAGCTAGATATTAATAAAGGGAGCAGAGGGAATCCAACATTGTTGAGCATCATAAACTGAGGAGCTGAATGAGCTAGTAAGCCTGCTTCACTAGGAAACTGCAGCATTCATAGGCTCCCCAGGGAACCTCTGCATCCTACACCCTGGGACCTAATCCCTACAGTTACCAGGGAACGGGGAGGAATAAAAAGAGCAGGAGACATTCCTCTGCTGGGTACAGGCACAGAAGCCAGGTGGCACGGGGGAGGTGCTTCCACTTTGAGGCATGCACAGTAGGAACTAAGATGGTGATCACAAGGCCGCAGAGCCCAGCCTGGGAAAAGGATGGAAAAGGATTGGACTGGATAAGGGACACAGCACCCCAGAAGATCTAGGAAATGGATAGGGTAGGGGGAGGGCCCAGTGCCAGCCCAAGAAAGACTGGGAAGTGGATTGGTTATTCTAAAAGGGTGCCTGGTCCTTCCCAAGCCCGAGATAATATAATCAGCCTAACAAGGGCATGTGGGATCTCTCTCTCTCCTTCCTTCTCTCTTTCCCCCCACCCCACCCCCCAACATACACTCGCCCTATTTACACATTCTCTCTTCATAACAGCCATGCAGCCCTAGCAGCCACCTGTGGCCCCACAGCCACTGGATTCCAAGCACCAGCCAGGGCACAGCTGGGAACAGAAGCTAACCTAGCGGGATGGGGACAGGGACTGAACTGGACGGAACAGCACAGAGGAAGCACCTCCCTCTGGATGCTGGCCTTTGCTCTGAGCCTGATGAAGACAAGGCTGGACTTCTTTCACAATGATTTTGCTTCTACAATAAATCCTACCACTACACCTTACCCTCCCATATGTGGGCACCCAGAATGCTTTCCTTGTGAGTCCATGAGTGGACCCCACTTCCACTGGCAACACTCCTGCCTCTAAATTCTTCTAGCTGCACTAACAATCAAATTAACATAAGAAAGAGCAACAGGAACCATGTCTACAATTTATTACAGGTATACACTTGGGGTGTCATAAGATATGAGACCCAAAGATACACCTGAGGATTATATGCCACTTTGGACAAAGGAGGGGAGGCAGGGGTTTGGGATTTCAAAGGAAACACAGGCAATTCATAGGTAGCTGAGAGGAGGCAAACCTCTTGTAAACCAATTCCTGCTGGGCCACCCGGAGACAATGGGGCACAGAAGGAAGCTCAACACACAGGCTTTGCTAACCTTCTACCTGTCTGCCACATTTAGTTTATAATAAGATGCTAAGGTGATGTTCCTTTCCTTTAAGCAGGTTTTTCTATCTGAATTCCTTTAGACTGGTAAGGAGGGAAAAGTCAAAGGTTCTTCCTGAGTCTTTTGTTTCTTAATAACTAGCTTAAAATCAATATCCCAAAACTTTGGTCTCCCTTAGCTGCACTATGGAAAGTAGACCATATGGGGAGCCAGACTAGAGAGGCAGGGGCCAGAGAAAAGGCCCCTGAGGATAACCCCAGCACTGGGTCATCCCACAGGGAACACAGAGGGGTGAACAGATTCAAGAAATGTGCCAGCAACAGAGTCAAAGGAGAAGCAACAGTCAGCGGAGGGTGAGTCCAGATTTCTCTCTTTCCCCCTCATTATACCAAACTAAGATGATGGGAAGTACACCCCAACTGACATTCTGAGGTTTAATGTAAAGGTCTGCAGGAGCTGTAATATTTTTGTTTAAAAAATATATTTTTATTGATTTCAGAGAGGAAGGGAGAGGGAGATAGAGATAGAAACATTAATGATGAGAGAGAATCATCGATCGGCTGCCTCCTGCACACCCCCCACGGGGGATCGAGCCTGCAACCCGAGCATGTGCCCTTGACCGGAATCGAACCCGGGACCCTCTAGTCCGCAGGCCAACGCTCTATCCACTGAGCCAAACTAGCTAGGGCAGGAGCTGTAAAGTTTTTGAAGAACATCTTTGTATCTCATTTTGCAAAAACATGAAAAAAAAAAAATAACTCTTCAAAACAGCAATGAGTTAGTAATAACTCTTCCCTAGAAAAAGATAAAGCTGAGCTCCTAAAGGACCACATTCGATTATCACCTTTGGGAGTGTCAAGGTGTGACAGAGGGCAATGGAAAACGATGCCGAGAACAGCATTCCTGGAAGAGTTCCTGGGATAGTCTCCTGCTTCCTCCTTACAGGTTTTCTGAGCTATGATGTTCAGAGATTGCTGCTCAGCCTTTGGTAGGAGTGAAATATGTACATCAAATCAAGTCTGATTATCCTGTCCAAATATCAAGAAAGTACTCCAAGTCATATGATTGCAGGAGCATTTTTGTCCTTTCAAACAGCCCTAGTGTTAACAGAGAAGAGAAAGGGATAGGTTCTGATTACTGACTGAATCAGCCCGAAGTTGTGGGAAGCCCAATGCTGCGCGACATTCTCCACCAGCACATACTGCATTCACCACTAAAGGAAGGGAGTCCTTCCTCCTACATCTCTCCTTAGGTGGACAGTTGATCATCCGTCTGAAGACAGATGGCAGTACATAGAAAGAGTCTTGCAAATGGGTCTTTTTAGCCACCGTGCCTGCATCTGCAGCTAGAAGGTAAGTCTGCCTAATGAAATGCAACCATCCACCTGCTGTTATCACACTGTAACATCAGAATTCCCAGGAGAAGCCAAACGTTCCCCAGCTCACGCCTCAGTAGAGACTATTCTTTCACAGCCCATTCGTTCCTTCAACTAGGAAGTGAACACATTCCAAGTACAAAACACTGTTAACAGGTGCTGTGCATACATCAGTTACTAAAACTGACATGGCCCCTGCAGTAACAGCAACCACAGTCCAGTGGGAAAAGAAAAGACAGATATGCAATCCAGAGTAATTGAGTGAATGCTTGTATCTTGAACATGCCGTCAACCTCTAGGCAGGAGATTAGAAGATCTTTCTCTGAGGAATTTACTAGCCCAAAAAGGGAACCCCAAAGCACTGTCATCGAAGGCTGCACAAGACAATGGCCCTACTAGATTTATTATGGTAACATACATAACCCACTCACAGCTCTTGAGTGAGTGTCGCACTCTTAATATGAGCCAAGAGCCAAAAATATCTGGTCTCTGCTATCATGATTATGTTGTGTTAATACTATAAAAATGAAGAGATTTTACAGATATAATTAAGGTCTCTAATCAGTTGGGTTTAATCAAAAGTATGATGGGTGGGGCAGGCTTAATAAGGTGAGTCCTTTAAAAGGGTTTTAGCAGAGACAGAAGTCAGAAAAATACTCTCCAGCTGGCCTTGAGGAAGCAAACATCCATGTACAAATGGCCTGGAGAAGTGGCCTACAGGAGCTGCACGCCTCAGTTCTACACTGCAAGGAAATAATTCTGCCAATAATAAACAAGCTTGGAAGACCCCAATCCACACATAAAAACCCCAGCTGCAGCTGACCCCTTGACTGCAGCCTTGTCAGATTCCAGGCAGAAGACCAGCTGAATTGTGCCCGGACTCCTGACCCCTGGGGATGACTATAATAAACGTATGCTGCTTTAAATCACTAAGTTGGTGGTAATTTGTTATGGATTATAGAAAACTGATATAGACTTGTATACTAAAAAAAGACAAATTTTATTTACATAAATAATACCTCAATAAACCAGACTGGAAAAAAAAAAAATAGCAGACATGGAAATCTCTATGGCAGTTTTAGAAGATAAATCACCTAGAAAATAGGGCCAAAGAGACAGAAATAGAAGAGCAAATAAAAGATGACAAAATGACATGACCAGTGTATGAGGATCAGCATTAAATAAAAGTAAGTTTCTGATAGGAAGAGAAGGAAATCATCAACGAAATGTTTCAGGAACAATTTCAGAACTGCAGAACATAAATTTCCAGTTTTAATGATCACAAAGGCACTAGATAAACGTGCCAATCAGAACGTGCCAAACAGAAAAAATAGATTTTAAAAAAAGGAAGGTCCTACAGGCCTTCAAACAGTTGAATTACAAAGAATCAGGAATCAGAGTGGCTTTACACTTTTAACAACTGTGGGAGGTAGAAGACAGTGAAGAAATAACACTCTAAAGAGAAACATTTTTAAATAGGAAAGTTATCAATTACGACTTCAGGAAAAGCCTCTTCAGACATGCATGGTCCCCAAGTTGACCTGCCATGCATGATTTCCTACCACAGATCCATGTATTGAATTTGATGATCCTATACTTTGCATCTTTAATCTGACATCCCATGTCCCAAAATAGCCTTTTATATTTTCCACTTATTTTTGGTCATTCATGACATTAACTATATTCTGACCCAACTTAGTTTTCAAATGTTCCTGGTATACAAAACCCAGTGATTTCTCTTTACTCAGTGTCTACTACCATCTTTAGCAGAAACACCTCTATCCTGCCAGACCACTCAGGTCAAGAAGGCAGAGATCATTCTGCTTTAACTCACCGCTGACTCTGAGCAGGCCACGGAGTCTGGTTTGCCATGGGCATTGAATTTGTGGGACTCACTAGCATGGCACTATAGATGTTGGAAGCGACCACAAGTATGCAGAGAAGTATGGGCCCGATGATTGCTCCTTCCAGGCCCAGGTAGTATGCTCCGCCAGCCACGGCCAGGCCTGTCAAATAAGGATGGCCACCTCTGGAAAAAAGAGCACACAGATTGGCTCATGATTTTTAACAAACATAAACCCTGGAGTAAATCTGAAATACATTCAGTAACACACCAGTCATTCTCTAATACACCAGGCTTTTGACTACTAGTATATTATTGCTCTCTTCAGATTATCTCAATGTGGATAAATGAACATTGTAACAGCATTGAGATGGAAGAATTTTCTTGTCTACATAATACGTCTGACCTCTGCCTTTCATATAGGTCCAGCAACTGGAGGAGTGAAGTCAGTAATGTTAACAGGTACCTTGCACGCATTACGTGGCTGCCTGAAGTGGGTTAATGTCGGCTTAGGATTGGTTATATCAGTCACCTGTTAAGTTTACCTCCATTAAGAACAATTAAGTGAGCCCAATTTAGTACGTAATTAATTAATTAATTATGCTTTTTCAAAGATGATGACAATATAAGAGCATCACTGTTACTCATAGGTTAGACTTCTGGCAACCCCCAAAAGTAGAGTTTTTAGTGTAGGTAGTGCTAAAAGGCCTCATGAGGAAAAGATCTGTCGGAAAACCCAAGATTTTTATTTCACAGGAGAGTCATAATTGACCTCCAGCATATCACAATATCACTTACATAACTGTAACAAAATAAGATAGATTATAGCAGCACAGCACAATGATAATGATAACAAGGGACACTGACATGAGGGGAACTGGAAAAAGGTATGTTGTTTGTTTCTAGTTTTTAAACACACATGACTAAAACAATTTGATGAATCGTAATGTAAATATCTGTGATTTCTGATGGTCTCAGGCTCTACAGCAGCGGCTCTCAACCTGTGGGTCGATGGTCTTAGGTGACCCTGCTAGTGGTTCTCAACCTGTGGGTTCTCAACCTGCTGTAGAGCCTAAGTCCATCAGAAAACACAGATATTTACATTACGATTCATTACAGTAGCAAAATTACAGTTATGAAGTAGCAACGAAAATAATTTTATGGTTGGGGGTCACCACAACATGAGCAACTGTATTAAAGGGTCGCGGCATTGGAAAGGTTGAGAACCACTGTTCTAGAAGGATGTTTTGTATTACATTATAGTTCAATAAGTAACATTTGAAGTGAGCCAGTCTTCAGAAAACCAATACATTATATTCACAATTTATCTTTCTTTTTCCAAAAAAGGATACATGGCAGTATTCCATGTATGCTATGTCAATAAATGATACATTTAAGTAAAGTTCTATAAAAAATGCTTACTGCTTTAAAAATATGTCCTGAGAGCTTTTAAGAAAAAGCTTAATTTATTAAAAAATAAAACAATTTATGCAAAACCTTTCATGTCCTAATGATGCTGATTAAGTAAGGTATTACTTTATTATTAAGAAAAAATTTACATATAAATTTTAAATTTTACCTAGAAACCTAATATAAAATGTGCAGTAAACTTTAAAGAAATGAGAGCACTTTGATATAAACTGTGTACCTATTCCTACTATTTATGTATCAATTGTTAAGCATTAGTTATCACACTCTGATGTTCTCTTATCTTTAATCTTCTCTCTCAAGTTTTAGGCATTAAAGCTCCTAGGACGCTTGTTTATAGAGCTGCTTGTTGCTTTTTGCTCTGGACCTGTGGAGCTTCAGAGTAGTTCTACTTCATTTGTTTTCTACTTTAACTTATTAGAGAGAAACAAAGGACATACAATTTGTCCTTACATAATTTCAAATTAGCTGAAGGGTGAACTCTTTCTATAAACTCAGAACACATCTAATCTTATTGTGATGATGAGTTTTACTGAAAGAAAACTTACTACTAGTATGATAGCTTCGATAGGCTGTAATCTGAATTTAAGAAGCTGATTAAAATTCAACATCTGGTGACATCCCAGATTCGAATAAACAATGTGAATCTGAATATATAACTAAATGAGACTGGGCATGATTTATTAAGTAAATCAAGCCAGTTCTAAAATAAATACCAAAATCTACTCCACACACACACACACACACACACACACACATATATTTTGATATTATGTAGCTCAAGTTTGGCTTCTGTCTTAAATTTAACCTGTACCCATACTATCTAACATCATAAATAAGATGTTAAATTTAACCTGTACCCATACTATCTAACATCATAAGATGTTAAATTTAATCTGTACCCATACTATCTAACATCTTAAACAACCATACTATCTAACATCTTAAATAAGAGAGCTATTTGTCAAATATTTAGCTTGATGAGATTTGGTTTTACATGGAAATCACCAGACATACAACTTAATAATGTCTTTTCTCCAAAAGCAAAGACTTTCTGAAAATAATCACAAACTTGTTACTCTGAATATTTAATGTACATCTAGTAATATTTGTTTCCTAGGTTAAATTACTCTCATTTTTGTTTTAACTCAGGGTGTTTTTTATTGTAAATTATACTTACACAATACCAAAATACCCTGCAAACAATATTAATTATATGAAATTAAATGATTATATAGTGGAGAACACAGAAAGCTACTTCACTAAAAACTCCCACCCCCTGTCCTTTCTCCCATCTCCAAAAGAAATATAAAAACTCTCCTTTAAAAATGCCACAGAAATCCCTGGACATGATTCCTGGAAGCTCTATAGAATACTTACCCTGAAATATCAGAATAGATGGCAGTATCTACAAAGTATGTTGGCAAGAGATGAAAAACCAGCAGTAAGATGGCTTTGCATCCTAGGCCTTGTGTAAGCCACAGGTCTAGAACTGCAGGTATTGCTGCCCAGTATGTCCCCAGAAATGGTACTGCTCCAAGGATTGCTGCTAAAGCTAGTAAAAGATTAATTAAGAAATGCAACTGAACATCATCAGCAAAACAGCAACACAGCAGAACCTAAAACCAGCTCCTCCCATTTGAAAATTTCCACCAAAACAAGTTAATCAGCAACTCAAATTTTCAGGGAATGCTATGTCCTTGTTTAACTAACTTTGCTAGTTAAATGAAGGTCTGAAATCTTAAAACTTGATATTGAAAATCTTTCTGAAATGTGTGTCTACTTCATGAATCTATTCTTTAGCAACTAAATTTCTGCATCTTGTGGTTATTTTGAACCAATGGTTAGTTAATTAATACACACTCCTATAACATAACTATAGAACATTGGTCAAAATTTGTACTGAGTCTAAAACCAAATCAGTTTCCATAGCTCAGATGAGTATATAGTCTTTACCTGGATTCTAATAAAAAAAAAAAAAAGAAATGTAATTTAAAAATAACAAAACACCCAGCTTGTTGAGGATCTTACTCAAGCTTGTCTCCTTCCAGAACATTACATTAAAGCACTCTACAGAGACTTGGGCTCTCCTGATTAAAAGTCAAGTAGATGTGGATGCCAGTTCTGGTCCTAACCATGAACCAGGCCTGTGACCTTGGAAAACTTTGGTTTCTCATCTATACGACAGGGACGTCACCTGCCCTGCCTGCCTCATAGGGCTGTCATGAACAACCTCCATGTGCTCTCAGGGTGCTTGCATGTCAGAGGATGGCTATGTGAAAAACAAAGTAGGGAAGAACCTGAATGAACTTGGGAATGTAAAGGAGGATGGGAGCACAGACCCAAGTGGAAAAACTGGTGGTAGAGGCAAATGTGGAAGGCAGATATATTTAGGAAGACAAGCAGCCACAGAAATAAAGGTAGAAAAAGTGGAAGGAGAGGAGCAGAGATAACATAGAGGAAAAGTAAAAGATGGTCATTAAACCATCCTGGTGCATATGGAATGTGGATATTATCAGAACAGACCTCAAGAGGTATGGGGACGGTTTATGGGCCCTCAGAAGCATCCATCTTGCCCATGGGACAACCTCCATGGGGCAAAGCTATTTGACCAACTCACTGCTTCCTGCCAATCAGTTCAGTTCAAACACTTACTGAGTGCCAATTATGGGCTAGGTGTGGTGCTTGGTGATAGGACATTCATTCATTCAACAAATAGTACACAGTACTTTCTATGTGCTGGGTATTATCCTAGCTACTGGGGATACAGCAATAAATTAACATGACAAACTGTATTTCTGTTCCTAATTTGGACTAGATTCGATCTCAAAATTTTAGTATTTTTAATTTGAGGAATATGACATTTCCCAATGTATGTAAAATGGCTTAAATTTTCTTAAATAGAGGACAGTGAAAGTTATGACACAGTCGTTACCTGATGGTATGAAGACAATATTGATGCCAAATATAGTATGAGTCAGCCAGGTATACAATCCATAGAAGCCAGCCATTTTGAGGGAAGCATCAAACACCCCTCTAGAAGGTCCAAAGATAAAAGGGAAAGTAAATAAACATAGTATATTGTGATTCAGAAAAATCACTATTTCTAGGCTTCTGGCTACTTCATTACAAATCTGGTAACAGCTTCAATTTTTCCAATGCCTGAGAATGCTGTTTTCATTTTGTTCTAGAGAAATATAAAGACTTCTTTTAAAACCCAGAAATGTTTTCTAAACTACTCTTTACATTTCTTTCTGATGGAAAGATAAGTGGACTAAAACACCTTTAAATACCCTAGTCACTGAGATAATGAATCTACTTTTCACTTCTAAAGCAGACCTTTTACTGCCAAAATAGGTGAAAAGAAAATTAAGTGTCAATATCATATTTCTGAGGATATAGTTAAACTCTAAGACCTCTCCCCTTTGGGAAGAGCAAGGGAGGGATAACAGAACTTGTACTTAGAAGCCTTCCTTCTGTTAACAAAATTTCCCACATTTCTTCAACTATTCAACCAAGCCTACAAAGTAACTTCCGCAAATGCTAACTATCAAAGAATGCATGTCATTGGGAGAGAATTTATGAAAAAAATAAAAGAGAGAGAAAAAAGAAAACCAAATATATTATCTCCAAAGTAAAATCAGAGACAAAAATACAAAAGGTGGGGGGCAATGGGAGGATAAGGACACATATGTAATACCTTAATCAATAAAGAAATAAAATAAAATAAAATAAAATAAAATAAAAAATAAAATAAAATAAAATAAAACCTCCCTAAGTATATGCCCCCCCCCAAAAAAAAATCTATCTATGTAAATATAAAAAGCCCGTGGCCCTAAAGCCGTAAGGACCAAAGACTGGCACGGGTGGGCAGGGCTGTGAGCGTGGGGGGGCGGCGGGTGGGGCTGCCCGATTTCGTGCACTGGGCTTCTAGTCCTATCTAATAAAGAGGGAATATGCTAATTGACCAGCACTCCATCACAAAGATGGCTGCACCCACAGCTGAGGCCAAGTTCCCACAAGGAGCCTTAACAAGCAATCAGCAGGGACCTGAGACTACGCCCTCCCCCACCCCTGTGGAACTTGACAGGGGACCTCAGGCCATGCCCCCCCACCCAGCAGGGCTTGACGGGGACCTCAAGGTGCGCTTCCCATCCTGGTGCTGGGCTAGGGGACCTCAGGCTGCTCCCCCTGCCCCAGCACCGGGCCAGGGGACCTCAGGCTGCACCCCCCACCCGGCAGGGCTTGACAGGGGACCACAGGCCATGCCCCCCATCCAGCAGGGATTGACGGGGGACCTCAAGGTTTGCTTCCCATCCTGGTGCTGGGCTAGAGGACCTCAGGATGCTCCCCCCACCCCGGCACCAGGCCAGAGGTCCCCCAACGGGGCTTGACAGGGGACTTCAGGCCGCGCCCCCCGCCCCAGCACCAGGCCAGGGGACCTGAGGCTGTGCCCCCCTGCCTGGCTGGGCTTGACAGGGGATCTCAGGCTGTGTCCCCCACCTGGTGGGGCTTGACGGAAGACCTCAAGGCACGCCTCCCGCCCCAGTCTGGGCTGGGGGACCTCAGGCCACGCCCCCCGTCCGGCAAGGCTTGACAAGGGTGGGACTGGCCTGGTCTGAATCTAGCCCAATTGGGGAGGGAGGCCAGCCGGGTCTGGGTTTCACGCGATTTTGAGGTGCATGCATGTGGATGGGCGGGGACTTGACTCTGGGTCCCATGGTGAGCCCCAGAATCTGACAGGAGGAAGGTTTTCATATACATTTTACTAATTTTCTTTCATCTCTGACACTTCTATTATAGAGGAAGGGCAAATAGCAATATTAAATTATTTCCTCTAATTCAGTGGTCAGCAAACTCATTAGTCAACAGAGCCAAATATCAATAGTACAACGATTGAAATTTCTTTTGAGAGCCAAATTTTTTAAACTTAAACTTCTTCTAACGCCACTTCTTCAAAATAGACTCGCCCAGGCCATGGTATTTTGTGTAAGAGCCACACTCAAGGGGCCAAAGAGCCGCATGTGGCTCGTGAGCAGCAGTTTGCCGACCACTGCTCTAATTAATCCCCTTTTAATGTGCACGAATTTCGTGCACCGGGTCACTAGCATATATATAAGAGGGGTAAAAACAGATACACATATTGGGTGATTAGTAGGAATGAAGTACAAAAAAAGGGCAGTCTCAGGCACTCCATTTGTGCTTTTCAAGTGGAAAATTATTAAGACAGTACTCTGTCAGGAGCAGCAAATTTTAAGTTATCACAAGGCATCACAAAATTACAAAAATCAGGATTCTGGAGGGCACAGCAGAGGAACACTAACATACTCATGAGAAGGAAAAGCTCTCTGCAATGGAAAAAGCAGAGGCTGTCGCAGCAAAGATGGCACTGAACCCACAAAAGGAAACACCAAGCTTTTCCAAAGTAGCCCAAGAGGTTTCCTGTCAGAGCAGTCAAGCTCTGGAACCTCCTGATTCAGTCATTTAATAGGGTTTAGAGACATGGATTTGGTGAAAGTGGCTCCCCAAATGTGAAACCTTCTTTGGCACCCTGACCAGCAGCTTTCACTCAAGAATGTCTTAAAAGTGCCCATGTGACCTCTGACAATAAGGACATGGATTAAAGTGGTATCAAAAAGATGGGAAAGGAATGGAGATGGCCCATAGGAAATATAAAAAATGTAAGTAGTAACTGAATAGAGGAGACAGAGGAAAAGGAAACGGCAAAGGGGAACGAATGGCAGTGTCTCAAAGACATGGAAAAGCCCAGAATGGAGGGGCCATGGAAGAAAAAGGAATACATTTAGTTTGGGCAATGGTTAGAAAAAAAAGGAAGATGAGGTAGCTGGAAATAAGAGACGAGGTCTAAGAGAGATACGCCAGAATGGATTCCTCACAGAAAAGGATAAGCTATCTCAAGGGGAAAGCCTGGAGAAAATGGGGCAATGGGCTGTGTCTCAAAGGGACCCAGAGACAAATAAACACCAGACAGAGATCATGAAATCATTTCTGGAGTAGGAAGAAAATCACTAGAGTGTGGTATTCCCAGAGACCAAGGGAAAAAGCAGCTTTTGAAAAGGAGGGAATAATAATAGACCAAATACCACAGAGAAAGTAATGAGAATTAAGTCTAAGAAAAAAAGTACAGAATTTGACTAGAACTGGGGGAGTCAATAAGAAAAGATATAGTTGTAGTGCTTTCATCAACCTTATGTTATTTAAGAAATGTTAAGCCAAAAATAAGTTGACATCAAAGGTGCAGCAGAGTATCACAACTGAATCATCTGTTGGGGTGGCAAGGAGGCAATACTCAATCCAAAAAGGACCACTTGCAGGAAACAGCACAGTCCTCTTTCTCTGTCTTTGGGAATATTGATTGTTCGTAGTTTTCTCACTAAGACACTGTTTAAGTAGTTTTGTGGACCTTAAATGCATTATATATTGTTTGCAGTTACTAAACATATTCATGCAACTCAATGAGGGAGGAAAAGACAACATATTCCCCCCTATCGTATTACTTACGATCTGGTACACAAGCTTTATAAAACAGCAGAGGAAAATCCTCTAACCATTTACTAAGAACATTTTTGACTCCCTCAAATTCCTAGCCATTTTTCTTCTCTCTTTTTTCTGTCTCAGCTTGATTGAACTATAATTTATAAACAGTAAAACTCACCAACTTTAAGTACATAATTCAGTAAATTTTGACTAACGTATACAGTTTCATAACCACTGCTGCAATCAAGATATAAAACATTTCTATCACCCCCAAAAGTTCCCTCACGCCCTTTTATAGTCAATCCCTCCCTAAACCTGGATCTCTGAAAGCCACTGAATACGCTTTCTGTCACTACAGTTTTGCCTTCTCTACAGGAGAGTCAGGGAAGGAGACATGAGGACAGAAGTGAAGTCAGAGAGAAAAAGAGATTGGAAGATGCTAACTAAAAAATTAACAAGGGATTGTTTCAATTATATAGGCAAATAGCAAACATTTGTATCTCAACACCAGTTCTATAATAAGCCTATTAAAATAAATTTAGTGATTTTTAAAGCAACACAATGAGAAACTAAATACAAGACAAAGTTTTTTAAGGTCATTTTCCTTGGAAACTTAAAGAAGTAAATGGTTAGGTTTATTAGAACAATCTTTAACGAAGTAGATTAAATAGGCATTATATTTACTGATTTGGTTATTATTTAAGAACTCTAGCTAATTTAATTTCCCAATTATCCATAAGAAAGTCTATCTCTCTATTCCAGTATTAGGAGAGATATCTCTTCAAATAAATGAAAATACATTTTCTAACAGCTTTAAGTTCTCCCTTACACATTTCAAATAAATGTTTATAACCTTAAATCATGAGAATTTCTTTCCAATGAAAATTCACTTTGCTCCAAGTAAAAGATGAAAGTATTGATTTACCAAATGATCAACACTGATTTTTTTAAAAACCCAAATACTGTTAATCCTCCAAAATTGGGGGAAAGACATGAGAAGCGTGTTCACTTTCCAAATGAAAATCTCACAATACATACATCCTACCCACTGGCACTGAAAAGCTGCAATCCCACAAGCAAAAGCCATACCCGTGTGCATGCACTCATGTGAAAATATCACACACACTAAATTGCACTGAGGCCGTGAAACATGCAACTTAGTAATGTGCAATATCTCCACCAGAGCAAGCAGAATGGGAGCATCAGGGAAGAAGGGTATGATGCAAACATTCTTGACACAACATGCTCTAAGGGGAGGAAAATGGTTTGGGAATGAAGGATGCATGCCACTGACTCAAAACTTTATGAAATGAAAACCCAACCACAAATGCATTTAATTTAGAATGCTTATTCAGAATTGTGAGTAACAATTAAGGTTCAAAAATTCAATGAGACAGTGATTATAAAGTAACCACATATTTCAAAAGGCAAAGCCTGAAGAACAAAGACATGTTCACTGTCTGGTCATGCAATTAACTCCCAATTTCAATTCCACCTTTAACTTATTAATGGACCACATAAAATGAGTTTAATGAGCGGCTTAACTGCAGCATCGATGATGACGACTAATGATTGATGCTTATGAAGTCTGTTAATCACTAATAATTTGCAGACTAAACTACACTCTCAGGACACTATAATAGTATTTTCATTATCATCTGTACAATATTTTTCCTCTTAAAATGTTTCTTCATGAAGAGCTATGTTCCATCTTGAAGACAATCCTTCAGAACGAAAAGTTTGACAGAAGCTCTTAGAACTAGAACCCACTGCCCTCATATACATGAGAAGGATCTTCAGAGGCATCTATGTAAAACCCATACATTTTTCTTTAAGTCTTGAATTTGACCCAGAAAAAAAAATAGACCGAAAGCACTTAAGACTGCTAAAAATCATCCTGAATTACAACCTTTAATTTATATAACCTGATATAGCTGTGGTTAGAAAAATGGCCCAGGCTGTAATAAGCTCTCTAATTTTGTACCATTATTTCCAGACTCACAAAAACCTATCAGTTTTGAGACCATTAGGATGGTACTAAGGATTGTTAAAAATTTTTTTTCCATATTAAAAATAAGATGATAAAATGAATGGGTTTTGTCCAAGTATACTCTTGAACCAAGACATGGGCTACTGTTAGAGTGCATGATTAGTGTGTGCAAACCCAAGTCAATGAGGCAAATCTAATTAGTAGAAAGACACTCATTTTCTCATATCTCTGTAGATGACTCCACTCTTCTAATCTCAAATTCCCTCCTGAGCCAAAGACTTGAATTTTCAGCCATCAGCTTCATGTGTCCATATGAATAGTCTCAAGAGAACCACAAAGTTAACTCATGAACTTCTCCCCGAACTGGCTCCTCCTGGAATACCAGAAGGATAATGGGCTTTCATTATCCTGGCGCAAAACATAGCTCTGCTTATCAATTACAAGCAACCATGACATTAGAGTATTAAGAATAAGGCAAAGGATAACTTGGTTTTCATAACAAAGGATAACTTGATTTTCATGAGAAAAAAAAAAGTTGACTCAATGACCAACATTCAGAGAATGGTCAGCAAGTGTTCACTAAGAAAGTAGAACAAGGGAAAATTCAAAAACTGAGATTTGAAGATAGAAAAGCTTTTGTGTGAATAACAGTCAGTGCTAATAAAGATTACTTTAGGAAAATAAGCTATCATATTTCTTGAAGTTCTCTATGGACAATGTAGATATTTTTTTGTAAATCTTGGCTTAAGTCAACTGACTAGTGGATTCTGCCACTCTTTGAGATGGTGGATTGAATAGCTTTATTCTACTGGGAAGACAGAACATTTTTTTCTTTTTCGGTAAAAAAAAATTTTTGGCAGATAGATGGCATTTAGGTAAACTAAAGTTAATCCATTGCTGGAGTTTCATCATTCGTTTACTCAGTAAAGGTGATAACCAAGAGTCGCACAGGCTGAGAAGGCATGCTAAGGCCAGGAGGTTCTTCCTGAGGAACAGCTTCACCCTGAAAGCTCCCAAACTTAGAGCCTTTACATGAATGCCCTCCCTGCCCTGGATACCCGAGGGCACCACAGTAGATAAAAACTGTTTGTTTTTTAATCCAAAATTAAAAAATCTTTGATTTCTAATCAAGGATGCAAGATACTGGTGAAGACCTTACCCAGGTCTTGCTAGTAGGAAAAAGGGAGAAAACCTACCAAAGTTTCCAGAGAGAAGATATTTGAGGAACATCCAACCTATTTAAATGAGGAGGGTTTTCTGAGGATCCAAGGGGTATCTTCACTAGCTGGTACATGAATACATTAAAAAAAGAAGCCAAGCTCAGCCACGGATTACCAGTCAAATCAAGATTTCTGCAGAAAACTGGTTCCAAGCAATGGTATATTTTACAAGCATGTAGAAATGCCAACCAAAGATTCACTGTTCAAGAGAAGCTTACAACCACCTGGCCAATAACTTACTAGAAAAAGGAGCTCTAATGGATACCATGAGAAGTTAACATGAGTAGCTATTCATAAAAAGTAAATATGTAGGGGAAGGCCTGGGGTGGAGTGGGAGTTGGGTGGAAGGTTGTAAAAAGGGAGACGATAAGAGACATCTGTAATACTATCAACAATAAAGATTCTTTTTAAAAAGTAAAAATGTGATGAAGTATTAATGATAAATTCAGAGCAATGAGGGACAAGGCCGAGGCTTCAAAAGGCCTCTCCCTACTGGAAATGAGAAAAAAGAAAAGGGGGGCAGGAGCCTGTGACCTGGAAAGAGCATGTGAAGAACAAATGTTGAAGAAGCATCTCATTCAGAAACCAAGCCTGCAATACATGGATCCCAGAAAACATGATGAAAGTTTCTGGCCAGAGCCTACAATACACACAGAGACTATGACTTAAAGATAACCCAAAACTCTGCACTGCCAGTGTCCAAACTACCCCCTGCAGAAGGCACAGCCTGGCTGCGGAGGGAGAGGAAGACACCGGGAGGCCATCGACGCCCTCCCATAGCAGAGCTGGAATTCCTGAGAACAGGAGGGTTCTGAGAGAAGGTGAGGTATATGAGTGAGCAAGTGACGTCATGATTGACACCCAGAGCAAAAGAGCCTGCGAAGGAAAAGCCATGGGGACAGGTCATTAATCTTTGTAAGCCGTGGGCTTGAGAGTAGGATATTGGAATTGTTTTGAAATTTTTTCTTAGCAACATTTTCACTGCTTATATAATCCTCTCAAAAGGAGATAATTTTTTTTTTTTTTAAACATCAGCAGTTCCCTCACTAGGTTAGCACTGAATGTTACCAGGAAGACTCAAGACAGAAACCAAACGGGCTTCTCGTGAAAAGAAGTTCCTGGGAAAGAAGAATAGTGTAAATGTTATCCCTACCTGATGGCTTCTTCCACAGACTGGCCAATAATATTAGAAGAAGGGCCTGGCTGAGACAGTGGTGTCAGGCTTATCACCCACTTCACGGGCTTGTAGTACTCATCACTGGAACTTAACAGATAAAACAGTGTGGTCAGGAAAATGATCTGCAAAACAAAGGACAGTATCTCCTAAAAAATCACATTTGGAGACTAGGAAGGAAACACCAAGGGCGCCAAGAATATGCTTTCCTGTGGAAGGAATTGTGATGTGTTCTTATCTATATGTACATACCAGAGAGAGCACGAAATTGAGAAGGGCCGTCCCGCTGTAGAAGAGGATGGTCAGGAGCGTGGTGACAGTGGTGAAAAGCAGGCTCACGTTTCGGCTCATAACAATCCACAGAGACTCCAAGATCTGAGAGGAGGAAAAGCTGAATATCAGAACTAATCCCCGGGAAAGAAGTTTCTCCAGGTATCTGTGTGCTTTTAATATAGTACCATAAACTGAAAGGGCAAGAACTGAAAAAAAAAATCATCTGAAAACATTTGAATATTGATTAGGAAAGAAAATGATTACGTAAATTATGATGAATCTATTCCCAATAATATTAGGCAGCCATTAAAATCATCTCTATTATGACAATTGAACATATTTTATGATATAATGCTAAGTTTAAAAAGCAGGATAGGAAAATTTTATAGATAGCATGATTATAACTGTAAAAATGGTATGCATAGGAATAATACCGATAGGAGAATATGTCAAAGTGCAACCTTAGCACGTAGGTTCACAATTGCGGGTCATGAAAATGTAGCGTTTGTTTTAATAGCTTCCTAATTAGCTTCAACTTAACTTCATCTACAACTACCACAGCATCTTCACTAAAATCACAATAAAAGAAATGAACAGACAGGGTCAGGGGCAGAGCCCTGCAGCTGAAAATCGTTCCTCACATAAACAATGACCCTTCTATTAAAGAACTACTGAGTTCAGTTGATCCATCACCTGCAACTTTACTAGAACCAGATATTAAAATAAAGTTTGTTAATATATGTTAAATATTACTAATGGAAGATGTATATTATCAATAGCACACCTACATGTTTTCTTTTTCTATTTCTTCATAAACTTACATTCCTTTATGATAATGTCTGTTCTATTCTCCCTGAGTAATATACAACATGGAAGCAAAATGACCAGAAAAACTTTAAAAAAATTTTTAAATACCCTTAGTTTTCATCCCATAAACCTCATAACACTATAAGGGAAGAAATGCAGATGCCATCTTTATTTTATAGATATGCAAATTGAAGCCCAGAGTTTTTAAAAAACTTGCTCAAGGGCAGGGAGCTAATCTGTGGAACCAGAACTCACAACGTCTGGTTTTATTTTGGTGCCTACCCTTTCCAAAACAGCAGCTCTGTTTTTTGTCATATGTTCAAGTTACACCATCTGTGCTATGAAAGGCCTACCCATTGCTTTCCTACCTCAAATGTACCATTTATTAAAGCACATTTTGTTGTCCTCTGCATTTCTTGCAAACCTCAGCTCTGTCTTCATAAGAGAACTTTGGCAGGCTGGTTTCATTTACAAAAACTCCTTACATAAAATCTTGAAAATGTTTCACAGTGCCTACAAAAATATGCATGATTGACTGTTTGACCCTGCGGGATAAAGGAATGAATGAATAATGGCACTGATTCCAGAGACAAACCAACAATGCCCTTACTTGTGATTTTGACAGGCATTCTTTTGGGGGCCTCAGTCATTCTGGAATTTTTATCAAAAAAAAAAAAAAAAAAAAAAAGTTTTGAATAGTTTCTAGGTCACACTGATAGGAAATACCCTGTGGTAATTCTTAAGATATTAACTGAATTCATTAATTGTAGACTGGTAGTTGCCAAGATCAAATAACCTCTCTGTGTACTCAAGAGGATTGGGAAGGAAGGTTTAGAATATAAGAAAGAGCTGTTGGGCAAAGTATGATGGCAGAAGTAGAAAGATACAATTTCAAACTGTTATAGCTCTATTAGGTGAATGGGAGGAGGGGAAAGTGTGAGCGCAGGAATGAGGGTAGGAACCAAAGGAGTCGTACAAAAACCCCAAAGGAGGAGTAGAAGAGCACCAAGGGACTCGTAAGAAAGTCACATCTTTACCTTCATCTTCCATATTGGAAAGCCAAAAGATAATATCTAAAATTGCAAAACCAAGAAAGAGCAGCGTAAACAGTATTTTAGAAATTCAGAGGTAAACACCCAGAAAAAGCTAAACTTGGGGTGGTGACCACAACACACAGTACAATATATAGATGATGTATTATAGAATTATACACCTGAACCCTATATAATTTTATCAACCAATGTCACCCCAATAAATTCAATAAATACATTTTAAAAATAAAATGATAAAATAAAACAATAAAAGAATTGACAGCTGTTTCTGGAGAATGAGACTGAAGTGGAGAAGCACAAAAAAAATTGCTATTTTTTTTCCCCACTTAAAATCTTAAAGCATTTAAAATAAATAAATCTTAAAGCATGTTTGGCTTTTCAACCATGGTCCAAATCTATTATTTGGATAAAAATTAAATTGAAAAAATCTAGCATTGCAAACATCGATTTTTGTTAACTTGGTGCAAGTTTTTTCACAGTAACTTTTTTCTCATCTCTGTGAAAAGCCACAGGCAGACTCCCCACAAAGTACACTACAGAAAGAAGAGGAGTCATTAAAACTTCACAGCACTGTTAGCTGTTCCTTGCCACCTTCTAACCTTTGTAAAAAAAAAAAAAAAAAAAAAAAAAGAAAAGAAAAAAGGCAGAGGTGGATGGTACATGGGGGAGGAAACCATATATCCATCTGTCAAAAGGGCTTCGCCCACCAGAAAGGCAGCTACCCCTGTAGTGGTCCAGCTGGGGCCATTCTGGGCAGCCTATGGGGACAAGGATATCTAGCTCAGAATCTAAGAGCCGCAGCATCATGCATATGCTCCCTGGTTCAGCATCTCTTGGTTCCTCTCCAGGCATCAGGATCAGGGCAGCTACACCTGAGGTCTACAGGTTTTGGACATCTTTCTAGAGCATTTAGAATTTTCAAACGGCAAATGCTGTGGCATTAAAAACAGGGTAAGTAAAGACCTTTAAGTGGGTAAAGAAGACTGAAAATGAGTGTTTCTGTTTTTACTTCTAAGTCCAGTTTAACTATAAATACTATTTCTTACAGAAAGAAATGTCTCGATGTTCTCATGGACGAAGGACGCGATATCCTGCCAGTCCAGAATGTCTCCCAGCCAGCTGTTCTGACGGCTTATATGCATCTTGTGTCCTTTGTGCCTTCCAGAGTGTGTTACGTTCTATGGAAAAAACAGTTCAGACATTAAATCTCCATCTTAACCTAAAGAACAGGAAGTATAAATAACCTTTTTTGTTTTAGGTTCACTTAGCACAAAATACACAAAAGTGAAAAACTCTGCATTATTTAAGAAATCAATTAAGAACTCCACCAAAAGACCTAAGAGATAGTATTTTTCTGTTAATATGCTAGTTACTGAGTCTCAGCCTAGCTTGAGTGCTTTTCTCCTCAGTACATTTGTGGACACACTTTATTCCTCAGTGTATATTCAACTGTACACAAACAAAGCATTTACTTTTATTATTCCCCCCTTTTTTTTTGCTCTCACATTTTTGCTTTCTTCCTCCTTTCCTCATCTCCCTTATTAATCTTCTGTACAAGATAAAGAGAGCAGAGGGGAAAGAATATGAAAAAGATCACCTAGAACTTATACAAAGTTATGTATCAATTATATTTCAATAAAGCAGGGGGGGAAGAATATGAAAAAGAAACAAGAGGGGAGTCTAACTTGTCTATCTGGAAGAGAATTGCATTGGCAGGAATGCAGAAATAACTAGGTTTGAAAGAGCTATGAATACATAATTTCACCTGTTTATTTTTGTTTTCTTTAACACGGCCACTAGAAAAACTAACATTAGGCGGCTTGCATTACATTTCTCCTGCCCAGAGCTGGTCTAGATGATGAGATGCTGTAGATGATAACGAACAGATGACAGAATACTGATTCAGCAGAGGGACTGGTGGACTCTGCCATGGAAATTAACCATCAATCACTCTGACTTTTTGGGGCCTAAGATTTAAGACCCTGTAGCTTAAAAATGTCAATAAGTGAAATTCCAGTATTACTAAAGTCCTACTTAGTCATTGGGTCTATAAAATAAAAGGACTTTATTAGTTTACCGTTGAAATCTTTAGCTAAAATAACTTACCTTTACAAACCAAGAATGATACAGTCTGTCCCAAAGTTCTAAAACCTGCTTTTCAATCACAGCAGTATTGTTCACCTTATCTCCGAGAATTTTATGAAGCTGGAAGAAATACAGATATAATCTGGTTTAATATTCCAGGCAATAACCCAGTAAAATGAATACATGCTGGGTCTTTACATTTGTTTCAAATCAAACTGAAATGTTCCAGACTATTTAATTGCCTCTAGCCACACAATGATCTTTTCATAAACTTTGCTCCTCAATATTCACAGTAAATTTCCTCCCTCTCATCTTTTGCTTCTTTTTTCTTTCCTCTATCCTTGGGTCTCAAGGAGAGTTATTTCAAACTGCAAAAGAAGGGTACAAATAAAGCCATGACTACGGACATCTCTGATCATATCTGCACAGAGAAAAATCTTTCCATGTGACCCCAGTGCCCACCCATTATACTGAAGTCTCAAGTTACATTTATCATATTATTAAGAATTGCCACAAGACTTTAAGTGACATTTTAGAACCCTAACTATAAACGCAAATATGCCCGTTTGCTGAGAGATGTCAGGTCTCAGAGTTATGACTGATCGGACTGGCTTCAGGATGTATGGGAATCAAGTACACCTGAGATAACTTAGAGAAAGGTCATTCATTATAATATCTTACCCCACATTTTGTGTGTTATTAAAACCATGTGGTAACATTAAAGATACTTTTAAAAGGACAAACACTAATTTGTAATCTCACTTTCCTTACTAAAACTGGCTGCTTCATTTCCTTTGCAATTTCTGCCTGTTTACATAGACATAATTTAGAATGCTGTATTTTCTTTCACATCATAAGCTTTTCATATTTAGCCTTCATCACTAACCTTCAACTTTATTACTAATGGTTTCATGTTAGTTCATTAAGTTTTTATAGTATTTAATCATCACCAAATCACAGGACACATAGATAGTTCCCAATTTTTAATGTCACAAGTAACACTGCAATGCACATCCTTATACACAATATTTTCCCTTACTTCTAATAGTAAGATAAATGTGCAAGAATCAAAGGAAATGAGCATCTTTAATGGTTCTTGCTATGAACTGTTAAATAGTCTACTATAAGGATCGTACCAATTAACACTTTCCAACATTGTCTAAGTGAACCAATTTTCCCAAAGCCTGATTTTTAGATAATTTAAAAGGTGTGAAGTGATAACTGATTATTTATACCTTTCTTCTTTAGCAACAAGAATGACCATTTTCCATTTTGGTTTTCAATGTGTATTTCCTTTAGTGTGGCCTATTCATACCTTTTGCCCACTTGATGCTGGCCTTATAGATGCTTAAACCAGTTCTTAAACATATTTGATGCAAATACATCTGCCCAATGTTGTTCTTTATATTTAATTGATTTATTCAAACACAAATCTGTGAATATCAAAGTTTCATCACACTGTATACAATTTACAAATGGCTTTCACCTACGTTATGTGATCTTTACAACAACTCCATGAGTTAGACAGAAAATAGTTTTGGCGTCACCTTTGTTCATTTGAGAAAACAGATTTAGAAAGGATCTATGACAGGCCCAGAGTTACACAGACAAGTGGCAGATTCAGGATGAAAAGTTCTCTCATATTCTTTCAACTCAAGCCTATATAACCTACAAACAAAGAACACCTAATAGAGCAAATTACCCTAATAATTAAAAACCACAATTACCCTAGGCTAACTTCCCTTCATTTCTTTAAATTTGTCTTTTGCATAGTATGACTGTCAAAGACTCACAGACTTCCTATTCTCAGTTCTTTCTGTCACTTTCCTATTAGCCCGTGAAGTCTCCCTGGAACCAGAAGAGTTCTACAATTTAGGTTACTGCCAGCCCCTTTTCTAGATTGTCGGCACAGTGGCCTTTACTGCAATAAAGTACCATTTCAAACTGACATCTCCTTTAGCAGGCTCCCTCCGAGCATGACAGGGAATAAGTAAAATACCACCACTGTAACAGTAAAGGAGAGTTCAGCACAATTTTACAGCATGTTATAAAACTGGGAAGACGGGGCCAGAGCGCACGGAGTCTACTAACAGGATCACTAAAGCACACCTACTGTGGGGGGTTTGTGACATGCTCTTTGCCCAAGAAGAACAGTAAAGCATTATGGGCAGTCACAATGCCATTTGAAAACTGATGGACTTAAGGCGAACAGCCTCACCTATGAAATGGGGGTGACAAGTCAGCACTCATCTTGTGTGAATCCTTAGCTGACCAAGTCTTTCTTGAACCATTTTCTTCTTTATGCCCCTGTGACACACACAGTTTGGGTTTCCTCCTACCTCACAGGCTGCTCCTTAAGTCTTCTTTGGCCCTAAGAACCTTATTTGACTACCAAGCTTAGTGATCATCCCTTCCTAGTGCACAAATAATGAATCAGATCCATCCTGATCAAGAAGCAAATGGCCAACTTCTGAGTTTGTTCAGGCTACTAGCACTATTCAGTATGATCATGCAGAAGGCTTAATTTCACTGTATGTTGCTTGTCGACTTGTAGATATAAACCTATTTGCAAACGGATATTATGCTTTATCGAAGCAAGAAATCACTACCAATGAAGAACTTGCAAAGAGAAATCCACAAAGAGAGGCTCTTCCCTTACCTTGTGGGTTATCCATTCTCGTCCATACTGATACACATTGTTAGCTGCAGAATTGAGGGCTCTTTGGACTACCTGAGCCTCAGGAAGCCAACTAATTTAAAATACAGAAAGAAAGAAAATGAAAAACTAGCACACTTTTAGTGTACTGCACCCATAACTTTTTGAACTTGATGTATTTAAATAATCAGGAACTGACAAACCCCTGAACAGCCATTAACACAGAAATACAAATGAATCACACACAGAAATCCTTGACTTACAGGCCTAACTGGCCTAATTCTAACATTCAGGATGTCTTTTCAAGCCTTCCTTATGTTTTGCATCCACTTTCCCCACAACCTCTGTCTCATTCTGCTCTGTTGGGTTTCTCTGTCCCTCCAGTCCTGGGTTACCTGCCTTATTCACATAGCACCAGAGGAAGTAGTTCTGGGACACTGATGGTCAACATCTGGAATGCAAAATGGTGGTTTTGCTTAGAAACCCGGCCTAAACTCAGACCCACTGAAAAAGAAACTCTGGGGCTAGGGCACCGTAATCGGTACTTAAACAATTCCTCTTAACTGCTCCTCACAATGTTATGTACTAGAGATGCCGACATCCACAAATTGGTTTGAATCTTTAGTATTAACGAGTTCATCATACACTCCAAATAAACAAAATATTTGTGAAGCTTTTTGCAAATTCTCAGTTCAAGTACTTCTCAGCAAGTAAAACTTTAGAGATACTTATAAATGTAATAATATTATAGTATAAGGATCTGAACAGGAAATTTGAATCTCTAAAGAGATGTGATTTGGGAGAAATTAATTGAAGTAGCTTTTAAATTACTCTAGGATTTATAGACTTATAGTGGTTTGAAGGGTCTTTTGAATACTTTCAATTACATGGTACTACATTTTTATGGGAAAACTAGAGGCCTGATGCACGAAATTCATGCAAGAGTAGGCCTTCCTTCCCCCAGCTGCCAGCACTGGCTTCCCTCTGGCACCTGAGACCCAGGCTTCCCTCCGGCCACCAGCAGGCACCCAGGACCCAGACTTCCTTAACAGCCCCGGCTTTGTCCAGAAGGACTTCTGGAAGGACGTCCGATCTAATTAGCATATTATGCTTTTATTATTATAGATTATATCCTGTAGAGATACTCAAAAGTGTGAGGATCCATAGAGGCATCCAGATAGACCCTTAATGACTAACAAACGTCTATTAGGCCTGATAACAAGTCTTGCTGGTTTCAGTGAAAACACTTCACCAATGTACTCACACTGGTGCCATCACAGCAATAGATAAGAGCTGTCCTGAGGCCAAGTCAAAGACATATATGTCTGTATGTACATATATATATGTGTGTGTGTGTGTGTATACACACACACACACACACACACACACACACACACACACACACACACACATATATATATATATATATATATATATATATATATATACACACACACACTATCAACACTACATGGGCCACAAACACCGAGCAACCTTGGGACCAACTGGGATGAGCCCTGATTGTACACCAACCACATCCTCTATGTTGAGCTCCTTCATTAGGATAGTCACTACCTCAGTCAATCACTAATTCTACTCTTAGTGGAAACCAACTTTTTAACATTTTGGACTTGCCTGCTCTCACCTTTCTAGGTAAAAGTTAATCTATTTCACAATATGAACTTTCAAGAGACTAGCACCAACAATTACATAGAAGGGAACTTTCTAACATACATGTGGCCCCTCAAGTTTTGATATACAGAATCCGTACAAAGTAGAAGCTGGGTTCCAGACTAATAGAATTGTCCAAGACAAGAATTAAGATGTGATCTGACTGCATTTTCTTTGAAGCTCTGCTAGGGTGACCCTACCCTAGGTCTTCTAATTTATCCACCAGCTCACCAAGCACATCCACAGGAAGTCAGGGCACCTACACAGGACTTATAAAATGTGCTCTATATTGGAAGAAAGTAAGCAGATGGATTCTTAACTGTATCCCCTCTAGGAATATCCACAGAATTTCTCACAAGGTCAATCACCTTCATCAGTACAGGAATCTACTGAATACTGAGATGTGTAAGAAGCCATTACTATTAATGCATATTCATCATCACTAATTTGCTGCAAAAGAATCAGACCTTTCATGAAACAGCTTTTTAAAACTCTCCTACATGGAATGGTACTTGATCAGAAACACTGGATGTGAGGGCTGACTCTGCTGGTAGATTATAATTTCAAGTTCCTTAACCTTCCATCCTATTTCCTCATCTGTAAAATGGATATAATCTCTTCAACCTACTGCACAGTCACTGTGAGGAAGATAGGTCCCAAAGCAGGTGAAAGTACTTTGTAAATTATAAACATGCTATGAAGTGTAACTCTTAATTCAAACATAAGGTATCATTTACTATAAATTGTTTCCAAAATCTTAAGCACTTTCCCACCAACCCCTCTCCCAGATTACATGCAATTCTTTTGTAAAAATGACAGCGTGCATCAAAGCTTTAGCAAACCCTATCTTTTCTCTTCCAAGGCAGTGCATCAATGAAGACCATTTCATGCAAACAGATACTGAACCCAGGTCATCTAACTCTATTTTTGTCCTTGTAAAACAATATTCTTACTTTGCCCACTCAGGGTGATTTGCTAGAGTTTCATTAATCAAACTGCTTGTGACTTCAATCATGTGCACACTCTCTTGATGTACCTGCATCACAAATGAGATAAAAAGAATATCAATAAAAAATAAATCCAACTAAACATTTATTCTTCTACACTTATTTTTCTCATTTTTCTATGTATTTATTCTCCCAATTATTATTGGAGCAATATTTTAGAGTCAAATAATTATACATCTTAGTTGCAGTTAATTTAGAAATATGCACTGAACAGCTGCTACATAATATTCTATCACACACACTATGGAAAATAAAATGTACATAATAGGTCCCTGCCTTCAAGAAGCTCAACAATTTACTTAAGGAAAAATATGTAAATAGATACATCCAAATATGCATATACACAATAATATATATAGTTCACGCGTGTAGTGTAAGTATATGTGCATATACATATAATGTGTATATGTCTGTATGTATACACACACACACACACATATATATTATATGCGGTATCAACACTACATGAGCTTAAATGCAAGATACACAGGCAAATATATGCAATTGAGAAAGGTTTCTGAGTAATAAAAACAAACAAACAACTGAAACTACTCCAAATTTACCTTGCCCAATAATCAGCAAAATGAGGGATTAAAAAAGGAACAAGCCAATGTCAGGAAACAGGCTCTATATGATTTTACTTTGTTTAAATTAGTATGCTGAGCATATGGTTTATCCTAGCGAGTACTCCGTATTTACTTGAAAAGAACATGATTCTGCTACTATCAGGTCATACTGACTGTTTTTCAAGACTTGTTTATTCTTACGAATTTTCTATCTATTTATTCTCCCAATTGTTGCAAGAGGAGTATTAGTCAATTCCTACCTATAATCTTTGATGTGTCTATTTCTCCTTCTAATTCTGAATATTTTGCTTCATGTATTTTAGAGCTATCATTAGAATATACCCATTCATAATTGTTGTATCTTACTGCAGTACTCTCTTTAATCATTATTTGTGTGTAGTAATATTTGTTTTAATTGTTTGGTATTAATCTAATCATACCAGATTTATTATGTTTATAGTTCTCATGGTATATCTTTTTAAAAATCCTTTTACTATCAAATCTTTTAATGCCTTTGAATTTAAAATGTATCTCTTAGTTGGAACAATGATATTCTTTAATGAGATGAAAGAGGAGTGCTAAGAACTGAATGTCTGCATTCCCTCAAATTCATTTGCTGAAATCCTAACCTCCATTGTGATGGTTAAGAGGTGGGGCCACTGGGAAGTAATTAGGTCATGAGGGTGGACCCTTCAAGAATGGGGTCAGTGCCCTTATACAGTACAGGAGACAGATAACAGTTCTCGCTGCCATATAAAGATACAAAGAAAAGAACAGCCATCTGTAAACTAGGAAGAGGGCCTTCACCAAGAACTCAACCACGCTGGCACCTGATCTGGGGCTTCCACCTCTACAACCGTGAGAAATCCTTGTTGTTCGAGCCACCTAGTCTATGGCATTCTGTTACAGCAGTCTGAACAAAGAAGGGAAGAGGAAATGTAAGCTGGAAGGACCTGGAAAGTGAGAAATAAAGACCCTATGGTATATCTGCAGACAGACCAATGAGGCAAGAAGGAAGGAGCTAGTCAAAAAATTCTGATCTAGTGAACAGGGTACTAACTAGATTAGGAGTCATAAGACTAGATTATAGTTTTCCTACTGACAGAAGAAGCCACTTGTCCCTCTGTATCTCAATTTTTGTATCTCAGGATTTTGATGATAATAAAATTATAATGCATGTAAAAATATACTAAGCAAATTCATGGCAAAACTAGTAATACAAAAATTATGTTATAGCAGTAGTACATATTTACAAGCAAAATGACATTTCCCATACTGTCTGACAGCTTCTTATCCATACTACACTTCTAACAATTAAGAGTTTACTAGTGGTAATAGTAATTATTGTACTCTACCTTTGCAGTCAGGAGTAGGGCTAAAAGAAGGGTTCCTATTACTAACAAAAATATGATGAAAATGCTAATTATTTTGTCTAACATCTTCTCCAACCAGATGATCATCTGCACAGAAATAAAAGAGAGGATTACTTAGCTGTAAAATACAACTTAATAAAAACACATATGCATTCAAATATAATGAAGACAAAATAGGATATTCAACACTGCAAAGCAAACTATGGAATAATGACTAAAGCAGTGAAAACTGTAAGCAACTTTATAAAATTAGGTATTAATTACTGCTGTTATACAGTATAAAGAGCTTTTTATTGTCACATCTAAGAAAAAGCAGTCAACGTGAACATAATCATTATGACTGAACTGTTATATTATGGTAATTTACATTTCAAATTATAATTTACTAGAGGCCTGGTGCACAAATTCGTGCACAGTTCGGGTCTGGCTGGCCCGCCCTGATCAGGGCCAATTAGGCTGGGCAGGCCAGGGGAAGGGGCCGTGAGCGGTTGGCCGGCCTGCCCCGCCTCCTGATCAAACTCCTGGTTGAACTGGTTGAGGGGACAATTTGCATATTAGCCTTTTATTATATAGGATAATCTGGTAAATATTTCTAAAGACAATAATGAGAATCAACTAGCTGACCTCAAATCTTTTAAAATTTTACTGTCAATTAGCAAATATAGATGACTTTAGAAAAAGTGTGACTTTTATAAAAATAGATCCTAAATTATATATAGATAAAATAGGAGCAAATTAAAATAGGAATTACTTTCAATATATGTTTTCCTTTTGATGTCATTAGGGTTATAAAACCAATAATAAAAATTCAATGTTACGGTAATGATAAATACCAATCTCAGAATAATAGTTACTATGGGTGGGGAAAGGGTCAGGGAGGGATACAAAATGGGCTTCAATTATATAAGTAATGTTTTATGAAGTTGGAGGGTAGGCATATGGGTATTCTTTACATCTTTTACTATTTAAAATAATTAATAATAAAATACTTATAAAAATCTGATATTCTACTAGAAATTTCTATTCCTTTTTTAAAGCACAAGCTTTGTGACAAGTTATAACTGACTGCAAATAAAAAATAATCATTAATGTAGTGGTTATCCCTAAATCAATAATTAAAATTATGCTCTCCCTCAATGCTATTTGACATTCTATTTTGAGTTTAACTTCTCTCATTTTCCACAATCACAAATAATCCTACATCTAAAAATTTTTATTTTCAGAATATATCATTCTGGTACATGTGCAGAATTCTTGCCATGCAAAGCTAGTATTTAACATTTCAAAAATACAATCAATTAGACTGGTAACTGCTGAAACACCACATTACAACCCTCAACTCTAACATGAATTACAATGGTGCTGATTAAGTTATTCTTCACTTAAATCTGAAATATGCTCTCCAAACAGTGAGTTAAACATCCAAAAGCAAAGAATGGTTATTAAAAACAACAACACAAAATAACATGACTTCTAAAAAATTAATTTCCACTCAAGGCTCACAAGTTTGCATTCCCTTTATCTTTCATGAAGGATCCTGTCACTAAGAGATCAATGCTATAGTAAACTCAAAGATTAAAAAGTTCATCTTCTATCTCGACTATTACAGCTTCAAACAGCAGAGTTAATTTTCAGTGCATGCCACCAAAGCATGGAAGATAATGCAGAGATTAAAAAATTAACAGGTTTCTAAGATATGGAAGGTCAATGTCATATTTTGAATGTAAGTTCTAAAATCAATGAAACTGAAGAGTTTTACAATCAGAAACCAACTCTACACATAGTTCTTGAGACAACTTCCTGAATAAGGGCTAGTGTTGTATTACTCCTCTTTGTTCCCCAAAACCTAACAGTGCTCAGTTAATACATACCTAAATAGGCAAGCATAAATAAAATAATTTCAGAAATAAGACCAGATTTGTATTCACAAATTATAATTTCTAAAAATAACTCGAGAGCCTCCATTTTTTTTTTTAGAAAAGTCATATCCTAAAATGTATTTTTAAACATAAATGATGTTCTATTTACAAAGTATAAATATCTAAATTTAGCCTTAGTTGGTTTGGCTCAGTGGATAGAGTGTCAGCCTGTGGACTGGAGGGTCCTGGGTTCGATTCCGGCCAAGGGCACATGCCTGGGTTGCGGGCTCGATCCCCAGTAGGGGGTGTGCAGGAAGCAGCCCATCAATAATTCTCTCTCATCACTGATGTTTCTATCTCTCTCTCCCTTTCCCTTGCTCTATGAAATCAATAAACATATATTAAAATAAGTAAATAAATAAATTTATGTCTGGGTATTTTTAACATATAAAACATGGAATATTCACACACACATTATGTACATCAACATTACAAAATTAAATGTTGTATTTTTCAACCAGGGTATAATTTTCTTATCACAAGCTGTATAACTAAGGGTTGGAAGAAATCCATACTAAGAGTTACCTAAATAAAAATTTATATTCAAAGGATAACAGTAAGGGTTATCTGTTTCATTCAAAATTTAAAATAAAATCATTTAGGAAGCTCAATTCAAAAGCTAAAAAAAGTTGGAGGAGCTTCTATTCACATTATGGGTGGTTAAGATTAGATTTAAAAACAAAACAAAACACAGGATGAGAAGAGAAAGCAAAAGAGAGAGAGAAGTCCTGGCCAGGTGGCTCAGTTGGTTGGAGTATTGTCCGAAACACGAAAAGAATTTGGGTTTGATTCCGGTCCGGGCGCATATGAGAGGCAACCAATTAATGTTTCTCTCGTTTCTCTCTCACACACACACCTCTCTCTCTCTCTCTCTCTCTCTCTCTCTCTCTCTCTCTCTCTCTCTATCTCTCTCTCTCTCTCTCTCAAATCAATTAAAGAAACATATCCTCAGGAGAGGATTAAAAAATAAAAAAGAATAACGAGAGAAAGAAAAGTCAAGAAAAAGAAGAAACAAATGTGGAGAGGGAATTGGTATATAGAACAGAAGCCCAAAAGAGGAGAAAAAAACAAACAAAACGGATACAAAACTTTAATGGAGGAAAAGAATTCCCTGAAAGAGTGAATGGAACAAGACTCACAAGGAAACAGAAACTCAGACACAGAAAGAGAAACACGCAGAGGGAGCCATGGAGAAGGGGAAGGTGGAGGAGAGCCTGAAGGAATGCCAGAGGTGCTGTCCCATGAGGCTGACCTGCCCTTGCTCTACTTTGGGCAAAGGAAACCACACCACCTGTCAACACTGCCTTGCTAGCGGAAATCGCAGTCCCTAGAACTCTCCCCAGTCTTCTAGGCTTTGAGAAATCATTTTAGTTGTTAAACTTTATTTCCTAAAAGGGGAAGAGAAAAAAAAATTTAAGTGACACTCTGGGTGTTTCAAGTGTAAAAATTTAGAGATGTTGGTGAATTTATAGTTATATCAAAAGACAGTCAAATTTCTAAACTCACTGGCCTTATTTATCAAGCTATTAAAAAGTGTCGTGCTACTACTTAAGTTTCTATTCTATCATGAATATAGGTTTTTATGATGCTTTTTTTTAAACTAAATTAAGCCTTGAGAAATCGGTTGCAATTTTAGTTAACCATAAGATTTGTTCTCTTTCACCCTCACTTCTCATTTTCCTAATTCACTCCACTTGAGCTTGGAATACTAAATACCCAATGCTGCAATGTCTGACCTTGGATGTAATGTAATAAAATGATCTTCAACTTATTTGAGCGCTTTCCTGGAGCACACCCTCTCAGAACTGCAAGCAGTTGCTCCAGCTCCACACCAATGCTTTATCTATGCTACATGGCATCAGCAAGGAAAAGACAAAAGCTACTTAATCTCTTAGGAATCTTTTAAAACTCACTCATTAGCTGTAATTGGCTCATGAATTAGGTAATCTAACTCATTTAGCTTTAAATCAAGCAAACCTAATGACTTTAGGTCTCCTTTCATCTTTTGAGGAAATTTTCTTTTCAATATATAGGATGTCCCCAAAAAATGCATACACACACTTTGAATAAATATAAAGGCAATGTTTAGTAAAATACATTTCATTTTCTAAGTTGAGCTATCAGGTGTTAAAGTATATACACATTTTGGGGGGACACACTGTACATATACAAACTAGGAAAATACATTTAAACCACCTGCTTTGATCAAAATAAGAAAATGTGACGTATGTTTGCAGCATTATCATCTGCCAAGGATTACACTCATTTGCTTATACTGGTTTTGTAGGAAACAGAGGTATATGCATCCATACATGTGTGTGTGTTTATTTGTATGGATGTATGTGCAGTGGTGGTGTGTATCTATTTATACTTCGCACTGTTTATTTTCAATCCAAAGTTTAGGCACTGTCAAAAGTCTCCCCTTTCCCGTTTCAACAAATTGAAACCCTAATCTCTACACATAAAAGTATCATTCGGACCTATTTCCAAGTACCACATCTTTCTTAAAGACTGTAACAATATTTCCACTAAAAACTTTTAGTCTTATTGTGTTTAAACACAATACATGTAAATGATGTCACCTTTTGCTATCTGTCCTAAGTATTAACTGAAATTAAATCTAGAACTACTTATGCAGACTTTGTTAGAGGTATAGCACTCCTAATATATCTGGAGTTATTAAAGTTATTGAAGTTTTTAAAAATGTACCTTTAGAATTCCAAGCCAACATGGAAACCATTTACCACAGATACAAACTCTATCTTGGGAAACATGAAATTAGACTTCACAGAACATGACTACCATCTTTTTTAAGTTAAATATAAAATTTTGGAATACTAGTCAATACATAAAATTACCAATCTAGGGAATTACACAAATACTTCACAGATTTATCTTCTGAAATCTTCCTGTGTCACTTATTGAAAAATTAGCAACAAAGAATTCTCTTTCCTTTTTAGTAACTTATTGCCTATGTGCCCTCACCCATCAAAGGAGACTAGAGTATCAGGCTAAGCCACATTATAGGGCTAAAAAAGGAATGGAAATCATAGCGGACAAAAGGACTACACGACTGAACTTCTTACACACACTTGAGCAAGGAGACACTACCAATATCCTGAATAAAATAGCTTTGGGTTTTTAGCAAATTGTACTGGGACAGCCTCAATGCTTCATGACCTTCCATAGCTTATCATTAGCACTTTAATAACAAAAACTTAGTTTGACATACAGACAGAACGAGTGAGAACAGAGATACAGAGAGAAGTTACAGAACTGAACAGCAAAAACCAACATCCGTGTGTTCATTTACCTTCTTATTTAGCCAGTGCCAGAGCTTGGGGATGGGGAGTAAGGTGAGAAAGAGAAGAGAAGAACAGTGGAATATCATTAGAGAATGCAATAACAGTATGAAAAGAAAAGAAAGTCACTGAGAGCATGAGGAGGAGATTATCCCAAAAAAAAGAAAAACTAGAAAAAAAACCAAAACTGCACTGCATTGCAAATATATAAATCGAGTGAATGTAGTATTCCTTTAAGATATACAATGATTATAGTGATGATGATAACCACAAGCTTTGCTGGCAATTCAACAATTAAAAATACATAAAATAACCTGAAAGCTTGTAGCCTTAAATAGCCACACCAAATTCCAAAGATGAGAGTAATAATTAAGATCCTTTCGCATATCATGCCCCAAAAGGATTTTTCGTCCCTGTATAAGCCAATTTATGTTCCCATAGTACATTTTCATTGAACTCTGTAGTTGCAGCTTTATAGTATTAGTTATTTCACATTTTTTAAAGAGTAAAAACATTCTAGTGCGCATTTGGAATAGAGGACACCTGGCTAAAAGCAGGCCATAACTAAGATTCTGTTACTATATGATATATTTCCTTCCACCCCAATTTTTTAGGCACACATTTTTCTACAAGAAAGCAAAAGTATTATCTTGCTTTTTTTTTTCCTCACATAAATGTTACTTCATTCAAACCCCACAATATTTAGCACTATAATAACTAATGCTAGTTAGTGGACACATAACCTAAAAATCAGTAAACACAGAATTTAGAGCATTATTAGTGCTATAAGAAGTATAAAGGCTAATAAGAAGTGTAATTTTATCAGTGACTGTAAATGCTCTTTGCAGCGTTTTCCCTAAAGTATACCCAAAGCACGTTTAGGTATTCTTCAAACAATCCTCTGTAGATGAATCATTTCAGAAACACTGGTCCAATCAATTAAAATTTAATAGAAACATGAAAAATAGATTTACTTCCCAAAGCAACAGCCCATACTTATTATTATACTAGACAGAACATAAATTTGGCATCAATTATAATTAAACAAATATTCAGTTTGCAATAGCCATTTATTCTGATTGTTGTACAGCAGAAAAAAACAGTTTTATTCATTTTACTGTCTCTGTTGCCTAAGAACAATAGATTGGCAAACAAGTTAGAATCAAAATGACAAATTTTTACAAGGCTACCTCATAAAAAATACTTTTAGATGCCTGGAACTTCAACTGACACAACTGTACAGTTTTCCTAAATGAAGGGTCCAAATACAAGTACATAAGGACAACGCTGAAAATAGGGTTTAATCTCTATCCTGACAGTGGAAAGACAAAGCATTAACTGAAAATAAGATACCCTCTTTAAACAGTTTGACATGCTGAATCTGTTCTCGTAAGATAAAGCTTCACCCTAACACAAGGGAGATGTGATAAATATGCTGAAATTTATGCAAAGTCTTAGATTCATTCTTACTTAAAAAGTTGAAAAAATTAGTAACAACACAAATAGGCAAATTACAAAAGAAAAATATAAATATCCAATAAGCATGTAAAAGGATGGTCAGCCTCATTTTTAATTTTTAAAATTTCAAATTAAAAAAACAGTTGAGATACTTCTTTTTATGAAACTAAAAAGGCCTTTTTGTTGCACTATAATATTCCTTGGCAAGGGCTCAAGGAAATACGTATTCTCCCATGGTGCACTGGTGGGAATTAAAACTGGCAAACTTTCTGGAAGGCAGCCAGGCAATACGCAAGAAAATGTATCCCCTGCTTCTCCTTTGACCCTGGATATTTCAATAAGCATTAAAAGATTCACTTCCTCCCCCTTCACGCACTCCAGTTATTATCCTCACCAATATCTACTCTGGTTTCACCTAACAGCATTTCTCAACCTAAGTCATGAATACACCTGTTAAAGAAATAGTTACTAGCTTCTGTGGTAAGAGTCCAGCTCACACAGCATAGCACACAAAAAGACCTTCTCGATCCAGTCCCACCTGACCCTCCAGGCTTACCTCCCACTAAGCACCATTCACAAAGCCCAGCCATGACCAGTTTCTTGGCATTCCCTAAGAATCCATGCTGTGGAAGTCTCTGTGCTGTTCTTGCCACGTCTACTCCTACTTGTGCTTCAGAATTTGCCCTGGCATCACCTCCTCTACAAAACCGCCCCTCTCCCATTACCTCACCAACACGGAGTCACTTTTTTGCTGAGTACTATCACTATATCTTGTACATACTAGTACTTTTCCTCCACAAATCAGAACTACTGACACTTGCATAGAGGTTACTGTGTGCCAGGCTCTGATCTAGGAACTGCACAGGTATTAACTCATTTAGTACTCACAAACCACTCTATGAGGTACATGCTCGTACACTCAGTGTATTGATAAGGAAACAAAGGCACAGAAAGGTTAAGAAACTCATCCAAGGTCACACAGCTAATAAGTAGTTGAACTGGGATCTGAAACCAGAATTTGGACTCAGAGTCCATGCTCTTAACCACTAAACCTCTGAATCTAACCACTGTCTCTAAATTTTAATGGACTGCTGTCTCTCCCTACACAGAAATTCTGCATCTAGTTTTCTGTTGATTCATCTGTTTTTCCCCCGAGGACTTAGCACAATATCTGACACATGGGAATTATTTCAAAAATATTCACTAAACTGAGCCACTACCTGGCTATAATTTTTAGGCAAGTCACTTAACCCTCTGGATTTCAATTTGGTCCTTGATATCCTATCCTTATATAAACCATAATTCTAAACTTTAAATTCCACTACAGAATTAGATTTCAATTCCAGTATAAACACCAAATACCACAAAATGGAATATTTCAGATGATGAAATGGATAAATTCCACTAAAACAGCCCAAGTTCTCAAAATACATTACCTTGCTATCAACTTTTAACAAGAATTTCCCAAGTCCGACAATTGGCCATGGCGCTAGCGCTTCCTGCCGATCCTTCAGGAAGTGCTCCACGACCCGCCACCACACGGAGCAGCGCTTCTCCAGGAAGTCCACAACTCCAAAGTGAATGACGAGCTTTTTGAGTATCCAGACTATGAAGAGGATAAGAAATACATGTATGAACAAAATGCAGATTACAAGGTTATAACAGGAAAAGGTCCCTTAGTGTCCCTTAGTTTCATGTGACCTTTTTAAAACAGTAAAGCTGGTATTTAAGCCAAGATCAATTTAAAAAAAGAGAGGAGGGAAAAAAGTTCAAGGTATTCCAAATTGATGGTATTGGGACAAGCAACCTTTCACACAATCCCCACGTGCTCCCACACATACCACCTTCTTTGTGGAGTCTGAATCCCTGAGCAATCAGGGATTGTTTTACAGCGTATTTTGATCATGAAGATTTCAGTGACTACGACCTAGGCCCCTCATACCATACCCCTTCTTGGGTAAAGAATACTAACCTCTGACATGTTCTAATCTCCTTGGCTATTATAGTTGCTGTTGACGAATTTTGTTCTTTTCCTTCGATTTTTTGTTTAGTGGCCAGAAAAGTAAAGGTATTCCTTCCACACACATAATGATTTTATACCACTTCAGATAACGTTTTCGTTTATGTTCCTATTTCTTTAAGTGATGTTGTGCTATACATCTGAATCCTTTACCAGGATTCAGAAGAGAAGCAGGCTGGGTACAAGCAGGGCTGTTACAAATGGCCCGAGGCTGGGCACTGCACACCTTCAGCGGGGACCATTCACAGACCACAATATGAATGTTCCCTCTGCAGGTAGGCAATGCAGCGGCCCTTCAAGCAGGGGTTAAGCTTCCTGTAAAGGCCAACTAAGATGGTGGTGGGACTAGAGGCTTTATTTTTGCTTGACAAAAAATTAAATTCTATGTATACATATAGCACATGTATTACATCAAAACTAGAGGCTCGGTGCATGAAAATTCATGCACTGGAGCGGGGGGGTCGCTCAGCCCGGCCTGACCCCTCTCACAGTCTGGGAGCCCTCAGGGGCGGGAGGCGACCCGGCGATCAGGGGAAGGCAACGCCCCCATCACACCTCTGCTGCTGCCACTGCTGGTAGCGCAAGCCTCGGCCGGCCCTGGTTACCTGAGCCTTGGATGGCCCTGGACAGCTGGGAAGCCACCATCAGAGGCTTGCCTGTGCCTCGGGCCGGCCTTGGGCGGCTGGGGGGCTGAGGGCGGGTCAGATGCACCGCGCGCCTGCCACCCCCTTGGCAAGGCTGAAAGGACTGGGGGACTCCGGCGGGGCTGAGGGGACTGGGCACCTCCATCTTGTGGCTATGGGAGCCACCATCTTTGTATGGTGTGACGGTCAATTTGCATATTCCCTCTTTATTAGATAGGATGGAATCATATGGCTTTTCACAAATCTTTAAACTAGGTCTTTGTACCTGAATACCATGGTAATTTAAGGCCCACCTCTATTGTGTTGTTCTCTCTAAAGGTATCTTTTAATCAGGTACAAAGACCTAGCTTAATGATTTATGAAAAGCCTTATGACTCCATTTTGATAAAAAACGTATGACATATGTACAAAGAACTTAATTTTCTGCCAAATAAAAACAAATCACGATTTTGCATACATTATAGTTCTCAAAACCCACATTTCCATTGAATTAAAAATGCAATGTAAAATGCACTTCACTAAGAGCAGCTCTCAAAATTCGATCATAAACCCCTAAACCCAGATTGCTAACCTTCTCATGCACAGAAAGGAGAAATATTAAAGAGGAATCAAGTAACAAATTTCCAAAATAATGCTTATTTAAATGCAGAAATATGATCATTTAATTTAAAAAGAGAATAAAATGATCCCAAGTACTAAAATCCAAAAGGAAAAGGAAAAAAATTTTAACGATAAGACGTTAATTAACAGTCACCTGCAATCGGCACTGGCAGCAGCTGCACGATCCACAGGTTCAACCAGAGCTGGACGGCAATGATGGCCCAGACGAGGGCCACGAAGTAGATATCGCTAGTTTTCTTCTTTCTGGAGAATGCTCCGATCTCAGGCCTTTGCCTGCGCAGCGTGGGCGAAGGGGAAGAGGGCGAAGATGAGGACAATGTTGGAGGAGGTTCGCCTCTGTCCATGGTTTCTGAAGAGGGAAAGAAAAAAGAATTACCCACCATCTTAGTCCACATCAGTGAACAGTAATACAGAGTAATTGGCTAAGCTACTCTATTTTAAGCCTTCAAAATGGACTCGAACAGTATGATTACATTGGGTCAAAAAATAAAAATATTTTGATGTATGTTTGCATATGCACTGAAAAACGTGATGAATTAACAATGCCAACAGTGTATACATCTAGGGAAATTAATTAAATTTGTTGGGGGGGGGTACTTTATACTGTTCAAGCTTTTTATGACATATCTTTATTAATACAGACACCATTTAAACAAAAAACTAAAAAATATATAACAAAATAGCTGAGAATTATAATCAATCCATGAAAATTATTCAAACCATATGAAGCAGCAAACATTAACGTATAGAATTCCTATATTTAAAATGTTCTCTTTTAATATAACTTGATAGTAGGTGCATTTATGTAGATATTTCTGACACAATGTGGCTTTTCATTGTCATTTCACCTAAAATGGAGCCAAACGCTCTTACAAAAAGAACCCAGGACTTTGAAACATGTGTTGAGACATAGAACAAGATTTCTGGGGGTTAAGGGATTTTCAAATAAAGGAAATCATACTACATTATTTCACAATATGCACTATTTTCTAATAATGCAACTACTATGTCTTAATATAAGGTTATATTATTTCTATTTCCTAGTTTTACCAACACATACCATATGTATCAGAAATCATACAACTCTTAAAGCAGTATTACTTAGTATATACCATGATGATGGAAATGAGTAAGATCCTAAAACTTGTATTTTGCCTGCCATAAATAAAATGTAATGACAAAGGTATGTCATATTTCAGAAAGTCTAGAAAAAGAAAAGAAACAAGAACACCCATAGTCCCAGTGCCCTATCTGCCCTATGGTCTTCCCAGTGTTACATAGTTGTGCCATGTTCCACTTACCCTTGTCCACATTCTCCCTTCAGCTGAATGTCAGCTCCAAGAGAGCTAAGACCTTGTCTGTCTCGTTCTCCCTCCATTGAAATCCCAGCACGCAGAATAGTACCTGACATATAGTAGATATTCACTAAATATTTACTGAAAGAATGCCTTGCCTATTATTTCAAAATTTTCATAGGCAACTACACAATAACCTTCTCAGTACTATATCATAATGTCCTTAGGGTTCCTTTTTACATTAAATGTTTAGCTGTGAGTAAATTTTTACCACTGAGAGAACTAGCACCATCGTAAGCGAGCCCACCTCACAGAACTAACACTCCACCCTGAGGTTTGGGGCTAAAGCCAAAGCTAGTTATAATATGCTTCTGTTTGACTGTGCTCTCTGAGTATCTTTCTAATTTGGAAACTTCATGTTGGTGAATGTGGCAGACATTTAGAATAATAAGTCTATAATCAAAACACCATCCTCGCTTTGAAAACATGATTCAGTGTGCAAGAAAAATAAGTTGTCCTACTACCCCAAATGCCTTTTTCTTAGCTGACCCCTTCATTCAAGGCTTTTCTAAAGTCAATTCTTCAAGAAAAGCTCACTAAAAATATCCCTAAACTCCCAATCCTCTGGCTCTAATGGGCCCTTGGCACAGGCAGGGTGGCCTTTTACATTCCTGACCTCCACATGAGCATGGAGTGACTTTAAAGCTGATATAAATCTACCAGCTGGTTCTCTCAGGAGCACTGAACCCAGAACAACCAGTGGGGTCTGTTTTAAGGGAAACGGCCAATATATTAAGAGCATGAGGCATGCAAAGCAAATGTTGAGAAACAAGAAATGCCAGAGAAATGGTACAAAATGAAGAATCAAGATAAGAAACCTAAGAAGGTAAATAATTAAAAGGATGAAAAAAGTGACATGTGAGAACAAAGATGGGGCAGGATGTAAAAATATGAATCAGAGGAAAAATGAAGGACCAGTAGGTGGCATTTTGTAATGCTAGTGTCTTCCTTAATTTTATATTCTATGAGTATTTCATTTTCCAGAATAATTTTGAAGGCATCTGTCTATATAAAAGGCTAATATGCTAAGTGTCCTTCCCTCCATCTGGGTAATGACGTCCTTTCCCTAGTGACAACTAGCCTCCTTGCAGTTTCTTCAGCCCAGGAACACTTTAGCCAGGTGGGAACATTTTACACTTTAACCAAACGTCTGTGAAGTGTTTTCCCATGCCTCATCTCATTTGATCCTCACAGAAGTCCTGGAGTAGGTAGATAGGAAACTTGATGGAATCCTATTTTCTTTTCACTAGCTGGAAAACGGAGATTAGGAAGTTTAGAAACTTGACCCGACTGAAAAGAAGTAAGAAATGGTGGACCTTGAAAATGACTTTAGGTTTTCTCACTGCGCAGAATATAGTCAAACACTGCTGCAGTTAAATATTTTACCCTTTGTTCTCCCTGCGTGATCTATAATAATAATCTGCTTCCGTTGATATTTACTGATATGTTGCTGACAATTACCTGAAAGAGAAGTTGGGGTGCTTCACCGGGCTGGAAAAAGTTTAGCTAAATCAGAAAGCAGATCTAATTAAGCAAGTTTGTTCTATATCCTTAAAAGACTAAGTTGACTCCTGCATGTGCGATACATATAAACTCTCACTGGCGCCAATCGCATGCATGTGTTTCCATCTGTCACTGTCGATCATGAATTTGGTTGACACTTCTATTATAGAGAAAGGACGAATAGCAATATTAAAATATTTCTTCTAATTAATTTCCTTTTAATGTTCACGATTCGTACACCAGGCCACTAGTTCCTTCATAAGGTCAGTCACCTGCAGGCTGAGTAGAGGGTTGGTCTTCAGTGTTCGATTCATACCCTGTGATAGAGATGGCCAAGGTTGCTAGAGTAGAAGCAGCCATGGAAATAACTTGCCCCGGTAATTCTGCCCCTGTAAAACAAGCATGCATTTTTAAAACCTTTTAAAGCAAACTAACAAAGTGGGAATTAACTTGCAAATTGAAACATAGTAGTCCTAAATTTTCACTAGTAATAAAACAAAATATTTTTTAATATATATTTTTATTGATTTCAGAGAGGAAGGGGGAGGGAGAGAGAGAGAAATAACAATGATGAGAAAGAATCATTCATCTGCTGCCTTCTGCACGCCCCCCACTGGGCGCATCCCAGGCATGAGCCCTGACCAGGAATCAAACTGTGACCTCCTGGTTCATAGGTCGACGCTCAATCACTAAACCATGCCAGCCAGGCAAAACAGAATGGTTATTAATGACCCACTAGACCAGTGGTTATTTGCCAAGGGAGAATACTTAATAATCAACAGGAAAGTCTGCTAAAAATGCAGGTTCCTGGACTCTATCTTTCTCACTGGGGAACTTCATGCTGCTGCTGATTGATACCTGTGGCAGGTAGTTTTTTTTAACTTCACAGGTAAATTTTAATGCACATCTCTATTGAGAAATACTTCTAAGTCTGTGAGCTTCCTGAATACAGACTCTCACTCTCCTTTATATTACTAACTCGGATTACAGTATGGCACAGTCCATACTTAAGGCTCTCAATTATAACATTCCACAAATGAATATGCAAATGTATGGGCATTATGTAAAACCATATATATATATCTATAAAGCACATAATTCAGTAGTCAAAATCCACCACTTAAAAATCTAAAAGAATATCATTACTCTGTCTCATGTTATATATGCCCATGTTAAGTTCCTAACAGGTAGTACATCAAGATTAAATTTGCAATAGACTAAAAAGGTTTACCGGCCAATGAGGTCTGTCTGTAATTGTCAGCCTTTAATCTGTTATGGCAAACAACACAGATTAGGTTACACCATATCAGATTCTAGCATGCTTTTCTGCACTGTAGAGACTAGAAAACGAAAGACTGTATTTCTTGGACTCCCTTGCAGCTAAGGTCCCACAGGTGATGCAGTTTCTACCATGCAGGCACACTTGTGTAAGACTTTGAAGACCAAAGCAACTCACTGTAATTTGGAAGCCACATACATGTCAAACAAAGCCACAGAGGCATACATGGCTTATCCACCAGACCTTAACAGAAGTTCCAGAGGTTCTGCTATCTGATCTTTAACTTTGTGGCAGGCAGCAGCAGGATGGCACTTCTACTCAAAGAGTCCTTGGGTGTCACTGAGCATTTCTCCTGGTCGCATTATTTCTGCCTGTGTAGAATCTACGATAAGCTTAATTGTCTGGTCTTTCCAAAAATTCTATATGCAAATAGTCTATATGCCAATCAGAACCTCTTTCTATTTAGACTAGCTAGCATAGATTCCACTGTCCACAATTAAGAACACTGACCATTCCTAGTTAACAAATCATACACCCACGTTCATACAGCTGGGACCTTACTTTTAGTAGGCCAATACTCAATGTGATTAACATAGAATTCTGCCAAGCCAATGAATTTCAGCTCCAAATGAACTACACATATCCAATGAATTTAACCTTTACAAATACTCTTTCTCCAACTTGCTGATGTCATTAAAATACACAGTAAATATCCAGTGAATCATAGCTAAATCAAAGAAAACTATGCAATACCATCTTAGTTAATAAGTTTTTAGAGTGCCTGAACTTCATAAAGCAGTGGTTCTCAACCTTTCTAATGCCATGACCCTTAATACAGTTCCTCATGTTGTGGTGACCCCCAACCATAAAATTATTTTCGTTGCTACTTCATAACTGTAATTTTGCTGCTGTTAATGAATCGTAATGTAAATATCTATGTTTTCCAATGGTCTTAGGCTCTACAGCAGCAGTTCTCAACCTGTAGGTCGTGACCCACACTTTGAGAACCACTAGCAGGGTCACCTAAGACCATCGGAAAACACAGATATTTACATTACAATTAATTAACAGTAGCAAAATTACAGATATGAAGTAGCAACGAAAATAATTTTATGGTTGGGGGTCACCACAACATGAGGAACTGTATTAAGGGTCGTGGCATTAGAAAGGTTGAGAACCACTGTCATAAAGGAATGAAAAGAAGAGCACACATGCTGGGGGGTGGGAGCAGCTGGGGAGAGGTCAATGGGGGGAAAGGAGACTTACGTAATACTTTAAACAATAAAGAATTTAAATTAAAAAAATAAAAAGAAACAAAAAGGAAAGAAGAGCACACAGAAAATCAACATAGAGTATCTGAAAACTATCGAGGTAAGATTAGGAAACTGATCTTATTCAAACAGGCATTCTAACGACTTCAGTCTTAGTGATATCCACCTGCACTGCAAAAACCCCAAGGGTTTGGGCAGAAGGATGACAAACTAGACAGAAAAACTCCAGGACTGAGAATCTAGACAAAGTCATGGTACTGGCAAAAAGTCCCAGCTAAAAATAGACATAGAGACAAAGGAACATAATCTTGGGGCCCAAGAACTATAAACAAAAAAGGAAAGAGCATCCAAGGTTTCAAGTGTCCATCTCCCCAGGGATAGGGCGAGCATTCAGAAGTCCAAATAACAGGGATCTACACAAGTCCAAAGAAGCAGGCCACTGACATTAGCAGCCTAGCTCCAGGGGACAGAAACTCATAATCCAGAAAAATGTAAAAGAATAACAGATCACATGTTCAAATATTATCTATTAATAAACAATGGGCAGAATAACATTTTTTTTAAATCAGGGGAAAATATATTTTGAAACCAATCTAAATGAGACTTTATTCTTGTGTATCCATTACTAATGTGGAAAATACATTTCCTTCTCAACGGTTTCCAGTATCATCTCATTGTGCTATTAGTCGGTAACAAGGATGCAAATTTGTACCAGCAGGAGGTTCTCTATGTCTATTTAACTGACAGTGTCAGAAATGGGGAGTGGAAGATGAGCAGTAAAAAAATCTCGTTTGTTCCTTTTCTTTTTCCAATTTGGGCTTAACTGGACCAAACTTTTTCACTCATACTGCATGCTGTCCTAAAACAATTAAGGCAACCACCAAGTCTTCCTACAAAGAGACTCCAGAAGGTCATTTATAAACAATTACCAATGTTAGGAGGAACGGATCCAGCTTCACTTGTCTGTACTTCTCAAGCTGGGTGTTCAGGCTATTAAAGATACATCTGACGTGTTTGCCTGGCTTTTGAAGAAGTACTTCTCATATTCAGTAAAATTACACGAGACAACATGCTTAAAGAGTCTACCAGACCCTTGCCCATACTGTCATTACTAACAATAATGCTAGTGCTCCCCTTTTCTCACAGGCTAAGGGAACACATCAAAGCTGGATTCCAGGTTTCTACCAAGTGAGACTTTGGGATCCAGGAGACAGAGCACCTAGGTCCTGCCGCTGTGATAAGCCAGCAAAGCCAACATAAAAGACTGAAGCAGCTGGCAATCACAACTGAGTTCAAGAGGATCAGCAGTCAGTACCTTTCCAGGGTGACTGGTGCTTGTTCAAAGAGCCTGGAGAAGGGAAAGAACACTAGGCTTAGGGTCAAAGACCTGGGTTTATCTCTTAGCTCCACCAGTCACCAGTTAATCTCTGGAATGAAGTGTCTTCACCTGCAGAATGGAGATAACCATTCTTAAAAAAAGACAGTACATTTAAAAGCATGGTACACACTTAACATTTTTTCTCTACCTTACCTTGGGGGTTCCAGGAAATACCAAGAGCTCCCAAGGTCTAAGAGAAAACACTGGGTAAGGCCCCTGGATTCAGAAGGAGCCTCTAAAACTAACTCAGCAATGATTCACAAGAGGAGTTTTCTGGGTGTCATGAATTCTGATGAAATCCAAAGGATTAATTCTGTGAAGCCAGTGAACCACAGATCATAAAAGCGTCCACAGCAGCAAAAGATTCAAAGCTCAGAAGACACTGAGAGAGATGTCTATACAGGTGACTGGGATACAAGAGCAGGTCCAACAACGAATGGGGCAGTGGAAGTGACAGGGAGGAATAAACGCATACACTCCATGGCAGTACACGGAAGCAGTCCTGTACCTAACTACATCACAGTGACATCTACAGGAGGGAACGGGCCATAATCAAAGGAAAAGGCTGTCCCAGTATGGACTACTAGATGGTTTGAGTTCTGATACCTAAAAGAAAGAGGTTCTAAGGGCAAGAGAGAAAAAATACTCAGAAATTTAGGGGAAAAAAAGTTTGAAAGATTTATTTTATGATAAGGATTGTCTAGACTAGAAGTCCATAAAAGGATTCTAGATCAAGAATAACCGATTCCGAAGCAGGCTGGAATGAGTTATTTGCTCTTTTAGTTTATATATAACCATCAGAAAGAAGCAAGAACAAATGTCAGTCACTGGAATAACTGTGTGCTCTTCAGATTTACCTCTCCAGGCACAGCTGCCTCCACATGGCTGGTCAACTAGGAAGTCCAGTCTGATGACCTGAGCACTATTGCTCCCCCACCCTCAGCTGTCCCCTTACAACTCACTAAAAATTCATACCTTTAACAAACTGTTATTGAATAAAAACCATTTACAGCCAAAAATAATCTTTAAAAGAACCTGGTGTATTCAACATCATACTGGAAGTTTTAACCAGAGAAATCAAGCAAGAAAAAGAAACAAAAGGCATCCAAATTAGCACAGTAATAAAACTATTTGCAGATGACATGCTCTTACATATACAAAATCCTAGTGAAACCACACCAAAAAAACTGTTAACAGAGTTGCAGGATACATGATCAACACAGGTAAATTTGGATTTAGCAATTAGCGCAAGCAACAAAATTGGAAAATTCACAAATAGGTGGAAATTTAACAACACACTTGAATCAATGTATCAAAAAGAAATCAAAAGGGAAATCACACAGTATCTTTACTCAGGGAAAATAGAAACACAACATATCAAAATTTATGGGATGCAAAAGGAGTTCTAAGAGGGCAATTTATATCTGTATCTATAAGAGCATACATTAAGAAAACACAAAGATCTCAAATAACCTAACTACAGAGTTAGTTGCTTAATGGGTAAGGGTTTCCTTTTAGGGTGATGACAGTATCTTGGAATCAGGCAGAAATAATGGTTGCACACACTGGGAATGTACTAAATGTTACTTTAAAATGGTTAATTTTATGAATCATACCTCAATAAAAAATGCAAATGGGGGGGGGGCATGAGGTATAGTCTAACAACCTAAAATATTTTAAATAAATTTACTGTTCAGAAAACACCATAGGTTTTTAAATATATTTAAAGCTGTTTCATCATAGCATGTTTTTAAACAAAGCTACTCTCCCCAATATTTCTTAAGAGTAATATTAATAGAATGCCTTATTTCTTACCAGAAGATTCTTTTCCATTCTGTTTTTCATAGAGTGTGCCCACAGACATCAGGAAAACAATAACCAGGAATACTGGAATTCTCCATGAGCCAGCCAGAGATGCTGCAAATTATTAAGAGTTAACATTTTTAATTAAAAAAAAAAAAAAAAGAACCCAACACTTTAAAAGAACAGTTTGGCATCTATGTTAACAAAAATGTTTCACAGGGAAAATTACAAAAAGGAAAAAAGGCCATCAGACAGATGAAACCTAAATAGAGAACTTCTCTAAGTCCAGCTCTGCTTTCAGAGGCCCCTGGTCCAAAGAACTGGGCTTGTACCAGCCTACCTTTAACGGGCTTGTATCACCTGAGGAATCAAGTCCTCTCTGAAGCACATCCAGGTTTTAAGACTATTCCGGACTCAAAACCCCCAAGTAATCCAGAATGACCTACATCAGGCATCTGCATGAGGCATGGATACTAGAGTCATGCGGCCTGACTTGATTTCCTAAAAATACTTCTCGACGTGAACTGTCTCAAGAAAGGGGGGCGCGGCCCAAGAGAGCACTGCAGAAAGCTTCAACGGGTCCTCCCTAGTGCTCCTCCCTAGTGCATAATGCTAACAAGTGTCTACCCATTAGCTGTTTGTAGTTCCTTGAGTTTGTCTAGAGCCTTATGGACATTCACCTGCCTGCCTGCCTCCCTCCTCTGCCTTCCTCCAATTCAAAATGAGTCCAGTCATGTTTTAGGGGGTCTTGCTGATAAACTCCTCCAGCATTCCAGGTCAGCAAAGTTAGAGAGTAACGCTTCCCTCAACTCTGGGCTCTAAGCAGAGACGTATTTTCTCAATCAACTCTTTTTTTTTTTCAACTTTTAACAATAAGTAGCTCTAAAAACTACTTTAAATAGGCTACCTACTGCTCTTGGTTACTAATTTTGTTTTTAAATTAGAACTAAATATTTCCACAGACGCGGACTTGGAAATAAAAGAGTCCCTGAAAACTCACTTTGTAACAACCTCGTAGTCACCCAGCTAACAGTGCAGTCCCAAATAACAGAATTATGTTGTGCAGCTCTGACGCTGATCTTTCTTCTGTTGAACAGAGATTTTTTTCCTCTGAAGCTACTCACTGCTGTAACTCTCTCCCACACGTTTAAACCACTTTCACAGGACAGGCTTCCATGTCTGATATCCTCACCTCCACCTCTCCCCACCCCTGCAGCCCAGTCCCCTCTCTTATCCAGAGTAAACATCTCCGGTTCCTTTCATTGTTTCTCACATATGATTCTGAGCACCTCTTATTATACTTGACTGCTTATCTATATCCTTCTTCAGTATGACACTCAGAAATAGCCATGATAGTCCAAGTGTGCTCTACTTTTTAAGATGTGGTTATTTTTAAAGGGCCTTTTTGTAAATGAACATTCAATTTAACTAAAAGATAGACATTTTAAAGCATAACATTTTCATTAAATATTAATAAAATATTAAAGCAGAACATTTTCTAAAGATTAAGAATTTAAAATGTAACATGTAACACTACAAAAAAAACCACTTGGATTTGCGTGGTCTGCCATTGCTGACCTTAAGCTAAACTTTCTTAGAAAAATGACCCACCTAAATGAAAAAGCAATATAATCCAGACAGGAATTGAAACTGCTCTCAAGTAGCGCTCAGTGCTTGCATTCCACTTGAATGAAACAGTCAACACATAGCCAACTACCAACGTCCAGATCTTAAATAAATGAAATATAGACACAGTTGTAAAATATATACACATGAAAATACATACAATTGTACAAAATGTGCAAGCGTCTATAGACTCTATATCGCATGAGAGCTGTGGTCACAACACAGATAAGGTGAAGGCAGATGCTGCTACAAGGAGCATGTGCAGGCTTTCCTCCCCTGTTCAGGTAAGTCAAGTTTTAAAGTAAACAGGCATTTAAAATCCCATGTAGTGATGTTATTTAAATATTTTTAAACAAAAATACATATAGTTTTAACTTAAGATATAGTAAAGTTCAAAAACTACTATATGCATAAAGATCCTTAAGATAAAATATTTCATTTTTAAGCCATAGAGTTTATGGAATTCTTCAAGTTTTCTCTATAGATTAATGTATGTTTAAAAAAGAAAATAAAAAAAACAAGAAAAGGTTAAAATAATAAGTACTATGATTCCCATTTTACAGATGAAAGAAACTGAGACTTCAGGGAAGTGACTTGCCCAAGGTCACACAGCTAAAAAGTGACAAAGCAGGGATCAGAACCCAGAAATCTAGCTCCAGACTCTGCTTTCTTAACCAGGAGAAAGAAGAGTGGTGCTAAAATAAATAAATAAAGAGGAGAAGGAAATGGAAACGACAACGTTGGAGATATGGATATAGCTGGGGGGAGGGGGACTTTTAGCTTAGAAAAGAAAAGGTAATGTCAAGATTTGACAGCTATCTTTAAATAGCTGGGGAAATTCATCTGGGGAAAGCATTAGACAATTTTCTGAAAATTTAGGTAGGATTAGGAAGCAACACATTTCAGCTCAATTTGAGGATAAGTCTTTCTAACAAACTACAGCAATCTGAAATTGGAATAAGGATACCACCAAAAGTGTTTGAGCAAGAGCTGACCATCAGTCAGGGATGACAAAGTAGGAACATCTGCCCCTCAGCAGTGAGAAGTTGAACTAGAGCAGTGGTCAGCAAACTCATTAGTCAACAGAGCCAAATATCAACAGTACAACGATTGAAATTTCTTTTGAGAGCCAAATTTTTTAAACTTAAACTTCTTCTAACGCCACTTCTTCAAAATAGACTCGCCCAGGCCGTGGTATTTTGTGGATGAGCCACACTCAAGGGGCCAAAGAGCCGCATGTGGCTCGCGAGCCGCAGTTTGCCGACCACTGAACTAGAGGCTCACAAAAGGTACAAACTTTCAGATTTTAAGTCTATGATATTTTAAAACCAGTCTCCAAGAAGTTTTTGTTCTTTATCTGTACTTAGGAATCAGTATCACTATTAGGGAGAGAAAAAAACAAACAAAAAAAACAGACTACATACTTCAGATTTTTTAAGGGAAACTCATGGTCCAAAGTGAAGCATGTGTTTTCACCTAGTAAACCTGAAACTCACAGATCATCTCATTCCAGTTTAAAATAACCACTGAAATAGACACCTCTGTTCCACTTCTAGGAATTTTGTCTACAGAAGCACTGTACACTGTGCAGACACATATAAAAATGCTGTGGCAGTTTAAAATATTAAAGAATTGATAACAAGCTAAATTTCATTTTATAGAGAACTATTTAAATAATGGTATCTCCAAAAATGGAACAATTATTCGGACTTTCAAAGACATGATGAATATATATATATTCAATGATACACTATAAATTTGTGCAAGTGCAAATTTATGATGGTGAAATATACTCTCAAAATGCTAAAAATGTGTTCTCCCTGGCTGATTGGATTTCAGGGGTTAATTTGCTTCTTTATGTTTTTCTTCAAATACTGAATTTTCTTCTAAGAGGATTATTACTTTTATAACTAGTAAATGTTAAAAAAGAAAAACCAACAAAAACAAACAAAAAACACTTTGGCCTCATTTTGGATTTTTTCCCTTCAATATTTTGAAGTGTTTCCTCAGAAAAGAGTCACAGAATATTATTAGCACAAAAAGTATGGCCATTTATAAAAACACTTTAGAGTTCCTATTAAACCATTACTTTACAATGACCAATGCTTAAAAACGTTTATCAGGTTATCCTAATACAGATTCAGAGTTAATATAATCTGGTAGGAACACTTTCTAAAAGGCATCTAGAAAAAAAAAGTCTGCATACTATAGTACTATTTAAAAAAAGAAGTATAATCTGTAAGTGCTAACAAGGAAAGATGTCCACAATACAATGATAAATTAAAGACCAAGGTGCAGAGTTTTATACACGTTATCCCATTTTTGTTTTAAAAGCCGAAAATCCTAAACTTTATATATCCACATAGGCATAGAAATAAATTTAGAAGACTATTTGTCAGTAACAACAGTAACATTTGTACAGTGGAAATGGTAGCAGAAAAGAGAGACAATTCACTTTTACATAAAAACTTCTATGCTACTTAAATTTTTTTAATATAATAAGCATGTTTTACTTGAGTCAACTTTTTAAGTTGCTAAATATTCTTTAAAATAACTTAAACTGAAAACTAGGATTTGGACATTCAAATTCCATACCTAATTTCTAGTATGGATTCCTAAGAGTGCCTTCAGGAGAGTTTTTATTTCTCTGTCTCCCAGAGAGATATGCTTAGCTTCTGAGCAAACCTGTTCAACTATGAATTTTCTTCCCAGCATAAATCAATGAGCAAAGTTTATACACAAGAGGTCATACTTTCCCAAGTGTATTTTCTTTAAAACAACGTGTCCTTTTCAAAATATACATTCAATGCTTGTTTTGAATCACTATATAAGGCTCTGCATTATGTGTGCTAGATACTATACTAAGACTGCATAAAAATTGGCAATGCACTACCAGTAAAGCAATCTAAAAAGTCACATTTGCCTTTCACTTGACTTATTATCCATATATACTTTTCTGATTAAAAAATAGTAAATGCATAAACCGTAAGTAGATTTTGCCTTTTAAACTAAGTCATTGTTTTCTTTATTTTCATCTGGGCATTAAGACAACTTGGCTTGCTTCTGTTGCATGTTTCTGCAAAACACTCTGTTAAGTCTTTTTTTCTTCTTCTTCTTACTTTCCTAAGTCTTGAACAAGACCAACAGACTTCTTCCCAAGTTATGGAGCCACAGCCCTAATCACAGGCCCAATCAACTATTGTTTCAAATATTTCATTTTCTTTTAAGATAGCTTAATGCTAACTTGAAAACTGTTCTCTTTGTGGTCTGGGAACTTAAGAGTCAAGAATCTTATAAAATCGCAATCTTTCACTGAAATCTAAGTAAGCACTGGAATCTTCCTCCTTACTGTTGCCAGACAAGCAGAAAGGCACCGGGGGCTCAGAAGTGGAACTGAGGAGGCCTGGATGGCTAATGCACACTTCCTAAGAGCCTCACCTGCAATGCTGCCAAACTCTCAGGAGCTGTAAAACTAAACACCAAGGAACCTTAGAAATCCTCCAAGTACCAGAGAAGAGCCCTGGTCTGTTCAAGGTCACGAAGCAAGTTACTGACAGAGCTCAGTGTAGAATTTACACTCTTCTCATCTTTCAGCCACTATTCTTTCCACCACATGCTTTTTTATGAAGTGAAATGAGAATGCGATTAGAGACCACCGAGAAAACAAACCTATTACTACTGCAAACACTGTAAACGGTCTTCAAATTTTCCAACAAGTCTGAATTAATGGAAAGATGAAAAACAAGACACTCCCAGCAAAGAAACATGGTGGAGCAGGGGAAGCCATTAGCTTTTCATATTTATCTTGACAAACCCACACCACCACCACTAGGAGAGATGCCAAGTACCTGAAGGACTGAGTCACATGTGAGCATGGTGCAACAAATGATTTTCTTTTAAGTGTTTAGAAATCACTTACTGAGTCCGTGCAATATCCTAAAATATTTGAAACTGTTCAAGAAGAGCTACTCATACCATAAATGATTAGTCTTCACTTGTAAGCAGGATGAAATGTTAGGAGACATAGGAAAAGAGCTAAGAGCCTACAGTGAGGGAAAGAGGAACGGAATGAGAAAGATAAACTGGGAACAAAGAAAAATAAAGGCACTGAAGACGCTACAAAGGAAAACTGAACAGGAATTGAAAATAACTGAACAAGGATAAAAGCAAAGAACAGAGAGATGGCTAAGATTTCTAGATGACTAGAATCCAGGGGTCTTTCGGGGAACACATATGGTTAGTCCAATCCCTGATGTTCTTCCATTTTTTCCCTAATAACTAAAATCAAATCATACTAAAAAATTAAACTAAAAATTTAAACACAATGTATTGGAGGAAAACTTTTAAAAATCCTTATTGAAGGACTTGATGACAAAGGGACTTCAATTGCTGACAGGTCTGTTGAATACCATTTACTAACAGAAAGAATAGCCCAGCCGGTGTGGGTCAGTGGTTGAGCACCAACCTATGAACCAGAAGGTCACGGTTCAACTCTCCGTCAGGGCACTGCCCAGGTTGTGGGCTCGATCCTGGGTAGAGGGCATGCAGGAGGCAGCCAATCAATGATTATCTCTCATCATTGATGTTTCTATCTCTCTCTCCCTCTCCCTGCCTCTCTGAAATCAATTAAAAAAATAGATTTTTAAAAAGAACAAATTAATCTCTAGTCAATCTTCTCACATGTGAAATCCCCTCCTACTGCACAGGATCGTTGTGAGAATGAAATAACACACACGAAAGCACCTAATCCAGTGCCTGGGTCATGGCTCAAAAATTGCATCTCAACTGTATGAACTGTCAACTCACCAAATGTAGATATGCTTAAATGTAACTTTTCCCTCTGCCTCTCCCATCTATACCTGCAGCAGGCTCAAATTTACAAGTAGTCCAAAAAGCATAAAGACTCTTTTTCTTTAACAGGCAGCCCTGCTTGGGATTACAAAATTAAACTCACTGTGAACTATGTGACAGAAAAGTTACAGCGTGGGCCCCCTGCCCAGTCACATGACCTATTTTCAGGTCATGTCAGGCCTTAATCAGCACTTTTGCCTGAGAGCTGAAAACTCCTTGTCTCTGCTTCCCAGGTACACCTCACCCCACCCAACCCCCCACTCCAGTGCTGAAACACAACTGCAAGCCTGTTTCTCTCAAACTCACATCAACCTCCGGCTCTCCTTTCAATTTAGTCCCTCTACCACTCCCTACTCAGTTCTAATTATCTCATATTGTCTCTTTTATAAAATGGCGGGGGTCTTTTTACCCCCTCCTCTTCTCCCTTGGCCCTACTACTATAGCCAAAGAGCTGAGTTTCAAGCCTTTTTTTATACCATTAATTGGCTTGACCTTCCTCCCTACCTCTACCTTGGCCCTTACTTCTCTTCTCCTTCCTCATCCACAAACCATATGAGGGCATTTAAGTAAAATACAAAGATGAGGGTTTATGTTCAGTAAAACAATATTCAATCCTATACTGTATACTACACTGAGTTGAGAACACCTTTTTACAAGTATCTAATTCCTCATCTCTTTCTGCTGAGAGTGACTGACAGAAAGGCTTCATTTTCCACTAATCATGCCCATTTACCCATGTATTTAACTTCTTACTCTTGTATGAAAACACACCACATACGCTAGTTAGGCCTTTCTTCTCTACTTTCCTACAGTGCAGTGGATAAGATACTTGGCCTTGGCTACAGTAATTTACAGTAAGTTGTAATATCAACAGTCAAAAACTGTTAGCAGACTCTATAAACGTGTCTGATTTTTGACAGGATTGAATTTCTTGAGGATATCAGGCCAAAATAGTCTTTCTATTTCTTGACAGCATATAGTATTCTGCTTTCTATATAAGAGGCATTCAATGAACTTTTACTAACTGTGAAACAAGGCAAAGAAGAAAAAATACCGAACTGGGACTCCATAAATGTGAACCGTGGATTTGTCCACAATATGAGTAATGTTGGGACAATCACATTCTCTGGACCTCAGAAACCTCTCCTGAAGAGAAGCAGGCACCCGGCAGGAAAGAGTAACTTATCTCTGGGATCACTTCTACCTGACAACCACAAGACCCCAGAGTTAGCGGAGGTTGTTGCACACCCCTCCCTCCTGCAACTGAAACAGCCCAGGCCTCTTAGAGGCCAAGGCTTCGGTCTGATCACTTAGCCGTTGCACGCACAGGCAGCATCGCAAAATTATGGATGAGGTGCTCCCCAATACCTTGCTGGCTCATAACTGGTGGGTATGTATTCCTGTGAGTCTGTCATCTCCATTAGATTATGTACACATATGATTATATGCACCTTGAAGTCAGAGCCTTCATCTTACTGCTTTTAAATCCTTCACAAAGCCCAGCACCCAACATAATCGACTTTTAACTTGACCTGAGAAGTGGTATTGATAGAGCAAGAGAAGACAGCAGTTCTGGGATCAGTCATCACTCTACCAATAACTTCCAGCAAGTCAAAACCCTGCTGGACAGATACGGAGAATTGTTTTGCAACTTGAGGAACACTGACAAAAGAGAATAAAAAAATTTTAATGGGCCCTAACTGGTTTGGCTCAGTAGATAGAGCGTCGACCTGAGAACTCAAGGGTCCCAGGTTCGATTCCAGTCAAGGGCATATACCTTGGTTGCGGGCACATACCCAGTGGGGAGTGTGCAGGAGGCAGCTGATCCATGTTTCTCTCTCATCGATGTTTCTGACTATCCTTCTCCCTTCCTCTCTGTAAAAAAAATCAATAAAATATATATTTTTTAAAAATTTTTAATGGTACTCTTTATTGATAAATTGGCATTCTTATGCATTAAATATCCACTTGTTTTTTAAATATTTGAATTAACTGGTCTACAATCTGATCTGAGCTAGGAATTGTGTCACTCGATCATCTTTGAAGTCCCTTCCAATTCTAAGGCTCCCCAGTTTTCTAAGAATAAGCCCAGGGTGATCCAGGAATCAGGAATCTACCTTTCTTCCACCCAGTCTGCTTAAGTAATCCAGCAGGAGGAGATGTACTGTGGTACAGCTGTTCTTGCACAATGTAAGCAGTTCCCAAGAAACAGAGTGTAGTCAGGAGAGGCCCAGGTGGCTCAGCACCCAGGGCCTGGCACAAAGTATAGAGAAATCACCTGAACCGAGAGGCAGCCCCGGACTATTAAGAAACCTTTGTTTCAGGACTTGAGAAACTAGCGTCAACTAGTCCCCTGCTTGTCCCTACCTAGCCCTAGCCCGGTTAGAAGTCACCTCTCCTATCATGACATGCTAAAAGAGGAACTCTAAGGTCCCTTCCAGCTCTGACATCCAGAAAAGTCCACCTGCCCCCATTCCCATGACCAGGAAGTAAATTCAAGTCCATCTGCTGATGCTCTGGAGCCCCCACCTGCAAAGCGGAACAGTGATTCCCAACTGGGGGCGCGTCCCCCTAAGAGAATCTGCTAGGATGGACGCGGGGGAGGGAAGGGCTGGGAGGCTGTTTCAAACCACACCCGCCCTCCAGTAGGAAGGAAGTGTGCCAAGTTCCGCAGATGCTTGGGAAGGAAGGCGGAGGCTGCCGCTGCCGCACAGGTGTGGAACTTTGGTCGCCCTTGCACCTTGAGAAGGAGTTGCAGAGTCGCACCCCAGGGCGCTGGGGCTGCAGAGAAGGGTGTAGTGTGCCCGCCGGGACCCCGGAGGGTCCGGGCCGAGGCTCACTCACCCACAGGCTGCTGAAGTAGTCCAGCCCGCGGCAAATCAGCACGCCGGCGTGCGCCAGCAGCACCTGCACGCCCAGGTAGCTGCCGAGGCTGTAGAGGCCGTAGAGGAGCGGGCCGCCCGCGCCCAGCAGCAGCAGCAGGCGGCGGCGGCGCAGCGCCTGCTCGCCCAGCGCCTCAACGCCGTAGTCGGCGAAGCAGAGCGGCAGCAGCAGCGCGGCCAGCAGGATGGGCGTGTGCGCGCGGTGCAGGCGCTGCAGCCAGTGGCGGCCCAGGCGCGTCAGCGAGCTCTTGAAGGGGTGCAGGAAGGTGCCGCACAGCACGGCCCACAGCAGCGGCCGCAGGAAGGCCTCCAGGATGAAGTAGACGAGCACGGCGGCGCCGCAGCACAGGCACACGAACAGCACGGCCCCGGTGTTGTAGAAGGCCTGCTTGATAGGCTTGTCGAAGCGGAGCGCCAGCACCGCCGTCCGCGGGGTCTCCCCGCTACCGCCGCCGCCGCCGCCGCCACCACCCGGTTCGACCGCGCGTGGGGCTGGCGTCCGGCCCGGGGAGTCCCGTGGACCCGACGCCTCGACAGAACCGCCGCCGCCGTCGGCCATAGTGCCTCTGCTGCGGCCGCCGAGAGGCGGTACAGGAAAGCCGGAGAGAGCCACCAACGAGAAGCAGGGCGGGCGGCGCGCGGCGTTGTGGGAGTTGTAGTTCTGATCTGGCCACCGAGCACTTACAGGACATTTGGCAAACTACAACTCCCAGAAAGTATAGGGAAAACCCCTTCGCTCCGCTGGATCCAGGTAACAGGTTTCTGAGCTCAAGATCTTACTGGAGGAAAATGAAGAGAAAAAAAAAAAAAAGCTCCCTTCACCGATTGGTTAATGTCAACTTTTCGGGAAGCGGAATCCCAAAAGTGGCACTATATTGGCAGATTGAAAACCCAGATTGCAGATTAGAATCCCGAGGGGGAGTACTTATAAAAAACTGATCCCCAGGTTCTATTTGGCAGGATTTTACATAGCGATTACCATATGTCAGGCCCTGTTTTAAGCGCCTCATTCCTATTAACTCAATCCTTAGGACAACCCCACAAAAAAGGTGGTGTTATTATTGACACTTTACAAAGGGGAACACTGAAGCACAGAGAAGTTGAGTATCTTGCCGAGGTCACACAGCTAGGAGGTGACAGAGGAAGGATTCGAACTCAGAGTCTGGCTCCTACGTCTATTATCGTAACTACTTTGCTAACTGGTCTGACAGGGATCCTTTGGCATATTTTTTAAAGCTCATCAGAGAACTGTACTGTGCACTGTTGACAACTATTGGTGCAGGTGTCAGTGCGGGAGCAATCTAAACTCCTGAAAGAGCTCTAGATCAGAGTTTCATACTGCCACTATTTCTTTTTGAGACCTGAAGTCGAGTCAAGTAAGCCCCCAACCTCATTCGTCCCTCCCCTTTTCCCCCCTCCCCCAACCGCCACCCCCCCCCCCCAAATGGGTATAATCATAATAAAAGCTCTTGTCTCAGAAGAGAAAAAGGAAGCTCTGGGGCAGAGCAAGGTGCCTCTGTTCTGTCAGGAATATCTTACAATCCAAGTCTACTGGCCCTATCGCAAACAGCACTTTTATTTAGAAAGAAGAAGGAGGGAAGGAAGGAAGAGCAAAGAAGGAAGCCTTTACTGAGTACCCAATATGTGAGTGCTTCAAAACCCTGCAAGTTTACCCTTTCCTGTTTTCAATAAGTTTTACAGTAAAAGAAAAAGTAATTCCTTTCCATTTTATTTTTGGGTTTCAGGTCACAGACCTTGCTTTTCAAGTGGTCTTTGGACTCTGACTTATTCTGTAAATATTTTGCTTCAGTTGTCCTACATTTTGCTTTGCTTTTTAACTACTTTGTATAGCACTGCTGAGATAATGATTACAACTTATGGTCACATTTGCTTTCAGTACCCCTTTTACACTGATTCAAACTCCCATTTATGTAACAATAGTGTCTCAGTCTCCCTCCCAAAAAACCCTCAGTAATTTCTAGGGAGTCTCAAAGGGATGCCTCACATATACCCAGAAGCATGAGTTAACCACCAGCCATCCTGTGTCCACCCTGCTGCCCACACAGCTCACTGGGTTCAGTGCCTGTCATAAGATTGTCAGAGCCTGTGTCATTATTCCCAGATCTTGGATACTTCCAAACTACTAATCTTCAGGATTCCAAAGCAGAGCTGGGATCCACTCACAGAAGGGGAGGAAGTCCTTCTCCCTAACTTGCATACTCTTTGCTCTTTTGTTACCCAAGCCCTAAACCAAGTCACTTGTGCCCACTGTATTATATCTCCTGTCATGAAGCGTTCCTTCGAGGTCTAACTTTCAGTCCTCTAACCACAGAGTTTCAAAACCCATCCAAGGGGTTAGTGAAGGAACAAAGACTAAACCACCCGCCTCTGTCCTCCTCCAACCAAAGACTCTGCTCTCTTCCTCTAATTACAAAAAGATCCCATCCTATATAATAAAAGCCTAATATGCAAATTGTTCCCTCTGGCAGTCGTTCAACAGGGAGTTCCCCGCTCACTATGATGTGCACTGACCACCAGGGGGGCGGTGTGGAACATGGAACATGGCGGGTGTTGGCAACGCGGAGCTGGCAGCAGGTAGCAGTGGAGGCACTGCCAGCCCCAATGGGCCCCAACGAGAGTGGGATTGTGGAGCAGGTGAGTGGGCAGCACCAAGCCAAGGTGGGTGCAAGCGGGGTCCGATTGCCACGCCGATCACCCTGCAGATGGCGACCAGCCGGGGTGGGGGGGGGGGGGCGGAGAGTAGGGCCAGCTCCCAGGTGCTGAGGGAGCTGGGCAGGGGTCCCGCCCGTATCGATCGCCCACAGGTGGGATGGTGGAGCAGGTGAGGGGGCAGCGCCAGGCTATGGCAGGGTGCCAGGCGGGGCTGTGGGGCTGTGAGGCTGGGGGCTCGAGCTGGGGGTGCAAGCTGGGGCCTGATCCCTGCAGGCCACCCCGAGAGACCCTACCCATGCATGAATTCGTGCACCAGGCCACTAGTATTACATAAAAGCATCTATGGGTGCATGCAAACAGAAACTGACATATGCATTGGACAGGAGGGGTGATGTTGCCTAAATTGTGTTAGGGACCCAGCTCAGCAAATCAAAAATGCCTTGCCTTGGTGCTCTGCTTCCAAGTCCCAATGAAAGGCAACATTTCTGAACATTTCAACTGTCCTAATAGAACTGACACGTCTCCGACAGAATTTCTAGTCGAGACCCGAACTCTAACAGAAATGAAGATTGAAGCACTAGACAAGGGACTGACGTTTATATGGCCTAACACAGTGGTCGGCAAACTCATTAGTCAACAGAGCCAAATATCAACAGTACAACGATTTAAATTTCTTTTGAGAGCCAAATTTTTTAAACTTAAACTTCTTCTAACGCCACTTCTTCAAAATAGACTCGCCCAGGCCGTGGTATTTTGTGGAAGAGCCACACTCAAGGGGCCAAAGAGCCGCATTTTGCCGACCACGGGCCTAACACAAGGAGGCTGTGTTCCCACAGGATTTTGCTCACCCTCTGATTGCACTTACCACACTGCAGCCAAAGCTGGTGGTTTACATGGCTTTGCTGCATTTCTGTGTCCCAGCAACTGACACAACATTGGGAATAGTTCCTGCCCCCAGGTTCCTGTCCTTCCGGTCTGTGCCATCCAGCTGCAGCTAACCTTCCACGCCATGTCAACAAGGATAATGTTATCAGTGTGTTAAAGGGTCAGTGAAAAGTTTTTCATATTGGTTCAGCCAACCCAATTGAGACCCATGTACCCAGAAAAAGGGCCAGATGAATAAAAAGAAGCTTGGGAAGTTCTTTGTGGGGGAGGAAAAGGGGAGGAATACTTTTTTAAAAAGTCTGCAATCAAAGTGACTCCCCCTTCCTCTTCTAGAGTGGGAGGAGGTTAGCAGGGAGAAGGGCATTTGCAAGGTAAATTTTGTGATTAACGATCATTGCTAAAAGCTAGAATTGCTGGTCCGGAAAGTGGCTGGCCTTAAGTGTCCTTTACTGGTGGCTCCTCATCTTCACAGGGGTGATTTTAATCTGGAACATTTTATCTGGAATGGTTGCAATGGAAGAGTTAGGAATGAGGATTTGGAATTCTTAGCCCGCCCCTTCCTCGGCTCTACTTGCAACAATACTCCAACCAAAGCTGAGGTCATCTATAAACAGCCAGCCTCCTGCTGCAAATCAGAGCAAGACTGAAAAACAGAGCATGGTGGATACATTTCAAATTGGCCAGACCAATCCCTCTTTATTTACAAATGAACTATGTTCATCTGAGAACCAAGTCCTGCTAGCTTTCAATACTAAGAGTCACTTATTTGTACCCTCTTGACACCACTCCGACGTCATTGCCCTTTCGGTCACTCCCATCAGTTCTCTGCATTGCAACCAGTGTGATCTTTCTAAAATATAATCTGATCCCTTCAAAGCCTCCTCACCCTGTGGGAAGGTGTCCAAACCCTTGACTACAACATCCAAAGTCCAAGATGAGGGACCTGCCTCCCTTCTCCCTGTTCCCTCTCTGTCCTTTATCCCCCAGCAATGTGGTGGCCCCCAAAGCTATCCAGGGTATAATCCCCAGAACCTGTGAGGTGTGTCACTTGACCTGGTAACAGACACTTTGCAGATAAGATTATGATTTTGAGATGGGGAGGTTATCCTGGCTTATACAGATGGGCCCTAAGTGTAATCACAAGAATCTTGATGGGGTGGGAGGGAGGTTAGACTACAGAAGAGAAGTGATCTGACCACAGAGGTGGACATGGGTGTGAAGGAAGACCCACAGCTGCCAGAAGCTGGAAGGGGCGAGGAAGGACCTTCTCCCCTGCCGTTCCCAGAAGAAAGCAGTCCTGCCAACACCTTGATTTTAGCTCCAGAAGATTCAATTCTGACTTCTGGCCCCCAGAACTGCAAGAGAACACGTCTGTTGTTTTTATAGCAGCAACAGGGAATTAAGACAAACCTTGCCAAATGACAGTGGTCCCCAACACATCCTGCTGGTCTTTCTTCTGGGGTTGCTCTCCCCTTTCCTGGCGATGCTTCTTCACACCCTTTGTCTGCTTTCCTGGCTCTTCCTTCAGATTCAGCATCACCACCACCTCCTGCTTTGCAGGCTGCCCCAGGCTGGGTGAGGGGCCCTAGCCCAGGTCTGCACCACACCTGAGCATTTTCTTATGGCTGCAGTCACCAAATGGTATTATCGTGGCGTTTACGTGTCTGATTCCCTAATGAGGCTGTGAGCCTCTTAGCAGCAGAAATCCAGAGCTTTTCTTCCTGGAGTCCTCCATAGGGATTGGCACATAAGAGTTCTCAGTAAATGTGTGTTGAGTGAATGAATAACAAGTGATTAAAGCTTCTTGACTTCCTGGATACAGGTAACTTTTTTATTCATTCCATCTCAGCTGCCCGTTCTTATCGCCTATCCCCTGGCCCTTACACCTGGGTCTGAGCCCTAAGAAATTTCCAAGTCAAACATCAACTAGGGTCTGGGCTACCCACTGAGAATACTGCAAAATAAATAACACAGGGGAACAGTTAATATGCAACACAAAACACAAAAACCAACAAAATATATTTTGTGGGGGGTGGTGAGGATTAGAGCCCATAATGCAGAATGTGGTAATGTCTACCGGTAATGCTTTCTTAACATTCCTTGAGTTTCTCAACCTAGCCCTGGTAGTACCAGCAGCTCAGCTATTACATCCTGCAATCTCAGTACCTCTTTGATGATTCACAAGGCTCTACAACCAAAGTTACTATGATTTAGTTACCAATATGGCTGATCATTGACATTCTTACAGCTAGTTCTGCGCTATTAACTACAAAACACACTATTTTTTTTTTAAATAAATCTTTATTCAGATTATTACAATTATTTCTCCTTTTTTCCCCCATAGTTCCCCTCCAGCCATTTCCCACCCCACTTTCTGCCCTTACCTACCCCCCACTGTCCTCATCCATAGGTGTATGATTTTTGTCCAGTCTCTTTATGAACCCCCCCATACCCCTTTCCCCCTGAGAATTATCAGTCCACTCCCTTTCTATGCCCCTGATTCTATTGTATTCACCAGATTATTCTGTTCCTCAGGTTTTTAGTTCACTTGATTTTTAGGTTCACTTGTTGATAGATATGTATTTGTTGTTCATAATTTTTATCTTTCCTTTTTTCTTCTTCCTCTTCTTTAAGAATACCTTTCAGCATTTCATATAATACTGGTTTGGTGGTGATGAACTCCTTTAGCTTTTTCTTGTCTGTGAAACTCTTTATCTGCCCTTCAATTCTGAATGATAGCTTTGCTGGGTAGAGTAATCTTGGTTGTAGGTTCTTGCTATTCATCACATTGAAAATTTCTTGCCACTCCCGTCTGGCCTGCATAGTTTCCGTTGAAAAGTCAGCTGACAGTCGTATGGGTGCTCCCCTGTAGGTAACTAACTGTTTTTCTCTTGCTGCTTTTAATATTCTCTCTTTGTCTTTTGCTCTTGGCATTTTAATTATGATGTGTCTTGGTGTAGTCCTCTTTGGATTCCTTTTGTTTGGGGTTCTGTGGGCTTCCTGGACTTGTAAGTCTATTTCTTTCACCAGGTGGGGGAAGTTTTCGGTCATTATTTCTTCAAATAGGTTTTCAGTATTTTGCTCTCTCTCTTCTTCTGGCACCCCCATAATTCTGATGTTGGTACGCTTGAAGTTGTCCCAGAGTCTTCTTACATTATCTTCAACTTTTTGGATTTTTTTTTTTGCTTTTTGCTTTTTCGGTTGAGTGTTTTTTGCTTCTTTGTATTTCAATTCTTTGACTTGATTTTTGTGTTCCTCTTGTCTGTTTTTGGGTCTCTGTATAATATTTTTTATTTCAGTCAGTGTATGTTTAATTTCTAGTTGGTCCTTTTTCATCTCTTCGAGGGTCTCGTTATATTTATCGGCCTTTTCTAGGATATTCTTAAAAAGCCTTATAACCATGGTTTTGAATTCTATATCCAGTCGTTTGTTTTCCTCCATTTCTTTCGTTTGTGATCTGATTCTTAGACGCCGCATTTTCACTGCTTCCCTGAGTTGGTAAGGTAGATATTTGTGCTAGGTTTCCAATTTGGCCCAGTGGGTCTGCCTCCCCAGTTAACCTGAGGTGGACACTCTTGGTGCACCCCTTTGTGGACTGTGTGTACAGCCTTGTTGTAATTAAGTCTTTATTGTTGTTGGTATCACTGGGAAGAATTGACCTCCAGGCCAGTTGGCTGTAAGGATCAGCTGTGTCTATGCTGGGAGAAGTCCGGTGCTGGAGACAGCCTTATAGGATTAGATTTGCCAAATTGCAATAGCCTCTGTGCTCAGCTTGGATGGGGTGGAGTCTCAGTCTTGGCTTCCCGTCAGCCTTGCCCTTGCTAGCACGTGTGTGCCTTCAGTCCTCTGCCTTCCCGGCTCCCGATTCTCCGCCCGAGAGTCCAGACTCCCCCCACAAGAGCGTGGGTCTCCGGGGGCTCGCCTGGAACTGGGGTTCACTGCAGTCAGAACTGGGGCTCACTTCAGTCAGAACTGGTGTTCAGTGCCGTCAGGAGCCTCTGACTCCCTTCTGCTAGGGAAAGCCTGTGGCAGCCTCCGCAGCCTTTGTGCACACTGGCGCGAGCGGACTTTCAGTCTTCCGCCTTCCCCGGCTCCCGAGTCTCCGCCCGAGAGTCCAGACTCCCCCCACAAGAGCGTGGGTCCCCGGGGGCTCGCCTGGAACTGGGGTTCACTGCAGTCAGAACTGGGGCTCACTTCAGTCAGAACTGGGGTTTTGTGCCGTCAGGAGCCTCTCACTCCCTTCCGCTAGGGAAAGCCTGTGGCAGCCTCCCGCAGCCTTTGTGCGCACTGGCGCGAGCGGACTTTCAGTCTTCCGCCTTCCCCGGCTCCCGAGTCTCCGCCCGAGAGTCCAGACTCCCCCCACAAGAGCGTGGGTCCCCAGGGGCTCGCCCGGAATAGGTGTTCAGTGCAGTCAGAACTGGGGTTCAATGCGGTCGGGGGCTCCCTTCCCCCTTCCGCCAGAGAAAGCCAGCCAGGCACTCCGCCGCCCTTCCTCTCTGTGCGCACAAAGACCCTTTGCCGTACCTCCAATTCTCTGTGAGCTTTTCTCCTTCCTTCTAGTTGTAGAATTTTCACTCAGCCAGCTTTCCTGCGGTTCTGGATGGTGTCCGTTCTGTCTTTTAGTTGTAGTTTTGAAATTGTTGTGCGAGGCAGCAGTTTAGGTGTTTACCTATGCCGCCATCTTGGTTTCTCTCTCAGCTTGGTCTTTACAAAACACACTTTAAGTGGGATTATTATCCACTTACTATTTGAGAAAGGTATTAAGCTGAAGCTATAAATACAGACTTATTTTGCAAATTGTTTCTCTACAGTGTTTTTTCACCTGATTGCTGCAACATGATCTCCCCCTTTGTCAGACAAGACGGGCTATCGTCTTCTTAACGTCTATAACTTTGGGGAGACTTTACTGATGAAAGGATGTAAAGCAAACAAACAGAAAACCAAAAATGCACCAGAGCAAAGCAATAAGGAATCATAAACTGCCTTTAATTATATCAACAGGACGAATGTCAAACCATGTTGAGAATTTATATTTTAAAGTTTAAATCTAGTTAATATATTGTAACTGTGACATAATCCTCTAAGGATAAAAGTATTTGTGATGGCAAATGGACAGTACAATCATTTAGGTAGCATTTAGGAATATTGCTACAGTTACTTGACATAAATAGAAATCCATGTCTTTATTAGTAAGGTACCTCACATTTTAGAGTAAAAATTCACATGGGACAGGCTTATAAATATACATAAATCTCAAAATCAATCACAATCGAACATTAGGTACATAATTATTATAAAACAAATATAACCCATCAATGTCTATTGAAAGGCATCATTTTTACAAAATAGTATTTTATAGACAATCTCAAAAAAGTATATTAATACTCCTGGAGCCAGACTGTTCCAGCATGTTGGCGCAGCTGTGGGAATAAGGCATGTAGAGAAGCTGCATTCACTCTTCCAGGTGGCTAGGACTTGCTATGTGATGAAATGGTAACTGCTCTAGTGACCTGGGTGAAGGCCACAACCCCTTCAGCACCCCGAGACCCAAGAGAATCGCTCACTCTCCAGAAGAATGGAACCGAACAGCTACTTGCCCAATAGCAAATATCCGGGGAGGGGGGGGGGGGAGCGGGCTGAAAATATTGGTCAAAAAATCAGTATATTTTAAGTGAAAAATTCCAGAGATGATTCACTTAAATTTGCAGCCCTATTTGAAATCACATTAGCATAGCCACTATTTTTATGAAAAGGAACTTATACTCAAGTTATCTATTAAACATAGAAACAAAGAAGTCCAGCTTGAAACTAAGTGATTGGATAACTAGAGAAAGAACCGAATTATATACAAAATGGTTTTGGGTGGCATCAACATGCCATGTACTCAGTTAACACTCATCTCAGTTTCTTAACTAACAGTATAGAAACGTCAGATTCAACAATGACACTTCATACGTTCTTAACAATTCGTACAATGTTGAATTAGAGGAGGCAAGTCTTAATAAAGGATCCAGGAATCTTCTCTACAAACTAAATTTCTATAAACTCCAGGGTCATTTTGCCTGTAATACATACAATGTTTTTTACCTCTTGGGTTTTAAAGTATCCAAGAGTTCAGAAACAGAAACCATCTTGGCAAAGACCTTCAGATGGTCAAGGTATGTACATAGAGGCATTTATGTATAAACACACACAGACCTCATCTTGTATGTACAAATCTATATACAAACACCGAGAATAATCAACCTGTTCACTGATCATAACCATTCTGTTTAGAGAACAAAAAGACATACATTTATATACAACAAAGTATACACATCTCAGCCTTGGGCCTATTGTGGTGATTCTCAAACATTTTTCCATCATGATACATAAGGTAGATGACATTGTCACATGTGTAAAACATTCCGGCAGCTGCAGCAGATTTTAATAAAACTTAAAAAAAAATGTCTGCAGGGAAATAAATTACTCTGAAGCCTGGTACTAGTAATCCCCACCATGAAGAGCAATTCATCAGTGAAAGTCATTCACGGCTGCCACAGTTTAGGTAAAATATAACGGCTGCTTACCCAGAGCTGACTTAACTGCTACCACTTTGGCATCAACTCTAGGAAATCTATCAGAATGTAAGTACCTGGGAATGCCATTATCAGGATAACAATTCATCAACTATATTTTATAAACCAATTACTAACTTCAGTATTTTTGCAATTAACCAGCAGTGTACTTGACAATTGATCCTGATACATAGGTGTGTCTCTGGCTGAGAGCAAGGGAAACCTCCAGTCCACAAGCCAAACCCAACCTGCTGCCTATTTTTGTAAGGTCTGCAAGCTAAGAATGGTGTTTACATTTTCAGATGTTTTTGTTGTTGTTAATTTGCACCTGAGGACATTTTTCCATTGATTTTTAGAGAGTGGAAAGGAGCGGGGAGATGGAGAGAAACATGGATGTGAGAGAGACACATTGATTGGTTGCCTCCCGCATGCACCCCAACTGGGGCTTGGGATGGAGCCTGCAACCGAGTATGTGCCTTTGACTGGAATCAAATCCATGACCCTTCAGTTTTCAGGTCAATACTCTATCCACTGAGCCAAACCAGCTAGGGCTAGATGTTTTTGTAATCTAAAGAATATTTGTGACATGTAAAAATTAGGTGAAATTCCAATTTCAGTGTCAAAGAAGGTTTATGGAAGGAAACACAGCCATCCATGCTCATTGGTGGATGCACAGTCTATGACAGAGTTGGACAGTTGAAACAGAGAGTGCAAAGCCTAAAATCTTTTTACCATCTGGCCCTTTATAGAAAAAGCTTTGCTGAGCCTTAGGCTAGAGCTAAGAACGATACACCACCTCTGTGGTCATCTCTCTCAAACACAGATCCTTTATGTAGACAGTCAACTTAACTACAGAAATAGTAGTAAAAACCCCTCAGGATGGAAATCCACCCCTGTGTTGTCCAAACTTCCTGATTTCCTTAATGACAAAAGCCAACTTAAGACAGTTAAACATGGCTCCTGCATTTTGTCTGAAATGTTTACCAATTCACCTTTGAGATGACTGAGAAGCAATGAAAGGGCATTGGACTCCAAGTTAGAAGACCCAGGTTTTAGGCAAGCCACTTTTAAAAATTAACCAAGACAAATACATTCTAGTCTTGTCCAATCTGTGTATTAATTTTTAAAAAAAACTATTAAAAGCTCTAAAAATGACTGGTAAAATAAAGAATCAAAATATGTTTAAGAAGAAAAAAAGCTGGTAGAAAACAAAGGGGGCATTTGTAATACTTTCAACAATAAAGATAAATTTAAAAATAAAATAAAAGCTGGTAGAAAGTAAAATGTACCTTTCCCACCAAATATAAGTCTAAAAAGTCCTTTTTTTTTTCATTGTAAATTACTAAAAGGGGGGGGGGGGGACAAAGTACCTAGCTAATTTGAGTGTGGATAGTGGGTTCCACTTAATAAAAGTTTTAATGTATGTGCATGAAGGCATGAATGGGTAGGAAATAGTACCACCTCCCTAGGCCTCAGCTGCCCCTTTGTAAAATAAGTGCATTGGATTAAATGGTCTCTAAAGTCCTTGCCAGCACAGGTAATTTGTGCCAAATGACTACCCTCAGTTTCTTCTGTATAACTGGGTTAATAGAATCTATTTCCTATGGTTGTTGTGAGGATTAAATGTGTTAATCCATACAGAGTGCTTAGAACAGCACTAAATACAAATAGCTAGATTATTCTACAAAAACACAGGTGGGTATCTCCTCTGTACCAAGTACTATGTTAGAAAGTTGAATGCAGAGGTAAAATAGAAGTTGATTCTCTTACATTAGGTAAGAATGAATGAACTTGGAGTCTACAGGGTTTAACTCCCATGTGTCTATAAATTGGTGACTCTCTGAGATGATGTGAAATGCTGTTCTCCAACCCAGCTCTGTGAATTCTTATTTCTAAACAATGATCATTGGTAAGAATGTCAACTATGTTTGCAGGGCAAAACAGCATTCTCACTAACCATCTTTCTATTTATGTTTCAAAAAAAATCTCATCTTAAAAAAGTTTCCATGCCTAATTCCACAATCTGCAAAATGTTGGATTTTGAGTTCATTATTTGCTAAAGAGATGACTTATGGTTTGATCACAGGTGGAAGAATATAAAAATGTTAGCCAGTTTGACAATGTATATGAAATACAAATCTTCTGATCCAAAGAAACTTGCCGTAGAAGTTCATTTATTCCTTCAACACATGTTTGCTGATTGTCTACCATGTAGTAGTGTGTGTTACAATGATGAGTAACAAGAAATGGCTACTCCTGCATAGGGAGGAGGAGCCAGCAATTACAGTAAAGTGTGATGAGGAAGCCCAGTGTGCTATAGAAGCACTTGGCAGGGATCTAAATCTCCCTCGTCCAGGGGGTAGGAAGAAGAAATATTTAAGCTGTGGCCTGAAAGATGAGCAGGAGTTTGGCAAGCACAGGAAGTGGATGGAGAATGTTTGGGCACAGGGAACATGAGAGGTAAGAAAGCAGGTCTGAAGAACTGAGAGCTGGGTCATAGCAAGTGAGGAGTGGTGACAAAAGAAGATACTGGAGGTGATCCAAGTGGCTTGCATTTTACATTAACAGCAGTGAGAAGTCATGGAAGGCTCCAAGCACAAATGTGCAAAACTGGTAATCAATTGGTGAAAACTGGTAGGACCAATCTGTGAAACAAGTAGCTTGACTTGAAATGTAAGCAGAAGGGAAATCCATTAATTTATTGCTTCCCTGCCAGCTACAGAGACTAGCTGAAGTCTCTCTTTAGTTTAACCTATTTGTAGCTGAGATATAATACACGTAAGAGAATGAAACAGAAAAATATTGGCTCTCTTATTTACAATGTGGGTGCCTGCACACTCAGTGTCTTCACTGCTCAACAACCAGTGTAGCTGAGGTGACCTACAACCCAGCCTCGGCCGTGACCAGAGGCCTTAGTTAGGCAGTGGTAGTAAGGTGGAACCAGGGACTTAAACCACATAAATCCTACCCAGTTCCTTTGCTCACTTGATGTCCTTTAACCTCTCCCCACCTACAACAGGGATTAGTTCTCCTACGTCCCTCAGATGAGCTTGGTGAACTGTGCAATGTCACAGAAATCTCCATGTTTTTCTTCCTTCTGTTCAGTTCAGAAGAATTTGAAAGCTCTCTCCAAAGGTGGATTCTCGCCTCTGACATGAATTCCAAGGATGGCATTAGAAACCAGTCTCCAGTGCTGTTTAATCAAAAACCCCACAAAGGTGGAGCCAGCTTTAAAGCAACGAGGCAAGCCCGAGGACTCCAGAGCCCTACAGAGGAAATGCCTCAGCCGCAGAACCACATCCATGGATTCTTTTCTTCTAAATGCGCTGCTAACACAGACATTTGGAACAAAGGGAACCTTTGCATTCCTTTGAAAAAGGAACTCCATTAAGTCGAAGCATTATTATAAACTATGCTGAATGCCAATCCAATTCACAAGTCCAAGTGAATAATGTAGGTGAATTCACATTTCTCATCTATAATAATAAAAGCATAATATGCTAAGTAGACCAGACATCCTTCTGGAAGACCTTCTGGAAGAAGCCAGGGCTGTGAGAGCCAAGTCCCTTGCAAGAATTTTGTGCACCGGGCCTCTAGCTTTTTAATAAAAAAAAAAAAAAATCTCATCTTAAAAAAGTTTCTATGCCTAATTCCACAATCTGCAAAATGTTGGATTATTGTCAAAATGCTTTAAATTTTTATTAAGATGATTTGTCTGTTATATTACTGTTTACTGGTAATCATTCTCACTGTATGTTACTCTGGCAACAGAATAGGCTGTAACCACAGATGAGTACCTTAATTTATAAAACAGTGGTCGAATTCTAACTGCTAACAATGCCCATATTTTCTATCATTAACATAATTTTCATCTCCAGGATCAGTCAACTCTGTTTCTAAGCTTTCCAACAGCAATAAAAAAAAAAATGGTTTCTCGTAGCTACTCACTAATTGAGAAGAAATTTCAAAGAAATATGAACCATTTTCATATTATTGTAATCTCCCCCATTCTTCCCATCAGCTGTGTAATTATCCAAACGCACTTAAGCTGTATGGAAATTTGAAAGTTCTTCTGCCTAAAAGGCTGACTGTGAACTATGTCCATGCAGTAAAGTTCTCTTTAGTAATATTCCAAGTAAGTCTCCTGAGCTGTGGCTGGAAGAGGAGAGGTGCTTTAGGGACATGATCCCATGCCTAGCTCTTTATCTACCTTGCTACCTGTTATCTGACCAAGTCACAAAAAGGCAGCCTTCTGGGTCTCAAACCCCATTCAGTAAGAAGGCAATAATAATATTCATCAAACCAACTCAGAGATACTGTGAAGCTCAAATATGAAAACTTAGAAAAGTTTTAAGTATTTTCCAAAAGTATGGGGTCATTATTAAACAATCCTCTTTGATTAGAAAAGAAGTTTGTTTTTTCTTCCAAAAAGCTGAAATCATGAGTCCTTTTATTTTTAAAATAATAGAAGCTAAAACTATACTACATATTCTTTAAAAATATATATATATATATACTAAAGACTTTCTAATCCATGGAATGTATTGGCTTTGCAGCTGTGATTAAGGGGTTCCCATCAGTAAGTAGAAAGTCAGGGCAACAATGAGAAGCAAACAAAATGGAGAGGAGAAGGTCTGGTAGGCAGCTGATGGCATAAAAATGTCTTCATACTTGTAAATACTGACAACACGCTCGGAAGTAGGTGGTGAGTCTATATCGTGTCGGGTGATAGAGCCTTTAAAAAAGAAATGAAAAGGAAGGGGCAATTAAAGAAAAGTACATATTGAAAATGATATATTCTAACAACAGAAAAACAAAACAAAAATCTTTCGTGTTGAATACATAAGCAGTGATTATAAAGATCTGGAATCAGGTATCAGAACTCTCAGAATTCCCTACAATTATACATATAATGAAGAACAGAGATGTTAGTTAAATTTATCCAAAAAGACAAGTTCTCGTGAATCTGCACACCCACTACCAGAACAATGCTATGGGTCTCTCCACAGCACCCCAGTTTTAAGTCTGCTACTTAATATTGTATGAATGCTTACTTTTAAGGTCTCTAATGAGTTTTATATTATTAATACCAAATGGAAAACCATACTTTGATTTCAAAGAGCAAGAGCTAATTGCTTTCCTCAAATATATATTTTATATATGGATTAACAACCCCTGAATACACTGGACTCCCTTACTGGTGGAAGCCTCTCTCACATTGTCTGTGGGACATAAAGTGGTAGCTTGCTCAAGTTGGATGGAACAGTACAGGAAGTAGGAGGATTAAAATGCCAAATAAATGTTTTTTGTTAATCCTCATTTGAGGATACTTTTCCCATTGATTTTTAGAGCGAGTGGAAGGGGGGAAGAGAGAAAGAGGAGGGAGGGAGGGAGGGAGGGGAGGAGGGAGAGAGAGAGAAAGAGAGACATCAATGTGAGAAAGACACATCATTTGGCTGCCTCCTACAGGTGCCCTGACTGGGGCCGGGGAATTGAACCTGCAACCCAGGTGCATGCCCTTGACCGGAAATCAAACCCACGACCCTTTGGTGAGTAGGTCAGCACTCTAACCATAGAACAACACTGGCCAGGGCCAAAATAAATATTTGAACAGAAAGCTTGTTTTTGACCTGGTTAGAAGTGGAAAGAGGAAAAGGCTGTGTTTAAAGGCTACTTCATAAGCTGATTAGAAGTGCCTGACCTCCTAACCCATATGAAATCCATATGGATGTAAGCCCTATGAATAATCCATATGAAACCTGGGTTAGGGAGACTAAGGCAGATGACTTCAGAGCAAATGTCTCCTTGGAAACAGGGCTCAGAGTGAGTCTCTTAAAGGTCCTATCTGCCAGGGAAGCTGCACCGAACTTGACATGTCACTTCCCTGCCCCAGTATCCATGCCAGCTCCTGTTAACACAAATCAAACTCCTCAGGTTGGCACAAGATTTTTCTCTCAGCAGATCCCTCACCTCCCCTACCTGATGTCGCTTGGGGGTCCTCTGCAGACTCCTAGGCTTAAACAAGCAGTTCTAGTTCATGCCTTCCTTAGAGAACTCTAATCCATGCCCCTCTTCAAACCTTAGCTCAAAGTTTATCACCTCGGAGAGACCTTAAGAGCATGAAAAGTTTTCATCAATAGAGAGGTGTTAGGCCAGCCGGTTTGGCTCAGTGGATGGAGTGCCATCCTGTGGACTAAAGATTCCCAGGTTCGATTCCGGCCCAGGGCACATGCCCAGGTTGCAGGCTCGATCCCCAGTAGAGGGTGTGCAGGAGACAGCCGATCAATGATTCTCTCTCATCATTGATGTTTCTATCTGTCTCTCCCTCTCTCTTCCTCTCTGAAATCAATAAATTAAAAAAAAAAAAAATAGAGAGATGTTAGGAGGGCGTCCAAGAGACAGGAAAAGCACAAGCCTGGCTGTGGGGTAGGAATGTGCCTGTTTTGTTTGGAGACAGTGAAAAGAACAGAAGTCCTGAGTGATCTTACCAGGCAAGGCAGGAAGGCCTGCCATGCTGGCTATTATGCCAAATGTGTAAGCAGATGAACTGCTGCAGTACAGCACTTTACAATTTGTAAAGCGATTTCCAATACTTGTTTTCATCTAATCCTTACAATAATTCTATAAAGTCGAAATGATTATTATCCCCACTTTAGATATAAATAAATTGGAGTTCAGAATTTAGATAAAGGCTAGATACAGCTACCAAGGGGCAAAACGAATGCACAAACCCAACGTTTTAGATGCCAAACCCCATCCTTTTAAACGAGTTCCTTTCTCCAGGCTAAGATATGATTAATTTCCCAGAGCGCTGAAAGTACTGGAAGACAGAATTGCAGACCCACTGTTGGTAATCTGGGACACACGCAAATGGAAAAGTTGTCACAAAATCTATCTGAAGGCATCCCAATGTTTTTTTCCATTAGAAATAGAAAAAAAAGTTTATGAAATCTCTAGACCAATCAATGGAAACAATTTAAAGGGCAGGAGGGGGAGGCAGATCAGACTGGGCAATATATAGTTGATAGGCACACAATAAAGGAAGACGCAACTCCCAGGAGCCAAAAGAGTTCTCACACAAAGACGGCATAAACTGATGAACAAAAACAGATCCAGAGACAGAGAAGCATCATCGATCAGACCGTCAAACCTCAGAGGGAAGGTAGGGGAGGGAAGGGGTAAGGGGGAGAGATCAACCAAAGGACTTGTATGCATGCACATAAGCTTAACCAATGGACACAGACAACAGGGGAGTGAGGGCATGAGTGGGGGTGGGGGGGAATGGGGCAATAAGGACACTTATGTAATACCTTAATCAATAAAGAAAAAAAAAAAAAAAAGACTGCAGACAAGACGTGTCCAGGCTTCTCAGACCAGTAGGCTGATCAGCTGGGAAATGCTGAAGACACAGCGTAACTTGGTTTTAGCAGCTGCTAAAAGGTCTCATGACATTCTCAGGTCTTTGTTGGGGAGGTGCTGGAAGAGCCTTGCCCCCCAAAGGGAGGTCAGCAACGGACCAAATCCATGGGGGCTTGTTAGAAATGCAGGATCTCAGGCCTCTCCCCAGGCCACTGAATTGCATTTTAACGATAAAGGCAGGCGATGTCTGTGCACGTTAAAAATGTGAGGGGTAACGGGCTCAATTATAGGATAATTTGGTGGATTTGTGACCATCAGGATAGTCATAAAGTGAGCACACTGAAATGCCTGTCCATCTCCAGAGACCCTTTCCTGCTCAGTATTTGTTTGTTTGTATTTAGAGCATAAGGGCTAAGAGTTATCACTGACTTTGGAGCCAGGCAGACCTAGGATTGAACATTAGTTTTCCGTTAGTTAGTGGTAGTGCCCTGAGCAAGTTCCTTAGTCTCTAGAATCAGAATATAATACCTTTACATCTCAAGGACGTGGTGAGGAATAAATGGGAGCAGGTGAGAATTAAACACAGCCACACACACAAATAGTAGTCAGGTGATCTGTCTCATTCAGCACTTAACTCATCATATGTTATCTTGTATTATTCAAGCCACGCATGTTGTATACCTTATCCATTTGTATGTCCGTGTGAATGATAAGTCTGTTATAACCTGAAGACAGGATCACACCTCCTTTTTTACAATATTATCCCAAGTGCTTATCACTCTCTTGCCCAATAAATAACGAACACCAGCACAGCGGTGTCCAATGTTTAATCCAGATGCCAAAATGCAAGCTTACCCTGAATGGCTGGACCCCAAGCAAACAGATAATACCAACTCAAATGCAGGTCGACGATTGTTTCATCTCTGGGAACATTCACAGGGCGTTTAAATCTGCAGGTGACTCGATTGTTCTCATAAACTCCTTCTTCATCTCTGGCAGGATTCCTCTGGATCTCCTTTGCCCACTGGCCTACGTTATAGAAGTGCTGTATGCGAACCCTGCCATTGTCATCATGGACGCAGGCCATGACATCGTCACCACCCTGGCATGGAAAATAACGAAGAAAAAAGTCAGTCTTTTGCAAATTTCTCTGCTGAAAAAATATTTCAGCCCCAGCTGTTTGGCTCAGTGGATAGAGCGTCGGCCTGTGGACTGAAGGGTCCTGGGTTCGAATCTGATCAAGGGCACGTACCTCAGTTGCAGGCTTGATCCCCAGCCCTGGTCAGGGCTCTTGTGGGAGGCAACCAATGGATGTGTCTCTCTCACATTGATGTTTCTGTCTCTCCCACTTCCTTCTACTCCCTAAAAATCAATGGAAAAATAGCCTCTGATGAGGACTAACAAAAAACAATACAGAAATTTCACTGAGAAATAGATATTCCATTACCTCTGTCAGTTGAAATCCCACCCCCAAAATTATTTTAAATGCCATTAAAAAGCTTTCACTAAATGATCAAAGTTAACATCACAATGGCTGACATCAAATGCCTCCTGATATGATATTGAGAAAGGAATATGTCACCAGCTATATAGTATTCTTGCCAAAAACACAGAAACTAAACTAATCATTAAAAACACAATCAGACAAATCCAAATTGAGGGTCATTCTGCAAAGAAAAAAAATGGCCTATAATCATCAAAAAAATCATAAAAGACCAAATTTTTTTAAAAGGCTAAGGAACTATTTAATATTAAAGAAGATGAAATATACATGACAACTAATGGTATGGTGTTCCTGGACAGAATCCTGGGTCATAAAATAAAAATTTCCATAAGGAACAGTATTGGGACAACTGGCAACATTTGAAAATGGACCATATATTGGATAATACCATCAGATTAATGTTAAACTTCCTGAATTTAATAAGTAAATGGATTTAATCTCCAAAGTTTCCAGAAAATAATAACAACAACAATAATAACAATAATAGTAGTAGCAGTAGAGAGATAAAGCATGTGTGGCAAATGTTATCATTTGTAAAGAAGTTCTGGAACTAGACAGTGGCAATGGTTGCACCCTGTGAATATAATTGATGCCACTGAATTATATATTTTAAAATGGTAGATTTTATGTAATGTACATTTTACCACAATAAAAAAGTTATCAATTGGTGATTCTTATATTGTACTATCCTTGCAGCTTGTCTGTAGGTTTAAAAACTTTTCAAAATAAGTAAAAAAAATATTAAAGGTGTTCATCAATTCTAACAAATGTTCTACTTTGTGCAGGATGTCGATAATGGGCGAGGCTACGTATGTCAATGGAAATTTTCTGTGCCCGCTATTCAACTTTGCTGTGAATCTAAAACTGCTGTAAAAATAAAGCCTAACCCTGGTCAATGGCTTATTTGGTTGAGCACTGTCCTGTACACCAAAAAGGTTGCAGGTCTGATTCCTGGTCAGAGCACATACCCAGGGTACGGTTCAATCCCCAGTCAGGGAGCGTATGGGAGGCGACGGATTGATATTTCTCTCTCACATCGATGTTTCTCTCTCTCTCTCTCTCTCTCTCTCTCTCCCCCCCCTTCCTCTCTCTGTCTCTCTCTTTGTCTCTCTCTCTCTCATCAATAAACATATCCTCAGGTGAGGATAAAAGAAGTGAGAAAAAAACACCCATATACTTGGGTGAAGATTAAAAAATAATAAAGTCTAATAAAAATAATGCACCATTTCAAAATAAGTTAAAGGCTATTAAAAGGGGTTCCATTCTGCTTTTCCTATGTATCAGGTTTTGAAAAAAAATTAACCTGTGCTTCTTACTGGAAGAATAGGAGAAGAAAAGAGAAATCGGTAATGTAAAAGCCTTTAGGCAGCAAAATGTCAAACATAAAATTTGAATGCTCCTCACTCAACCTCCCAGCTCTGAACCCCATAATCTTAACAGCTGCACCATGCCTGCAAATGCAGTCCAGGACAGGAAATGGTCAGCTGCAACCCAAGCCAGCGCCTTGGTGTGGCACACACCTGCTGTTTCTCCTATTGACACCCCAGTAGGAGATAAGAGATGTAGATTCATATTTGCGCAGTCTTACCAGTTGGACCTTTTGTCTTACTGCCTGGACTGGGAATTGAGGTCACCTCTCCTGGTGACCTCTCCAAGAACAAAAAGCCCCGGGAGCTCTGACTGCCTAGATCGTTCTCTCAGTTTCCCCCTACCACCCATCTACATCCCATGTCCAATCCATTAGCGAAGCCTGTCTGACCTCCAAAACGTATCCAGAATCTGAGCACCTTCTCACCACCACCGCTGTCGTAACCCTGGTCTGAGCTGCCCTCTTCTCACTGCCTGGATCTCAAACAGGCCGGGGAAAGAGAAGTGCATGCGCCAGGGTAAAGAGGCCTAAGGAAGTCCGGTTGTTTGGAAAGCACCCTGGCACAGTGAAGTGGCAAATGTCGGGGCTACAGAGAGAGGAGGGAAGACGGTGGCAGAGGCATAGAGAGGAGCAAAGGCAGGAGATGGGCAGCTGCCTGGGTCCCTGGTGGCCTGCCTGTGCCTGGTCACAGTCTTTCTGCGGCCCAAATGTGTTCTCGCCCAGCAGAACTGTGGAAGACTGAATTGTTAGACCCCATTCTTCAGCCCCCTGTCGTTACATTACACACCCATACCTTTGCAGGGCCTCTCGGTAGGGGGTGTGTTTATCCTGGCCCCTTCCTTCTGGGCTTGGCTGTGTGACTTGCTTTGGGCAATGGAGTGTTAGCAGCTGTAACACGAGCAGAGGTTTGAAATAAGTTTGGGTTGCCCTTGCATTCCTGTCTCTGCCATGAAAATAGCATGCCTTGATAGTTGCTGGTTGCAGAATGATTAGGGAAAAAATCCTAAATCCAACACATGGACAGGAGCCAAGCCCAGCGGAGCCCCAGCCAATGCACACACATGAGCAACAAATACATCTTACTATTAAAAACCATGTAGCTTTGGAGGCTTTCCTTGCCGGATGTCTGTGGAAATAGCTGATAAATAGAGGTGCCATGAAACATCTTGTGTTCTCAAAACCAACCCTTCCTTCGTTGTTTAAGCTAGCTTGAATTTATTTTAACTTGCAACCAGAGAGCCATACTAATATACTCATTATACTGCTTTGATGAGTTTCTTTGCTTTGTGATGCTTTGCAAAAGCAACCAAATGCCAGAAATTAGCTTCTTGGATTTAAAAGTGGCAATGGTAGCTTAACCATGCCCATTCGCTAAACTCTAGAGTTCTCTAAACTCTCAAGCCATACTGCAAACAAAAGAGAAAAATAAGCTTCTATCGTGCTGTGTGTCTCACCATTTTCCTGTCTGAAGAGAATCCAACGGCTACCCAGCCATCTGTGTCCGCACTCAGCTCAAATTCCACATCGGCCCCTATTATCCGGTAGCTAAGGAAGTAGTCACAGGTCTCTGCATTACAGCCTGGTTTTCCATATCTATAAGAGACATCAAAACAGACATGACTCGAGAAGGTAAAGGGGGTCAAATATAGGGTGATGGAAAGAGGTTAGACTTTGAGTGGTGAGCACACAATGGAATATGATGGTAATTATAAAATGTACCCCTGAAACTTATGTAATGTTATTAATTAGTGTTACCCCCAATAAATTTAATAAAAAACAGACATAACTCCTTCATATTCTTATTTAAAATACATTAAAAGGACATCAAGGGATCAGGCAAGATGCTAAGCAACATCACTGAATAAATTAGATCTTTGCTTCCTGGGCTCTCAAAAAACAGTTTCACTCAATTGGGAGGGACCTCAGAGATGACCTGCTTCACTTTATCTACATAGGGGCCCAGAGATGGGAAGGTTGCATAGTGAGTCAATAGCTGCAACAGGACTTGAACCTGCGCCTCCAAACTCCCAGCCAGTGTTCTCTACACTATATTAGTATCTCTCAAATATTAATTACTGAATTATTTCTGAATCCCTTTTAAATGAGAAAATTCTGAGTTAATAATTTAAATTATTTTTGTTAATTAAATGTATACCAATTCTTTCTACTTTAAATTTTTCAATTAAATGAACACCAAGTTGCAAATTAAATATAAATTAAATTACACAGCCAGGAACATTTAAACTGACAGCGTTCATGTGATGGATGATGTGGTTTCTCTTAAAGTAAAATTCTGCTCACATACATATGGTATGTCTGACTGTACTGTGCAGGGTCTTTTAACTGAGCACGTTCTATTAAACATGACTCACTCTCCTCCACTTTTATCTGAATTACTGCAAAACCCTGGCATGTACAATACACCCACTGAATACCTCATCTGGTATTCACTGAGCATGGATGCATCATCTATTTATAAAATTTGCCTTTGCGTATAGGTTCTAATACAATCACAAATCCAGACACTAAAGCATACAGCAATATAAGGTGTTTCTCCACAGAATCAGATTATGCATACATTGATCTTTTAAAGAAGCACCATTGAAATAAAGACACACATTTATTTTATTTATTTTTAGTTTACCTGAGCAATGTTTTTAATTTTAAAAAATTAAAAAAAATTTTTCAATTACAATTGATACTCAATATTATATTAGTTTTCAGTGTACAGCATAGTGGTTAGACAGTTATATAACTTCCAAAGTGATGTCCCTGATAAATCTAGTACCCACCTGCACCTTACGGAATTATTACAATATTATTGACTGTATTTCCTATGCTGTACTTTACATCCTTATGACTATTTGGTAACTGCCAATTTGTACTTCTTAATCCCTTCACCTTTTTCACCCACTCCCTTCCCATCTGGCAGCCGTACGTCTGTCCTTTGTATATATGATCTGTTTCTCTTTTGAAAACAGAAATGTAAATTTTCTTACAGAGGACTTGTGGGTCCTTTAAGAACTGACAAGCCCTAGTTTGAGGAACACTCTTTTACACCCTTTTTTAGGGTGACAGAAAATTGTAGCAATGGGTGTGACCATCGAAGCTCAGATGGAAGGTATCTGAAGTAACAAGACACAAACCCACTAAGTGCTGACTGAGGAGGGAGGCAAGGACTAGGCAGGGACTCTAGCAGCCAGGGTGAGGTATAAGCTCCAGACAGCAAGGAACTTGGGTGGAAAAGGTTAAGAACAGCTAAAGGAGGAGTGAATGGCCGGAAAAGAGGTCACCCTGAAGCCAGCAGGGTACTAAAATTCCTTCACTTCTCAAAGATATCCCTTAGTGACAAGAATTATACATTAAAGGCCATTATCCTTAGTATTAGTATTATTGGATGATTTTTATTCCTTAGAATGTTCTGGTAATCCAAAGTAAAGCTCAAAACCCCTATAATTCAGTCCCTCTCCCTCCTCCCCCATAGATCTTGAGCAATGGACCAAAAAAATATAAATCAGAACTTTAGAACAGTGATCAACCAAATCTTTACTTAAGGACAATTTGTTTCAGAAAAAAAAAAAAAATTCAAAGAGACGGAAGTTTTGCAACAAACCAGAGCTATCTTTGTGGGAGGCCCACTGTCTCTACTACCATTTTCTAGCTCTAGCCCATAATGTCATGATAGAATACTATTAATAATCATGGAAGGCCTCACTACAATAACCAGTGCTAGCTACAGTAACCAGTGCTTAATGACTGGTTAATATCATATAGATATCAGTACATCATGACTATTTATTTGAAAAGGAATTGGGTATTAGACATGTTTATCCTTGTCTGTCTTGGCCATGTCCCTCCTAATAAACGTGGACATATTCTGTGTCACGTGATTCTTCTTCATACAGCCAATTGGTTAGGAACAGACAATGATGCCAATGGCAGCACAGTCAAAATGAAGCATGTTCCAGGCCTTTGAGGCTGAAAACTGGGGTAGCTATCAGAAACAAGCCATATCCCTGCCGAAGGTCTGAAGGAGGACAGGCCCCTGGTTAGAATGGGCTGCATGCAATTTCAATTCTATCCTGAGACATAAAGCAACATCTCAGTCTTAAAGTTATCCAACTCACAGGTCTACCAACCTAAAGCATCCCTTAGTTTTCCCACAGTCATCCACTTTGATTTTGGCAAATGGATCCACAGGAGGAGCAGTAGGGAAAGGGTAACCTGGACAGTGAGAATAAATAATGGTTAGAAAGTCCAGTAACAACTTTTTCAATGAGAATTTAAAAAAACAACATTTACTATTTTCTATCACACCCATCTAGATGTAGATATAAGGCCTCAGGAAAGGGCCCTGTGTGAGCCTAATCACCCTCTTCACGAGAGGAGAATACAGGGTACACATCTTTGAACTGAGCCTTACACGTTAGCTGAGAATAAGTGACTTTTCCCTCATTTTACAGGCAAGGAAACTGAGGCACTGAGCGGGGGCATACTTTCATATGAACACTGGCTCACCACTGTGACCTGGGAGCTTAAAAAAAAAATCACAGTTTTAATTCAATACACATGCCCTAAGAGAAAAAATATAGCCCTGGCCGGTGTGGCTCAGTTGGTTGGGCATTATCCTGTGCACCTAAAGGTCACTGGTTTGACTCCTGGTCAGGGCACGTGCCCAGGTTGCAGGTTTGATCCCTAGTCAGGGTGTGGCAACCCACTGATGTTTCTCTCTCACATCGATGATTCTCTCTGTCTCTCCCTCTCCCTTTCTCTCTCTCTCAAATCAATAAAGACATACTTAAAAAATTAACAATGACCCACTTATATATTCAGTACTAGAGGTTTTCCATTTATATATGTGATAATAGAATTTTTCCATCACTGCGAACTTCCATTTTTCATTAAGCTGCATAGAACATTTTCATATCTCACTAAATTCTTTACACACATCATTTCTAACAGCTGTGTATTTTTCTTGTAACATTACTTGGCATCATAATGCATTAAAACATACATTGAGCCCTAACCAGTTTGGCTCAGTGGATAGAGCATCGGCCTTCGGACTGGAAGGTCCCAGGTTCGATTCTGGTCAAGGGCATGTACCTTGGTTGCGGGCACATCCCCAGTAGGGGGCGTGCAGGAGGCAGCTGATCGATGTTTCTCTCTCACTGATGTTTCTAACTCTCTATCCCTCTCCCTTCCTCTCTGTAAAAAAATAATAAAATATATTTTTTAAAAAAACATACATTGAAGGGCAAGCCTGCATTATGCTTCCAGTTTGTAACAAAAATAGTTTTCTCCTAGACTGTTTCCTCGGTGTACGAAAGAGCCAAGTGTGATGCATCTTGTATTCTCTGCCCAGCATCAAGCCTAGCACTGGCCACTGAATAAATGACTGACAAATGCATAAATAAAATCACCCTGTAGCATTAGGAAAATAAACACACATTTTAAAAAATTACTGTTTTATTCGTTTTTCTTTTCTCATTCTTTTGATGTCGTTTCTTTTTTATTTGTAATGTTTTTTTAAGTGAGATTCTGTTTGTTTTGTTCTATGAATTATCCTTTAAGGAAAAAAAAAAAACAAAAAAAACCACTGGACTGCATTTTCCTGGCACACAATTGTGTATTTTGGGCAGGGGTGGGGAACCTTGTTTTCTGCCAAGGGCCATTTGGATATTTATAACATCATTTGCGGGCCATACAAAATTATCAACTTAAAAATTAGCCTGCTCTATGTGGTCAAGCATTTAATTAACTCACCCCTAGTACCTTGGCAAGGCCTGCCTTAGATGAGATTTTTGTTTTTCTCTTTATATTGAACAACTGCTGAATGCTACAAACTATGCTGAGCCTCTTCACATAATGTTCTTCCTTGTATTTCTCATTACGGTGCTGTCCCAGGAGGGTGACAGGCCCCGATTCCACGAGGAAGGCTTGGCAACTGCATTCGGAGTCCCCTGGACTCGCCCTACGTGTGTCTACGCCGGCTGTTCCTGAGTTGTTTCCTTTATAGTAAAACTATACTGTTTGTAGGTTTGGTGCTTTCCTGAATTCTATGAGACATTCTAGTGGGTGCCCCTGAATTGGTAGCCAGTTGGTCTGAACTGAAGACAGTCTTTTTGTGGGCCACCCCTTCCACTTGTGGTAACTCTGGATCATTAATACCAGAAATAAACTTCAGTATTCCCATTGGGGCTGGCATCAGAATATAAGCAGGTTTTTCAACATTACAATTTCCCCTGGAATTAAATGATCTATTTGGCATAAAGTAAGTTGGGACTATGTGCCAGTATCTAAGATCCTGCAAAAAGTCTTTTATGTCCCCAAGACCATTATCCTAAAACTCCAGCATGACTACCTGGTAAGATAATTACCAAAAGTGCCTGCAGCAGAACCTGGATCTAAAGTTCAGGTTCCAGCCTTCGCCGGTTTGGCTCAGTGGCTGAGCATCGGCCTGTGGACGGAAGGGTCCTGGGTTCGATTCTGGTCAAGGGTATGTACCTTGTGTGTTCTGGATTTCATTTCATTTTTAAGTTTCATGCTGTGACCTTTGACAAACCTCCCTGTCCTTAGCAAGCATATTGAAGCCTTCTAGTTGATGATTATCTGTGTTCCATAAAATGTAGCCATAAATATTTTTATTAGTAACAGTTGGAATGGCATGACAACAGAGATAAACATCCAACTGGAAAAAGTATTGATTATAAGCAATCATCTCTCACAAGACCACCGGGAGGTGAGACCCTGGGAGCGACTGCATTCTTCATCCCTTTGTCTTGTCCAGGCGTCGTCAAACTACGGCCCGCGGGCCACATCCGGCCCGCCGGGTGCCACTGCTTGTCCTGCTTAGCAGCCGACTCGTCCCGGGCCCACAGTGCGCATAGGAATTTGTTCATAGTTTTTTTTTTTAAACTATAGCCCGGCCCTCCAACGGTCTGAGGGACAGTGAACTGGCCCCCTGTTTAAAAAGTTTGAGGACCCCTGGTTGTCAATCATTAGTCCCTGAGTCATACTATTGGAAAAAGTACTGCAACAGGTGTCCGGTAGCAGAGGATAATTTGTGCCAAGTGCTGGGCTGTCTGTCCCCTCTGGCTCGATCTTCCCGGAGGGAAATGACCCTATAATAAATTCTGTTACAGTCTATGGAGTTGCCTGACGGTCTAAAGACACCTTCTCGTTTGGGTGGTCATTACACCTTTGCCCCACCGTCCGACATGGGGTTTCTGCCTGGATATTACACAAGCACATCAATTCCATAGCCCAACACTAAGCTCCCCCACCTCCCAAATGCTCTTCCTCCTACGTTTCCTATGGCGGTGAAGAATGTCACTGCCCACCACAGTCTTCCAACCCTGAAACCATAGTCCTGGGTTTCTCCACCTGCTACATACACTCACCCACCGTTCTTTTACTAGCATTCCCACCCTAGAAACCCGAGCCTGCCCTTTCACACTGTACCATCGCCTATCCGATCCTCCCACCCACCTCCCTCCCACTTCTTCCACCACCTGCCAGCTTTCTAAAATGGGAAACTGATCTTGTCACAACAACGTTTAAGACCTTTATTGGCCTCCCCCCACCCCTGCCCGTTCCCACCATTCTCTCTTTCCTACACTTACTTGTCTGCCTTGGTCTTGAGATACATGGGTTAGAAGCCCCAGACACGGCCAGCTCTTCCTTCTCCCCTTACATTGTCCATCCCCCATTTTTTTCACTACTGGTTTTGGGGTTTTGTTTGTTTGTTTTTGCTTGTTCCTTTCCCTCCATTTTGGTGGCTATTTTTTAAAAAAAAGTTTTTATTGATTTTTGGAGAGAGGGGAAGGGAGAAGGATAGAGACATAGAAACATAGATGAGAAACATCATCGATTGGCTGCCTCCTGCATGCTCCTCCTCCCCCAACTGGGGATCAAATCCGAAACCCAAGCATGTGCCCTGACTGGGAGTCAAACCAGTGACCGCTTGGTTCATGGGTCAATGCTCAACCACTGAACCACACCGGCTGGGCTTGGTGCTACTGTTTTTCTTTTTTTGCTAAAATAAAAACTTAGATTGAGACCAAATAATATTGGTTTAGGGCAAAAAACTCCCTTTCCCCCCCCCCCCCCCCGCCGCCTTTCCTTCTTCTCACATGTGCCCTGTAAAACTTCCAATAACTATTCTGTTGTGGAGACCAATGAAGCCACTTTTCCTGCCTTCGGATATTCCTGTAATACAAGAGGTATTTATTTTCGTGGTTGATTTTTTTTTTTCAGGTTCTCAATATGGTTTTGTGGTTTCCATCCCTGTCTTATTCACAGATACCATCTATTCCTTTCCTGTAATCCCTTGAGCCTGTTTTGCCATCCTCCACTGAGTGGTTAATGGCTTCTGGTTTGCTATTTATTGCCTCTAATTAACTGCTTGGATCACAGCCCTCAGGTATTAATGTAGTCCTTGATATTTTAACCAGGAATTATCTGTTCAGATCTGAGAGCCCCTGCATCAGCATCTGTCTCTTTCTGGACCATGTGAGTCGTCGTTTCCGCTCAGCAGAGTCACATCATGAAGTAAAGCTGTCCTGGGACTTTCGAAAATGGAAAGCTACACACACACACACACACACACACACACACACACACACACACACACACGTGGAGCCTGTTTAGCAAAGTGTTGGCCAAGGCACTCCTCCACTCACTCAGCAACCTGCGGTTCTCAACTGCCTACCTACCAATTCCAAACCCCTCTTCTCAAGTCCACTCAGAAAAGTATCCCATCCCATCTGTTCCTCTGCATTTCCTAGCACGTTAGCAGGGACCCTCCGTTCCAGGCAGGCCGGACAGCTTGCACACCTTTTCCTTAAAGTTTTCAACAATCCCATACAGCTCCCTGCTACTTCCTGGCTCAGTGGTCGGCAAACTCATTAGTCAACAGAGCTGCAAACCACGGCTCGTGAGCCACATGAGGCTCGTGAGTCACGGTTTGCCAACTACTGTCCTGGCTGAATGACTTTAGCTAAAATATCTAAATTTTCTGTGGGTCAGTTTTCTTCCCTGCAAAGTGGAGAAAACTATAGTATCTAAGTCAGAGTATTGCTGTAAAGACTAAAGTTAATATGTAAAAGGTACTTAAAACAGTGCCTGGCACGTAGGAAGCACTTATTAACAATTAGCTCCAATTTCAGGGGTGGGCAAACTTTTTGACTCGAGGGCCACAATGGGTTCTTAAACTGGACCGGAGGGCCGGAACAAAAGCATGGATGGAGTGTTTGTGTGAACTAATATAAATTCAAAGTAAAGGAGCGGCGGAGAGAGCAAGAGAACCCTCCGCTCTTTTGGCTCCGCGGGCTGGATAGAACAGCCGAACGGGCCAGATCCGGCCCGCGGGCCGTAGTTTGCCCACGGCTGGTAGATTCATGGTGGATACAAAGAAAACTTAGATATAGATTATCTTTAAAGATATAGATTATTTTTTATAAATTACTTACCTTTTTTGTGCTTTATTTTTCTATCTCGGTTTCAGTAAAAGATTCAGAGATCATAAGCTATCTCCTGCCCATAAAAAGTATATATACAGTGTTTCTACTTTTTCTTTTTCACTGAGCAAGGTGATACTATATTTGTTCAAACCAAAGAACAAATGAAGAGATACTATAAATGAAAAAGTGTGTGTATGTGCGTGTGTGAGGGGTCTCTTTATTCTCAGAGTGTAACTGTCTATGCATCTCAAAGGGGAAAACCAGGGAGGTAACATTTGCATCCCAAATGTTTATGTGTAGGGCGATGAGTTATGTAGCTGCATACAATATGCAGTCGATGTAGGAAGAATATAAGCAGATGAAGGGAACTCTGCCCTTTCAGGCCCTGCTCTTCTCTCTACTGCCTCACCAGCTCTTTCCCAAGGTAGGAAAAATGGTGATCTGAACTCGGTGGTCAGGAGCGCATTGACTGGGCCATGTCTTACAAGTCCCTATGCCTGAAAGACAGCAACCAAGTATGGTGTTATCCCCTTTTCCTTCCTATACAGGGCATGGCCCCAAGGGCAGGCCAGCCACCATCACCCATGTGGCTGTGGAAAGACTCAGGGTCTGTTCCTCAGGCCTGGCCTGTGGGTCTTAGCAGCTGGGAGAAGAGAGCAGGAGGCTTGCTTTACGTGGGACTTAACCCTAAGCCAACACCCAGCTCAGTTCTTGTTTGTTTGTTTGTTTTTGAGAAAACAACCAGAATAGGCTATTTAGCCATAATCATGTGGTAATTTGTTTAACATTCTACTGTTGTTCTAAATACTACATAGATTCTGGGCTAAGAACCTCAAGATAAAGAGGGATGCTTGGTACGATTCAAGTCCTAAGACCCTATTCAAACTTCTGGCTGCACGTGCAGAATGGGTGAGAGGGGCAAGCAAACTGGGGATCTGAATACACACTGCATGCCCTGCTGCTCCTGTGCAGTCACCTCACCTAAATGTCCTCCCTCCTCTGTCTCACCAAGTCTTTCATACTTTCCAGCTAACTCTGTAAAGCCTTCCTATGGACACCTGATGTCCACATTCATAAAACTGTCTGGGTTATACAACTAACCTTATTCTCTCTGGAGATACAAACTGACACAGAGCATCTGATCTTGTTCTTCATTTGTTAGGTCCATGTGCCCAATGAGAATATAAGCTTTCATGTGCCACATCTGAGTTACCTGGCAGTGGGACAGGCTGACTATGAACAGAATGAATATGTTTTAGATGCTTTCAGAAGCAGATGGACTTTGGATACTTATTCTTTTCAAGAGTAAAAGATTCTGTGTCTGCTTGTTGTGCTCCCCCTGCCTCCCTCCCTCCTATTCTCTCCTTCTCCCTAGCCACATGGCTACCCAGCTAGAAGACTACATTTCCCAGCCTCCTTTGCAGCTAGGTAATCTTATCTAATAAAAGAGTAATATGCAAATTGACTGTCACTCCAACACACAAGATGGCTGCCCCCATGTGGTCAAAGATTGTTGCCCCCATGTGGACACAAGATGGCCGCCACAAGATGGCCAGCAAGGGAGGGCAGTTGGGGGTGATCAAGCCTGCAGGGGAGGGCATTTAGGGGTAACCAGGCCAGCAGAAGAGCAAAGTTGGGGGCAACGGGGCCTTCAGGGAAGGGCAGTTGGGGTGGGGGGGGACCCAGGCCTGCAGAGTAGAGCAGTTGGGGGGGACCAGGCCTGCAGGAGAGGGAAGTGGGGGTGACCAGGCTGGCAGGGAAGGGCAGTTGGGGGTGACGAAGGCCTGCAGGGGAGAGCAGTTGGGGGGATGCAGGCCTGCAAGGGAGGGCAGTTGGAGGTGACCAGGCTGGCAGGGAAGAGCAGTTGGGGGGGATCCAGACCTGCAGGGGAGGGCAGTTGGGGTGGACCAGGCCTGCAGGGGAGGGCAGTTTGGGGGGACCCAGGTCTGCAGGGGAGAGCAGTTGCGGGGGGGACCAGACCAGCAGGGGAGAGCAGCTAGGGGTGATCAGGCTGGCAGGGGAGGGCAGTTAGGGGTGACTGGGCTATGGGGGGGACCAGGCCTTCAGGGTAGGGCAGTTGGGGGGGACCAGGCTGGTAGGGGAGGGCAGTTAGGGGCAATCGGGCTGGCAGGGGAGCAGTTAGGCATCAATCAGGCTGGCAGGGGAGTGGTTAGGGGGTGATCAGGCTGGCAGGCAGAATCAGTTAGGGGCAATCAAGAAGGCAGGCAGGTGAGCATTTGGGAGCCAGCAGTCCTGGATTGTGAGAGGGATGTCCGACTGCCCGTTTAGGCCCGATCCCAGTAGGACATCCCTTGAGGGGTCCCAGATTGGAGAGGGTGCAGGCTGGGCTGAGGGACAGGCCCCCCCCCCCCCCGTGCACAAATTTCGTGCACCGGGCCTCTAGTATAATTATGTTCTTGACCAAAGGAATGTGAGCAGTAGTGATCTGTACAACCAGCTTAAGAGGAAACTGCTTGCCCCGAACTTCCTTTCCTCAAGCTTGAACAAGGACATGCAAGCAACTCAACATCCACACAGATGGACATGCAACAAGGACATGCAACTCAACTTCCACACAGATGAGGACAAAGTCTTAGGAGATGATGGAGCAATCAGATGGAAGGAACCTGAGTCCATGAATGACCTTGTGGATCAGAGCTGTCCCAGCAGCTCAGACCAGCCTGACTCATGTGAGACAAAAACAAACCATCTTACTTAAGCCACTGTATATTGAGGATTCTGTTTCAGCAGTTAAGCCTCTGCCCAACTAATATATTTTCCCAAATCCATTTTCTCCATCTTCCTTAATACAATAATTCCAATTCTTTAATTGGACTTACTACTTCCCAGCTAAAAGGCTACACATCCCAGCCTCCTTTGCAACTATGAGTGACCACATGACTAAGTTGTGGCTAAGTAGGATTGTTATATGGGACTTCTGCATAATCTCCTTATAGTCAGTGATCTTCTTCCCACTTCTTCTTTCCTACTGTCTGGAAAGTGAATGTAATGGCTGGAGATCACGCAGCCATTTTGGCCCATGAAGTCACACGCTAAGAATTGTGAAGAAGCCCTAACGGGTTTGGCTCAGGGAATAGTGCCTTGGCCTGCGGACTCAAGGATCCCAGGTTCGATTCCGGTCAAGGGCATGTACCTTGGTTTTGGGCACATCCCCAGTAGGGGGTGTGCAGGAGGCAGCTGGTTGATGTTTCTCTCTCATCAATGTTTCTAACTATCCCTCTCTTCCTCTCTGAAAAAAAATCAATTATATATATATATATATATATATATATAGAGAGAGAGAGAGAGAGAGAGAGAGATATATCCAGGGTCTCTGATGACCAGTTCTGGGCTGCCTACTTCCAGATTTCTGTATATGACAGAGAAACTTCTATCTTATTTAAGCTATTAATCTTTATTTGGTGTGGGTAGCTAAATCTAATCTTCAGCAACAGATATATCCAGTACATATTAGTTGCTGGGACACATATTTCAAACCCTAACTTTATATATATATAAAAAATTATTTATTTATTTATTTATTTATTTATTTATTTATTTATTTATTTTTACTATTCCTCTTAGCAGAAGAAAATGAAAATGACTACTTTCCAAATAGCAGGAAAAAAGAGGCCAGCTTCCCTTCCTTCTGAGCAGAATCACTGGCTTTGTGCTCACTGAAGCATCCCCACGGGGAGGCCTGTGGCTGACAAACCCCAGTCTCTGGGCCCAGCAGGCCCCACAATGGCTCACAACAGGGACCCTAACAGCCGGGTAGGAAAGGAGTGGGATGGAGGCGGGGAAGGAGAAGTGACCCAGCGCTGGCGGCGGGGCAGTGAGCACGCACAGGACACGGAGAGGTCAGGGCGCTTGCCTTTGCAAATCTAGGTCAATACTCGCGGGGAGGAAATAAGGCAGCATCTCTTTTAAGTCTGGATTTCTGCTTTCCGCCGGCTGCTCCAATCTCACACAGCCCAGGCCAGATGGCAGCCTCCCCGCCTAACGCCTCCCCCGCCCCCCCCCCCCCCACACACACCTGACCGAGAGGGTGGAGGCCAGGTGCTGAACACAGGGGAAAGGGGGGGGGGGCGCGGGGGGGAAGCCCACCTGTCCGCAGCTTCGCAGGGACCTGGCTGGCACCCTCCCTCGCCCGGCCTCAGTCTCCCCACCTGCAAAGCGGACAGCTCTTCGGGCCCCTTCTCCAGGCGGATGGGGGTCTGAGCCCTGCGCTCTCTGCCCGGCCTCGGCTGTGCTAGAGCTGCCTCCATTCGCATCCTTTCCAACTCCCCACCCTCGCTCCCGCCCCCGCCACCCCCGTCCCCCACCGGGGTCTCCCCTCCCGCCACCCTGCACCGTCCCAGCCTCACCTTCCTCCGACAGGTAGCGCAGGTCGTAGAACTCCCCGGCGAAGGTGCCGTAGGAGGAGTCGTGGCGCCGCACCGCTTCGTCGGCGCCCGCGTCGCCCCGCACGCGGCCTCGGGGTCCTCGGCCCCCCGGCCCCGCGCCGTCGTCCCCGGGGCTGGCAGCACAGGCGGCGGGCCCCGCCAGCAGCAGCAAGAACAGCGGCACCCAGACCCCCCGGCTCTGCCCCCGCGGCCGCGCCATCGCTGCGCACCGAACCCTCAGCCTGGCCGCTCGGGCCGCTGCGGGGGCGCCGCGGGCGCGGGGCCGGGACCTCGCCGCCTCCTCCGCCGCCGCCAGCACGCGCCGGCCTGTCCCCCGCCCGCAGCCCGCGCAGCCGCGGAACCGCCTGCACCCGCCGCCTCCCCGCCTTGGTCTGCGCATCCTCGCCTGGGCCCGAAGCCTCCCCCCTTTCCCTACCATCCTCTCCTCCTCGCCCGCACTCTCCTTCTCAGCTTCCCCCGTCCTTCCTCCCAGCCTCCCCCTTCCTCCTCCTCTCCCTGCACGTGTCTCCCTCGGACACAGGGGTGGCCCTTCCGGACTTGCTCTTCAGAACGTGGTCCTCAGCTCAGCAGCTCAGCATGCCCAGTTTGTGAGCGTCACTAACCTCGCCGCACTGCAGGCTCGGGAGTCGGGGTCTGCATTTCACCAAGGTCCCCCCAAGACCCCAAATGCACGCGCAGGTGTAAGAAGTGCTCCCCTGGAAGGTTTACCTTGGACACACCTTGTCAGAACTGCTGCTTTTTGGTTTATATAAAGCACTTACTGTACCCCTTATGTCCTGGCATCATCGCAGGAGGAAATTGAAATAGCAAGATTCCCAAGGTGAACTGAGGGGCTCAGAGCCAGGGGGACACCGGAGCCCAGCTCTTTGGGCTGGAGGCACCTGCTTCCTCTCCAGACTTTTGGAGTGTGGGATCAGCAGCGGCTGCTGGGGCCTCTGCATAACCCGCCTCCTTCAAAGCGAGGCAGCCGCAGCAAGCTTTATACCAGGCCTGATGGCCACGCTGAATGCTCAGCTCTCTCAAATCCATTCCTGCCGCTTGCAATTGAATTCACTTTGGTTGTTTACTCAGCCGTCCCTTTAGTCACACCAAGCACTTAACTGCGTGCCAGGCCCCGGAGTTCTTCTCTAGGGGTGGTTTTGGAGTGCTAACATATTCAAACTAAGCTGTCTTCCGTCAGAAAACATGGACACAGTTCCTTTTATGCTGGTATTGCAGAGTCAGCATTTTTGCCCGCTTTTCTTTTTTTTTTTTTTTTCGTTGTATTTTCTTGCATGAACAAATAAAATAATGATGGAAACAGAAAAGCATGGAGAGGTTCCAAATGCAGACCCAGAAGTCAGCTTGTGTGGAGTGGTGACCTCCATGATGACCAGGAAGTTTAAATAAGATGATTATAGGTAAGAATTAATAGGGTTCAAGGCTACTAGTGGCATGAATGAATACACAAGGTTGCGAAATATAAACATTCAAAAAGGAACTACGTAGTGACTGCAGGGGAGACGGGAGATACTGCTGGTGGAGAAATAGTGAAAAGTACTGTGAGACTCAGAGTTCAAGTGTTGCTCTTGGGTATCAGCTGACATTGTCAGGGGGATGTTCAGTTAGAGCTTAAACATGTTTAGCCTGACGGGTGAATCAGGTGTAATTCATGAAACCCTTCCGCTTCGTGAGGTCTCCCAATATACCAGCTGTTGCAAGAAGTCAGATTTATTGCTTGAAAAAGGTAAGATGAACTACAACTATTTAACAATCAAAACAAAGAGACTTTGCCCCCACACAAAACAGCTTTGTAATGTATAAAATTCTAAAATACAAAGAAGGCAATCGATTGAAAAATCTATAAACATGTAATGCTAAAAAAAAAAAAAAAAAGAACACGAAAACCCTACTTCTTAAAAATTGAAATTCTTTTCTTCTCCTATTCACCAGGGAAGGTACAGTTTTAAATGGATCAACATTTAGAAAAAACCCACAGCAAACCAAAAACAAACACATTTCTGATTTCAGTGTTGATTCTCTGGTCTGGGAACCTGAGCTTGTTATCTATTGCTGTTTTATTCCCCTTTTTTCTCTTCTGTGCACATTTTCTGGCAGGAAACTTCCCCTGAATATTCTGAGACCACTGGCTGAGCACGAGCCAGCTACTCAAACAAGGACCTAGAGATGAACCTGAGCTTAATTTCACTTTTTGAAGAAACCTCCTTTATTTTCTCTTCTCATCAAAGCCACTTCACTACAACAACTTTTTCTCCCATTATAAAAACTCTCCCAAATCAGTGCTGCATCTCAGTATCTGACCAGTAATGGATGTGCCCATGCTCTGTCTAGTCATAAATGTGATTTTTCCATTTTTTGATGGCTTAAGGAGTAAAAACTGTGATCCTGGCAGCTTCTCCAAAGTTAAACAAAAGTTTCCCAGGTGACCAAACGATTCTACTCTCAGCTATACACCCAAGAGAATGGAAAACATATATTCACCCAAAAACTTGTACACAAATGTTTGTATTATTCATAATAGCCAAAAAGTGGTGGCATCCCAAATGTCTGTCAACTGATAAATGGATAAACAAAGGTGTGATATCCATACAATGGAATATTACTCAGCCATGAAAAGGAATGAAGTACTAATAAACCGTGAAAACATTGTGGTAAGTGAAAAAAGCCAGACACCAGGGACCACATATTGTGTGATTCCATGTATACGAAGTATACAGAATAGGCAAATCCTTAGGCAGAAACTAGGAAGAGGGAGTAAATCAGTGGTTGCTGGGGGATGGGAGACAGGTTGTGACTCTAGATATGGAGTTTCTTCTTTGGAATGATGGAAATGTTCTGGATTCAGTGGTGATGTTGGCACAACGTTGCAAATATACTAAAAACCACTGAATTTGTACACTTTAAAAAATGGTAATGGGATTTCGAATTTTTTAAAAAAAATAGTGATCTTTGAGATGGTGAAAAAAAGGTAAAGATATTAGAATATTCCTGTGCTATTTGGGGAATATGAAATTTGGGGTGCATTCAGCTGGGATCTTTTGAATGCTCCAAGACCTAGTTTTAAAATTCTTCAAATATAAGAAAGATGTTCCTACACAGTCTACAGTCCACATACCCTGTGGGTCGCCAGCTTCCCAGGCCCCTTGCACTCACCCCCATGCCCATCAGGAGTCAGTGGCCCACAGTTTAGAGCCCTGGAGTGATTATGTCAGCAAGCTGACTTCCCTACCCTGGACATAACGTGTGTGTTGCTGATTGCCCACCCTGGACATATATGTATGTTGTGTGACCATATGGTGCCACTGTTTTGGTTTTAAGTACATAAAACAGATGAAGTGACTGTCCCAATTCACGTTTACCCCTGTGAACCCACCCAAGCCAATGTCTTCTGCTCAGCCCCCAATGCTAAGCACCCGTCATACATTTACGTAGGCAAATAACCAGGACAACTGCTGAAACAATGGAATCCTCTTGATTTTACTGATTAGAGTAGAGCTGCCAAAGGTACTGGGTTTTCATACACAGTAGTAGCCAATTAGTTTGTGACCAGACTTCTGAAACATCTGTGACATCCACCTTCTGAAACATCTGTGAACCCAGGGGGACGCGGGGAGGAAGAAGCAGGAGACTCAGAGGCTCCTGAAAACAGCGGCTGGAAAGCCCATGCATCCCTCCTCAGCAGCAGAGCCAGCCTGACACCACGTGATACTGGGGTTCCTGGCCTCCGCGGAGAACTTCCTGTGTTGCCCGGGAGGTTCCGAGCAGAGAGCAGGAGGTGAAGAGCAGAAGACTCAGAAAGCTAACAGGGTAGGCGAGGAGGAGGGTGCTGGATTGGCAGGAGCTGACCAGCCCAGACACAGAGAGCTCCCCATATTGTACAGAAACACATTTGGCATCATCGTGTGCACGAGATAAAGAACGGCGAAAGCTGTTTGAAAGGTGCCTCCAGGGGTCATGTAGTACAGGGATTAAAAGGTCCCAAATACCCCAGGTGCCCCAGATGGCTTCACCAGCAGAGCAGACAGCAGTAGAAGCCATCAAGGAGATGAGCACAACAGCCGGTGAAAGGGAAAGCCAAACCCCACATGTTCCGATAGCTTCTGATGACGTCACGGCACCACGCCAAGTACAAAAGGGGCTGACGTGTACAATGATGACCATGACTCAGCAAGAAAAGGTGAAATACTCTCCAGGGTACTCTGGTGACTAAGGCAGGGACGTGTGTAATACATCTTAAGAAAGATTTCCCTCAAAAAATATTAATATTTTAAAGATTCAGCACTTCAGGGGGTTAATCCTCTGTTATCTGAATATCTGCTTACATGCCTCCTTTTACAACAATGCTAGGAAGTGAGGCATTGCTCTTTTTAAATCATCATTAGTATCAAATTATTGGCACCATTCAGTTTTAAGTACAAGAACAGGAGAGCAAACTATACAGCACAACGTAAAAATACAGTTCTGATACAAATATATGAGATCAGTTCCACTTAACAAGCGGTCTTAAGAAAGGGGTGGACATTTTACACACAAGGAAATATAGCTAGTAAATCATCCCACGGAAAAGTGCTCGGCCTTGCTAGCAATTCATGAAATAAAACAACCTTTCAAGAACAATTGTACACACCTATTGAACTAGCAAAAATAAATTAAAATGGTAAAAACCCAATACTGGCAGAGCTATTGGTAAATAGAAATGCTTATACATTGCTGGTGGCATCATAAATTGTAGGAGTTCAAGCATTCAGAGGGGATCGAGGGGGTTGACCTTTATGGTCCTTCCAACCCAAAGATTGGATCTTTCTAGAAAGCAATCTGGCAATAAAGCAAGAATTATACAATACTTCATGCTCTTTGACCTTACAATCCCTCTTTGGAGATATTCCCAGGGGGAGAATCCAAAGGAAGGATAATTTTTTACAAAGACATTCATAGCAGCACTATTTATAAGAGTGAAAAACTTGGATATAACTCAAATATCTAATAATGGGGAGAAGTGAGGTTAACCATGGTATATGGATATAAAGACATTTAAATGGGTGAGAGCAGGGTCTGTATTGAAGAGAAGTTATGTGTTAGGTGGAGAAGTACAACCGAAGAGTGTGTACACACCGATCACACCTATGTAAAAAAGGGGGTGCATCTTCATTGAGAACGCTTGGGAAACAATTTGGAGGGCTAGTTTGTAGCGAGGGGGTTCCTTTATTCCTGCAAAGTTGTTTAAGTGCATAATAAAAATTTAAAAACACATTTCTGGAAACTTACAAAAAGAGAGCAGAGTTTCTTCTGGTCAAGGTTCTAGCAACAGGATAAGAATTGATCAACTTTAGAAATAATTTTCCTTTATGGAACACCCCAATGAATCCTGATATTGAATCGTCTTAATCTTGTAAGGATTTTTTAGAATTTAAGCTATAATTTCCTACTTTGGGTTCAATCATAAATTCTGTGTATCCCAAATAATATCGTATTTAACAAAGTCACAAGTGAGATTATGTTTCAGATTACGCTGAAGTACCTCGAGTTCTGGTGATTGCAACTTTCCTTTTTAGTTCACCTCCTCGTGTCTGAATAAAAATGAATGTTAGAGACTTTAAAAGATCTGTGTATTTACCAGTGTAAATGAAAAACCAGCAATAAAGAATTATTCTCTCGTTAAAAATGACTCTTTAGCAAACAGTCAAAGCTTGGTGTAAGTTTCAATCATACAAAATCACATGATTGAGATTGATAGCAAAGGATTCTGCGCCTTAGTAACCCCTGTGGTTATCAATGAATACACACCACAGGTACTTCTGAAAAGGAATCCCCATTTTTCCATTTTTTCTTTTTTCGCCAAGACTTACAAATCCTGTCTCCACTGCATTGAGTAGTAGAAAAACTCTAATACTCAGGAGACATTAAATAACTTTTCCAGTAAAAGTCAAGCCAGATGTTGGCTTCAACTAACCATGGGGACCTGGGCGAGCAGAGCACACATTTGCATGTTGTGCTAGAGTGAGCACACAAAGCCCAAAGAAGGAAATGACAGAAGGCACCATGCCGTCCTCCAGGCAACAAGGGGAGAATTCACAGTTCGGTCATCAACAGTCTTTTCATCATTTTCTCTCTCTCCAGTTCCTGCCGGAGCGTCTCTGCACTGAAAAACAGAGTAGGTGACAAAACAGTAAGATAAAGCTTCAAAAATCACAAGAGCAGACTTGCTGAAGTTGTCACCCGATTCATTCTTGGTTGTAGTTCTTGACTTTCTCTGTCAGGCTCCTTCAGGACCCCTACATTTGCTAGCATGACAATGACCTGAAATGTCTGGCTACCTATTGGCTTCCCCCTCCAGACTGAGAGTTCCTCAGGGGACAGACTATAGATACGTCATTTGCCTCAGAACCCCCAGAGCCTAGCACAGGAGCTGGTGCACAGCAGCCTCTGAGGAGTCGTCTTTGGAGTGACTGGGAAGATGTTCAGAGGTTAGGCTTATTTAAATCATGCTTTCAATTGGTCTCGTATGCACTTTCTACTACAATTCCCTCCTATGTTTTAATAAGTAAAACTGGATTAAGAAAAAAACCAAGATGGCGGCATAAGGTATACACCTGTACGTGCTGCCTCTCACAACCACACCAAAACTACAGCTAAAAGACAAAACGTTTATCACTCAGAACCACAGGAAAGCTGGCTGAGTAGAAGTTCTACAACTAGAAGGAAAGAGAAAAGAGCATTGAGACCGGGTAGGACGTGCACAGGCGCAGAAAAGCAGAGGTACGGAGGTGTGCCAATCAGGTTGGCAACTGGGTGCGCTGTTTTTTTCAATCCGAAGGGAGACACAAGCTCCTGACTGCTCTGAACTCCAGTTTCCGGTGAGATTCTGGGAACCCAGACTCCTACGGGGAGAAGCGGGACTGTCTGCCATCGGGTCGGAAAGTGAGGGTGGCTTTCTTGCAAAGGTGCGCACAGGAATCATTGTTTACTGCGCTGGGGCACGGAATGCGGGGGCGGAAACGCGGAGACACAGAGAGGGCTGACTGGCAGCCATCGCTGGTTGCCATGCCCTAGTGATTCCCTGAGACCCCACCCTGCCCAATTTACAAACCCGCCCGAGCTGTATGCAGAGGCTTTTGCATATGAATGGCCTGCCCTTTTGCAGCTTAACCTAACAAACTGCAGCTGGGTCAGCTCCAAAACTTCCAAACCCCAAGCAAAGAGGAGAAATCTGCAGATCTTGCTGTAGCTCTTGCTGGGTGGCCTCAGACAGTAGCTGACCTGCACCTCCTTGGAGATCTGGGAGCCAGTGTACCTAGTGGTCAGTGAGAGATGACACCAGATTTCAACTCCTCACATCCATAAGTGACACACTCAAGAGGCAGACTCAGTGAGCACCAAAGCCCCACTGAAGCAAGTCCTGCCCCATAAGGGTGACTCTAGCACAGCAGTTCTTCCATTATAGACACAGCGGGTCCTCACAGCCAATTAGCCTGGAGGTCAATTCCTCCCAGTGATACCAACAGCAATCAAGGCTTAACTACAACAAGACTGTGCACTCAGCCCACAAAGGGGTGCAGCAAGAGCATCCACCTCAGGTGATTGGGGAGGCTGAACCACTGGGCCCTATAGGTCACCTACCACACAAAGCCACTCCATCAACACAGGGAAGCAGCCAAATGTGGAGACAAAGAAACATGTCACAAATGAAAGAAATGGAGGAAAGCAAACTACTGGCTATAGAGTTCAAAACCACAGTTATAAGGTTACTCAAGAATCTTCTAGAAGCCTCCGAGGAACTTAGTGAGACCTTTAAGGATCTTAATGAGAATGTCAAAAAAAAATGGAAAAGGTCCAGTCAGAAATTAAGCATACACTGTCTGAAATAAAGAATAATGTACAGAAATTCAACAGTAGACCAAAAGACCCCAAGAATCAAACCAAAGATTTGAAATATGAGGAAGCAAAAAACACCCAACCAGAAAAACAAAAAGAAAAAAAAATCCAAAAATATGAAGATAGTGTAAGGAGCCTCTGGGACAACTTCAAGCGTACCAACATCCGAATTATCGGGGTGCCAGAAGAAGAGAGAGCAAGATATTGAAAACCTATTAGAAGAAATAATGACAGAAAACTTCCCCCACCTGGTGAAAGAAATAGACTTACAAGTCCAGGAAGCGCACAGAACCCCAAACAAAAGGAATCCAAAGAGGACCACACCAAGACACATAATTAAAATGCCAAGAGCAAAAGACAAAGAGAGAATATTAAAAGCAGCAAGAGAAAAACAGTTAGTTACCTTCAAGGGAGCACCCATACGACTGTCAGCTGATTTCTCAACAGAAACTATGCAGGCCAGACGGGAGTGGCAAGAAATATTCAAAGTGATGAACAGCAAGAACCTACAACCAAAATTACTCTACCCAGCAAAGCTATCATTCAGAATTGAAGGTCAGATAAAGAGCTTCACAGACAAGAAAAAGCTAAAGGAGTTCATCACCACCAAACCAGGATTATATGAAATGCTGAAGGGTATTCTTTAAGAAGAGGAAGAAGAAGAAAAAGGTAAAGATAAAAATTATGAACAACGAAGTGACAACAAATACATATCTATCAACAAGTGAATCTAAAAATCAAGTGAATAAAAAATCGGATGAACAGAATAAACTGGTGAATATAATAGAATCAGGGGCATAGAAAGGGAGTGGACTGACAATTCTCGGGGGGAAGGGGTTCTGAGGGGTGCGGGAAGAGATTGGACAAAAATCTTACACCTATGGATGAGGACAGTGCGGGGGGTTAGGGCATGGGGTGGGGGGAGGGATTTGGGTGGAGGGGAGATATGGGGGGAAAAAGAGGAACATCTGTAATAATCTAAACAATAAAGATTTATTTTTAAAAAACTGAATTAAAATTGGCTGCTTTAAGAGATTGCTTCTAACTTCCTGGCCCTCAGGCCCAGTTACCTATCTGTGGAATCTGTCTCCACTGTGTACGCGCGTGCATGCACACACACACACACACACACACACACACACACTCATTTAATGTCTGTCTCCTCTTCCCCAACACTAAATTGTAAACTTCGTAAAGGTAGGACTTTTCCTATTTTGTTCACTGTGCATCCCTAGCACCTCAAGCACTGTCTAGCTTTTGAAGGCATGTCAATAAACCCAGAAAAAATGAATGAAAGAATGAATGACTGGGTTGTAGACATCACAAACACAGAGAACCGAAGGCCTGTGCCTGGTTTCCCTGACCCACCTGGCTGCCAGAGAAACAGGCTTCCGAGTGGTGTAGATGGTCTGCACTGTGGAGATGGTCTCTGTCAAAGGCCTCAGGGTCACTGCTGGAATCAGCGGGGAAGACTGGCCAGGGCAGCACTGTAATTTACTGTCTCTAAAGTCGGCCTGGAGAGGAAACAGGAACGAGGAAAGCAATCTCAATTTAGGTTTCCTTGCACACTGTCAGCTGCTCCCTAAGCCATACCATGCAATTCCTGTTACTTTTTAATAACAGCTAAACTCAATTGTCATTTATTAAATGATTTTACTTTGTGCCAGACACTATGCGAAGTACTTGACACACATTACCTCCTGGCAATGCTGTAAAGTAGAGATCATATTTCATTACATCTTAGACCCCATCATTGTAAGATGCACCATTTTTCCATGGGCCACCACCGAGAAAGAAAAATGTGACCAATCAAACTTTGTCCCACCCCCATTGTAATGAGTTTTTTATTTCAGAGATGTTAAAAGGTGAAAAACAAATGTGCATCTTAGAACTGATCTTATGGAAAAGGAAAGCGAGGCTCCAGAGAGGTTAAGAATCTTCCCAAGGTCACACAGGGTGTGTTAAGAACCAGTATTTAGAACCAGGGTGAGCTGGCTCCATAACTGGCATCTTTCACCACCATAGCAATGGTTCCAAAGTATGGTCCCCAGACTAGCAGCATCAGTATTATCTTGAAACTTGGTAAGAATGCAAATTCTTAGGCCCCACCAAAGACCTTTGGAACCAAAACGTCTGGGGAAGTTCCGCAATCCATGTTTTTACAAGGCCTCTAGATAATTCTGAAACCAGGTAACGTTTGAAAACTACTGGTCTAGACCAGTGGTCGGCAAACTCATTAGTCACCAGAACCAAATATCAACAGTACGATTGAAATTTCTTTTGAGAGCAAAATTTTTTTAAACTTAAACTTCTTCTAACGCCACTTCTTCAAAATAGACTCGCCCAGGCCATGGTATTTTGTGGAAGAGCCACACTCAAGGGGCCAAAGAGCCGCATGCGGCTCGCAAGCCGCGGTTTGCCGCTCTGTTGACTGAGTTTGCCGACCACTGCCTTAGGGAAAAACACTTAAAAAACATTTTAATAATGTACTAATGTCTTTAACCTGAAGTCAAAACTTTTGGGTAAGGGTAATACCTTACACAGAGGTCGGCAAATTCATTAGTCAACAGAGCCGCAGTTTGCCAACCACTGATCTAGACTCTAGAGCAGTGGTTCTCAACCTTTCTAATGCCGCAACCCTTTAATATAGTTCCTCATGTTGTGGTGACCCCAACCATAAAATTATTTTCGTTGCTACTTCATAACTGTAATTTTGCTACTGATATGAATCGTAAGGTCAATATCTGTGTTTTCCGATGGTCTTAGGCGACCCTGCTAGCGGTTCTCAACCTGTGGGTCTCGACCCACAGGTTACGATTCATTAACAGTAGCAAAATTACAGTTATGAAGTAGCAACAAAAATAATTGTATGGTTGGGGGTCACCACAACATGAGGAACTGTATTAAAGGGTCGCGGCATTAGAAAGGTTGAGAACCACTACTCTAGAGTAAACTGCCTCATTTGGAGAAAATAACTGATTGTTTTTGTTTGCCTTAAAAGGCATGCTATGCTTATTACTTTTATAGAGAAAACTTAGGAGTTATATAAAAGCAAATAAATGAAGAAATTCCATAGTCCTTTACTGTTGTTGTCAGTTTACTTCCTCATTGTATTTTTTCTGTGCATGCTTTTTGCTTGTTTTAGATCCTTTAGATTATGCCAGCTTCATATTATATAAATTGATTTTTCACATATTTCCTGGCTTTCTAAAGAAGAGGCATTGATCATCAAATGAGCACTATATTTGTAGTTATTTAGACAGAAGATAACTTATCCCTTCTAGGAAAACATAAAAAAATGTCTAAAAATATCAAGTATAGCTATAGTTCTGTAAGGATATATCTGGCTTGAGCAATGGGGAGAGGCTTATCTTTGAGAGGTCATGAGAGGCTATTGCTGAAAAATACAAGCCCCTATTTGTTTTATACCTGCCTCTAGAGGGAACACTGACCTGGCCGGGAATGGAGCAATGCCAAGGAATTGACCATGAAAAAGGGAGCATCAGACATTTTCCAGCATGTAGTGTTTGTCACGAAGAGCTTGCACAAATGTTGGGCTGCAGTCATCATTTGTGCGGTCCACCAGGTAATTCTGGCTCATCACTTTTCAGGCCCCTGGTAGGGCTGCTCTTCCCCACCCTCTTTAAAGTTAGGCATGGTCTCCCGGCCAGTGTGGCTCCACAGTTGAGCACAGACCCATGAACCAGGAGGTCGTGGTTTGATTCCTTTTAGGGCACATGCCTGGGTTTCGGGCTCGATCCCCAGTAGGAAGCGTACCAGAGGCAGCCGATCAGTGTTTCTCTCTCATCATGGATGTTTCCATCTCTTTCTCCCTTTCCCTTCCTCTCTGAAATCAATAATATTACATATTTTTTAAAAAGTTAGGCATGGCCACATGCTTTTCTTTGGCCAAGGAAATGTGAGTTGAGGTGCCATATTTTGTTTCCTTTGAAAGATTTAAGAGTCAGTGTGCAATTTATTGCCTCTTTTTTCCCTTCCGCCACTGTGACTAGTAATGTTCTAGGTGGCAGCTGCTCCATGAGCCTGGGTCCCAGAAAGAGGATGGACACCCTCAGCCCATCCATGATGGACATGCAGCATGAGCAGGAAATTCAGTTTGTCATTTTCAAGCATGACTTAGCTCATCCTGATACAGGAACTGGGGTAAAAAGTTGTTTTGTTGTTTTAGTGGACCAGGTGGAGGTTGAGCTTTTAATGTCACTTTTGATACTCTCTTGGAAAAGATGGAAATATGGCACAAAGGCAATGGTGGGTAAAAGTGCTAGCATGAATCAAGACAGTGGCACCAAACTATATTAGCAGCCATTATATTCTTCAATGCTATGCACTCCAGGTAGAAAGAAAAAAAAGCTAGCTTCACTTAAGAATGACCTTGGGAAGCAGTGAAATTTACTATTATTAAATCTCAACCCTGAGTACTCATCTTTTTAATATTTATTGAATGAAACATGTTTTTGCCCCTTGAGTGTTTGTTCCTTCCTCCCCTTCCTCTTCTCATGCCCCACTCCCTTGCTCTCTGCATTTTAGTTCCTCTGGCTTTCATTTCAGTCCCTTGAACAGGGGATGATGCCTTTTGCCCCATGTTCATGCTATTCCCTCTGCCTCCTCCAGCAGTCTTCAAACCACTCTTGCCCAGTTCTTCAAAGTCCCAGCGTGGTTTCTGACATTGGTTTCCTGATCGGTCTTGGCCCCCAGCTTTTCAGGAAGGGCTTCCCTGGGTGTCTCACAGCACTGCCAAGGCTGGGCAGGAGGCCAGAGTGCCCATTATGGCCAGCTGAGGGAAGAGGAGCCAGAGTTTCCATCTGGGGAACTGTGCCTAGCAAACTTCAGGGGTGGGATGAATGTTGGAGTAATAACATTTAACAGCCTGGCCCAGCCCCTGTGTCTCTGCCCTCTTGTTCTTAAAAGGCAGGTGCTGGCAACAGCTTATGATCCTAGAAATGGATGTTCTGGGAGCCTGTGTTTGCCTTTGCCTGGATTGTGTATACCTTCCCTCTCCATGTGACTCAAACCACCTCAAGTAGTGACCATCATCCTGCTCATGAGACTGTACTTGGAGCTACCCCAAGGTCACTACAGCCACTTCACAGATCCCCCAGAGGGGCCAGAAACCCTTTGGAAGGAGGCTCAGGAATCATTTGGTTCTAGGAATTACCTAGATCTGATCCCTGGGAGGAGGGGTGAGAGCAAAAGAGGAGGGACCCTGGACTCCCCGTTGGTGCTCTGGACAGCCGCCCATGATACAGTGAGCTCCTGCAGACATTTTCTTTTAAAGAAAAGAACTGAGCAACTGAAAGGAAACTTGGAAATTATCAAACCCTCTTGTTCTGCAAATGAGGAAACTACAACACTTAAATGTTAAAAAGCATTTTAACCATTGGCAGTGAGTATAAGCTGCCCAGCAACACAGAGAGAGGTGATGGCCTGAAGCCGGCTGTCACAACTACTGGCTCTTACTCATTACACCACTTGCCTCTCCAGCCTTGAGAAACAACAATCACACTTGACATGTGTGGGATGGTCCGTGGCCAGTAAAGTATTTTCAAGTTCCTCATCCCTTTTGATTCTAGCCTCAACCAGATACAGGGGGGATATTCTTATTACTGGGTCCACTTTAAATAAGAGGAGACTGGAGTTCAGAGTGGTCAAGTGACGTATCTAAAATCACACTATTATCAAGATGCAGAGCCAACTCAAAAGAATAAAAAACTGGGACTCCAACAAAATACCATGTCTACGCATGTTCCTAGCATCACAATTTACAATAGCCAAAAGGTGGAAACAACCCAAATACCCATCAATGAATAAATGGATCAACAAACGGCAGCATGTACATACAATGGCATATTATTCCTCCACAAACAGAAATGAAGTACTGACACATGCTACAATGTGCATGAGCCTCAAAAACATACTAAGTGAAAGAAGCCAGACACAAAAGGTCGTATGATTCCTTTGATAGGAAATATCCAAACTAGGGAATTCCATAGAGAAGGAATGCCGATTGGTGGCTACTAGGGCCTAGAGGAAGGCAGGAAACGGGGAGTGACTGTTTAGTGAGCATGAGGTTTCCTTTGGGGGTGATAAAAATGTTTTGGAACTAGATAATGGTGGCAGTTGCTTGGTTCTAAATGTGCTTTCACTGAGTTGTCACTTTAAAATGGCTAATTTTAGCCCAGCCGGTGTGTCTCAGTGGTTGGTCACTGGTTAGATTCCCCATCAGGACACATGCCCAGGTTGCGGGCTTCATCCCCCATAGGGGGCATGCAGGAGGCAGCTGGTTGATGATGTTTCTCTCTTATCAATGTTTCTCTCCCTTCCTCTCCCTCTAAAAATTAATAAAAACGTATTTTTTAAATGGTTAATTTTATGTTTGTGATCAGGCCAAGTATGCCCCCACCCTCTCCTCCTCCCAGGGATCAGATCTAGGTAATTCCTAACTAAAAGATGGAAACCCCTCCAGACCCCAGCTCCTTCCAAACTCAGAGTTGACAGTGATTAAAGGAAGCTGTTGGCACGGCGCCTGGCATCCCACAGCACAGCATGCCACATGGGAACAATGCCTTTGAGTGCAGACGGGTTCTCTGGATTAAGCTACTTACGGTAAACTGCGGCCCTGCAATGAAAGGCTCGGGAAACGAGGTCACTGGATCAACCGGGAATGTTTTTATCTTCAAAAAAGAGAGAAAACAAGAGCGTTACTTTCGGATTAGAAAACAACGTTTTGCAATCTTTGGCAGTGTGCTTTGTAAATCGAACTGAAGGATTCAAGGGCACACACACAGGGCCTTCATCGCTTGTGTAGGGAGACACACAGAGGTCCCGCGGGAGTGTGGCCAGTGGTTTTATCTGTGCCCCTTGTTGGAGTCTTGTGTTTGGGGGGCACCCCAGGCTTACCTCGCCCTGGAACCCCCTTCACTAGGGTCTGCTGGGGCCTCCCAGGCATGCTGGGCCCTATACGTGGCCTGACCCACTGACCAGGGTGTACATGAGGCAGGCCGGGGCTGCCTGCGTGGCTGAAGGGAAAGGAGTGGAGAAGCTGAGAGGTCCCATTTTGGGACACAGTCAGTCATGGTGGGCAGAGGAGTGACTTACCCAAGATCACACCATTAGTCCGCAGCTGGACTACTTAGGCCAGAAAGCATTCCCTATCTGCTCACGTCAGTTGCTGAACTCCCTGTACACTCTGGGCCACAGAAGGAACCCACATAAGCCTGTGAGAGTGCCACCACCGTGGCCTTTAGAAGCAGAGGGCATGGTGATCAGAAGGGCCCAGTTCCAGGGGTGGCTGCAGCCCAGGGCTGGTCTGAGGGGGATGCACCGTCTGATCAGGCAGTGGTGGGTGGCCAAAAAGAGCCTTTGCTTCCATTCTTTGTCTGGTCATTATGTCTTTGGCCTCCTGGAACCTTGGGGAACGGGGGGAGCGGTTTATTTCTGTAAGCTGCCCCAGAGAACTGCCCGCATGCCCAGGGGCCTGATGGCTCTGGCACTAGCTTTGTCTGCAGCCCCAGGGCACAGAAACTGCCTGCACACCTGCTGGGGATGCACACTCTGCCCCACCTCCCCACCCCCCAGAGGGTTGCAGCCGAGACACCTGCCTATGGGAAGCAGCCTTTGTGTCCCTCAGGGTCTTGCCTATGGAACCTGGGATGGCTCCTTGGTGTGCCTGAGTCCCTCTAATGGGGAGTAAAGTAGGAACGAGCAAGATCACCTCAACCAGACCCAGATTTGCTGAGGTTTCTGAATGGGAGGCATAGGTCTTGATCTAACTGATCTGGGAATGATAATGTCCTTGCAATATTCACAGCGAGGTCCAGTCCAAGTCTGCTCCCCTCCCCCAACTTCTCTTCTGCCCTTTTAAACATCTCCAAATCCCCAGCATGGACCCCACGCTTTGCCTTAAGACTCAGGTGCCAACTCAGATTGCTGGTGGTGGCTGCCTGCGGCCCAGCAAGACTGGGACTGGGGCCAGTGCCACGTGGTGCATGCTCCTCGTGTGGCTTAGTGGTTCCACATGGTGTTCTGAGACCAAGAGCCAAATGAAAGGTAACGTACAGGTGAGACTCTCAGACCAGCAGGAAGCAGAAGGGGACAGAGGTTTATTATTGCTGTTAAAGAAATGTGACAGTTGGCAACTCCAAAGAATTAGGTTGTACCTGCTCTACGTAAGAAAACACATATTCCAGCAGTTGTGCTCCGTGGCCAAGCATATGCTCCTGACGGTGCTGTCACTTGGTATAAACACTTGAGCAAGGGAGCAAAGTCAGTCCCAATACTGGACCTAGCAGGGTCTAGCCTGAGAAAATAAAATGCCTGATGCCAGAGCCTACGTGTGTTCCCTGGAAAAGTGGCACACTGGAAAGCAAGCCCGCGCCCTGTGGCAGGGAACTGGTTAGGTACATGGCGGACCACTCACCTAGTGGCATATAAATGGTCACAGAGAATGTGGTAACAAGGACAAGGTAGAAAGAACACAACCTTAAGTGAAAAACAGAAGATGGCATGGGTACTATGCTTTAACTCTGTAAAAATATGAAAACGTATTAGCAGGAAACATGCAAAAATAAAAAAAACAACAACAATGTGCTAGGTTGGGGTTACGGGCAGATTTCTTTCAAGTCATTATGTAATACTCATATTATCTTGATAAGTAGCAAGAAAGACACGTTTTAAAAAGCTTTTATTTTCAATAGAAATGCAACTAAGAATTTTCTCTCTGGGAAAAGCATCTGTGCTCATTGAAGCTCTAGGATAACAAGCTTCCTGGTTCTGGAGACCTGGTTCTAGCGACGAAGGGCCAGGACCGAAGCCCTGTGTCCCCGTTTTGACCAGAGCCAGCTGGTCTCCAAACTGCGTCCATCCTGGAGCGAGAGCACCTGTCAGCCGGCCTCCTCGAGGGTCTGAGGCTCCTGCACACCCCTGCGGCCTCGCCTCTCCTGGCCAGGCCCCTCTCCCTGCCGGGGTACCTACCAGCCTCGTTTTGATTGGAGGGTGCATGCAAACTCCAGTGGTCTCTTCCTTCATGGGGAGAGAGAGTGGAGGAGAGCAGCGAGAGTGGGCACAGTGGGGGGCGCTGGCGGGCTCTGCCTGCTCACAAGGAGAGGAGAGAAGGGGAGGAGGAGGTGGTGAGAGATGGGGAGGAGGAAGAGGAGATAAGGGAGGGGGAAGGAGAGAAAGATAGCACAGTGCAAGACAGATCTGTCAACTCCTGCTCTCAAGCCAGCCTCACCCGCAGCCTACTTCCAGCCTCTGGCCAACTGGAGGCTAGTCCCTCCCGCCGCCCTTCTCTCTCCGCCTTCTCTCCTCCTCTCTGGCCCTCATCTGTCTCCTCCACCATCGGAGCAGAACTCCACCTCAAAACCCCAACCTGGTGGGGGTGGGTAGGGGCCGTCTCCTGTGCCAACTGCACTGGACTGGCAGTGTCTTCCTGGCACGCTGTTGAGGATTCTGAGACATGGCCCAGGCCCAGCCAGAAAGCTGTGATGAGTTAGTGATGTCAGCATGGGGGCACTATGAGGAGTGGCCACACACACGGGAGCGATCACCTTCCGTGCCTGGGGGCCTCCTGCACTCTGCTCAACAAGGGTCCACCTTACGGCGAATCGGTGAGCAGATGCCCAGCAGAGCGCTCCAGGAAAGAGATACATCGGCGAGGAGGAACGCCGAGTTTAGGGCTGAACCTGTCATCTCTCTCTCTCTGTGCAGAAAACATACTGGCCTTCCCCCCCTCACAAACACCCACGGGCCCAGGCCTTGGCATCTTGTATGGGCACTGGGGTACCCTGCTGCTTAGTTGGAAGATGCCAAGCATTGTGAGAAAATGCCACGTCACTTGGGATACCAGGTTCCCCGCCCCAGCCCTAAATTGTGCCATGCACCCGGCAGAGGTCCAGCAGTGTATACTGGTGAAAATGAGGGTGGTGAAGAGAGAATGCTCTGATGTCAGGGGAGGGGACCACGCACGGGGTTAGCTTGGGTTTCAGGGAGGGACCATTCACTCCAGAGAATAAACACAGGCATCTTTTCATTCCAGAGAGTCTCCTTACGTAGTTGGTATGATCCTGCCATAATGAATAAAGTACAGCCTCTGGGTAAGCCTCATTGAAAACTGATCAAGAAAATTGCAGGCCTCTTCCTGTCTCCACACGGATCTAACTTCGTCCTCTACCAGGTGCAGCCCCGGATGGTTTCCGGGAGGGGGCGGGCGGGGGGGTAGCTTTTACAACCACTATCTCACAGTGGTCTTTATGGCACCTTGTTGTACTCTTCAAATCTAGGATGTGCAGAAATGGCATTTGCAAAGTCTAAATCCATGGATCTAGACCCCTTCATGATGGTTCTAAAGCTATTCTTCAGAAACAAGTGAGTCCATATGAGTCACCTGCAGTTAAGTTTAACCTCCCTCCCCCCGCCCCCACTGTTCTCTCTGGTCCTCAGGATAAATCATACATCCGTCCAACAGTATCCGTGGTCTGCATGAAGCTGGCTCCCGTCTGCCCTCAGGCTCGGTCCCCACCCCTGTCCCAGGCATCCAAGCCCCAGCCAGAACCACTACACCAGGGACCCCAGGTCGCGGGGCCGTTGTCTCCACAGGTAACAGCAGGCTCAGTGTGTGCTCTTTGAAGAAAATAACAATTGGCCTAAATGACCAAGAATCATGGATGCCCTGCCTAGGAGCCAACATGTGTACAGCCCGCCAGTGTTTGAATTGAAGACTATCATCATGACTTAAGGCTTTGCCCAGCACCGGACTTTTCTATGCTCAAGAAATGTTGATCCCAGAAGAATCTCTGACCTTTCTAACAGGCATCTCCGTGGACAAAAGAACATTCCTGTGGCTCCCGCACGCTTGACTCTAGGAACTGAGCAGGAAGTAAGATAACATGTAAGAGGACAACTGTTCTGAAAGACCATTGTATTTTCTTGACCTGCTTTTTCCTTTGCTTCTTGGGTCTTTCCCACACTCGGGCCGCTGGATCCTACTTGGCTTTTGCATTTCAAAATCTGACTCTTTGGGAAAGGTTTCAGCCTGGACAAATGACGATGCAAATGCATGAGGCTTCATCATCCAGAGAAGGAAAGAGATTGCCCGTCTGAGGACAGAGGAGAAAGCCAGAGGGGAAGGGAGGAGGGCTGGACATTAGGAATACTGAGCAAAGGGGCCCGTTCCCCCATCTGTGGGCTGAGGCTGGGGAATGGAGATTAAAGCCAGAGAGCACCTGTGTCCCTCTGCTCAGGTAGAGCCGGGAGGTGGCAGGCCCCAGAGCAGCAGGGCTGTGTGGTGTGTCCAGCAGATAGAGATGCACATCCCAGCAGGACAGTGATTGGCGTTCCACTCTCTGCCTGAGGGAAGCAGAGTGCCCCGATGTATGGGCAAGTGATGACATCACAAACTAGATGACTCCCTCCCTCTCTCCATGCCCTGGAGAACACAGGGAGACTGAAGAAGTACCCCGATTTGACTTGGGATGAAGCTTTAGCCCTCATGACAGAATGAGGTATGAAATAAAAACTAAGTTATTGAGACAAATGGCAACCCAATCATTCTGTGCCCACCACAGCCTTCCTCTGGCTAGCCCCACCTCCTCCTGACCAACCATCCCTGACCCAGAAGAGACCTGGGTTGTGACCGGCTCTGCTTTGCAGTTGGGTGAGTGGCTTATGAAATGATGGGGATCAGGGAGGGACAAACCCCAAAGAGGAAGCATCCATCTTCCTTCCAACTTCCCTCATTCTCTTAACACCCGCATCCTCTGCGCGCTGCTCACACTCACACCCCTGCAGAGACTAGCAGATGGAGAGTGGGTGCTGTCTTCACTCACTGCCTTCTCTCCCTGGCCACCCCCACCCCACCTCTTCCATCTCAGGCAGAAACTGATCTGGTTATGAAGTCTGTGGTGCCGATGCGGGGACTGGGCAGACAACAAGTTGCAGAGGTGGTGGGACTTTGATTGCTAAATTGAGCTACATCGTCAAAGAGTTGGGAATTAGAGAAGAGGTTTGGGGAAAGGAGGAAAAAAATGCTGCAAGAGTGAAGCCAGAAAGAATGTTTTTGTGAAGAGCTTGGGGGATGAAAGTCCTTGCAGGTGGGCAGGGGGCAAGAGAGGTAAGAGGGCTGCAAAGATTCAAGAAGTGTTACCAGGTGTGAGTTTAATCTTGAATGTGTTTTTATTTAAATCCCAGTCAGAGGTTGAACCTTTTTATTATGCTTGGCTGTTTGGACTATGCTTCTTTGGAAACCACCCCACACAGACCGGCTCATGAGGGTGGAGAGTTACCAGGGTTGGACCAGCTCTGATAGGGTCTTGGTAGATGAAGGCAAGATAATCTACCCCCCTCATCTCTCCAGCTCCCTGTCTGTGCAGCTCTGTGCTCTCTTCTTTCCTCTGTTCTCCAAGGAACCAGGGCCATGATGTGGCTTTAGGGGTCTCCTTCAGCCCCAGACCTTCAGCCCAATCTCTCCTCTGCTGTCTCGAGTCACAGACAACATGATCCCCCATCACCCTGATAATGAGGGCAGAGAGGGCTGCTGCTTGCATTGCTATGACACTGGGAGGAGCAGATGGAGGAGATGGAGGGCAGAGGACTAGAGCGAAGTAAGAGCAAAGCCAAGGATGCTGAGGAAAGCTCAAATGGGGTGGGCTCCCGCCTAAATATCAGCCCTCCAGCTGCCTGCTGTGCGAACGTGCACTCACGCCTCAAATCCACGCAAGCAAAACAAAGGATGCTTCACCCTGCGAGCACGTCTTCACTGCAAACTTCATGTGAGGCGGGCAGCCCTGTCTCGGTGCAGGATCTCAGCCGTCCTGTGCCGGGCAGTACAGCACCCGGCCCCGGCTTCAGAGCTAAGAGCCCCCAGGGATGCCAGCAGGGTGTCCTGGGGAGAAGGAATGAGCTCCCTGTTGCTGGAGGGGTACAGACAGAGTCTGGTCAGTCACTTGTTAGACATTCGCATCTCATATCATGGAACCTCTGGGTCCCTGCCTGACGCTGCTTCCTTTCTAACCTCAGTCTTATATTCAAAGAAAAGATGGGCAATTCAATCTACAAGCTGGATCCATAACATGGTCTTACTTGAATCCCATGACTCCTATCAAAGCTATGAATATATATATATATACTAAACGAATCCTAGTTCTCAGATGTATCAGGCCTTTTTAATAAACACTCAGTATTCTGTTCATGATGTGTCCTCTGCATAGAGTGCTTTGGTCTACTTTCTCCACGTGGCAAACTCCTACTCACACATGAAAACCCTGGTCCCGTGAAGCCCAGGAACGCTGCTTTCTCCCCTTTTGCTTCCACAGGCTTCCAGATTGTACCTCAGGGCTTCTCCGGTCCTTTGGGGGATGCTGCCGTCTGGCTAGGCTGGATGCTCCTAGCTTGCCACAGAGGCCTCACAGATACAACCGGTATACGCATGGGATACTGATGTCGCACCAGGCCCAGTCACCTAACTTGCTGCCTTCTCTCCAGGCCCTTTGGCGAACTTCCCCGTCTGCGGAGTGCTTTAAACACAGATCTCCTCCTAGGCTCTTCTCCCAGGTGGCAAGTGCCCGAAAGAAGACGCCGGATGCAGCCCAGTCTAATGCAAAGAGCACTTGAGGAAGATTCGGGACACTTGGGTTCTTGCGTCCCTGTGTGATTACCCCCCACTGGGGCTCAGTTTCCCCAACTGTGTAAAGGGATGACGAAGGCCCTCTGTTTCTGAGTTACCCTCTCTTGGCAAATTTTCTAACAAAAAGACCAGGAATAACTTGGTTCCATTCACTTGCACACGGGGAATAACTCTGAAGGTTCCTAGAACCGGCCGTTCTCAGCAGTTCATCCAAAGCTGCTGACTCAAAGCTCTGAGATGGTACCAATCTCCAGGTGAGAGGTGAAATTGTATAAATCACAGGGAACTGCCTTGGGCCAGCTGAGGCAGGACTGGTGATCATTCCTAAAGCCTGGACAGCATCGTGCCCCATTTGAAAACCTTCCAGAAATCCCTCCTCTCCACCAAATCCTCCTCCAGCAGCCAGACCCGAATGACTCCCCCTTCTGGCTTCTCCCTGCGCATCTTGTACCCGGCTCTCCTGTCCACCTTGGCCCTTTATCAACCTGACTCCGCTCCAACCTCTGGCTGCCCTGTCCACTCCGAGCCCCCACATGGCCGGGAGCACAGTGAGCTCTCAGGAGACAGTTTTTAATTTGCCTCACATTTTGACTCACTTTCCAAATGTGTGAACCGTGACCGATGCTCAAGTACACCTGGATATTACACTGAGCCGAAGATACATCCAAGTTTGCCTGCGCCCTCCAATAATATTAGTAGTAATATCTTACACATACTTATGGTGCTTTGCATTCTTGAAAATTTCTCTCTCTCTCCCTCTCTCTTTCTCTCCATCCTTCTAACACTCGTAGGGCAGACAGGGCAAACGATGACATTCTTATCTGACAGATAAGGCAGCGGCTATCCAATGGCAAGGCTCTTAAGGAGGGAGCAGAGACTGGAGCCAGGTCCGGCCTGCAGGACTCCTGTTCAGTGCTCTCCGCCTGCACGAGTCCCCCGAGGGCCGCCCTCCCTAAGGGGAGACCTGATGCAGCGGATGGAGGATGGCAGGGAGGCACGAGGGGCCTGGAAAGCCAGGTGAGGACGTGAGCAGGTGCTTCAGACCAGCGCGTGTTGTTGAAGCGACAGGTGATGCCCCATGGGTGGGCATGCGGGGCGCAGCCCAGGAAGCCAGGAAGCCAAGCACCAAGGAGCCCCAATGCTGGGGGAGCAGCAGGCAGGTGGGGGCGGGACCCCTGCGGCCATCTTCAGAGGAGCGGGAGCACGGCCCTCCCTCACAGACTCTGGGAGGGACCCGTGGCGCCTGAACCCTCAAAGAAAGCTGACCCCCAGGCTCCAGGCTGAGAGCGGCACCAGGAAGAGCCTTCCCCACAGCGATGCCCACCGCTGTCCCTCTGTCCCCCTGCCCAGGTGTCTCTACAGGCTGTGGCTTTTCTGGTTCTAGCAAGAGGGGAGGTTTACCAGAGGAGTGGCTTCCGTGAAATCCATCAGGAGGTCGCCGGGCTCCAAGGTAAAGGCACCTCCTCGGTCTGAGGGGCTCTACGGAGGCGACAAAAACATCTCGGTTAGTGACAGTGTGGGACTGACAGAGGGATTTCACCCGACAACACAGAGGTCCCCTCCTCTCTCCTCCCCGTCTAATATTGACCTCATGATCATGCCAACCCCACCCCAACTCTCGCTCGGCAGTGAACAAAATGTTAGGACCGAACCCTGATTTCTTTCTGAAACCTTGATGCGTAGAAGCAGGTGCAGGCTGGATAACTGCCTTTGATTTTGAAGCTGCAATGTTTCTGAAAGGCTCTGAGTGCTCTTTGACTGGCATTTGGGGCGGGGGAGGGGGGCGGGAACTGTATACAGACAGAGCAAAGACCCCATCCTGGAGCCAGCGGGCCACGGCCTCAGGAGCTGAGTTTATCTGCACGATAACGAGGAAGATCCTTACAGTGCGAGAGGGGTACCTCTGACAATCATGTTCATGTCCGGAGAAAACATTTTTCCTCTCTTGTCCTGGGGTCTCAGCAGCATGGGGGACCTTGGGGCCGTTTGTGGGGGGGGGGAATAATAAGCCCCATCAACTTGGCACAAGCAGGACCCTCAGGTCAGAGACCGCCAGGAGAGGGAGCCTGTGGCCTCTGCTAGGATGTCGCCCGCATCCTCCCCACGGAACTCCTTTCTGTTTTGCAAATGTTTTCACCTGGTTTCCACCAGGGTGTGGGACACACCCTAGGCCCCTGTGCCCACCCTTCCGGCAATGCAGCACGAGGGACTCCACACAGCAGAGGAGACCCCAAGTGGAGATGCCAGGAGGTGAGCTACAGAAAAGCAGGAGCTGTGGTCCGGACGGTCCCTGGCGGAGGGGTCCAGCCAGGCTCCTGTGGAGGGAGGCGAAAGTACCCCAGAGATCCCGGGGAGGGTCCCAGTGAGAGACCAGTGTCGGTCACACAGGACGTGGGCCTGGACCTTGGGACCTGGATGTTACCAGGAGTCGTGACCTCGATGCTGCGGAGGCCCTCGGCACCCAGTTTGCACTTTAACCTCCACTGGACCCGAAGCTAGCCCAGGGGCTGGGCAGGGTGGCCGAGATGATTCCCATTGTCAGGAGGAGGAAACTGAGGCTCAGAGAAACCCGGGCTGCAGAGTGACGGCTCATTTCAAGCAGCCATAGCCCGGGGCTCTGGTCTTGCCTCCAGGCCCCCACCCCGTGCACACACCGCTCCTCAGAGGGGCCCGGGGGGCCAAGCCACCTCTGGCTCAGCATCTGCTTGGGGAGCAATAGGTTCGACCGTATTTGGACCGGAGGCTGAAGTGACCACAGCTGAGGGTCACTCAAAGGAAACCAGGAGAAAGGTTGTGTGCGGCCTTTCTCACGGGCCATTTGCATCCCTAGCAATTCCCTGAAATTTCAAACTATCGAATAGAAAACCATTTCCCACCGTGGCGCTATTTGCGCAGGCTAGCCGCCATCAGGCTTGGGATGGGGATACGGTACATTTTACTCCTCCAAGTTTCCACTGCGGGAGGAAAGCCCATTTCTTGCGTTCTATCTTTCCAATGAATACTCGGTGTAGCGATGATATTCTGAATTCAAAATTGCCTTCGAAAATCTCTTATTTACTTTCCCTTAAAGTGCGGTGCGCACGGCTTTACAGTGTACTACTTGTCTCTGACAGCCTGTCTTTTGGGGACAGTTACAGGAAAACACAAGCTTTGGTGGTCAGGTTGTTTACAAGGCCAAGCGTTTACAGGAGTTGGTGATGCAAAATGGAATGCACATGGATGCCACACACTTCATTTCTACCGAATCCCCAGCAAGTGCACCTTGCTTTCCCCCGTACCTTGGCCCCTGGGGACAGCGGGCTCCTGCCTTCTGAATTCTGAGGCGAGCTGACTTTGTGGACCTTGGGGGACGCCAGTGGTGCCGAGACCTGCGTGGCGGCGGCGGCTGTGGTGGTGGTGGTGGTGATGGTGGTGGTGGTGGTCACACCGACTGCCTCGGCCAGCTCTGGAGGGAGGTCGTCTTCATCACTGCGGTTGCTAAAAGCACATGAAGCTCTGCTCATTACAATAAGAAGCAGGCTGTGGGGGGGAGAGGAAGGGCGGGGGGGAGGTGGGACGAGGATGCCTGTGTGGGGGTGGGGGATCCCCTAAACAGAGGTCCCCTTCTACCAGAGGCCCCGCTTACAGGACCCAGTACACTGACACTTTTGCCAAAGCTAATTTGGGCTGGATTTTCTGTCACTTGCCAAGGGATTCAAATAAATGTTTTAAGGAAAGAGTATATATAACAGAATATTATTTCATCTATTTGTAAGTGTACGATTCAGTGGCATAAATACATTCACAATGCTGTGTAATCATCACCACGATCTACGCCCAGAACTTTTCCATCAGCCCCAGCGGTAACGGTACCCACTGAACAAGGCCCCACTGCTTTCTCCCTGCAGCCCCGCTGGGGTCATCCCCAGGGCTTGGACTTATGGGGAGGGTCTGGGTTGGAAGCCCTTCAGGTCGGATCATCCCGGCACAGGACCAGAGCAGCAGCATCCATCCCCCATTCTTAGTATGGACAATATTTTCTCAAATGCAGAGAAATGAACACAAGGCCCCAAATGCCTAATGCCAATCAGACTGCTGCCTGAGCAGTAAATGGCTAACTCGGCGGGCCTGGGGTAATCACAACAAACCCCGCCCATGCCAAATGAACCACCGGTCACTGCCAAGCCCAGGGGGAACGCTGGGCCCTTAGAAGATGCTGCCTCATCAGAGGATCTCTGTGTACCTGACATCTTAAGCCATGCCAGGTAGTTCCCGCTATCTATGTGATTTATGGCGAATGCCTGTGTTTGTATGAATGCCTGGGGCTTGGGGTCACACTGTATTGATTTGACCTCTGGGGGGCTGGAGACTGGGTAGCTAAGGTCAGTCACATGAGTGACCCCCAATACAAACTCTGGATGCCACGTCTGGAGGGAGCTCTGGTTGGCAGTACTTCACGTGTACGTCACACGCTGTTGCTGGGAGAACTCAGCACTGCCCAGGGGACTCCTCTGGAGAGGACGCCGGGCAGCTTGTGCCTGGACCTGCCGGACTCCACTCCATGCACCTTTTCCCTTTGCTGTGTTAATCTGCGTCCTCTCACGCTAATCGACCTTCACTTTGAGTAGAACAGCTTTTCTGGATTCTGTGACTCCTCCAGCAAGGCATCAAAGGTGACAGTAGTCTTGGGGACCCTGACAGACTTCCCCTAAGGCTCTCCATGTGGCACTTCTGGAGCCACCCGGCCATAAGGTGTGGCTTTAGAAATGATGGCTGAGCCTGGCCGGTGTGGCTCAGTGGTTGAGCATCCACCCAGGAACCAGGAGGTCACTGATTAAATTCCTGGTCAGGGCATATACCCAGGTTGCAGGCTCAGTCCCCCCAACCCCCGGTGGGGGGCGTGCAGGAGGCAGCATTCTCTCTTACCAATGTTTCGATTTCTCTATTCCTCTCCCTTCCTCTCTCTCTAAAATAAAATTAAAATTTTTTAAAAAAATAAAGAAATGATGGCTGAGCGAAAGAGGGTAGATACAAGACCCATGACCAGTGGGCACCAGTGTGGCCCATGTAGGGTCCTGCGTGATGGCCTCATCACAGCAGTGGGCCTCATGGGAAACGTGGCCAGGGGACATGCGGTGTGGGTGGGACAGACTGAGGAGGGCTCTGGGGATCTGAGGTCATTCTGTGAATGGAGAAGTCTTAAGAGGAGGACTTAGGACTCATTATGAAGAAGGAAGGACAGGTAGGGTTTGAACAATTAAGTGGGAAACTTAATGACACCATGAGTTTGGATTCGTGTTGATGAACTAAGTCAGATCAGTTACATCATTAGCTCATTTAATTTTCACAACCACCCTGTATTATGATTGAAATTACTTGCCCAAGGTCACACAGCTAGTTAAGTGGAAGAGCGGGATTAAAATTTCTTATTACTTCATTAGAAAAATTGTACCCTGAAAAGCATAGCTATTATTTAGTTTTACATAAAAAAAACATTTAAAAAACAGCTCATCTTTCAGAGCAGGAAGTCAATGGATACTGCCTAACATGAAAAAAGACTCAAAATTCTTAATTTTTAAAAATAACCTTTTGTCTTAACTTAGAAAGGAAACATGCATCTAAAGTTCATCAAGTCTTTCAGTTTTACCCCAGCTTCAAGGTAAATTCAGGTTAAATTCAAGAAACAACACTTTAATAAGTAAAATTTTATGTGCAGCACTGTTTTCTTCGAAATGATTTTTTTTCCTATTTTGACACGATGTACGCATAGAGAAATGGCTAAAGTAAGTCATCAAATGGGAACATTGCTTATTTTTGATGGACTGATTCTAGGGAATTGGTTACTTCTCTCTTTGGACTTTCCTGTCTTGCTTGAATTTTTAAAAACTTTCACACTATGTTTAAAGAAACAGTTAAGTTATATTTCTGGAGAAGATAAAGCAGTTCGTCACTTTCTAAACATGTTAGGTTTAAAGGAGGTAATTTGGTGAGTTGGTTAAATTCTCTTCTTCCAGGCCACGTATCAGTCATTGTTTCCAACATGATTACATATCCCCAGTGGCTGACAGCAACATTTTAAATTTCAAAATGTAAAAGGCCAGGCTAATCCTGCCAGCCTTATCCTCAGGGGAGCAGATTTTTCAAGGTTTAATTTGTCCCTCAGAGAGCATTCGGGCTGTTAATTATCTGAGTCTTATTCGTTTGGGCTTTCGTAGGAAATACAGCTGCTCATACTGCCCAGAAGTTTCTATTAAGGGATAATGAGGTGGGATGTGTCTGCCCTCCTCCTTCTCCTTTCCACAAGGTGGCAGGCCTGAGACAGCTGGTTGAGAGCTGGATCTGGTTACTCCCTGCCTAGGCTGTGCACTCTGGGTAGGTCCCCTTAAACTTGACTTCTTCTCAGAAGCTTTCAGGTCCTTGAGAAGAAAGGAACGGGGACTAATTTATCCTATGGCCAGGTCACTGGCTAGGAGGGTTACCCACATTAAATCATGTTAACAACCCTCACAAAATTCCTCAGAGGTAGGTATTATCTCACCCATTTTACAGATGAAGAAAGAGAGGTTCAGAGACTAACTTCCGCAAGAGCTTCCAGCAGTAAACTAACCAGGGCTCCACCAGGAGCCTTTCTAATTCCAGCACCTCACAAGCTCTCCATTGTACCCAAAGACCCCCCTGCAGCTCACTGACCAGGCCTGGTGCCACAGCCAAGGTCAAGAAATGAAAAATGCCACTGTGGTCAGTACTACTACTATTACAAATACCATCACCACCCTTACTACATTTACCGGTCTTCTTTGGATTGCAATTATTTGTGATCTGCCATTCCCTCTAATAAATTGTGAGTCCTTAGACGAGAATGATCAGTCATTTTGTTCTTCCCCATGGTACCTCAAAAAGCCTGTGAGAGACCCTGACCCAGGAGACCCAGCGAAACCCTGGCTAGCCTCCCAACCCACAGAAACTGGGAGGCAATAAATGCAGATTGTTTGTTATTGTTGTTTTGTTTTTTAAATATGTTTTTATTGATTTCAGAGCGGAAGCGAGAGGGAGAGAGAGATAGAAGCATCAATGATGAGAGAGAATCATCGATCGGCTGCCTCCTGCATGCCTCCTACAGGGGATTGAGCCCAAAACCCAGGCATGTGCCCTGATGGGGAATTGAACCCTGACCTCCTGGTCCATAGGTCAACACTCAATCACTGAGCCACACCGGCCAGGCAGATTGTTTTAATTAAGCCACTAAGTTTTGTAATAATTTGTTCACAGCATTTTATAATGAATATAGATGCCAACTCTGTAGTGTTTTCAGGGAGGAAGGTCTGGTCTTGTTATGACCTACATTGGAAATTAACTGTATTTTGGGGATGGCTCTTTGGGACTGATGTGAAGGGCTAAGAAGCATTCATGACTGAACATTTATCATCACTCTTGTTGTAATATTTGAAAAACTTGCAGTAAGAACTCACAAACTGTATTGCCTTGTTAACTTCCTCACTCGGGGAGGTTTGATTTCCGGCTTTTCCACTGCTGGCTGGGCCGTTTCCACACGTATAGGAATAGGACTTCTAGAGACAGACCAAAAAAACAAAACAAAAAACACACAGAATAACGTGGTTGCCAGAGAAAAGGGGGTTGGGGGATGTGTGAAAAAGGTGAGGGGGATTCAGAGGCACAAACTTCCAGTTATAAAATAAGTCACGGGGATGCAATGTATACCATAGGCAATAGAGTGAATAATATCATAATAACTTTGTACAGTGACGGTTACTAGACCTAGCGTGGTGATCACTTCATAAGGTATATACAGTAAATGTCAAATCTCTATGCTGCACACCTGAAACTAATAGAGCATGGTATGTAATGTTAAAATAAATAAATAAACAAACTAAAGCAAAACAGAACAACCCCAACAAAAACGTGGATGGCCTTGTTTTGGCTGTAGGGGGATTACTTTCTGTTAATTTATACCTTAATAAAAACAATAGTTAAGAGATTTGTTTTTCCTCCTCTCCACTCTATCAATTAAATATAATTTTTAAGAAAATGCCATAGAAAATCCAAAAACAAAAAACAAAAAATATCCTAAGAAAGGAAATATAGCAAGTAGGAACTGAATGTAATTGAGGTACCAGATAAAATTTCCCTGCTCAAGACACCCACCCCCAATATCAGGGTTTGATGCATTACCAGGTTTTACTAGTAAAATGAGTAAAGAGATACCTGTGGATAATTGATTTTTACTTACTTCCAAGTAATCTTGTAGCCATGTTATTTTAAACACTCCGGAATATATATATTTAAAGATAAAGAACCGTAGAGTAATTGATGTGAAAGATGCATAATCAGAATACTTTTAAGACTGGCTCTACAACATTTTAATTCAAATGCATATATAAAACTGGTAAAAATCAAATTTCACTTTTACCTTTCCTCAATAAAATATGCCAGATAACCAATAGGCCCCATTCAAAACAGCAATTTTAGGAGAAAGCTTTCAGGCATTTTTGTAGTGGTCGAGTCTGGATCGCACCCTGAGAGCAAAGGGGAGACTTTAAGGGACTATAAGCGGGGAATGACAAGGTCAGACCTCTACACTTGAGAAGCAACTCGAAGTGATTTCTCTGTTAGCACCGCAGGTAGCAATATTAACACTGGGGATAAGCAGCATTTTTGAGGCTCAAATGAGGTTGTGTAAACCAGTCTTTTTTCCTATCTCGCCAGGCTCCCATTCACCCAGTTTTCTTCTTCCTCTCCGATTTTATTAGCAAAACCCTCATGAGTAATGTTTTCAGGATCATGTTGATGATACAGAGAATATTGTTTCCCCATTCAAACGAGAAGCAACAGACCTTACATTAGTGTCCTGAAGACTGGATTTCTTATTGATATTTACAAACGTTGATTCCTCTTTTCCAACCTGTGAAAGAAAACAGGCAGGTGAATCAAAACTATCTCGGCATGCGAACCTGTTCTCATGTCTCCTACACTCAAAGGATTATAGAAATGTGAAGGTGGATCGAGGAGGTAGTTCATCAAGTACTCAGTCAATAACAAATATTCTCTGGTGTTTATGTAAGTTAACAACAACAAAAAAATGTCTTCTTGAGTCATTCCCCATTATGGGGATTAACACTTCATCATTCAAAAGCAATCAATGCTTGTTTATTGAGCACCTGCTATGCGCCAGCTCATGCTTGAATGAGAAAGGGATAGTGTGGGAAACGCCAAACCCACAGTTGAACCTCCACCTCGCATTTTAGATCAGGAATAACAATCAGCTCTATAACCACGCAGCACTTAACAGCTCATAAAGGATTTTGGAGTCTGTCCTTTCACATAAACCTAACAGCCTGAGAGGAACTGTGTCAGATGATGCTGATAGAAGCCTTGTCCCCCTCTCTCTGGTGAGGCCCACCAAGAACAGTGGGGGAGGAAAGACACCCCCAGACAGCCAGGCCAGCTGAATGCACGCTGGAAGGCAATGGGAGATGCAGCCGCCTGCGGGCCTCATCCCCATCACGACCTACGGAGCTGGCAGATTCACCTATCCGATTACTAACTGTACACCAGTTAATAACTCCTTACATTAAAATCTCTCTGCACATGGCAGGTGTGGCTCCTGTCTCCTGGCTGGACCATGACCGACACAGGGTCCTAGAGTACCTCATTCTTCTCTCGGGCCTGGAGGAACTTCTGTCGAGTGAAATCAAAGGAATACATGCGCTCCACACACCTGGGCACTCACGCGGGAAGCATTCTCCAACTGGGCTTTCAAAATGTTACACTTCACATGATCAGCCACAGGGGAAGGCAGGAGTGGGGTCTGAAGAGTCTTCTCAGAAACTTTTTTTTCTTCAACCTGTGATGAGCCAAAATGCAACAGATTGGATATCAACCTTCCCTTTAATCATAATTGCAAACAAGACAGACTTAAACATATAAAGACGTGTATTACCAAATCCTTATATTCGTAACCAGTGCTTTTACTATGTGCAAAGAATTCACAAGCCCTTGCTCTCATTCTCATGTGAAGCAGGGAGAGAATGCATTAGGGAGCACATGAGCCAGAAGACAGGGTGAGCCCCGGCCGGGTGGCTTAGTTGGTTAGAGCATCATCTCCATACACCAAAGTTGCAGGTTTGATCCCTGCAGGGCCATGACCAATACAGGGTCCTAGAGTACAATGAGAAACCAATGAATGCACAAATAAGTGGAACGAAATAGATGTTTCTCTCTATCTCCCCGCCCCCCACCATCTCTCCCTCTCTTTGTCCTCTTTCTCTCTCTCTCTCTCTCTCAAGCCAATAAATAAAAATTAAAAATAAGAAGAAGATGGGATGAAGTTTCAAAGAGAGAAGGTTCTTTGAGAGCCCTGTAGCTACACCAGGAGGCAGGTCCAGGACTCAAGCTTCGAGTTTCCTATACCTTAGTGCAGAGCTATTTCCCCCATAACTGCTACCTCTTACATATAAAGATTCAATTCTGTGGCTCGTTGGGTCAAAGGAAAGAGTATAAAATATTCATTGGTACATTTACAATAAATCTTGATGAAAAAGGTGATTCACAACGAGAAATTTGTATCTATGCTACCTCATTGTAAAGTGTCTCAGTCTTCTTCCATAACTTACTATGTCTGCCATTTCCCATGAACTAACTGAACATGCACCTATAATTAATATGATCCAGTTAAATGGGATTACCTTGGAACTACCTAGTTTAAGTAGGTGTCCTAAGCAATAATATCTGAGATCATGGGCTTGGTGACTATTGCATTTATTATAATATACAGTATGATAGTTATATAACTGTTTAAAATACTTATGTATATCATCTTGGATGGCATACATATGACACGCAGGGAAGTCATGTCTTATTGTTAACCATGCCTATTGTGGTCATTGCATATTCCACTGAGCACATAGCACGTGCTCAACAAACACCTGCTGAAGAAGATTATAATGACATATAGTTATTATTAGAAGAGACGTATTTAATAAGAAAGATACAAGGGCATATGATTGCTAAAAGTCGATTTAGTGATATCAGGACATAATGTGGCCTGTCAGCCACAATGGACCAGGGCAAGAACAAAATGTTCCAAAGACCTCAAATTCTGCAAGTTCCAAAATTAATCTCACTCACTAACTCAAAAGTCCTATGGGACATTATGAAATCCCCGGAGGAATTATTGTGCAACTGGCTGGTTGACATCATTTAGTAAAGAAAAGAGGGCATAGGAAAGAGTGTCTCCCCCGTGGGACCTCCAAATGCATTGAGGAGCATTTGGTAGACGAAGCAGAACTCAGCAATCTCATGTAACAAGATAAGCAGAGACAGAAGACCTGGATTTGAATCTCAGCTTTTTCCCTTACTAGCACCCTAAACAAAAGCTGCTGCTGCTGCTGCTGCTGATGATGATGATGACAAAAAGAAAAAGATAACGTTTACCAAGAGCTTATAATGGGCAAGGCCCTGACCAAGCATTTCTTTTGTACATCTTAGTGCATTTTCTCATTTAACCATCACATGTGGAGGTAGATACCATCACTATCCCCATTTTATAGATGAGAAGAAAAAAGAAAGTAAGTCACTTGCCCAAGGTCACACAGTAAGCTCCAAGAAGAGCAAAGATTCACACCCAGAATTAGGTGACCCCAAGGCTGGGGCCCTGACCACTCAACCACACCGGCTCCCCTTAACCTCTCCGAGTCTCAGTTTCTTTCTTCATAAGTTTATTATGAGGATCAAGTGAGAAAATAAGATATGAATGGCACTTTCATAGTTGATTCTTTGGTTAGAAAAAAATATAACTAAAAAAGAACATCAGACATGAGGACATGAATGATCTTAAGCCATTAAGTTGGATATAAAGAAAACTGACTCATTTAGAATCATTGTCCTAAGAGACTTAGCAGTTTCCAAACAGCAAATGAAGTTACTTATGTATTTTGAAAGATGAGATTTACAGTACACCTTTAGGATGATGCATCCTGTGTTTCTAAATCCTGTTAGATTCATAGTTTACTGCCAGAATGGTGTCTTCCCTGGTGTGCAAAGAGTTACTTTTTAAATTGGATTTACTTTGGAGGAATGATATGCTGGGAAACAGAAATTAAATTGGTTCCAAAGCCCATTTGAGATTTTTGACAATTGCTTAAGGGGACATAGTTATACTCAAAGTCGTGACCGAAGACCTACTTAAAAAAAAATTGAATGCTGCTAAAATAAAAAAAGAATGAGGATCCAGCATTGATTCCCGCCCCCCTTGAATTTAGTAATTCTTTTTAGACATAAAATTCAAGCTGGCTTGTTCCTGTTTGATCTGGACAAAGCAAGAGCTACTGTTCAGCTCTGATTTGACTCAGGCGGAGGCCAATATAAAATTTGGAAAATTCGAGTATCACTATGTGAACATGTTTGCATAAAAGGCATCTTCAGGGGAGATAAGCATCTGGATTGCCACAGCCTGAAGGATGGCTCTGAGAATGTTGTGCTTTCTCTTCTGCATGATCAGAATTTGTATTTTACATTCAATTTGAACTGTGGAAAGATGATTTATTGTTTGATATAGAAATACAGACTTCAAAACATACACAGGAATGACACTTGGACTTTATCATTAGAAAGGGTCCATCTGCTTGGGGATGGCAATGGAGATAAAGAAATGATCAGGTGCACTTTTAAATTATTGACACAAATTGTTTACACATTTGAAATCTCATGAGATTTAACGTCTTGTGATAATTTTAGGTACTACTTTGGAACTGAGTAATGAAAATGTCTTCTCACCATTAAATCAAGAACAGATACTTCTCCAAACCTTAGAAGAATCAGTAGATTCTCGATCATTGAGGCTGGAAAAAACTTTAAGAGTCACCGAAGCCACTGGTCCCAATTGTGGTATCATATAAGTTATAAGGTCTGTTGCAAGGAATGCTTTATTAATGATAAAGAATCATAGTGTGAAGTAATAATATACTTTGCTTATGTGATAGGACAAAGTCAAGGTTATATGACATCATTCTAGCCTGCCTGCTTACTGAGGTATTTCTTCAAGTGGGAGAGAAAAGAGAGGCATTATATATAGTTTGAGCTTCAGGGAATAACTTAATAACTCACAGCTGTCTCAGCTTGCCTTAACCCAGAGCAAGGCACTCTTGTCCATTTCCCACCAATACTCATATGATGACAAGTTACATACTGCTTCTGAGTCCCCTGATATTTCATGTTATATTTCCTCACAAAACATGTTTGGATTCTGTCAAACTCTGGGTAAACGCCTGTGAAAACATTTAAAGTGTATAGTGCACCAGAAAAGATGAAAACCAAGAGACAGAGAAGGACAAGTCTAGAGGGCACACGATGCATTGGATGGACTCCCCAGCACCTGGTACGGGCCTGCTCAATAAAGCCTTGTTGCTTGAATGAATGAGTGGCATCCCACAGGAGGAATGCTTTCCAGCTGGCCGACAGGGAGCGCAGTGCAAAAGAAAAGTGGCCCAGCTAGTTGAGCATCGACCTATGAACCAGGAGGTCACTGTTTGGTTCCTGGTCAGGCAGCCGATCAATGATTCTCTCTCATCATTGGTGCTTCTCTCTCTCTCTCCCTCTCCCTTCCTCTCTGAAATCAATAAAAATATATTAAAAAAAAGAAAAGAAAAGTGAATGAGGCGGGGCCTTGAGGTTGGGATCCCATTAAAGAACAGAAGGACTTCAGGCTTCCCTGTGGGGGGATGTTGCGGGGAGGAGAAGTGCAAGGGAGTGAGGGTCTTCTGAGAAGCTCTGAAGTCTACTGTAGACTGGAGGGCTGGCTAGGGTGGAGGAACAGCCCAGACAGGAGGTGTAATCTTCCCACGCTCACCAGCAAAGAAGGGCTTCCCAAGTCAGATCTTCCAAATTCTTATTCCTTTTTATAAAAGAGCAAAGTTAAGCAAAGTTAGAATGGAAGAAATGACCCAGGAGTGACGAAGACTATTCCTTTGGGGACTTAAAAAAAGTAAAATATTCTGACAAACAAAAGCAGCTCTCAACTGGGGGCGGGCGATTTGACCTTTCAAGGGGTATTAGGCAAAGACTGGAGACAATTTAGTCTCAACACCTGAATGGGGGTGGTACTGGCATCTGGTGGGTCAAGGTCAGGGATCCTGCAAACATCCTACAATACACAGGACAGCCCCTCTCAACAAAGAAATAACAGCCCCAAATGCCATAAGGACTGAAACTGAGAAACCTGGGGAAGAAAATAAAGAACCGTATCGGAGTACAAAGGACAACGAATTAGGCATGGGGGGTGCATAGATTCAGCCCCTGCTGTGTGACCTTGAGAAAGTAATTTCCCCTCCTCTGGTTTGACGTTGAGAAGGTTGAACTAAATAATAGATCAAATCCAGCCCTGACAGTCTATCGTTCTAAGATAAAATTAGATTTTTTACAAGGCTGTGCAGTTGGATAAGAACAGAGCTAAACAAAAGAGAGCTTGGCTTCTGCCCTGTCCCTCCCTCCCTCCTTCAAGCCTCCCCTTCCTTCCATCAGTAAATAGTTACTGATCATCTACTATGTGCCAGGCACAGTTGGAGAGAGAGAGGAAGTGGCATGGGCCAAACTGTGCCTCCCTCCCTCCCCCCCAAAAAAATTCTATGTTGAAGCCCTGACCCCCAATGTGATGATATTTGGAGATGAGTCATTTGGGAAGTAATTAGATTTAGATGAGGTGAGGAGGTGAGGACTTCATGTTGGGATGAGTGGCTTTATAAGAAGAGGAAGAGAAAAAGATCACTTTTTTTTTTTCTGGCAAATGGGGACACAGCAAGAAGGTGACCTTCTGCAAACCAGGAAGAGAGCCCTCACCAGGAAACAAATCAGCCAGTGCCTTAATCTTGGACTCCCCGGCCTCCAGAACTGTGAGAAATAAATGTCTGTTGCTTAAGGCACCTGGTCTATGGTGTTTTGTTATAGCAGCATGAGCAGACTAATACAGAGGGGTAAAACTGGAAAGAGCAGAGAGAGGACCCTTCGCCTGTGGGTCCTTCCATTAGAAGGAGGGAGAGACCACTAATAGATCCAGCCTGCCGGCCTCAGCACTGAGGGCAATGCCTCACTCAGTAAGTCACCCAAAAAGAATGTAGGTGAATATCTGCTCCTCAGACACGCTGAGCAGAAACATCAAGAAAGCCCGAGGAGAAACCCCTCCAAGCCAAAGGCACCGGGTCTAGGAGGCAGGCCAGGGTAATAACCAGAGGTTTGACGTGAGCCCCAGGTCCACGCTCATCGCCTGGTTCTGGTCCTCAGTACCTTATTGATGTTGATGTGCAGAGCGGGCCAGGGTCCAGGAGCCTTCACAGTTTCCAGTTCCAGCTTCTTTAGATGCGTGGCTGCCTCGTTGAACAGGGCAGGTGCTCCTGGAGTTAGTTCTATAAGAGACAAAAGGGAACGAATGAGGAAAAGCTAGATGGTAAAAGATGCTTCCGGAGCCCCACTGCCAGCACCTTTTCTGCCTGCCTCCTCCTCTGGCAGCTTGCATCCCTTGAACACTAGTTGATGGAGTGTGAGAACATCTAAGGTCAAGGTTTCAAGGCCTAACTCCCTCATATATGAGCTGGGTGGCCTGAGTGAATCACTTGACCTCTCTGAGCCTTTGTGCCATTTTACATTGAAAATAAAATTATTTACCTTTCAAAATTGTTATAAATATGAAATGAGGTCCTTCATGTACAAATGCTTTATTAATGATAAAGCACTGTGCAAATTGGAAAGATTAGTGTTCAGGCTAACAGGCATATATGGATGTGCTCTTTAAAACTAGGTTATAATTCTAAAATCAAATTCATTGATTTCTATTTCTCTACTACTTTGGATTAGTTCCACCACCCCTCCCACTAGCTAGTATTTACCCATTAACACATGACATTAAATATTTGATATTCATTACATACTAAAACTTGTGCCAAGTATTCTTTGCCATTGAGATCTGGGGAGCTGGACTAGAGAGATGAATGAGGCTGGAATAGAGAGATGAATGAGACACGTGCAGACAACTCCAAACTAGAATAATAAAAGGCTATTTTAATTGCTATAGGAGTGAGAGAGAAGGTACTCCAGAGCCAGGAATCAGAGAGGGGTGTGAGAGATGCTTTCACTGACGACATTGGCGCTAGTTCCTGAAGGATGGGTAGGAGTTCACCAGGGCAGAGGAAAGCAGGTGCAAAGGCCTGAGCTGGGAAACAGCACGATGCGTGGGGAGAGCAGAGTAGTGGCGAGAGCATAGTGAGTGGAGGGAAGGCTGGAGACCTCGGCAGGGGCCAGGCTGTGCAGGTCTGTGTGTGGCCAAGCTTAGAAGTATGGGCTTTATGCAGGACAGGGAGGAACCATGGGGCGGTCTCAGGCATTCGGTCAGAGCTACCTGGTGAGAGCTCCCACTTCGGCAGCGGCCACCTGGAGAGCGCACTAGAGGAGGCGCCCTTTGAGGGGCTGTTACAGTTACCCAGATACAGAAAGATGAGCCATGGCTTAGGGACAATGTTCTTCTTACCAATATTGCCTGACTGAAGCCCATGTCCTCTCGCACTTAGCCTGCCTCAAACACAGATTCCTAACAGCCCTCCTCGCCTCTCCTCTCTCTGGTCCACCCTGGCTGCCTCCTGGAGGCCTTGCTCAGGACAGTCTCACATCGTGTGCATGCGTGGATTCTTCAACGCCCAGGGAATGACGAGTTCCCATTCCCAGCTTAGCCAACCCGGAATTGTTCCCTGTGGTCAACGAGTGAAGGCACAATGGCTCTTTCTTTTCACCAGCTCACAGACTCCCAAAATGTCAGTGCTGGAAGGTTCCTTGGCCATCCACGTAGACGCCCTTTACCCCATTTTACAGACGAGAAAATTGGGGATCCAAGAGGAGATTTGGCTCAATAGTGAGCCTGGGAATTGCCGCCTCTTGCCTCTTGCCTCTACCTCAGTGCTTTTTCAAACCGTATGTGATAAAGAATCAGTTCTTCCGCCCTGGATGTCACAGACCAATTCTTAGATAAAATGTAATAAAAATAAATTCTAGAAAAATAAAATAATAGGCATACAAAATCCAAGGCCACATTTTTAAAGCTTTAACAGATATAAAATCACTGTTAAATTGCTAAAAATATTTCTAATGGCTTACTCTCCATTTCCATAACTTCTCTCCCTGGGGCCTGAGGTCACCTTGCTCTCAGAAGAGAGATGTCAGAACGGGGCTAGAATGGGTTTTCCTGAAATTAGGAAAGCAGAGATTCTAGCCGCCTCACTCCCCTCTCTCTTTCCGTCGCTTTGAGCCAGTGCTGGAGATGGCAAACACGAAGACTGGCTAAGGAATGAGCAGGAGGAGAGAGGATTGTTACCTTGTAATGAAATCAGCTTCCTGGTAAACCATACTCCCTACGTTGCTCCCACCTAATTGCTCAAGGCCCAGACCCAGTAACCCAGCGCTGACATTACCACCATTTACGCTGCACCTGCAGGGTCTGTTTTGAGGATGTATGGAAGCCAGCCATGCCCTGTAGCTTCCTTCCCACTACCCTACCTCAGTTCCCGACCCCTACTCACTTGTAAGGGATTTACTGCTGGAGTTTGGGGACCTCAAAGGCCCCTCCTTATTCTCCAGGGTCAGGGAGAGGCCATAGTTTGGGTGGTGCTGGTGCTGGTGCTGGTGGTGGTGGTGGTGGTGGTGCCTCCCCGAAGCTTTGGTAGTGAATGGTGTGCCCCCGTTCTCCTCGATGCCGAAGGGTAGCCGGTCCGAGCTGCTGAGCCCTGGGGAAGGGAGCGGGTAGCTGTGGAGGGTGTCAAAGTCAGTATTTAGAGAAGCAAAATGCCTTGACGTTCCTGTGCGTACTTTAAAAGAAGTTCTCAAAGCATGAGAAAAACAAGAGAAAGCAGTTCAACAAACAGATCCACAGGGTTATTGTAGAACAGGACAGAAGGGCAACATTGCTCTCCAAGAAAAAGCAGAAAGTGGGAATTTGTATGCATCGGAGACCTTCAACTTTAACAAAATTCTTAACTTTGAAATGAAATGATTTCTGTTAAAAAAGATATTCTCTAAACAGGAAGGAAGAAATGACAAGCAATGACAAAAAACAAATTGTCAACTGTCGCATAACACAATCATAATGACAAACTAGAAGTCTTGGAGTCCCTCTCCCTTCCTCCCCATCAGCCTCACCGTGCAGAAAGCACCTGTTAATGTTACTGCTGTGACATCTTTTAATTCCAATGGTTCCTCTCGCTTCTTACCAATATTGCCTGATTGAAGCCCATGTCACCTCCCACTTAGACTGCCTCAAACACAGATTCCTAACAGCCCTCCTCGCCTCTCCTCTCTGATCCACCCTGGCTGCCTCCTGGAGGCCTTGCTCAGGACAGTCTCACATCGAGTGCATGCGTGGAAGAATGTGGAAGAAGGGGTGACTGTGGCATCTGATGCGGGGGGAGTCACAGACCAGCCTCACTTCTCCAATGATATCCACCCTCCCCATCGAGGCAACAAAGCAAGCAGCAAAAAGCACACAGAGTTGTTGCTGAAACACCTGGGTTCCCATCGTAGTTCTACCCCAGCCTTGGGAGGAACCAGGGACAGTCGCTCTGAGCTTCAGTGTTCTCCCTGGGAACATGAAGTTGGTGAGGCGATTGCTGGCATCTCCTTGTTTACTGCACACTCACTGTGTGCAGGTGACCCTTTACCTGCCCACGGCACCTGCCAGCTTCATAGCAGGGGGCCGGGAGGCAGGGACAGCCCACACAGCAGCACACGTGCTCCCAACGCCTTCCAGAGGAGCCCGCTGGGGGAAAACCGGCTCCTCGTTACTTTGAGCCCAAAGTGGGGACAACTGCGTATGCCTCATCAGAACTAAAGCTTCAGGGAGACGCTGACAAAGATCTCAGTAGAGCTGCTTCCCAAGGACGGGCCTCAGAAGGGTGGCAGGCGGGTGGAACCATTTATCCTTTCAGTCCTCAGGCAAGTGCACAGAACCAGGGAGGGAGCCTGGAGCCTCAAGCAGCCTCGTCTGCTTACCCGGGTGCTACACAAATACGTCACGTTCTGTGTGCCAAGGACGAGAAACCGTGCGGCAGCACCGCCACTCGCCCACACTGCAGCCCATCCGCCTGGAACTGTGGCTCTCCAACGGGGACTCTCCAGCAGGTGGTGTCAGCCAGCACCACCCCCTGTCCCCCTGACGGAACACTAGCGCAATAATCATGCTCTCCAAACACAGAGAAAAACACGCAACGCTCAGCTTTTTTGAGTGCCCAGCACTGTGCCATCTATTAATGCATTTAACCTCCCAACAATTATTTGAAGGGACAGGTATTGTTTTCTTTTTTTTACAGATAACAGAAAGGAAGGAGATCCCTGGCTGGGTGGCTCAGTTGGTTGGAGCATCATCCCCTGCACTAAAAGGTTGCAGGGTCGATCCCCAGTCAGGGTGCATAGCTAGGTTGCAGGGTCAATCCCTGGTCTCTCTCTCTCTCTCTCTCTCTCCCTCGCCTCTTCCTCTCTCTAAAAAAATCAATAAACATATCCTTAGGTGAGAATTTAAAAAAAAAAAAAAAAAGAGGAAGAGAGACTAGTTGACTTTCCTAAGCCACACAGCTAGTAAATGGCAGATCTGGGATTTGAACCCATGAAACCTGACTGTAGAGGCCTGTGCTCTCTCGGTGCTAAGAGGCACTGTACTGCCACGTGGACAAAAGCAGCAGTATCATGACGTGACAAGAACGCTGGCTGGCACTTAGCTTTGGTTTTACTGCCACTTAGCTATGTGACCTGAGGTGACTCATTTCACTTATCTGGGCCCCAGACACTGCATATTTGGACTAACATTTATTAAGCATTTATATGCCAGGAACTACAGCTCAATGAAATAATTTGATCTCTGCCATGTCCCACTGAGAGCGAGGGCAAGGTGCATTTGCTCGTTATGGTTTCCAGGACACCTGTCACTTACTTCAATTTTTATTTAGTGGAGACTAAACAGAATGGGCCATTAGACCAACATATTGCTACCAGCTCTTATTAAATTCAGCGGCAGTAAGTAGAAAGTATATTTGGAAACTGTACTTTTTCCATAATGCGTTTGAGAAGAAAATTGTGTAAGCATCTTAGAAATATGACACATCACAAATGTTAGGTCTATTAATTAGAGATGATTTCTTACAACAACTTAGTGGTTGTATTTATTTTTTTTTAAAGAGCAACTAGAGAGGAAAGATGCCCTACCTCATTTTTTTCTCCTGTCTGAAAAGGTCAAAATTACATTTTTAGGGCATGGTTTAGATGTCTTTATATAGACTACTAATTGGCAAAAGAGAATTTTTCCAATTTGTACTTCTTTGAAGACATTTTCCTAGCACGCAACTTGGCACTAAGTCTAGTGTTCACACAGGTGATGTCTGAATCCTTACAGGCTGGGAACTCTTCTTTTGATTAATCAGCTACCTGGGCCAAAGACGGCCTCTTCTCAGAGTCGATTCCTGGGCCGGTTACGGTACTGGCACAGTGTAGATGCAGAGTACATATTTATCGAATGAATGTCCTCATGCATTCAATTTTAATTCTCCCTGGCTAATTTATCAGGTGTCTACTCATAAACGCTTCACCTTGCTCACCAATCCCCCAGGTTGCCTTCCCGTTACATTCTAGTCTTTGCAAAACTGCAGAGTAAAACGTTCCACATCTTAAGGAGCAACGAGAGCCTTTACGGTCCCCTGGTGACTGAGTGTCCTGCGTGAGCCAGACAGGACGAGCACCTCCATCTCAGAGTCCGGAATTTTCCTTTGGCGAAACTGCTATCCAATGGTTTCAATGAATGGCCGTCAACAGCTAGCAGGCCTTGAACACTTGCTGCTGGAAAATCCATTTTACCTTGATAACATTCTTGCTCATTTCCACAAGGGCTTCCTAATTGTGCGTGAGGCACCGAGACGCCACGAGGAAGGGCTCTCCAAGTTGTGGTGAGATCTATGGTTTTCACCATTCCAGATCAATTTCAGCATCCGAGTCCAAAGAATAAATATTTTATGAGTTCATTTTTGCCCTGAGGCTTATGACTAAGATTTTATTCACTCTTGTTTTCTGCCTTGAAAAAAATACGGACACAAATATAGTTGTTTTCCTTTATAGCATTCACTTCCAATCAATCTAACGGTACTTTCCCTTCTTGATTTATTACAGATTTTTTGTGGGGAGGGGTTCTTATTTTTGCATCCCAGTGCCCATTCTGTGCCTTAAATGAAGATTCCCCCCCCCCCAAGTTAACAGCATTAACTTGCCCCTAGCCCAGTGGTCGGCAAACTCATTAGTCAACAGAGCCAAATATCAGCAGTACAACGACTGAAATTTCTTTTGAGAGCCGAAAACCGACTTCTGCACGTGGGCCACGAAGTTTCAATCGCACTGTACGTGCGCACCCGCACGTGGTATTTTGTGGAAGAGCCACACTCAAGGGGCCAAAGAACCGCATGTGGCTCGCGAGCCGCAGTTTGCCGACCACTGCCCTAGCCAATGCTTTAAATGCATCCCCACACAGTATCATACGGGAGCCCTCAAGGAACAGGGAGAAAAAGTAATCATTTCCATCAAGTGCAGCTGCTAGTGTGTAAAATAATGTTTCAAGAGCCAGTCCTTTATCATCCCATGCATTCTGGAAAGAGCTATGGCAGACTTGGGCACGAGATGAGAGTGTTATTCTTCCACCCTGCAGACACGACCTAACTCACCCAAATGCGTGAAAGTATCATTCATTCCAGAAAGATGCTCAGGTTCAATGCATAAATTGTATGCTCTGTTAAGGGCAGGTTTTAGACGTTCTAATGGCACAAGATACCAGTATGAGCAGGAGCGGGAGTTGAACGCTGGGCTCGTGTTTTTGAGGTGAGCCGGAGGGATAATCTATTTTGGTTTTCATGAATGCTTAAAAATCTCCACAAAGGCTCCCTCTCTGCTCCCCAATTCTCGTAGGTTTTTCTGAAGCTTCTATTATAACCATCCTGCAAGCCTCTGAAGCCGTATTTTAAGGGCTTGTTTAATTGCCTTTAATATAGGTACAAGGTCCATTATGCAGCCCCGGATGGTGCTGGTGGGGCCGTAGGCACAGCAACACCTCTTGCTCTGGAGGTCTCAGCTGCAGAAAGGGGATGCTGAAGCCATTCCCATTCAGTTGGGGATGATTAGGTAGGTTTCTGCGGATTTCTTACAACATGCCCACGGGATGTTCCTCTAATTATCCTAACCCCCTTTTTAGTGGATTGTCGAGACGACAGCCCTTCTGGTGTTTTAACTTCTGCAGCCTTTCCTCCAATAATGCCACTGCTGAGTCTTGGGATGTGGCTGTGCTTTTATATCCAATACATTAGAATTTTAATTGTATGTAAAAGTAAACTTGTCCTTCCCTGGTCAAATGCACCAGGGAAATTCACAATGTCGAGGTGGGTTTTTAAGAAGTCTGGGTGGAAAGTTCTCAATAAGCTCCCAAAAGAAAAGGAATCACGGATGTTAGAAATCAATTCCTTCATCCTGGCTATTTTGATGCTGCCCACATTCTACCTCCACGGCCTGGTATCCCACTGATGGTTACCTAAACTTCCGGAAAGCTGCTTTTGAAAAACGTCTGGTAGCCCTAGCTGGTTTGGCTCAGTGGATAGAATGTTGGCCTGCAGACTGAAGAGTCCTGGGTTCAATTCCGGTCAAGGGCACATGCCTAGGTTGCAGGTGTGGTCCCCAGTAGGGGGCATGCAGGAGGCAGCCAATCAATGAATCTCTCCCATCACTGATGTTTCTTTTCTTTTCTTTTTTTATTTCAAAGAGGAAGGGAGAGGGGGAGAGAGAGGAACATCAATGATGAGAGAGAATCATTTATTGGCTGCCTCCTGCACACCCCCTACTGGGGATCAAGCCCACAACCCAGGCATATACCCTTGGCTGGAATTGAACCTGGGACCCTTCAGTCCGCAGGCCGATGCTCTATCTACTAAGCAAAACCAGCTAGGGCTCATCATTGATGTTTCTCTCTCTCTCTCCCTCTCCCTTCCTCTCTGAAATAAAAAAAAGTCTGGTGAATATCAACTTTTCCCAGCCTTCCCTTTTTTCACTGTTAAAAAGGCTAAGATGACATCATTAATTCCACTTCATCAGCCTGATCTTTATGAAAGAGCAGGACTCAAGGATAGGGGTTCTAGACAGTTCAGAGAAAACAAGCAACCAATGGCCTTCAAGAAGAGGAAGGGGGTGTACAACCTTGCTTGTAGAGAAATGCGATTAACACAGACATTATGGTTTTTACCCATCAGACTAACAAAGGTTCAAAAAGTCAGCTAAGGCTAGGAGCTTGCTTGCTGCGGGATCACAGAAGCCCTGTCAAATCGCTGGGGTGGGGGCGGCATAATCAGGGAGAATATCTTTGGAGGGAAATTTCATATCCAAGTTAAATATGCACAAACCTCTTGACCCAAGTCTCTACCTGTAGGGAATTTAGTCTACAGATAGATTTGTTCAAGTGCATAAAACAGAATGTACAGGGATGGCAGCAAAATCGTAATTTTAGAGACTCGAGGCAGCCTAAATGCCCATCAATATTGATCGGTTAAATAAACACATGTGCTTTCTACCCAGAATTGCTCTAGAAAGGTTGACAAGAAGAAAGGCTGCCTCTGGGAAGAACTAGGGAACCAGGGAATAAGAGGGTGGAGAGGAAAAGTAACTTTCAGCTGTCTTTGCTTGAATTTTTACCACTGTCTGTATTACCTACTAAAAAAAGTTAAAAAGCACAGCAGTTCCCATTAGTGCTTTCTACTTAAGTCTCCAAATAGCTAACCGGTTCCTCCACTTTGTATAAGGTGAAGTCCCAAGTAGGGGCAGGTTGGGAACCAAGCGGACACTTCATTTCAATTCCCCAAACTTCTGAGTCCCAATTGTACCCGCAGAACGGATTCTCAGTGGTCTCACCAGGGCCTCCCCACCCCCCCACCCCCCGCCGATCCTGCCATGTGCAGGTGGGAAAGCACTGTCCGCATCCTGCCTTGAATTCTCAGACGGAAATACCACTTCCATTGCTTTTAATCCCCTCTCAAAAGACCCCCATGGTGTGTCTGCTCTGAGCTTGTTAGCGTTTCATAGACATGTTTTTATGTATTGTGTTAACCTTCTTCCATCTCTTTCCTTTGGAACCAAGCACCCCCGTCCATTGCTAAAATTAGACTGTACATCGCAACCTATCCACCCAGGGGAGATACCATTCCTTGAGCTACTTTGAGTCTCCTTGTCCTATTTCTTACCACATGGACTGCTAAGGCCTTAAATCTAAAAAAAAAAAAAAAAAAAGCCCACTAAAAATTGCTAACAGGTAGTATCAACCGTTGTGCAAAGCACCACACATGCACATGTCATTGAATTCTCCTAAACGGATATTGTCAAATTCACATTTATTTATTTATTTTTAAACATATTTTTATTGATTTCAGAAAGGAAGGGAGAGGGAGAGAGAGAGAGAAACATCCATGATGAGAATCATTGATCAGCCGCCTTCTGCACACCCCACACTGGGGATCTAGCCCATAACCTGGGCATGTGCTCTGACGAGGAATTGAACTGTGACCTCCGGGTTCATAGGTTGATGCTCAACCACTGAGTCAAGCCAGCTGAGCTAAGTTCCCTTTTAGATGAGGAAAATGAGGGGAAGAAGAAACTGGCCACGTGAGTGCACAGTTGGGATTCAAACCACGTGAGATGCCCAAGGGTCCACACTTCACTTGTCAGAGAACAAAACCAGACCTCCACACCGGAGTCCACAGTCCGCTCATCAGCTCGCAATGTCCTGTCATTTTGCTTCTTCAAACTTCCACCTATTTCCTCACATGGGCCTGAATCCTGCTCTGGGTTGTTAGACTGGGGTGTGCCCATGCACAACCTTCTCCATCGTTTGGAGGTCCCTAGCCCCTTGCATCCGGAGGAGAGCAGAACAGTGACATAGACACAGTTAGGTAGACTTGGGGGAGGGAGGTCATAATGAAATTAAAGGCATAAGAGAACCACTAGAATTCTCACATTCTTCTGCTTCACCATGAACCTGGAGATGTGCAAAACCATAGTGAGCAGAAAGATCCAGCTGCTGGTAAAGATGTCCATTTACTTTTTAAAAATTATATTTATTTTATTCAGTACAATCCCAGATGAATCTTGCCTTTTATACAAAAATTATAATTTAAATGAAAAAGTATGTTTTCATGTCATATTGATTGTCCTATGTGGCCTATATTTCAAAACTGATAGATGATACACATGAACTTTCCTACCTTGTTAAAAACAATAATCCAAATGTAAGTTTGTCTCTTTTCAAAAGTGTGATGTGGCAGGAAAAGAGAAGACTTGGTCAGGGATTAGGGCAGAAAGCTTGAAGTCGTCCAGATGGTTGCAGCATGTGAAGGGAAGAGGGGGAAGGAGGAATCTTCATGCCTTTTGTAGGAAAATGACGAAAAGTGGAAGCCAACCTAATTTGCCTCAGAAATGCAAAGCCATCTCAGGATTTAACCTTAACTCCATTCCTGGGATGAGACTCGGTATCATACCTCTCATTTCAACCCACCACAAACATCTGAGAACTGCGATGGCCATCCATTTACTTTTAAACATCATGCCTACTTAAAAAAAAAAAAAAAAAAAAAAAGTTGGGCTCTACTAGTTAAAAATTGAGCCATTAAACAAGGGCAAACCTAACCAGATAGGAAACTGTGCTTTTCCAAAGTGAGGCCCTGCACCTGCCCACCCGACTCTCCTGGGATGACTGTTACAATGGAGGTTCTTAGGTCTCACCCTGACCACTCAATTTTTAGTAAGCTGTCCAAACCATTTGTTGGTTCCCCAATTTGGGGGGAAATAGGACCTATTTGAAAATTACTGAGGATTTCTTCTTTTGCTGAGGCTCAGCTGAATGCCAATTTCATATTTGTTTCACCTTTGAGATACCCGTGGGGATTCTTAAAATGTGCCACCTTTCCTGTTCAAAGGGTCTCTCCTGCCGTTAGCAGCCGTTTGCTTTTTCTCTCTCTTCCCCCTTGTGCCTTGTTTTGGCATTTGTCTGTTGCCTTCTGTAACAAAATGGCAGAAGCCGAATCATCCTAGGTCTATTTAAGGTATTCACCTTGTTAATTTTGGAAGATTCGGGCAATTAAGTCAGAGCTAAGTTTGGGAAATATTGATCCAAAGGGATCAATACAGCTCCTCAGGGAGTTCTGTGATGAGCTCAGATCTTAAAGGGCCCTTTAAAAGCTGGAAAGTCAAGGGCAACAAAAACGATCTATTAGCTGTGTTCAGAGCAGGACCCTGGAGGCTGGACTCATTGACCTGGAAAGATGGTGTGATATTAACAGGCAAGAAAAACAAAGGACTCCTGCAATGTCCTTATTCCTTCGTCTTCACTTTAATGAAAATCATTTTCAGTGGAAATGGTAGACCAAGAAATGAAACAGGCAAGAGAGTTTTGAAGGCCAAGCTAATTACCTGGTATGACTTCAAGACTTCCAGTCCATATGAATTACATCCATTTGATGACATTATCAGTTCACTGTTAAGATATTCTGAGGGAGCCCTAACCGGTTTGGCTCAGTGGATAGAGCGTCAGCCTGCGGACTGAAGGGTCCCAGGTTCGATTCCGGTCAAGGGCATATACCTTGGTTGCGGGCACATCCCCAGTAGGGATTGTGCAAGAGGCAGCTGAATCGATGTTTCTCTCTCATCGATGTTTCTAACTATACCTCTCCTTTCCTCTCTGTAAAAAATCAATAAAATATATTTTAAAAAAAAAGATATTCTGAGGGATCTCAGAGAAATAATGGTGATGCAAGACCAGTAAGTACCTGAGTTTCTAAAATGCAAAAAGCGAACTCCGTTGTGGAATACTGAGCTTGGTTTTGGTGATGGGTAATACTCCAGAAGAAATGACTAGTTTGTGAGCTCTCCAGAAGGAAGCAGTGGATTGTCTCAAATGAGTAGTTCATTAAGAAAATAATGCTCAACCTCTGCTCCTGTGAAAGGGGACTGTAGTTGAATGAATGCCTGCATGGGCAGGGCTATCAGGTTGCTGGAAGAGTTGGGGAGGTGTGAAGGGTTCCTAGACATCTGGGTGGGGGATACAGGAAGAGGGGAGTAATGGGGCTCATTGGCAAAGGTGATGGACAAAGTTACTAGTCCAATGGCATACAAGGGGTATGGATGAGACTTCTGATGGTCGTGAGTGCAGTGAACTCGTTTAATAGTCTCATGGAGATGGGAATCGATGGGGTCCCGAATGGCAGGATGATTAGTGGTCAGAAGCCTCAGAGCAGAGGTGGAGGACACAGGCTTTGGAGTCAGAAATCTGACTTACCACCGACTGGCTATGGGGGCATGTGCAAGCTGCTTGGTTAAACTCTAAGCCTGAGCTTCCCGTGTGTGAAAAGGACACCACCGACCTCAGAGTGGTCAGGGGATCAAGTGAAGTGACGTATGTAGAGTGCAAAGCACACGTATGGTTGTCAGCGCCTGTATATTACCATAGGTCAGTGGTTGGCAAACTGCGGCTCTGTTGACTAATAAGTTTGCCGACCACTGACCTAGACTCTAGATTCCAGTAATTACAGGCTGTTGTTGTTCCTTGTGATTAAGCCCCTATCCCAGTGGTCGGCAAACTCATCAGTCAACAGAGCGGCAAACCGCGGCTCGCGAGCCGCAGTTTGCCGACCACTGCCATAGGTCAATGTCACTCTACCTGGGATTCCAGTATACTGAAGCTGGACTGTTCTCTGCCAGGCAGTAACACTCAACATTACATCAATGCCTCTAAGGAGAACACCACAGACACAGTGAGTGATATTCAGATGATGAAACTGAAACCAGAACATGCGTGGTGGTCAATGTCCTACTCAAAATGTGATGCCCCACACTGGATACAGTTGTTCCGATACCTTTGGACCAGCTCAGAGATGACATATGAACTATCTGTTTGCTGGTTCGATGTTTCCTTTAGAGTGAATGTGGAATCATTAATTTGTTGAACAGACATTCATTGAGCACCTGTTACCCATCAGGCACCTCTCTAAGGTGGAGGTGGCACAAAGTCAGACTTAAGAGTGTATAGGCTCCAGGATGAGACGCAGAGGCAGTGTCCATACAAAGTGCACCACTGCTATGTATGGGGTGGGGACAGTGGAATGGAGCACAGACAGTGGAATGGAGCACAGTTTGCAGAGCTGGGGGCAGTCAGGATCCCTGGGAAACCGAGGCTGAGTGGAAACGGGAGTGATGAGCAGGAGTTGGGCAAAGGGGAGGGGGAGTGACAGCATTCTCGGCAGAAGGAAAGTGTTTGCAAAGGCACAGATGGGAGTGACAGCAGGGTATGCTGAATGTCAGGAACTACACGCAGTGTGGAGCTGCAGGAGCTTAAACAGGAGGGTGAGGGATGGGAGCTATGCTAGCTAGAGCAGAGAGCAGGGGGATTCCACAGAGAAGGCCTTGGGCTTCGTCCCATGGGTGATGGAGAACCCTGAGATGTCAAGCAATGAAATGACACCATCAGATGGTGTTTCAGAAAACTCTCTCTGGGGGCTGTGAGGAGAACGCGCTTGTCAGGAGAGATCAGAGTTAGGGAGATCAGGAAGAGCACTTCGCAGCCAGAGAAAAGATCAAGGTCAGTGGCAAGGAGAGAGGGCGGCTGAACAAAATACCGAGGAGGGGGAGCTGAGCAGATCTGGGGGCTGCCTGGATACGCGTGGCGACAAGAAGAGGGGATGCCAATGATATATAAGTTCTTACCTTGGGTAAAAAAGAGAGCATTGGGGTAAATGGTTTTTTTCCCCTTTTGGTGAGAGAGGAGAAATGTTAATTTTTGGCAGGTGGAGTTTGCGGTGTGCTTGGAATATACAAGTTGAAATGTGAGTCTCTAGTCTGAGGGAGAGAGAATGGTTTCAGTGTCGGCAGCCCCATAAAGTCACGATGGGATGAGAAGACCCAGGTAGACGTGACAGTGAGGAGAGCAGTGGGCAGAGGAGGGACTCCTGGGAAAGAGCAATAGTTCAGAGGATGACAGGAGATGGGGCTGTTACAAAGACAGAAGAAAAAGTCCCAGGGCCGGAGAATCAGACACCATAGAAGCCAAGGGCACAGAGTTCCCAGAAGCTGAGTGAGTCACCACCACCATCCAATGTGGCAGACAGAGGTCCGTGGAGTTGAGGAATAAACAGTGTCCATGTGATTTAACCATGAGGAGGCCAGAAGAATGCAAACTAGTTAGACTTTCTCGGTTGCAGACAACTGAACCCACGCATGTTGCTTTAAGCACAAGGTATTTATTAGATGCCTTAGACAATACACAGTGTCCAGGGGCCACAGACACAGGGCTGGAAGTCATTTCGCTAGGAACAGTAGCTTGTCCTGTGTGTCCAGGACACACACCCGCCCTCACGACAGGACTGTGATAGGACACACCCCACTGCCACCTGGAACCAGGTGCAAGCTCCTTCCCCAGAGCTGCTCCCGATGAAGACATGCCTTCGCCACTGCCTGCAAGAGCCACTCCCCCCAAGGGCAGCCTCATGCTAGCACGAGCTGCTCCGTGCCACCTGACGGAACGCTCCATCAGACTTCCCAGAGCGCACGGTCACATCCCCTACGTCATCCACAAATAGTCCTTCTGCGCAGCACAAAATGAAGGTCGAGTCAAAACGAGCAAGAATAATCTTTATTCCTGGGAAACACATTTGTAAAAACGTATCAATAAGATTAAAAGCTTCAGAACACATTTATTTGGACGCAGCACAGACACGGAGCATCAGGACATATGGAGCATCAGGAATATACCTGTAAACAAATGTCTTGGGGGGAGTTTCTATGACACAGACCCCACTGTGTAGGGTGCGCAGACGATTCCCTCCTTCTGGAGAGGTTTTTGTGGTAGCCAAAGAAAATTTTCAGATTTCAGCAATAAAATTCTCAAGGGATGTCAAGACATGTTGTTAAATGCTTGAAATGGGCCGAATTTACAATGACATATATAAAAATGGCATGGGAACTGATTTCACAAAAATACTAAGGAAAAACATCTCAGGCCTACCTATTAAGAGAAATGATGTTTGACTCGTGGCTTGAAATGGGGGAAAATAAATATATTGGTATGAGTTCTATCCTAAAAGACAACAAATTAATTTTCTGGTTCTACCAAAAGACTGTGCAACACCCCTCCTATCCTCATCTACAGAATGCTTTGGCACAACTTCATTAAAATCTTAAGCCATATGCATCTCAGATTGCATGTAGCTTTATAAAAGAGTGAAGTCTAGGGTAAAAACCCAACCCTCAAGTTCTACAAATTCCGACAGCATCTATCCTTAATCATGTCTTCTGCAATCATGCAAGTTAGCAGCACCAATCATTGACATTAAAAAATTATTCTTGTTCTTGAGCAGCAAATCCTACCAAAATGGATGCTATGCAGCTTATGATTAGTCAAATCTCTAAAATTCCAAGTGGCTAAACTGTCCTCGGGCCTGAAATTCAGAGTCTCCCTGCATGATATAACATCTACCCAGTTCATACACTTCATTAGCTTCTGGATGGGGTGGCCTCTGTTAGAGAAGGGGATGTTGCCATTTTCCTCTGAGATCGTTTGAATGTTATAGCCTCAGCCTAGAAATATTGAATTTCAATGGATCATGGAATTTTAGAGTTGGAAAAGACCTTGACGATCAATTAGTCCAACCCAGTCTTTTCTGATGAGGAAAATGAGGCCCGGAAGGGGGCAATGGCTTGTCTAAGATCACACAATGGCAGAGGCTGGACCCCAGCCATCTCCATCCCCACCCTATTACTGTTACTCTCTGCAGGGCTATCTTCCCACGTTTCCCTGGTTTTATTTGGTCCCACTCATTAAATAACAAAGAAATATCAGGTACATAGCAATACAATACACATAGACTTTTACTCCAATTTTAAAATCAGAACATCAACGTGATTCCTGAGCCTTTACCTACCTTCATTTTATTGAGAATGCAGTCAACAGTACGTTAGGACTAGCTATGGGGATTACTTTCCAATATTTACACGGACACGGAAAACACCTTTCAGAACTATTCCTCAGACACCTTTACAAACGCAGCCACATGACGCCAAGACACCTTTCATGGGATGGAATGCAACTGGGATGGAGCATGGAAGTGAGATGGCCGGTCCCTCAAAGCGCAGTCATGAGTTTATCGCGACACACCACACTCTGCACGCCTCCTAAGTTCTTCTGGTTCTGGTTGTGGACATAATCGAGATGGCTGTCATCTGCACTGGCCGGCGCTTTCCAATGCGGCCTGTCATCCTCAAAGGATGGCCTGTTTCGTTTGCAGAGTGAATGGTTAGTGGGGGGATGGAAGGAAGCTCAGAAGAGGGTGAGACAACATGAGCACAAAGGGAATGGGCAGGGTAAACCATGAACAACAGGAATGGGAATAGCTTACAAGAGGAAATGGATGGATTTTTCTACTGCAGGTCACCTACCAACTCCCAAAAGGAGAGAAAAGCTTTGTCCATGGCTGGGCCCTCATCCCTGCAAGGTCGATCTGGGGAAAGCCAGGTCAAGGTGGAAAAGGTGCCTTTGCTAGGGGACGCCTCAGGCCGTTATGGGAATGTGCCCTGTGAATGTCTTAGGCAGCATTTGCCAAAAGTGTTGGCACAATGAGCTCTCTTTTCCTGGGGTAAGTATCTCAGAGAGCACCTCTCTAACTCTCTGGAGGGCCTGATAAAACACAAATGCTGGGCCCCACCACCGGAGATTCTGATCCAGCAGGCGTGGGGGCCCACGAATCTGCATTCACAAGCTCCCAGGCAGGTGGGCCACCAAGAGGAGCTTGGTACCAGCCTTCCTCAGAATTACCCTGTGGAATGCTGGGTGAGGTCATGCCTCCAAAGGAAACTAATGTGATACACCCGGCAGCAAGGGGTGTAAAATTCTGTCAAAACAAGGTTATTAAAAATACGGTTTCTCTAAATTTCTTCTGTTTCTCATGTCTGCAAAATAAACTGCCTTTGCAATCCAGAAACATCGAGAATCATTACTCCACTAGTTTGATTTGCTTTGAAAGTTACACAAGTATTGAGTGTTTATGCTAAAACCGCACTGTTGTCCCACAGGGTCCCCCCCAAACGTGGTCAGAACTATCAAGAACCAGGTGCCCCCGTCTGCCCTGCTCCCACCAGACTTGGTTCCATCACTCCGTCCTCGGCACTTTCTCACAGAGCAAGGCTGCCTCCCCAAGAAATAACCATGCGCACGGAACTCACCAGCTCTGTTTCTAAAAGAGCTTCTTAAGCAGAAACACCCATGAAAGCTGATCTTAAAAGGAGCGTTTGCCTTGACAAAGCTGGCATGAAAACGCCCTCGAGCCTGACTACAAACACAAGGCAGGTGCCGGTGTGGTTAGGAAGGGCTGTGGTGGGTTAGGGCAGTGGTCGGCAAACTGCGGCTCGCGAGCCACATGCGGCTCTCTGGCCCCTTGAGTGTGGCTTTTCCACAAAATATCACGTGCGGGCGTGCACGTACAGTGCGATTGAAACTTCGTGGCCCATGCGCAGAAGTCGGTTTTCGGCTCTCAAAAGAAATTTCAATGGTTGTACTGTTGTTATTTGGCTCTGTTGACTAATGAGTTTGCCGACCGCTGGGTTAGGGCCGAGGGGCGCAGGCACAGCCCACTCACCGCTTATTATGGTAAATATGTTTTATTGGCGCACAGCCACACCCATGCACTTCCACACTGGCGGCAGCTGCTTTCTGGCTACAATGGCAAAGCTGAGCAGCTGTGACAGAGACCACAAAGCCGAAAATGCCGGCTACCTGGCCCTCTATGGGAAAAAGTTCACTGACCCCTGGGTGTAGAAAAAAGATCCGTTGCCCCCAAAAAGGAAGCCCTCACTCCACCCCTGAAAAAAAAAAAAAAACTGTCCAAAAAATACACGAGAAAAATCTCCATGCTTTGGTCATATTTTTATAAGTGAATTTTAGGACAGGGAAATGTTACTTAGACATTTTAAGTAACATTTCTAACACAAAACCAAACCCAAAATTTCTGAGGTTAGAATGACTTAAAAAAAAAACACACAAAACCCCCAGCCCTATTCATTTTGGTGTCATAAAGCATAACTTGAGCAAATCCAATGCGGCCTGTCATCCTCAAAGGATGGCCTGGCTGCCTCTGCTCTGCTCAGTCAGGATTCATCTCGGCCGTGACAGGCCGCTCTTCACAGCAACTGCTGATGCAGAACTTTAACTCATGACTCAGTGGAATCTGAACTTTTCGGAGAAAAGAACTTGTGTAGGGGCAGCTCTGTGAGCTCAGGCACTTACCTTACGTTTGGAGAGTGAGGGTGCCACCGTGGCTGGCTGGGGTGAATATTGGGATGATACTGAGGCTAGAAAGAAAACACCAAACGTGATTATTCGATGACCTTCTGATTTCAATGGTCTTCATTCACTTTCTCTTTTACTGGCATCCACCTAAGGGGCTGTGAATGGAAAGGCTATAACTGAACGCTGGCTGGGAGCTGGGGGGTGGGGAGGGGTGTGGGGGACATTTCCCAGGACGATCACATTTCCCCTGGACAAAGGCCTGGGCTGGGAAGCTGCCCGGGAAGAAAAGGGAAGGCATCAGCCTTGAAAGGGTCCCCCCACAGTGCCCAGGACAGGCCACAATCACCTCTCCCGAGGGAACAAGGGAACAGACGGAGGGTGCCAGAAAGACAGGGAGGGTGGTCGGCAATGTTCAGAAACCATTTTTGTCACTGCTGGAAATGATGGCAACCGTGGGTAACATCTACGTCTGCACGCACACAGACAAGGACGGGAAGGGGTACCATAGGCTGTGGGAACACTCCTTCTCCGTTGTTTGAGCAGTAAAAATCATTTTCTAAAGCATGATCCAAAATACGCCCCCAAATCATCCAGAGCACTTATTATCGTGATAAAATGGAAGGGAGAAAATGGTCCACTTTAAGATGGGAATATAGATCCAGGCTGATGACCCACAAAATGACCCAGGGAAGAGACTGGCTGGGGCTGGCTGGGTGGCGGGTGCCTATCCACGTCTGGCCTGCAGAGGGCAGCGGTCCCAGACGTAGCTAGAAGCCAGGGTGCTTCTCAAGGCTAAACTTTTTACCTGGCAAATTAGGCCCGCCTGACATATAAGCCACTCCAGTCTTGCCACCATCACTCTTTTAATTATTTCCTCCCCTTCGTCTCCCTTCCCTGCTGCTTTGGTTAATAAGCAGAAGGCTACTCTCTGTTACGGAAAATTCTCAGCAATCCTGTTCATTCTGTTTTCCCAGACCCCAGATGCCCTCCCTGCTGCCTATTCTGTATTCCAGAGGCCTCTCTCTTTCCAAGATGCCTGTCAGCAAGCTAAGTCTGCAGCCCCTGGTAGGAAGTGCTGCAGGAAAGTGGATCTGGAAGAGATCCCTCCGCAGCAGAATCTGAGAGCTGACCAGGGCTTTAGAATCTCCCCGATGCATTCTCTTCACATTGCCCTTTTAGGGGATACAGAACCCCAGGGAGTTTAGAAGATTGGCCCAAAGCCCAACTGTTCTGGCCCCAAGTGAGGCTCCACCAATGGGGTCTTCAACAAAAGAGAGTAACAGATTAGAGGTGGCCCTCCTATTCCCTGTCTTCAAACACAACCACATCAGATTCCTGGGAGACGGGGTGGGTACCGTATCCACAGGGACCCAGAAGAAGGATACTCCAGACCCTTCCTTGGTGTCCTCTGGCAATTTACTCACAAGTTGCCCAGGAGTATTTTTTAATGTTAACCCAGAAGGTTTTCCATCGGGGCAGTTATGCTCCCTGGGGACAAGTGGAAATATATATGTGCATTTTTGCTTGTCAAAACCACAGTGGGGTTGCCTTTAACGATAGGGCAGAGAAGAGGGAAACTAAACATCCTGTAACTCTAGGGACAGTCCCAAACAAGGAAGAACTGTCCCTCCCCAAATGCCAGCAGCGTCCTCAGCGGGAACACAGCAATCCATCCTTCGCAGTTGGCTAGCCTTGCTGAGCTCAGAATAAGATACGGTGCAATCCCACCCCATCCTCCTGAAACCCTTTCTCAGCACTCAGATGCTTATTGGGCCACGTCTCAGGATGTTCTCTTCCCGGTCCATTGACTCCCGATCCTTGACAGAGCAATGCAGAACCTCTGAGAGCAGCAAGGCACAGAGGTCCAGTGGTTGCCAAAAATGTTGAGAACAACGATGCACAGGAAACAGATTTTGTAGATCTGATTGCAACAAACAATCGCCTCGCCGTTCACTGTGAGCAGAGCGTGCAGGGAGCGCTCACCCACGAGGCTTGTGGGGAAGACCGCCGGGCCGCGCTGAGCTAGGACCGCTGTGCTTCATTTATTTTTTCATGTCATTCAAACAGTAATCCCCAACAACTCTCCCCTCCCCCCGCCCCAACATTCCAGCCTCTCAGACCTGAAGATCCCTCAAAAAACAAACAAAAAACAATCTGAATAAGAAGATTCAAGAACCTAAAGAAGGCAAGGAGACCAGGAAACCGGGCCCTTCCCCTGGCAGGTGCAAAGTCCCTTTCAGGTGTAATTCCCTAAACCTGGAAGTCACGGGCAGGCTCTGCACAGCGGGAAGATGACTTCACTTACGGAAGACGATACTACCAATTTCTTCTGAAGCATAATGTGGAGCCCTCATAAGGATAATGTACCTGGGGACCCCACCCCCACCCTTTCTCCCACCCCCACCTAAGAAATTACTATCTACAGGAACAGAAGATCGAGAGTTAGAACAAGGCTCCAACGCGAGCGAACTCATTATAAAGTCGCTTCGTTCCTGTGACATGCAAAACCAGGCTGGCTTCAGGGCACAGAAACCTGGGTGAGTCGTGCCCCATAGACATTCACAACGCCCAGGACAAGAAAGTTGATCCCAAGTTGGGAGGTCATCAGACGTGGATGCTGCCTCTTATGGACAAACAAATGACAACGGAGGAAGCAAAGGCACTTCACCCACCGGGGTTCCCCAGCTGGCTGCTCATGACAGCCACCTCTGGAGCTTTGATGCTCTCTAATACCCAGACTCCTGATTCAGTCCCCGCAGGGGGAGGCCCAAGCACCGGTTATTTGTTTGAAGCTTGCCAGATTGTGGGGCAGGGCTGGGAACCACTGGTGCTAGTGACCTCCAATGAAGAGGACCAGAGAGTCTCTGGGAAGGAGATGGCTTCTGAGGCGGGCTCTATCCAGAGAGGAGGCAAAGGAATTCCAGGCAGACCAGTATGGTCAAAGGCATGGTGGGAAGAAATTATGGGGCAACGATGATGTAATTCTCTGAGAACTGAGCCTACATTGTGATGAGTAGTGGTGAGAAATAAATGTAGGAAAGGAACTCGCTGCCAGGTTGTAGAAGTCTGAATGGCCAGGGAGAGCTACCCACAGGGTGAGATGGGTGGGCGGGCACGGGGTCTGCTGGCCACCCTGGGAAAGAGCAGACCGCCAGCCATGGCACCAGATCTGTGCCCCCGCTGCAGGACAGGCCCAGCCCAATGCCTTACCAAGGAGGTTCCAGAGGCCATCACTGCATCGATGTTATTGGGTGCACCACCATCGATGTTATTTGGGGAGTGGGGGGTGAGGAGAGAGGCTAGTGATTTTATTGCGGGGGGTGGGGGGGGGAGGTGTCCAATAATCAAATGATCTTGGGAAACACTGGATTAAAAAAAAAACACATGTCTTTCTTGCAGGATTTCTCAGTATGCTGGACACCCCAATGGACACTGTAAGATCTAAAAAGGTCATGAAGGACGCAACATTTCTCAAACATGTGGCCAGACATTCTTTCCTGGAGGCACAGCTCAACGGACTCACGTTCCCTGGGCCTAGAACACACTTGGACATGCAGTGGCCTCACTTAAGTGCCACTCAGAGTCTGTTTGACCCCCCAGAAACTTAAACATCTGTCCCTGCTGCTTGCCAGTTGACACGGTGAAGAGAAATAGGCAGCTCAGATGATCAAGAGGAAGCAGGTGGGGAGGGGGGTGGGGGGGAAGGAAGGAGATGCTCCTCTCTCCGTTTTCTCAAAAAACTATATTGTTATTATTTCTTTAAATCTGTCTATAAACAACTGCTCAATGTGGAAAGTTTAAAAACTTTAAGAAGTATTACATAAAAACCTTTAAAAGCAGTATCTTACCTGGTAATTATGGACTTCAGGATTTGTTTTAGAGCTAAAGGAAAGAAAAGAAAAATTACAATGTAATAGGTTGTAAAGCAGCATCATTATTGATTTACAGGCATGCCTCTGAGATACTGCAGGTTCGGTTCCAGACCAGTGCAATAAAGCAAGTCTCACAATAAAGTGAGTTGTAACCTTCTTGCTGGTAGAGGGCCTTGCCTTCAATTTGTAAAAAAAACAAAAAACACAGACACACACAAAACCAAACCTGCAACATCTGAGAAGCGCAATAAAACGAGGTATGCCTGTATTTACCAATCATAAGCCAATCCTAAGCCCTATCTACTCTGTTAGGAACTTTCACAGATACTATTTCTTTTTGATTAGCTGCTTACATGAGCTCATAACCGGAGAAACCAAACAGCAACTTCCATTCGTCACAACAGAGCTCACAAGTAGAAGCAAGTGGGTACCATTCCAGAATCCTGGTTGTGATGTCAAGTTTTGGTGGCAAAATGAAGGTCATTCCAATTAGGCAAACCCGGTCATTCTGACTCCCACTCCAGATCTGCCCCCGCACTGCTGAGTGGGGCGGGGCTCCAGGCAGCCCAGAGACGCTCTGAGTTTTCCCCAGCTGAAGGGAAAGCCACCAGCCCCTTCCGAGCACCTGCCTCTCTGGGCCCCACTGCCAACAACAATGAAGGCGTGAGCTGGCCACCTTGGAATGTTTATTCCACGTAAGGCTCTGTCCTGGGAACTTCACATCTGTTGTTATTTAGTCCACGCAGCAAGGCTATGAGGTCAATGGATGTCACCACCTCATTTTATAGATAAAGACTGCCTAACAGAGAAGTTAGGAAACCCCGAGGTCAGCCAGCTAATCACTGGCAGAGCCAGGACTGGAATGGACATCTGCTCCATCCTAAAGTCTGTATTGTTTCCACTAAGCCAAGGAGGTTCGGGGTCCTCATGCATAATCCTACTTTGATGGGACTCTTAAGTGTAACTACTCTAAAAAAAAAGGTGGACGGTCGGTGTAAAACACAACGTGTTATTTAGTATGCAGGCTTGGCATCCCTCAGGCAGCACCACCACCAGGCTGTGTTGCTAGGGCGCTGTGCTTGAAATCAAGGCTTACTGCTTCTCCAACAATGAGAGGGAAGCGTGTCATTGCTATGAGCCTTGCTGGGGTCTAAATGGCGCTGTGTTCCAGTTTTCCGAGGGGCCAGTGCGCGGAGCCAGGCTCCGGGCCAGGTTCACCTCGGGCTGGATTGCAGCAGGAAGGTTAAGTGTTCTGCAAGGTGCTATTTTCCGGTATCACCTCTGCAGCCCAGAGCGCAATTTTATCCCTGGCTCCCACAGCAATCCTCCTCACCCTGGCTCCACAGGCTGCAGAGAACAATCAAACAGCTGCCAACAGTGGCTATTAGCTCATTTGTTCCTAAAGGGTATCTTTACTTGGGGTTTCTTTTATTTATTTTTTGGGAGATTTTTTTTTTTTTTTTAGTTTGTTTTGGTTCCCAGTATATGTAATCACTAGACGCTAAGTGGAAAATGTAATTTTATTAGGGAAAAGCCAACACACAAAACACTCACTTCCTTAAACAGCAAAGGAAAGAAACACTGTAACGCACAAACCCCTGAGAATTAAAAGCAAGACATGCTGAGGGCGGGGAAAGGAGCCAATACTGTTAGCATATACTACCTGCCACAGGGATGCTAGAAACAGGGCCAAGCCTGGAGGCTCAGCTAACCCAGGCAGAACTGTGCAACCTCCTCCCGCCCAGGGAGAGGGCGGGGAGCAGGGCCTGACGACCAGCAGTTCACAGGACCCTTGACCCCCTTCCTCAGGTGCTGAGAAGTGAACCTAGACACAGCGCTGGACGCTTGGCCCCAGCAGGATGCACTGCAGGTAGGCTGAGTTTCCAGCTGTGTGATACAAGGGGCCAGTTGTGCTCTCCAGAACGGTGGGGATCTAGAGCCTTGGGGTACTGGGGGGAGGGACAGATGAGCAGCAGGCGCTGGCCCCCTCCCTCCCCACTCAGCTTCGTCCCCAGTTTTCTATGTTCTCCATGTCCCTCTGTTCTCTATGGCAGGTTTCTTCTGGGGGCCTAAAAGAATTTGAAAAGAACACTGATCCAGGCCAGCCTCCTTTTTAAGTGAGAAAGAGGAGGCCCAGAAAGGGGGAGGCCAAGGCCTCAGAGCTGGCTGAGAGCCACGATGGGACCAGTCTCCTGATTCCCAGCCAGGGATCTCCCCACCAACCAGGGCTTCGCTACCGGCTCCACCACGTGTGCTGCCAACTGTCCAGAGTGCATGGCACAGCCCAGCTGTGATCTCAAAGACCATGCTCCCTGGCAGCCTGAGGCCTGTGCCTCCGACGGCTGAGAGGCTAACTAACCTGGGCTACTGGTCAGTCCCTGGAGCTTGGATGCAAGAGTTGAAACAACCACATTCTGTGATTCTTTACCAGCTGTCCACTCCCCCGAAGAACAGTTGTTTGAGAGGGAGAAAAAGAGGCACATTCAAGATAGGACGAGGGTTCTTACCTGGGCTGCCCACTAGAATCACCTGGGGGCTTTCAAAACCACAGGTGCCTGGGCCCCTCCCTCAGATCTTCCCTTAGCCTGGGGTGTGGCCTGGCTGACAGGGACTCGTCAAAGCTGACCAGGTGATTTCAATGAACTGGAAAGATCCAGAAGAGCTGTGCTGGGGAAGCGGCTGCAAACCACTCCTTGGCCTACCTGTGATTGTGGTCAAGTCTGATTGGCTCACAGACATGTTCCTTCATTTACATATGGTCTATGGTGGCTCTGGTACTCCAGTGACAGAGTACATGTAAAAGAGACAGCACAGCCTGCCACAGGGATGCTAGACACAGGGCAAAGCCTGGAGGCTCAAAGCTACAGGGATGCAAAGTCTAAAATATTTCCTATCTGGCCCTAGCCAGTTTAGCTCAGTGGATAGAGTCCCGGACTTCAGACTGAAATGTCCCAGGTTTGATTCCAGTCAAGGGCACATGCCCGGGTGGCAGGCTCGATCCCCAGTGGGGGGTGTGCAGGAGGCAGCCAATCCATGATTCTCTCTCATCATTGATGTTTCTCTCTCTCCCCCTCTCCCTTCCTCTTTGAAATCAATAAAAATATATTTAAAATATTTCCTATCTGGCTACAGAAAAAGTTGGCTGGCTCCTGTGCCAAAGTTTGTCTTCTGACAAGTTCTTTATCCTGCAGGAATTTCAATAAAGTGCTTAATAAAGGTCTTCTATGCTGTATGACGATGAAACCTGCCCGTCACGGAGCGAATCCTGCATCTGCTCTTGCAGTTTCTGCTCAAGAGCACGGCCTTCCCTTCCTACCGCTGCCTGCAATGCCAGGAGCACCATGTGCTGTGCACATTCCTTTCACCTTTGTCACCCACTGTTAGGGCAAACAAAGCACAGAGCTACTCAAACAAGGCAGCTGTGTTTCCTAAAACAACAACTGTCTTGAAACCTTCTACTGTGTACTCATTGAGAGCCAGGGGGATGGTATAGCCAGGCAGCAGAAAAAGAAAAAAAGACCAGCAGACGCACTGGGCGATTTAATTGTATCAAGGAAAAAGTCAATATAGAAAGTAAATATAAGAGAGAAAACAGCTGCACCCCAGGGCCTGGGGGCACTTACCAGAGCTGAGCCGCGATCACCGGGTTGCTTGCTTTAAAACAAAAACAGAGAGCACGACATTTTAGAGAGCTTTCTCACTTTTACTGCGCCACGACGACAATGAAGGGGGAAGACATTTCTGAGATCTAACAGCAGCCTCCGCGCCAGGAGGCAGTCTCCACGCGGCGGCTTCTCCTTTCGGGAGGAAAAGTACGGGGCCTTTCCCCTGAGCCCTGCCCTCCACAAGTTCCCCGGGCCAGGCGCTCCGGGATGCAGAGGGGCTGGACACAGCCCTTGCTCTCCAAGAGCTCCCAGCCTTGACCCAGACAGAGAAGTGTAAGGTGTTAATGGCTAAAATACAAGTATGAACCTACACGGGCGCAGGGCAGCCACTGCTGACAGGGCCAGGCTGTGAGTCTGTGGAAGGGGCCATGCCAGGAGGCTGAGCTTCTCCCAGGGGTCCTCAAACTGCGGCCCGCGGGCCACATGCGGCCGGCCGAGGACATTTATCCGGCCTGCCGGGTGCCGCTGCCTGTCCTGCTTAGCAGCCGACTCGTCCCGGGCCCGCAGTGCGCATAGGAATTTGTTCATAGTTTGTTTTTTTTAAACTATAGTCCGGCCTTCCAACGGTCTGAGGGACAGTGAACTGGCCCCCTGTTTAAAAAGTTTGAGGACCCCTGAGACTCTATTTCGTTCCAAAAAGGATGCAGCGTGGAGAACCATTCAAAGCTTCCCAAAGATGCCAGAACTCTGGCTGGAGAAGCTGTCAGTAGAATGAAGGAAGAAAAACAGGATGGAGACCAGGACGGGAGGGGGAAGAGAAACACGGAGCATGGGGGAGCTCTCGGGCCATGGCAGGGGTCAAGCATTAGGATGTGCCCTCCCCTCTGGGGCAGCCACACCAAGACCCAGACAGAGAGGTGGAAGGCCGTGGTCGGCAAACTGCGGCTCGCGAGACACATGCGGCTCTTTGGCCCCTTTAGTGTGGCTCTTCCACAAAAATACCACGGCCTGGGCGAGTCTATTTTGAAGAAGTGGCATTAGAAGAAGTTTAAGTTTAAAAAATTTGGCTCTCAAAAGAAATTTCAATCGTTGTACTGTTGATATTTGGCTCTGTTGACTAATGAGTTTGCCGACCACTGGTGTAAGGTGACAACAGCTAAAATACTAATATAGTATTATATGTCACTATAATTTAAAAAAAAAAAGCTTTAGAATGACAAAGCAGAATAGTAGGAAGTGCCTTCAAAATCTGCTTCACTGGCCAGTCGGTGTGGCTCAGTGGTTGAGCTTCAACCCATGCACCAAGAGGTCACCGGTTTGATTCCCAGTCAGGGCACATGCCTGGGTTTCAGGCTTGATCCCCAGTAGGGGTGTGCAGAAGGCAGCCGATGGATGTTTTCCCTCTCTTATTCATGTTTCTATCTCTTTCTCCTTTCCTCTCTAAAAATTCATAAAAACATATTTGTTTAAAATAATATTTTTATTGATTTCAGAGAGGAAGAGAGAGAAAGAGAGAGATAGAAACATCAATGATGACAAGGAATCATTGATTGGCTGCCTCCTGCACACTGGACCGAGCCTGCAACCCAGGCATGTGCACTTGACCGGAATCGAATCTGGGACCCTTCGGTCCGCAGGCGGAGGCTCTATTCACTAAGCCAAACTGACCAGGGCTAACAACATAGTTTTAAAAATGGTTCTCTCTGAGGAGAAATTAGAAAGGACTTAAAAAAAAAATCTGCCTCCCCAAGCTCCTCGGAGATTAACCAGCTAAAGCATAACGTCAAATCCCAAGGCAGAAGGGAGAGCACACAACCTTTGAACGTCGAATGTCTCCGGGATGGATAGCGTTTACTAGGCTTCCTCTCGAAGGTGCTGGTTCTTCGTAACCGGGCCCCGTGAGTCGCCTGATATTCCGTCCGCCCACTGGAAAGTAAATATCTTATTGCATGCCACCAATATCAGAGTATCAGTACCTTACACATATTTGAACGTGAACTTTATTTCCCAGAGTTCCAGTGTCAATTCCAACATATTGTGACTCGTGTGTCGAAGAAAGAACACACTAAGTTTTGCCTTCCATTTGGAAAGAAAATCAGCTTTGCCAAATCCCGGCTGTAGGACAGAGGCAGGCACTTCCATCCAAGGGCAAAAGGTGCAATTTAAGAACCGGCTACTTGGCTGCACAAACCAAGCAGGTTCCAGTACCAGGAATGTTTGACTAAGACATAAGAGAATACTGGTTCGCACATGTAATAACCTTTCATGAAACAAATTACGCAGACACTTAAATCGTTTAAAAGGCTGTTACCAATGACCACTTACCTAAACCTTGGCTTCGTTTGCCATGCCAAGAGAAACACTGGTCTCTCATCAAGACTTTCTGGGTCTCAACCAATGAGCTGCCCAGTGTCCAGGGGGCATGCTGTTTTTGCCTGAGCTGTCACGGCCTCATTCCAGCCACTCTTGGTTTATGATTTATCACATGGAAGGAGCCACTGGCCACCCGTTCTAAGAGCCTCCCAGGGGCAACCTCATCTCCAAACTCCCCTTTCCTTCTAAGCTTCTCTTCAAAGAGCAGAAGGGGGCCTGAGCCTGGTGTGGGCCAACTCCTGGGGGAGCTGCCTCCCAGGATGGAAAATCCCGCCTTGGCCACCATCCCTGCAGGCCTTCCCTCCTCACTCTGACTCGAGCAGACATCAGCATCCGATGCGATGTCTCCACTAACCTTTGCAGGTTGACCTTCTCCATCCTCCACAGAACCCCGTGAGTCTGTTCTCAGGAAGGACTTGGTTTTTGCCCCCTGCCTTGCAGCATTTAAAAATACCTTCAAACAGCCCTGGCTGGTGTGGTTCGGTTTGTTGAGGGTCGTCCTGTGCACCCAAAGGTCATTGGTTCAATTCCCAGTCAAGACACATGCCCAGATTGTGGGTTCAGACCCTGGTTGGAGTGTGTATGGGAGGCAACCTATTGATGATTCTCTCATATATTGATGTGCGTTTCTCTCTCTCTTTCCCTCTCCCATTCTCTCTCTTTCTCAAATCAATAACAAATTTAAAAAAAAAAATACATTCAAACACAGTAACTCTTTAAACATAAGTGCACAGCCACTCCCTTGCACAGTAGATAAATTTGAAATGAGCAGATCTGTTGGCACTTTAAACAGAGTTCAAGGACATGCCACGTGTGGGCAGAGGTTATGAAACATGTGAAGCCTTAGGTCTTGTAAGAGCTATTCTCAGATCAGTAAATGTGCCTCAGAAATCAACCTTGGGAACACGTTTAAAATGTACCTGCCCAGCCTCATTCATACATGCACATGTGGACGCCCACAGATTCTGATTATGAAGGTCTTAGATGCGGTCATAAATCCTCCTTTTTAACAAACACCCAGTGAGTTTTCATGCATTTTGAGAGACAACAGTCTCAGAATCCTAAGTAAAGATACATCAAAATAAATTCTGTGTTTTTTTTGTTTTTTTTTCAGATTCAAATATTTACTGAGGCTACCCTGGGTCACTCACACACATGTTGAAACCTGCTTTCATTCTTCAGTGTCCCTGGATTTCCTACCATGGGCATGTGCAAAGCAATAGAGTAGTGGTTCAAGTGTAAGACCCAGACTTAAAGTGTGGGGTTGAATCTTGGCTCTTCACTCACTGTCTGTGCCTTTGGGCAGAATATATAACCCCTGGCCTTTAGCTTCCTTATCTGTAAAATGGGGGTAATGAGAGGACCTGTCTTCTGACGGCTGCTGGGAGGACTGTGAGCTGGTACATGCAGAGCCCGGTGCAGCGCGGTGCACAGAGCTTTCCGCAGGGATGCCTACTGCCTTGGTGCCTTGGGCACCCGAAACTTGCTTGGTGAGACTGAACCCCTACATGTTAAAAATCCCTTTAATATTAATGACTCTAAATAGCCACATGTGGCTAGTGTTTACTGAATCACACAGGCTAGTTCAAGCCACATGTCAGCTATTACCAACTCTGTTATTATTACCCCCATTCCATCAAGGAGAACCGCGGCTGACGCACTTCAGGTCAGACCTTAGAGAAGCAGGGACAGGATGCCCAACACGAGCCTCCGGGGGCAGACCCGTGGCTCCACCCACAGAACACATCACCGCTGGCCTCCTTCAAACCTCGAGGCCGTGTTGTTGTGTTGGGAGGCGGTGCCTACCTGAATCTGAAGCGGGACCCCAGCCTGATAAAGTCTGATCTATTCGACTTGCTGTTCCCTGGCGTCCGCAGTCGGAAGAATGCGTGATGCTCGACTGCGCATTTCCAGAGGTGCTTGCAGGTCCTGGCGCTGTCCAGGCGGAATACAAACGTGTGCTCCTGCTCCCGGCCCTTGGCGGGGAAGCACAGGGTTCTCGTGTTGGTGGGCATTAGGAGCTCGGAGGAAGGATTATCCATGGCGGGGGGCGGGGGAGTGAAAGGAGGGGGGGCGGACAGGACAGGAGCAAGGCTTACCTGATCATCATCCTCCACCACCACCAGTGTCAATTTGCTCTTTTTAAAATCCATTTTGGTAATTTTAGGCCTGGTCAGAGAGAAGACATTGTAAAAGCACAATCTGCAGGGAAACGACACATCAAACAGCAGTTTCCTCTCTACTTTTAAAGCTTGGATTTGCTAAGAAATCATTCGTCCATTTAAGCGTGATTATCCAGAGGTTTCATTGCCAATGCCATACACCCACAAATATCAGAGAATGGTGTGTCTTTAAAATGAATCGGGGTGGGGGGGATTGCAAATAGCCCTCAATAATCATCCATCACATATAATTCCACCACAAAATAGGAAAAGACATTTTTAATATTAGACAAAACTAAATTACCAAAAGAATAAGCCTATTTTGTTAGCTCCTTCAAAGATTAATATGCCTGTCGGGGTCAGTCCAAGAGAATATTCACAGCCATCTCTTCCCTACAAATAAATGAAGTGACAATCGGTAGAAGGTTCTAACAGGTGGGTCACAGAGCAGAATGCAAAACAGTTCGCTCACCACATTACTTTGTTTGCCCATCGTTTACCCACTGCTCAGGCACAGCGAGACCCAAGGACTTGAACGCACCCAGTTCTTACCCTGACAACGTGCATGTCTACCCCATACATTTCCAGCCACTTCGCTTTATTCAGATAGGACAGCTCGGCCTGGGCAGGGCTCTTTCCCCTTAGAGAAACCAACGGAAAGACATGTAAACTGCAACTCGTACACCCACGAGGTTCTGAAGGGCACGGCCACGCACTAAGGGAGTTTATGCAGCAATTAAAGGAATGGGGGACACCCATTTATACTAACATACCTCCAGACAGACCGTTTATTAGACAGGAAGATGACAGAGCAGTGTTTATAATGTGAACACTTAAGGAAAGCATTTGTTGGTGTGTAGATACGGGTATGTATATGCAAAGGAAAGGCGGAGAACACAACAGCTGCCTGCAGGGGAGAGAGGAGGGGGTGCAGGGGTGCAGATGACTCTGCAACCGCACATTTCTATGTGGTACAAGGAAGCACTAACGGCCCAGCCAGTGTGGCTCAGAGGCTGAGCATCGACCTAGGAACTAGGAAGTCATGGTTCAATTCCCCATCAGGGCACATGCCTGGGTCGTGGGCTTGATCCCTAGTGTGGGGGTGTGGGTTGTGCAGGAGGCAGCCAATCAATGATTCTCTCTCATCAATGATGTTTCTATCGCTCTCCCCCTCCCTTCTTCTGTGAAATCAATAAAAGTATATTTATTAAAAAATTTAAAAATTTTAAAAATGGAACGCACCAATGTCACTCTCCATTTTCAAAAAAGTCATATGCCCTTCAGAATGACTGAGGAACGGAAGGAATTTCTGAGTCCTAGAGTGACTTGAAACGGGCCGAGTTTGGGGAAGATGGGCTGGGAAGGAAGAGAGGCTAATGTTTGGGAAACATGAGGGTAGGCATTCCTGGCAGCCCAGGCATAAAAGCAGCAGACTGCAGTGAGTATGGGGGAAAGGAGAAAAAAGCCCAAAGATAAATGGTAGGGCTGGTTTTAGCCTGCAGTACCACATGTCCTGAAATCACGTGGTGTCAGATATGAGGGTCCCTGTAGGGACAGCATGGGCTACAGCTGAAGAGTTCACTCTAGACGCTCAGACCATGGACAGAGACCCAGGCATGTGACTGTTTCAAGGCAGGCCTCCCCCTTCCCCCGCCCCCTCCTCCCCCACTTTCTTCAGGCCAGGAGAGCAGGGGCATCCCTGGCAGCAATGAGCAAACCAGGCCCGGGCTCTGAAATTCAGAGAAATAGGATATGCTTCGGTGCTTATTGTACATCTCTGGAAAGAGAGAGACGTCGTGTGGACCTTAGGAAAAACAGGACTGAAGCACGGGAGAGAGGTGAAGAGTCGGGGATGCAGTTTTACAGTCGATGAAAGAATCGTGCAAATGCTTACATATCACAAAATAAATGCATCAAGGTACCTGCACTCTTTCCATCTCTGGAAGATATCGAATTCCATCGCTTCTGTCTGATTTGGAATGAACCGAAACTCAGACACAAGCTCTGGGGTGTGTTCTGGAAGCTCACATTCCCCAAGCTCCGCTGCAAGTGTCATAAGAAGGAGAAAAACAGGAGACATTGAATGCTTTTCGTTGCTGCTGCAACCAGGTCCAAAGGCATTTTGCACGGTAAGAAAGCACAGGTACCCCAAATGTATGACTCTCTCCTTCCAGGAGGACCCGACTCCCGCTCGGCACCCACATGTACATTCAGAATCCTCCCATGGGGCACCACACCGTCATCTCAGTGATTACTGTCTTTCTCCCGATTATTGCTCCTGCCCTGGGAGGCCCTGAGTATATTTCCCCCGCGAAGTGGTAGAGCCTGAATGTGCAATAAAAAGGCAACTGCAGGGAATAGGGACCTGCCCAGAAACTCATTTAACAAAGCTCTCGTGAAGTAGGTGGGTCTGAGCAGCACTCCAGGGTCTGCAGTGCTGAGAGGACCAATCAAGAATTCAGTACATGCAGAATCCAGGGGAAAAATATGCTGGGAGAGAGAGCGAAGGAGGGAGGGAGCGGGGAGGGGAGAGGAGATGTGAGGGCTGCAGGAGCAACTGCTGAAGCTCAGGCAGAACCAGGGAGGGAGCCAGTCACGCAGAGAGGAGGGACAGCCATGTGGGCGATCCCCACTGAGGGTCCTTGCTCTCACCACATACCCCACAAGGGGCCCCATTCCTCCAGGACACGAATGGGAAAATGCACCACTTCTCCTGCACCTCTGCAGCTCAGGAAGCAGACCCCAAGATGAAAAGGAATACCCCAGAGGCTCCTCTGATATCTTGCTACACAAAGCGGGGGAGGGGTGGGGGTCGGTCGTCCTGGACCAGCAGCACCAGTATCACCTGGGAGCCTTCTCACAATGCAGACTCTCAGCCCCACCTCAGACCTACTGAAGCCAAACCTGCCATTTCTTAAGGGGCCCAGGGAATGGGTGCGCACGTTACTGTGAGAAGCACTGATCTACAATAGTGGTCTGCAGACGTGAGCGTGTATCAGGGTCATCTGGAGGGCTTGGTACAGCTCGTATCGCTGGACCCTACCCCCAGGGATGCTGATTCCGTGGGTCTGGAGCAAGGCCAGAGAAGGTGCATTTCTAGCAAGTTCCCAGGTGATGCCGATGCGGCTGACCCAGGGAACATACTTTGAGAACTACTGCTTAACACAACAAATCCAATCAACCGACCAGCCAGCACATGCCCGAGTCCCTCCAGTGACAGCAACTGGCTGTGTCCCCAAGCAGCCCTCTCCCTGCCCCACGTGGGCTGTGCCAGGCCTTGTGTGGCTGCGGAGGACTGCAGCTGCTGGCAGAGGTCGATAAAACTTCCCCGGTCACACAGAGGAAGCATTAATACAGACTGAGACGGGTGGTGGGAAGACTGTACGAGACCGTGTCTGACCTGGGAGGGACCTGGTGAATGTTTCCTGGCCTGATGCAGCCCCTCTTCTGGACAGCAACCCTGGGACCACCAGGGGCCTGGGTCAGGGTAGGCAAAGTCACTCACGAAGACTGCCCTGGAAGTACTGACCCACCAAAGGCGAGGTCTGGGCTTCTGAGGTGGGAGGCCACCCCTGACCACTGACTAAGGGGTCACCCTGAAACTGGTGACCTGGCAAGCCCAGAGGGGCAGTCTGGGAAGAGACCTTGATATGAACCACTCTTCCCTTGCACCACGGGCCGAAGGGAGGCAGCGGAGCCCTGCGCATAGTGGTTGTGTGTGGACAAGGCCACTGACACCATCAAGCATAGGAGAGAGAAGCCAGACCATGACCAGGGTTCCCTGGGGCTCGCAAGGGGGCTGCCGTCCCTCCTCACCACGACTGGGCTAAAACGGGCCCAAGGGAGATCACTTGTGAGATAGCATGTCTGCTTTCCAAGAATCTGCTGGCAAAACCTGACACTTGCCCCTAGCCGGCTTGGTTCAGTGGATAGATAGAACGTGGGCCTGCGGACTGAAGGGTCGTGGGTTTGATTCCGGTCAAGGGCGTATGCCTGGGTTGCGGGCTCGATCCCCAGTAGGGGGCGTGCAGGAGGCAGCCAATAAATGATTCTCTTTCATCATGGATGTTTCTATCTCTCTCTCCCTCTCCCCTCCTCTCTGAAATCAATAAAAATATATTTAAAAAACAAACAAACAAACAAACAAAAACCCTGACACTTCCCTCAGTCTGCGAACACTGCAGCCCAGGCCCCACTGTGGAGGGGGCGGAGAGAGCGCAGGCACAGGAGGGTGGAGCCCACCTCCGCCGTATACTATCTGTGTGACCTGGGCACGGCACTCCACCTGGGTCTCTGAGCTTTATCTGTACATCAATACCTGCTACAAGGATGAAGTAAGATCAAGGCACACAACCAACGATTATTCCTTCTTTCCTCCCTTGTTTTTCTTTTTGCCTGAATTGAATTTGTTATCTACTGGAAATTTAGTTCCCCAAAGAGCAAGCCACTGCATCCTAATGCCAGAAGCGCCATTAACTCAAGGGCAACCACAGCAAGACGGTCTGCAAGGCTCACGCACGGAAGGAAACACGACCTTTCACGTTATGCAAACCCACACAGATGCTCTAGTGATCTGTATAGTCTGGGGCAAGCTGGCTCGGCTGTGGTTGAACCAGAAAGCAGGCTACCGCATTCACTGTTGGGATGGGCAGAGGGGACATGGAGGAACAACGGAACAAGAACTTCCCGTAGACATCTGCATGTCTAAGTCTCCAGTCTTTTCATTTGTACCTCACATAATGACTGCATCTAAATTACTCTAGTGGCTCCAACTCAGATGGGTAGTTTCTTCAGGAAGGGCTCATGGAGAGCTGATGTTCTGGCCTGCATGGGTTCCGGGGCAAGGTATGTAGTTCTACTAGAGCTGGACTTGGTGAAGGTGGTGATGCCCTCATCACCCGGGGGGTTGGGGGGCGTAGGGGAGTGGGCAATGACATGTGCCTCATCCTCTAATCATTCAAGATAACCGACAGGTTTACATATTGTGCCTCTGGCCTTAGGAAGAAACCTCTCCAGTGGACTGGGGACCCTAGGTCTGACATGGCTGCTTTCATCCCATAAACTACATCCTGACATCTGCTGCTGGGCCACCAAGCCTGATGTTGTGACCTCCTGGCAACTCAGAAACTCCAGGGTGAATGGAGGCTACTTGACAAGCTGGGGAAATCTACACCCAGTCAAAGTGGACAGTCCATTTCCAAGTTCCCCAAGCCATTACATATCCTTATGGCACTTACATAAGGACTGTGGTATTAGGAATATATGTCCCTCCACGCCCCCTTCTTCCCATCCCATCAGTGAATGCGGTAGCTTGCTTTTCAGGTCAACTACAGCTGAGCCAGCTTGCCCCAGGCTGTAAAGATCACTAGAGTGTCTGTGTGGGTTTGCATATGGATGTGAAGCATTTGGCACTGTACTTGGCAAAGACAGTTACTGATGGCAATATGGTCCCCTCTACCACCAATGCCTTCACACCTCAGGGGCAGGATCCCCCTTCAATCAAAGTCCTTGGGGGCCTCTTCAACTTCATTCAATCCATTCTGCACTTACTGAGCACCTACTATATGCCAAGCCCCCAGTAGAGAATAAGAACGTTGACTAAGGAATGAGAGTATCAGAGAATGGCAATAACCTGAAGTCATTAAAAACCATCTTGATGAGTGTAAACATGACAAAATACATGTACTAAAAAATGCCAAGTAGAAAATCATACAAAAAATTTGTCTATGACTCTGCACAGAATAACATTTTGAACACTCCACTCTAAACACATAGACAGAGTCTCTGTTTGTCTGTGGCTGGCAGGACGCAGGGTTCCTGCCTTCCTTCCACTTGTCTATTATGCTGTTGTCCTGGCTTTCTATAATAAGCATGTACTGACTTTATCATCTGAGATCAACTTTCAGAAATTGGTAAATACAAAAGTGAGAAGGCAGATCTTATTACGATGTTCAAAAATAATTAGTAATTATGAATGAATAATTCATTATTCCGTGGATGCCAATGAACACACTGGTAAATGAGTCCACAGCATATGTCTACCTGATGTACTGATGAAATTCCTTATGTGCAATTTACACAACAGTATCCTCTTAATTAGTGCTGGGGATGGTGGCAAGTGACGGTTTCTTGTGCATTCAGATGCATCACGATGGAATAGTCAATGCAGCAAACCTTTACCATCCAATTCCCACCCACATGCCGATGACTCCCCTGGCGATGCTTCTGACCAAGTCAGACTTGCATACTCAAGAAGCTAGTGGAGGTCCCACTGGCATCTCTCGGCCAAGACACCCTACACTCATGTTTCCTCCACCAGATTCCAACTCTTCTTCTACCCTGAGTCATCTCTGACCTCTCTCTCCACACTGAAGTCTAATGTCCATGTCCTTCTCCTAGCTTGGACAATGCTCTTTTTTTTTTTGCTGTGTGTGTGTGTGTGTGTGTGTGTGTGTTGAAACCTCAGCCCTAATCAGTTTCTTTTTATCACAGCAACACCTCCTCACTGCACCCCCAACCCCAGCCTCCAAAGGCGCTACTGCTGACAGCATGAAATCCGTGCTCTTTAAAGGGGTCCAAAGGCACCCATCTACCCAGCTTCTTGAACCTCACCCTCTGACACCACTTAACTGCTGGCACCTCTCTGCACATGCCTTTCTACTTTGATCATATTCATTTAGTAACCTCCCCCCGCCCCGGGCCCTCCTCTTCCAAGCCTCCTGCAGGTCTCCACTCCTAAAGGGACGACACTGTACTTTGTACATACACAGTATGTGGTCCTGCCATGTGGTCCTCATGGGACTGCAAGCTACTTGAGGACGGAGACCATATCGTATTCATTGATACCCCCAAAGCACAGCACTGTGCCTGGTACACAGTAGACACCCATTTGTTGAAATGGAAGTAATGACATTAGAATACTAAGGACCACTAAAGAACAATGTACCTTGTAGACAGAGAGCAGCTAATTCCACAGCCGTCTCATATGGGCATTTCAATCTTGAAAAAAAAAAAAAAAAGAAAGAAATTAATTCTGTACATGGACTTTAATACTCCTAACTATACAAAATGTCATTCAAGTCATTGGTCAGAAGGTAATGATCTTTAGGTCATAATTCTTGATCTCTGGTTTCTAGTTCTGCTGTCCACATTAAATAATGCAACCAAGCTGACTTGCATTACATACTTCCCAAAGTCAGTTCTCATCATAGGGTGAAAGAATCCAATCTAGGTCTAGGTTCTATCAACCCTGTGGGCAATTTTAGCAAGTTTCACAAAAAAAGGGGGGGGGGAGTTTGGGAAATACAATGAGAAGCCTTCCCTTTGGCTTATTATTTTTAAACTTATTTTATCTTGATATAGTACATGCACCTTTCCAAGCTGCCTTAAATCCTTCTGGAAACGAGGTCATAATATTAAAAGTAAGCAGACAGACACAGTATCTTACAGTGCCAGGACAGCTGGATACACTCAAGCTTTCTCATAAGTATAACTGAGATTGAGCCATAGACAGGTATTACTGCAAATCAGGATCTCATTCGTATTTCACATGACACATTTAGTTAGAAAAATAATAATGACGTACATTGGTATAGCACTTCATAGTTTTCAAAGCCTTTCATCTATATTATCCCATTTGGTCAATGCACGGAGTTTGTAAATCCCTAAGACGTGTGTTGCCAGTGCTCCCCATCCGCCATTTGGAGATGAGGTGCTGAGTGCAAGATTGCCTTGCCCAAGGTCATCCAGCCAGTAGGGGGCAGTGCTGGAACCAGAACATCCACCTGCTTTGAAGTACAATCAGTACATCAGGCTGAAGTGCATGGAAACTGCAAAGTACTATACAAATGCAGGATGTCGGCCATTGGTATTTTTCCAAACTGAGGACATTTACTAGAGTCGAGAGGCCTTCAGGATGAGGAGCACGGTATGGAGAAAGGGGGAGGGAGGTCAAAATACACACACACTCATAATACACACATCAATCAAAGATCTGTATTGCATGGCTGAGGAAGGCAAATGTATACACTGTACAATCTACGTGTTCTATAGCGTATGTTCTACAAAGGATTTTATAGCAGGTATTCTATGGAGGGTTTGCAAATTCAGAAATCGCATTTTTAATTCCCTCCGGATTACATTCAAAATCAAAATGTATTCTTGTCAATATCAGGTGTTGCGTTTTAGATTCAGTAGAGTCTTAAAAGTTTTTCATGTACAAGAAAATAGTCAGTACTTGGGCTGAACAATGACACCGCTGTAAGAGCTCGGACTGTAAATCTCGTATCTTTAAAACAGATTAACACTGCATGTAAAATCAACCAGGTCAGTGCCCATGCGCCTCATCCTCAACAATCACCGTGCAGCCAGAGGCCTAGTGTTTAAAAACCACGTTTAAGAGGGGCAAAGGAAATGAGATGAGATGTCTAAACCTCCTTCTATCAGAATCAGGACATTACCTCTTTATGTTATCTGATGCCGATGGTGATGAATGAAACTTTTTGAGTGTCCAAATACTTGTAAGTGTATACATACTAATAACGTATCTTGCTTGCAAATACGACAAAAGCCATTATGAATGGGGCAGTGATGTGATCAGGGAGAGAATAATTCCCAAATACACATCACTTAAGATATTAAATGCTCTTGGAAATGCTTCAAGCCATAGAGTAACCATTTAAAATAAGATGATGACAGTGATACAAGTATTAGACTCACTTTACAATGCCTGGTGTACTTTTTTTTTTGAATTTTGAAAAGGGAACAAGGGTAAGAGAGTTAAAAAAAAAACAAAACAAAAAACAGTGAGTCATTTAGAAATATACTATATGATCTATCCTGGTTTTAGGAGTTAGAATAAAAATGTACTTACTTTCCTGAAAGAATGTCATGCCTGAGTTGTAAAACAAACAGGTACCTGACAAACATATACAAAAGTCAACAGAGGATCACTCTTTCCCACTCGATCCCGACTGCCCAGCATGAACCCGCCCGGCACGCAACCCCAAATTCTGCATTGTAAGGAGGGAGTCCAACTCCAACGGGAACTGTGGTGGAAGCATCTCCTCCCGAGTCTGCAAGAAGGCATCCCAGAACCTAACTAGGAAGGTGAGTGCGTGTAGGAACTCGCAAGATACTTGGAGGATGGAACATGGGACACGGCAGGGTCCAATGACGGCCGCCACGCCCCCCTCCGTGTCCCGGGAGAGCGCCAAGCACTGCACGCGGCGCTCATACACAGCAGGCATGCGACGTGTCCAATCACACGGGCAGGTGGAGCCACCGTGTGGGGCCCTCAGCCAGCCCCACCAGGGAGTCCAGAAAAGGCTGCATCTGACTGTATCAACGAGTTTACAGATGACTGTCGTTAGCAGCTGCGTAAGACTTTTTTCCTAATGCAGTTTAACTGCAAACTCCATCTTTTAAAAAACTGTGTACACACACACACACACACAGAACAAAATTCAAAAATCCTGGAACTAAACTGCAGCTGCTGTTACAGGAGTAATAAAAAATGGGAAAGCAAATAACACAAGTAGGGTTCACTTAAGTAAAAAAAACTAAGTGTCTTGGCCTAAACAAGTAGTTTCTTACCAGATGCATGTGAGCATCGGAAGCACTGTAGAGAGCTTTGTAAAAACCAAAAGGCTGCCCACGGTCCCCACTCCATACCAAGGGAGTCAGAGTCCCCAGGAATCTGATTTGCTCAAAAGCTTCCCACGTGTTTCTGATTCACACAACCCTGGTTCAGAACCGCTGGCTTTGATGACAGCTAGGAGCAGCATGTTTCATAAAGGACTCGGAAGGAAAATACTGGAATAATTTAATTTGTTTGAACTTTGAAAACAATGCCGATAGTCACTCTCCATGGCATGGATATAAGACAATGTGGGTGACCCAGAAATCAACGGGGGAGAGGGGGCCTGAAGGTTCTATTCCAGAATGTTCCTGCCTGTGACAAGTGCTTAACCACCACTGAACTGAGTATTCCCACCAAGGAGGACAGTGTGACATGGCCCGAACTTCCAATTCCTACAGGAAAACCTAACTCCAGGAGCCCCGTAGGCCTCTCCGAAGGGGAGAGGGGGGTGAAGGGTGATAAGCAGTCTTTAAAGTGCTGCTTAGGTGGTTATCTCCAAGCTAGTGATACCCAGCACCGGACTACCCAGCACCACTACTGTCCATCACAGACAATGACAAGGAGGTTCTGGGGACATCGGGCAGGACTGGGCAGAGAATCTCACTGATAAAAGGGTGGCTGGAGGGAAATGCCACACCTAAAATGTTTTAGGTCTCTTTTGCTTCAACGCTGTTTCTGAAGTCGGGTAGACATAAAAGAAATCCAGTGGGGATGAAAGATAACATAACGAGATTCTAACAACGTTGGCATTGTAACAACCAAGGGAATATTTTGCAGTCCCTTAAGAGAAAATAAGATAGCAATTTTGGACTGAGAAAGGCTCTTCCAATCCCTGCTTTCCCTTTTCTTACTGGACACAAAAATGAAGTGCCACAGAACAACTAACCAAATCACCCAAGGTCAACCAAACAAAAATGTGAGAAGAAAACAAATCTTTGCACGCTGGCTCATGAAGAAAAAGGTCAAATTAAGCAAAGTGTGGATTTTCAACAGAATACAGAGATAAGCACAGGCAAAGTGCTCATACCTCTTGCTCAGAATGTAAGGGCAGCAGAGGGAGGAGGAGGCAAACCCACAGTTTAGGAGACCCATAAACTACACGTGAGGCAAGTGCTATGAGGGCGGATTTTGTTCTGCATTTTGTCCTACCTTGTAAACTCTTCACGAAGGTTGTTCGGTTCTGAAGAATAGTATTTAACTCGAAAGTGCAAAGCATAAGCAGGTCCAACTAAACATTTGGAGATGGAAGGTTGAAGAAGATCGCGGAGTGGACAAAAGGAAAAACACATTCAGTTAACACATTCAGCACCACACTGGGAGGGCACACGAAGCTAGTAAGTTCTTTTCCATCCTAGGCTGGAAAACTAAAAAGAATCATGGCAGCAAAGGTGGTTTCCCTGCTGGAGGGAAACAATGATCATCTAGAGCAGTGGTTCTCAACCTTTTTAATGCCACGACCCTTTAATACAGTTCCTCATGTTGTGGTGACCCCCAACCATAAAGTTATCTTCGTTGCTACCTCATAACTGTAATTTTGCTACTGTTAATGAATCGTAACGTAAATCTCTGTGTTTTCCGATGGTACAGCAGCGGTTCTCAACCTGTGGGTCGCGACCCACAGGTTCAGAACCGGTAGCAGTGTCGCCTAAAACCATCGGAAAACACAGATACTTACATTACGATTCATTAACAGTAGCAAAATTAGTTATGAAGCAGCAACGAAAATAATTTTATGGTTGGGGGTCACCACAACATGAGGAACTGTATTAAAGGGTCGTGGCATTGGAAAGGTTGAGAACCACTGATCTAGAGCAAGCAGGTCAAACTCATGGCCCACGGGCCGCATGCCTCGTTTATTTGGCCCATGTTAGCCTTTGAGTTTGACATGCTTGATCTAGAGCAGTGGTTGGCAAACTCATTAGTCAACAGAGCGGCAAACCGCGGCTCGCGAGCCGCAGTTTGCCGACCACTGATCTAGAGGAATTACTAAGAGCTGACATTTCATTCTCCCCACTGATTGCCATGATGCTTCACACGGATATTAACTTTTTACAAAATACTAATGGGCTAAAGAAAAGTGACACATAAACAACCACGTGTTCTGTAATCTAAACACCACACCTTAAAGCATGGAATTTTAAAAAATGACCCATGCATTCACAACACTGAATAAATGTGGTAGGTACCACACTGGTAACACCAGAGCTGGGCCTGACTCACAGAGCCCTCCGGCGCCCCATTTTCTGAGTCTCCTCTATCACTCATTAGAAAGGACTGTGACAATGTCAGGTCCTGCCTCTGAACAGCAGATGAGTCGGATCTCACTGGCAGGGGTGTATGACTTCAAATGAGAGCATAGTCTGTTTTTTTAATATCTACTAAAGACTCTTGATCAAATTTTAAACTCGAACACGTGGCCAGAAATTTTAACTCCTCAATTTTTAATTAAGAAATTTAAAATGATCAGCTTAAAATGGAATCTTTTTAAATAACAGTTCCCAAGTTCTAGAGAAAACAGAACACCTCAAAACACTGGCAAAGGAGTTTACTTTCCCAATAAAAGAAATAGATGAGTAGGCCAAATGCGGCTTACTTACTTTTCATCTGCTTTTTAATGGGTTTGGAATGATCCAGCCAGTGCTGAAAGAAAAAAAAAGTGTTTCTTTAGGAATAGTGCATCAGCTAGAGTATACTAGTACAGACCCGAGTTACCCTCCTCTACTACCCATAGTAATTCTACCCGTAAAAACCAGAGGCTGGACCAGATCACGCGTTCTTGGGCTGGGGATCTGCAAACTGCTTGGGAAGGTATAAAAAGACAATCTACTATGCACATAGTGAATTTTTTGCTGGGGAAAGGGCCCATAGTTTCCAGAAGCTTTTCCAAAGAGGAGCCTGAAAAAACTTAAAACCCTTTAACTAACTGGTCTGTGAAGTCCCTTCTCGCCAGTGGAACCAACGGCCTCTTCCTTCTGAGTTCCTCAAGTTACAATCAATCTTCCCCAATTATTCCAAGTCTATTAATCTGGTAAAGACTACAAACTGCACTGCTGAGACTCCCTGATCATACTCTGGTCTTGTCGTTGTTGCCCTAAACTCTACAATTATAAAACCTAGCTCTAGCAGATTTTGCTCAGTGGTTAGAGCATCGGCCTGTGGACCCAAGGGTTCTGGGTTTGATTCCTAGTCGAGGGCACATGCCTCAGTTGTAGGCTCAATCCCCCGAGCTGGTCCAGGTGTGTGTGGGAGGCAACCAATTGATGTGTCTCTCTCACATCGATGTTTCTCTCTCTCTCTCTCTCTCCCCCACACACACCCCCTTCCCCCTTCCACTTTAAAATTGTAAAACCATAATTCATGACCCCTTTATTCTTTTTCCAGGGGGATGACCCACAATGAAGATGGGAAGACAGGCAGGGACTTGCCTGAGAAACTTGCTCTGGTCAATGAAGGCAATTCAACGTCCTCTAGTTTTTACCAGAACAACCACTTCAGTCTTACCCATCAAGGCAATGACAAAACCATTACCGCACAGAGAAGTTTTCTATAACATCGAAGTTCTTGAGGCTGCAGTCCCAATGAGCCTCGAAAGCTTAACCTCCATGGAAATGGGCCTTTTTGGAATGCAACACTGTGAGCCCCTCGGTGGGAACTAAGCCCCGGTGGGCAGGGCCGTCGGTTCACGTCATTTCTGTGAAGAGCGTGGCACTCAGCCGACCCTTATTAGATTCTCGAGACATCAGTGAACGTCCAACATATTTTAAGTGAGGCAAACTTTCCCCATCACTTTCCGTAAACTGGATGCACACTGTTAAGAGCATCAGCTGGAAGGACACAGCCAGAGTGTGTTTCTCACTAGCTGTTCAGAACCAGAGGCCATTCTGCCCATTGTCAATAGACTTCCAGAGGCAATCTGAACTGGGCACATTCTAACAATGAGCAAGGACAGGGCTAAATTAGCACTGTGTGTACTCTACCCCTCACCAGAGAGCCCATTAGGGCTGTGTGGGAGGAGCGGGATAAGGAAACACAAAAGCAAATATCAGATGAATTATAATACAATAAGCCGTGAGCAGTGCAGTGGGAGAACGTGGGCTTCTGTCATCTGCACTCCCCTCTCCACTCCCCGGCTCAGCAACCGTGTCACCAAAGCAGATCACCGCAGCCGGATGCTATCTCACAGGCACATGTTCAGGATGCTTTCTCTCATTGTGCACGGCTTTGAATTGGAAATGACCTAAATGCCCACCAACAAAGAAGGATTTTTTAAAAAATGGCTCATCCATATAATGAAATACTATTTTGCCTTTCAATCTGATGTGGGCCTGTAGTTACTGATGTGGCAAGAGACCCACAGCAATGTCAGATTAAAACAATCAGGCCCCATTTATACAAAATTAGTATTTTCTGTCAAGCTATGTCCAGAAAGATTTCGAGGGGTTATTTTTGGATACGGGGGTTGAATACTGTTTACTCTTTTCTTTTTTTGACTCTGAAGAATTTTTTTTTTTACTTTTACCAAGAAGATTATTTTCCTGGGGGTGGGCTGGGTGGACACTTGCATTATTCTTTCATTGGTCATTTGCCTCTCGGGCAGTTTTTGATGATCCATTTGCCTCATTAGAAGTAGGTCTCGCTGCTGCCCTCAACCAGGCAGAAAATCCTGGACTTGGCCCCGGGGAGGAGAGCAGATACAGACTTGATGAAAGTATCATCATATGTATTTTCCTGCCAAAGTAAGTATCATGCGAATGGCTATGACTAAAGCTGTTCTTCTCCCTTTCAAATGAATTCATCATTACCAGGCCAAGGAAGTTGTCCCTGCAACCAGCCTCCTAAGCTTATTAGCCCAGAGGCTCCGAGCTTAAAGGAGCGTTGCCCCATTTCTTTCCAATCTCAAGTCTCCTTATCACATTTTGGACAAAACAAGTGTAAGCCCACTATTCCTCTATTATCCAACCCTAACCTTGATCCAAGTCCAGCCTGTTTCCTTAGGTGTGGTTTTCCCCTGGTTGAGCGTTACACTCACAAATACCCAGTTCCCACCCAAGATTCATGAAACAGAATCTCAGAGCATGCGTGTTTTTCGAAGGTGCCCAGTGTGCCCATTAAATACTTAGGGCTTAAGTCCTCCCACATCCTCTCCTGCCCAGGAAGGAATGGGTCCGAATGACCTTGGGGATCATGACACACCCATGGCCCCTTCTGAAAACTGCTCTCTGAGCTCTGCAAAATCTCAGTTTCACAGTTTACCGGCCAACCGTCTGCAGCCGGCGTTAACTCAGACAGATCATGGCTAGATGCCTCTACTGGACAGCAGGCTGCTTTTCCCTCTGGCCACACTGCTAAAGGAGCTCCCTTATCCATGCAGGCTGGCCTCCATCCTTCCTGCCCAGCAGCCGCCTGGAGCCCTGCCCAGAGCAGGACCTGCCAGGATGGAGGCCTGTGAAAAGTCTGGGGCTTGCTAAGCTGGGAGAGGCATCAGAAACAGCTCCCTTTTTAAAGCTCCTTGACCCTGTGGCGTTCAGACGCGATTAGAAACCCAGTCACCATCCTAAAATGACAGATGATAAAACCTATATTGTATCCAACCAGTTCAAAGTGACCTAACTTTCTTCTTAGCGGCGGGAGCTAACCAGACTCTGATCACTGGTACTTTATCCCACAAAACCACCTCTTAACAAACACCCGGCACTAAGGCCCTACGTGGCATTTAGTAAATCAATCCTGGGTTTGGTTCGGAGGCCTGTAGCAGCAGGACCTGTCTCAGATGTTCACCTGCATCCTGGCTAAACACATCCAGGCTGCCTGTCAGCAAAGGCCCCGGCAACTGGCTCCAGTCCTCTTAACAGACGATTAAAGCCTCACTGGAAACAGAAAGGTGCATTTCTGAGCTCAAAGGGCAAGACATTGAACTCAAAAACTCTAACGGGTATTAGAAAGGGGTTTTTTTTATCTGAATTTCTCACCCAAGTCTCATCCAAGGGCAACCCTTCCCATAAATCCTGATGTGAGATGACCTGCCGAAGCCCATCTGCTCTAACTGTGCACCAGTACTGGCTATGACCCGCGTGCGGCTGGTTGTAGGATGTCACTGTGATTGGCACCTGGAATGTGTGTGGGCTTGGCGGGGATGTCTGTGAGACAGAGCCCTTAACCTGCGGGATCTGAAGCAACTTCCAGGCAGACAGTGTCAGAATTCATTGTTTGGTGGTGTTGGAAGAAAACAAAACACATTGGGCCCTATCACATCCATTTCTTCCTTAGGCCTCAGAGCCGATGAAGGTGGCTAGGTGGCAGTGGAGAAGGCGCAGGAGGTGCCCAGGATCACAGCGCTAACGAGGAGGAGGACGCAGGAGCCAGCTCTGGGTCTCCATACCACACGCAGCTTCAAGTGCCTTCTCCGTCCATGGGAAGGATCTCTCCTCCTGCTCACCATTCACACCAGCTACTTGAGGTTTCCTGGGGGATTTGTCCACGTCAGCTGCAGAGACCCCTTTATCAACAGCTTTGCATTCAGTGCCAATATTTGCACCGGGGCAGGAGAAGACTCGCCCTGCCCTGCTGGCATTCAGAAACAGGCTGCGCCATTTCTGGAGCTGCTTCACATGTACCTGTACTAAAATGAAGGAGGCACATCACATTCCAGGGCCCAGCTCTGCCACCCACCGGGTTGTGTGGCTATGAGCAAGGGCCCCCCTGAGCCTCGGTGTCCTCCTCTGTGCACGGAGCTAGCCCCTGGCACCCTGAAGAATCAGCTGAGTGTCCATGGAAACTATACTGAACCATTCAGATAGAAGGATAGTGACTAACCCCGCTCTTAGTGCTTATACTCCCCCTCTTCCCCTCCAAGTACATCGGGAGCAGTAGGGGTCGCTCTGTGGTTTCCTGAACACAAACCAGTCCTCCCTGCCATTTTGTCAGGTGCTGGGGACATTTGCCACCAGAAGGTGGCAAATGCGATGACAATCACCAGCGATGACACACTCTCACCCTTACCTTGCAGCGTTGGGTCCCTCATCACCCATCTACCCAATTCCACACTACAAAGACCAGAGGAAAAACATCTCCCAAGGCTTGAGAGAAAGGCCCAAATCACCTTTTCTGCTCTTCCTGCTGTAACACTTACCACCTTAAAACGTCCCCCTTATATGTTGGGAGGGGCTGAGGAATGGACTGACAATGGCCACACCTGTGGAACACCTGCCCCGGTGATGCGCAGGGCTGCTCCTGCTTGATGAGGAGGTTATTATCCCTCAAATCCCGGCTGCTCCTCTGCTGGCAGTCCTCTCGTCCTCTGTGGCCCACCCCATGTCCACCCTCCCCCTGGGACACCTTGTTTATCTCATCCGTGATGCTTAGGCAGCCAGTCTCTAGGCTCCCCAAGTGGAGGACTGAACCACTCTACTCCAAGGACCACCTGTCTGGCTCCCTCACCAGAATGTGGCAGCAGCGACAGGGTCCAGCTCGCCTCTCCACTATGGAGCTTGGCATTGAGTAAGCTCCAAGTCAAAGTCTGCTCAATGGCTATTGACGGAACATTCTCTTTCAGTGTGTGTGTGTGTGTGTGTGTGTGTGTGTGTGTGTGTGTGTGTGTGTGACGTTACCATGTGCAATGGAAGGAAAGTGCTGGGCTTTGGAAGAAGGCCAGGTTCTGAGTGGTACCTCTGTCCCTTACTTTAACTTTTACAAGTTAAAGTGTCTCTGAGCCTCAGCGTCATCATTTGTAACATGGGTCTGTGCCCTGGTCAGCTGAACAGATCAGTGACGAAGAATGTTAGACATGAATTACGTAAAGCCTTTAGTTGCCTCAATCAGAGGGGGTGGAGGTGGGCACCTCAGTAAACAGCAGCTGTGAGAAAGCTGGGGGGTGCAGGCTCTCCCAAGAAAGCTTTGATATGCAAAATCAGAACCCTTGCCCCTGCTTGGAGCTGTTTAAAAGTGAGGTCTACTGAGAGGATTCCCAGGTGGACTTCCTGCTTTGATATGGGAAAGGAAACAGGAGGCTCCAGCCCCAACAGCTAAAAATAGGAGATGCCAATAGACTCTGACCTTGCTGCAGGGCTGGGCAGGGCACTATGGAAACCAGGCTTGGCTCTGCAGGGAGCTGGGCTCGGAGCTGGTGACTTACTCAGGGGCTGTGCCAAGAGCTCTGCCCGGGCCAGCCCTCTGGTTTGCATGTCAGGGGCTGGGAGGGGGTGTCGATCCTTGCAGGAGCTTCAGTTATGGAGCAATAAGCCAGGTGCCCATTTGTTATCCCACTGTCCCCAGAAACACACCCGCCCTCACATCCAGTCACCTGCCACCAACTGCCTTGTCCCAGGTTCTCAGAAAAATCAATGATACCCCGGAAGCCGAAGGGCTCTTGTCTAGATTGCTAAGGGTTCGCCCCCAGGTGAGACAGCCTGCAGGTCCCAGCTAACCTCAGCCTGTCACCTCTGGGGCTGGGATGACTTCTGGTCCCCTTCAGAATGCCCAGCTGGGGAGAGGAAACCCACACCCATGTCCGATTACAAAACCGCGTCTGTTCCCTTAGTTCACAAAACCCCTCAACTTCCCTGTGACACAGATGTCACCACAGTGACGAAGCCCGAGGCTCGAGAGCACTTGAACCTGAAATCGTAAAAACCGGGCTTGAGTCAAGCCGGGCTTCTCCCTGAGTGACTTGCCAAGGTCTAAGAGGCTTTGGGTTCACCACTGAGAATGGGGCGGGGAACGTTTTTTTCTGCCAAGGGCCATGTGGATATTTATAACATCATTCGCTGGCCATACGAAATTACTAACTTAAAAACTAGCCTGCTATATTTGGTCAAATATTTAATGAACTCGCACCTAATGCCTTGGCAAGGCCAGACCAGATGATTTCTCGGGCCTTATATGGCTCACGGGCCGGATGTTCCCCACCTCGGATCTAGAAGATGGAAATACGTGGCTCCTAACATCTCTCCTGGGTCTAACGACTAGGGTTCTCAGGTTCTCTTGGCACAGCTCTCTAAGTCACCAAGATCCACCCAGCTAAGAAGAGGAAGTCCCAAGTCTTCGGACTAATCAGAAAGGCTTTGTTTATTTATATACACACATGAGAAGCCCAGCCCAACGAGCAAGCTGCCACAGAAGGCTAAGTGGAGGAAAGCCCTCTGAGAGCTCAGGACGTGCTCCGTGACGGAGTCGGAGGTCACCTGAGACGGTCTTGAAGGATGGCCAGAAGTTGAAATGGGGTGAGAAAGGGCATCCCAGGAGGGGAACCAGCACCAACAACAAAGGCAGTGAGTGCAGGCATGACCTGCACCCGGCCTAGAAGGAGCCCAGGTTAGAAATCACACCAATTAGCAGATGAGGACCTTGTACCTGCTTTTGTGGGGAAGGAAATCACATCCGTTCACACAGCGGGATCCTGGAAAGGCTTTAGGGCCTGCAGAAAGCTAGCATCTGTAGGTGTCTGACCTGGGAAGGAAGCCTGGATCCCGCTGTGAACACACCTCCTGCCGCACGGTGACAGGGCACTGGTGGATGGAACAGCTGGCAGCCAAGTGAGCAGACTTGGCTTTCGAAATGGAGTTGCATCTTTGACTTTCTGGGAATCCGAGTGGCTGGAGAGGGGTCATCTGGGGAGGAGGTCGTGCCACCAGGGCAATGGGTACTTGGCTTTAATGGAAGAAATGAGAGAGATTGCCTCCCTTCTAATTAAGAAAAGATTTGTGGGGCAGATGTGCCTGCCTCCTCTTTAGACTCGGAACCACTGAATGTTAGAACTGGAAGAGCTTTTGGGAGAATAGGTCCAAGAAACCCATTTTACAGATAAGGAAACTGAGAACAAAGAAGACTTGTCTAAAACCCGCCAAATGAGTCAGGGGCAGAGCCAGATACAAGGCCCAGGTGTGACTGCTAGCCCAGGGCCACAGATATGATGAAGTCAAAACCACCACACAGTATTCCACAGGTTAAAGACACAGGAGAAGGCAGGATGGAGAAGAGTTTCAGGGAAGAGGAGAGCTGAGGAGTGTCAGGTGCTGGGGACAGAACTCAGGAAGAAGCAGCTGGAAATGGAACTGTCCTTGTAGGTTTTGGAAAAAACCGCTGGAGAAACAGGCTACTCCCTAAGACAAAATGGCAGGGAGGACTGGTTTGTGTTCAGGGAAAGAAAACCAGTTATTTGAGCTAAATGAGCTCAGTCTTCTCAGGAGGAGGTAAGGCCAACTTTGAGGTTTTGTGGGGACTGGATTACATGTCTGTGATCAAGATTTAGAAGGGGAACTGTGGGGCACATAGGAGTCCATTGGGATCCTGGCAGGTGTGTCTCAGTTGGTTAGAGTGTTAGCCCGTGCACTGAAAGGTCATTGGTTCAATTCCCGGGTCAGGGCACATGCCCTGGTTGTGAGTGCAAATCCCGGTTGGGTGTGTGCAGGAGGCAACCAATTAATGTTTCTCTCTCCCTCTCTCTCTCTCTCTCTAAAAAAAGGAAAAAGTCGAAAACCATATTTGGGGGTGGAAAAGAGTCCATGAGGGGCTAATGAGGCTCCAGAAGGAGCTCGGGGGTTTGGACTTCTCTGAAACTGTGATCTATGCTGGTGCCAACAGGTGCCAACAGGCACAGCCGTGACTCTCCAGCAATGCTTGGCAACTGGGAGAAGCAGCAGAGCAAACAGATGGGCCTGAATGTCAAGGGGGGTTCCAGGGACAGTCATGGGGACAGGAGAATCAAAGGGCACAAGAGGACACAGGTGAGACCGCTGAGGCTTTGCCAAGCCTGCAAAAAGGCAAGGGCAGTGGGCGGCCGGGAGAGGGGAGAATGAGGTAGGAGGGGGTCGTCAAGGCCAAGGCCAGATGTAGAGGGCCTGGAAAGATAGAATCAAGGGAAGTGGTTCTGGAATGGGAGAACAACAGAATTCCAGATCTTGGAGTGGTGACAAGACCCAGAGTGCCTCTGGGTGAGGTTTGGTCAGATGAAGCTTCAATGAGGGGAAACAGTGTCCACAATGTTTGGAAGGATCAACGACTTGAATTCTGAGGTGGCCAGAGGCCTTGAGGGATGGGGAGAACATTGCTGAGGTCAGAGGGCAGGGAACTTAGCAGGAAGGTGGAACGAGAAGGGCTGGTCTGCCCCTCCCCGGGGCCCTGGTGAGCTGGAGTGAGAGTCTGCAGATGGGAAATGGAGAAGAATCGGGACCATTAGCTCAAAGAGATACTGTAACTAGGATAGACTGAAGTCCTGATTCCCTGTATCATCTGCACACTCAGCATCACACTAACAGTCTCAGGCAGACCCAACTTCCAGGCATCAATTTTGAACATCTTCACTTTACAACTGTCATAGGGGGCTCCCAAATGTAATAAAAGTGTCTTTCAGGTAGAAAGGCTTCACCACATATGAGGAGCTCCTGGTTTTTAGCTTAAACATCTCCTATCAGGAAACCCACCTTTTTTTCTTTTTAAAAAAATATACTTTCATTTATTTCAGAGAGGAAAGGAGAGGGAGGGAGAGCTAGAGACATCAATGAGAATCATTGATCCACTGCCTCCTGCACGCCCCCTACTGGGGATCGAGTCCACAGTCTGGGTATGTGCTCTTATAGGGAATCGAACCATGACCGCCTGTTTCATAGGTGGATGCTCAACCACTCAGCCATACAGCCTGAGCAGGGGACCCACCTTTTCATACACTACGATAGCACTGCCCCTTATCCTGTCTATCCCTTACTCTGCTTTATATTTCTTCACACTTATTACTACCTGTCATCTTATATTTGTGTTCACTGCTTTATCCGAAGTGCTCAGAATGGGGCCCATGCATGAGAGGCACTCACTAAATATTTTTAGATTGTTGAATAAGTTACCTTCAAAACCCAAAGCTAGATTTTGTTGGGAGTCATTCCTGCTTTCTAAATGAGGGATTCTGAGCAGTGTGGAGTTCGCTCACGCCAGCCTCTCCACTGTGAACACTTCTGTCTCAGGCAAAGCAAGGGAAGTCTTTGCTGACCTAACACAACCTCCTGGAGCCTGCAAGATGGTTCTTGAGCAATGCCAAGACCTGCTCCGACGGCCCCACCCCGCGCTGGCTGGGGCTCAGCCCTGTTCACAGCACCTGCTCTCCACACCCAGCAAGTCTTCACCAGAAGATGGTGGTGCAACCCCTTCTGCTGGTTAAAAATAAAAGCAGCTCCACCGAAGAACTCCCACAATGTGTCTACCTACTCAAGAAATGCGCCCATACTGCATCTCTACACTTGGAAATGCTTCCCTCATGCATCCCTGTGCGAGAGATAAATGTTCCTTCCCGCTTCCTCTCCCGGTTATTGGCCACCTCAAGGGTGGGGAGCATCGTGGATGCATCTCACTGGAGCACCATCACCACCATCCCAATGCTCGTCATGGCAACAACATCACAGTTTCACTCCTATGTTTCTCTACCACGTTCTAGCCACTGTGGATCTGTGATTAGCAATGAAAAGCTGACCTGCCCTGAAGGGAATCAAAGGAACACATACCGCAACCTGGGCAGCATCGAGGAACTGGAGGCCGAAGTAGTCTGTTTCCACGAGGTCCAGGTGGTACACGATCTGATCAAACAGGTCCTGGCCTTTGGCATGTTTCTGGAAGCCAAGTGGGTAGATGAGGAGTTAGGACATGACAGCCAGGTAACAAACAAAAAGATTTTAAAACATCACTTTTCTCTGTGTTTTGCATATATGTATGCGACACAGGATGCAAAATTTTAAAGTTTTTAATTGGCTGTAGTATGATACAAACTCATGATTAAATCTAAAAAACAAACACGCAACAACAACAACAAAAAACACCCAAAAACCCACCAAACAAGGATGTTAGGGAACCAACACCTTGAAAATTGGTAAATAAAGCGGGGGGTGGGGGAACCAAACATTGATCCTGTCTTTATTGTAGCCCCCTAGGTAATCAAGGAGTAGATTACGCATATACAAGAATTAACTCAAAATGGATCAAAGACCTAAATGTAAGAGCTGAACGTATGAAACTCTCAGGATGAAACATAATAAAACATAGGCATGATTTTCATGACCTTGAACTAGGCAATGGTTTCTTAGATATGACACCACAAACATAAGCAGGAAAATAAAAAAAATAAACTGGACATCATCAAAATGTAAACCTTGGGTGCCTCAATGGACACAAAGACATCAAGAAAGTCCAAACACCCAGAATGAGAGAGTTTGCAAATCACATGTCTGATAAGGGCTTTCTATCTAGACTACAGGACTATTGCAATTCAATAATAAAAAGGCAAACACCCCATTACAGAATGAGCCAAGGATGGAGAAAGAGAGTTCTCCACAAGCCCATGAAACGGTGCTCAATGTGACTAGGGAAATGCAAATCAAAACCATGATGAGACCCCTCACTTGGATGGCTATCATCAAAAAGAGAACAAACCTTGGAGAACCTGGAACCCTCATAACTGCTGATAGGAATGAAAAATTGTGCAGCCACCTTGGGAAACAGCCTAAAAGGTCCTCAGATGGTAAACCATGGTGTCCATTTGACTCAGCAATTCCACTCCTAGGTATACCAGTATATTCAAAAAGCATGACAACATGATGTTCACACTGAAACTTGTACAAAAATCTTCAGAGCAGTGTTATTCATAATGGCCTCAAAGTGGAAGCAACCCAAATGTCTATTAACTGATGAATGGATAAATAAAATGTGGCCTTATGCCTAAAACAGAAACAGTATTTCACCCAAAAAAGGAATGAAGTTCTGACACATGCTACAACATGGATGGACCCTGGAAATTGAAAACTGAGTAGAAGAAGCCAGTTATGAAGGACCACATAGTATGTCAAATGTCCAGAACAGGTCAATTTAGAGACAGAAATTAGAGCAGGGTTTGCTTATGGCTGCAGCGTTTGTGGGGTGGCCACTCAGGTGAGTACAGTTGTTGTTTTTTGTGGGTGGGGGGGGTGAAAAGGGCGGGGGTTAATGAAATGTTCTAAGATTGATTGTGTTAACAGATGCATAACTCTAAGAATATACTAAAAGCCACTGGATTGTACACTCCAGACAGGTGAATTGCATTGTGTGTGAATCTCAATAAAGCTTTTGTAAATAGTATATGGGCAGAGTTTTTCATTTATTTCCAACAAATAAAGGAAGAAACAAAAAAACTGCAATATCTCAAATTTGCAACTTCTACCAAATGGTAGGCACTAAGCATTGGGTACCAGCGGATACTAGCATCCCAACAGGAGACATACCTCCCGTTACATACCTCCTGGTGAAGAACACCCCAACACCAGACATAGAATCTCGCTCCCCTGGCTTCTCCCCCCACAGCACTAGATCCAACTGCCAATGGCAGGAAATACAGAGCAATGTTCTAAACTATCAACTTTCGATAAGTAGACTAGAAAGGAAGAAGAAGCTGTGATTCCAATTACATAAAAATTATGTACACGTTGTTCGTGGATCATTTGATATAAACAGGAAATCTGCAAAAACTAGAATAGCTGTGTTCCACCGTGCCAATGATTCATTAGCAGGTTTCCTTGGGCTAAAACTAGTTAGAATACAGCTTGAGCAGCAGAACATAGCAAAAAGAATTGGACTGGGCCCAGCTGGTGTGGCTTAATGGTTGAGCATCAGCTTATGAACTAGGAGGTCACAGTTTGATTCCCAGTCAGGGTACATGCTCAGGTTGCAGGCTCAATCCCCAATGTGGGGCATGAAGGAGGCAGCCGATGAATGATTTTCTCTAGCATCATTGATGTTTCTCTCTCCCTTCTTTTCTGAAATAAAAAATATATATGAATTGGGCTGGGAGGGAGCAAGAGTCCCATGCTCTAGGCCCTGATGCACCACTAAAGGTGACCTGAAACCATTCATAATTCCCCCAAATCCTTGTGGCCATCCTGGGCTTCTCCTGCAGCTGCAAACTGGAAGTGATGCCCTGAATATACAGGGCCAAACGCAACTGGCCCCATAGCCAACCTCCTCCCACCATCCCCGTATGTAATTTTAACACACACCAAGTATGAACTGAAAAAACACAGTTCTGTACATGGCAAATGAGGGAGGTCAGCCCAGGTTTCCGTCTAGGTCATTCCAAGTCTTGCTTTTCTGATGTGTTTCTAAAATGGCTCTTACTTTAGAAAGAGCTCATGGTGGAGGCTGGGAAAAGAACCTGTCTCGGGGCGGTGAGTGCCTCTGCCAAGTCATATGGGCTCCTCTCCTGATAGACCCTCAGCTGGACTTAGAGGTGGCAGACAGAGGGCTGGTGGATAGGAAATCCATTTTTATTCACTTAGAAACACTTTCCCCCACCCAGATCCCTTCACCAAGCATGTTCTTTGGTCTCTTCTGCTGGAAGAGAGAATTCCCAATGGCCCTTTCCAGCTCTCAAAAGAAGCTGGTAAAAATGATGAGGGCTGAAATAGAGGGGCCCTCAGAACAGAGTCCCAGTGGGTTAGGGGTGGGACAAAGACAGCAGGGCCAAGGCCACAGCACTTGAACCCACCACTTCTCATTCCTCCCAGTCTGCAGGGTGGCCACTCTCAACACTGAGAAGTGTTGAGAAGGCTTCAGATAATGAACTCACCTGCACTGCCAGCCAGGACATCCCACCTGGAGCAGCCCCTAGAAGCCCACAAACTGTCATCTCAGGCTTAGCCCAAACATCCCCTCCTCAACAGCTTGCCCCCCACCAGGGCAAGAGGTGCCCACCCCCCCTTATCACAAGCACACTTATCACACTGCACCGCAGTTGCCTGTGCTCCTGTTACTGACTTCAGACTGAACACTCCCTGAGGGCAGGACCAGCCGTATTCATCTGAGCACCACCTCTCCACCATCCCAAAGCAGTGTCTGGTTGGCACACAGCAGTGCTCCGTAAATGTCTGTTTGCTGCACAGATGGAAGGATGGAAGGATGGATGGATGGATGGAAGAATGGAAGGATGGAAGGATGGAAGGATGGATGGATAGATGGATGGATGGATGGATGGATGGATGGATGGATGGATGGATGGCAGAATGGAAGGATGGATGGAAGGATGGAAGGATGGATGCAAGGATGCAAGGATGGATGGATGGATGGATGCAAGGATGGAAGGAGGGAAGGATGGATGGATGGATGGATGGATGGATGGATGGATGGAAGAATGGAAAGATGGATGGATGGAAGGAAGGATGGATGGTTGGATGGAAGGAAGGATAGATGGAAGGATGGATGGAAGGAAGGATGGATGGTTGGATGGAAGGAAGGATGGATGGAAGGATGGATGGATGGATGGAAGAATGGAAGGATGGATGGATGGGTAGATGAATAAGGGATGTGTATGGGGTCTGGGGCTAAGAAACAGGCCTTCCAGATGGGCCATGCACTAACAATAGACTGATATTTCACAAGCGGCAGGCCTAAAAATGAGAATACCCTCATTAAATCTTTTCAAATGAAGTATCCCAGGAACAAGCACCTAGGAAGGGTGCTCTACTTCCAAGGCTCTTTCCCTAAATACAGTTGTGTGGCTATTGTGTGAAGTGCTGTCTAGTGGTTACAATAGGTGATCCATTATCATGACAAGGCTAGAAGCCACTCCTTGTCAGCTCATCGTCAACTAGGTCTCCCCCTCTGTGACAATCCATTCATTCAACAAATATTTACCAATTGCTCATCAAATGCCAGCCATTATTCTAGGTATTGGCGTACACAGAGGTCACAAAGTCTGGAAGGGAGTAGCTACAGGAAGTCCTCACCAAGTAACTCCTTCCGGGAAAGCAAAGGCATCCAAACCTGGGGCAGCAATGCCAGTATCTCCCTGCCTTCCAAAGCAGAATATATAATACATAAAACCTTACTAAGTTCAGATAACCATTCTGGAATCCCACGATGCTCCATCTACTTTAAGACACATAGAGCAAGCTGTCCCCGAACACAGCAGGGTAGAGAGGGCTACCCTCCCGCCTTGAATCCACGTCACCTGGTTTTTCTTCCTCCCATCTCAACCCATCAACTTTTTAAAAAATTGATTTCAGATATAAAGGGAGAGGGAGAGAGAGATAGAAACATCAATGATGAGAGAGAATCATTAATTGGTTGCCTCCTGAACACCCCCTACTAGAAATCGAGCTCACAACCCAGGCATGTGCCCTGACTGGGAACCGAACCAGTGACCTCTCGGTTCCTGGATCGATGCTCAACTGCTAGCCACACCAGGTAGGGCTCAACCCATCACTTTTCACAAGGACCAACAACCAGTAGTTTTGAGTGGGGATGTCTCTCTGTAGCAGCTCCTTCAGATCTGACAGCAGCTAAAAATAACCCAAATCATGTGTAAAATACAAGTACTGAGTTGCCAGCTAAAGACTGGGTCAGGCAGGCAGCCAGCAGGGAAAGGTATGGACACTGTGATATCTTCGCTGGACAGTCAGTCAGAGGTGCCCGGCCATGCTCCTGATAAAGAAGACTGCTGGACAGCTGATGTCTAACTGTCCCCTCAAATATCCTGACCCTCTTAGATAAGAGGCGACTGGCAATGTCTTAACTGCAATGTTACAGGTCCTAGAAGAACAAAGAAGAAACAAGCCAATCCATCCAAGCCTCATTAGACTCCATAGCATAAGACATCAGGCATCACAGGCAGGTTTGAAAGGAGGAAATAGGCTGTGGGTGAGTGTGCCAGTCGAGCTATACATCCTAGTTGTGAACCAAAACAGAAGGCAGGACATCTGGGCAGTGAAATGATTTCAGTAGCCATCTCCTGGCAGGCACACGAGGCTCTCCGTGTTCCTCCTGGCTCCACATCCATCAGATGGCATGTCCCTCTGCATCGGACTTCAGAAAGGCTCCCTCTCTTTCATGGCTCTATCACCTATCAGGCCACATCACCGGCATGGACCATAGCAACAGCCCCAATCATCTCAGTCAAACTGACTCAGGATTTATCCTATGAAGAACACTATGAGTCCCAGACTGTTGCCCCATACATCAGGTCTCCCTCCTTCTACTGTCTATCTCCTAAAACCATCTTCCCCGTTTGCTGGAATGGTCTTCACACACACAAAGTGGCGCAGGGCTCTCTGTCTCCACTGCCATTGCTACTAAGTCATCCTAAACAAATATAAACGGTTTACTCCAGGATGTCATGAACACAAATATCTGAAATGACCAGATAAAGTTACCTTGAAATTTCATCATAAGTGAGAAAAACAATACCTCTGCCCGCCCCCCACTTCCATCCCTGGTTTCACTTTCTACGGTTTCAGTTACCACAGTCAATGGCAGCCCAAAAATATTAAATGGAAAATTTCGGAGATAAATTGTAAGTTTTAAACTGTATGCTGTTCTGAGTAGCGAGATGAAATCCCCTGGGACTCGACTCATGCCTCTGTCCAGAGGACCCACACTGTACACGCTCCCCACCTCTTCGTCCTATAGTGGCCACCTTGGTTATTTGACTGTCACAGCATCGTAGTGCTTGTGGTCAAGTCACCCTTATTGTACTAATGGACCCCAAGAGTTAAGAGTAATGGTGCTGGCGATTAGGACGTGCCTAAGAGGAGACATAAAGTGCTTCCCTGAAGTGAAACAGTGGAAGTTCTCAGCTTCAGGAAAGAAAACAAAATCATATGCTGAGGTTGCTAAGATCTATGGTAAGCATGAGTCTTCTATCCATGAAATTATGAAAAAAAAAATAAGCTAGTTTTGCTGTTGCACCTTAAACTGCAAAAGTTACAGCCTCAGTGCATGGTAAGTGTTTAGTTAAGATGGAAACGGTATTAAACGTGTGGATAGAAGAACAGAGCAGGAGCTCTGTCAGCAACCTGTGGTACCAGACAGCACTGAACCTCTCACCTACACAGAGACTTCAGCAAGGGGTCCCCTGAACCAAGTGACCACATTCCCATAACTTTTATTCCACTATATTCTAATTGGCCCATTTTATTATTATGAGCTGTGGTTGTTAACCTCTTACTGTGCTTAGATTATAAATGAAACTTCATCGCAGGTATCTTTATAAAGGAAAAAACATAGTATGTCTAGGGTTCGGTACTATCTGCAGTTTCAGCGTCCACTGTGGGTCTTGGAATATATTCCCCGTGGGTAAGGGCGGGGGCGGGGGGAAGGGCTGCTGTCCCATCTCAGCCATCAGCAAGACTTGGTGACTCAAAACTGGAATGCTACGATGCCAAGAGCCTGCAGAAGTGCCCATAACCTGCTGGATGCCAGGCCAGGCTGTCCAGCTTATACACCCTGCCTTCCTATTGCAGAGCGCTTCCATGTTTATTCAGGGCCCATGACCCTATTTTGCAGAGAAGGAGACTTCGCTTCAGAAAACATATGTGACCAAGTTCCTATTGCTTGTAAGTGGCAGATCTGGAATCAGGACCCAGCCTTCCGGAGTCTTAGGACAGAGACCTTTCTACCTCATCCCTCTGCTTCTCTAGTCAACTCATCTGCCTCTTTGGCTCCACGCACACGCAACATGTCCCGCAGACAAGAAAAGTGTCTTAAGCCCAATCCAACACGCATCTCCTGAGCGCCTACTTCGTGCCCAATCTGAGCTACAGATGGGATAAAGGGCCAGGGGGATAAAAGGGCCAGGTGGTCCAACGGAAACCAAGCTCACGGGGGTGGGGGGGTGAGGGGGTGGAGGAGGGGGAGGCAATTTCCGTCTTGTTTGGAGGGTAGGAGAATTGCGGCAGAATGGAAAGTGAAGTATTTGCTCACAAATTAACACAGAAGCCAAGGCACTGTAGCGAGGGGAACATCAACAGTCTGGGCGGCTCCTGGAAATTCAATTCTGGTAAAACAGAGCACATGTTATTAATTTCCTGACTCCCCTGGCTAACAATCGCTTGGCAATCAGAGGAAGCAACAAAAACAACTGTCCTTAATTCTGATCAACAAGGAAACAAGAACCATCTTAGGAGCAAGTGACTGTCCTCGTGGTGTGTGAGGCAGGGAAAGGAGGCACCTGGTGGTCAGATCCCCCAGAGGTCTCTGTCCACCAAGGGCGAGGGGCTCTCACAGTGTGTAAGAGGTCCAGGCAGACACCTTTTAGATTTAACCACTGTACCACAGAACACAGCCACACGGCCTTCAACTAAGGAAGAGATCACTTTATAATGCAATATGTTGCATTATTGATTGATTATTGATCAGCCTCGGTTCCAGCCCAATACACCATCTCGGGGCCAAGCTATAGTTACATCTTAGCAGAGATTCAAAGCTCTCATTTGTTCCTTTAACAGCACCTCACTCACAGGGCTGCTGTGAGAATTAAATGACCCCACTGGCCACGATCCTGTAACCCTTCTTTCAATCAGCGTGGAATACCTATCATCTCCTAGGACCTCCATTTCTGTCTCCGTCTAGCTCCATCCATGCATGCCTAACACAAGGGATTCAACGGTTAGTTTAAGGGACAGTTTCCCATGTATACCCCAAGATGCTGAATGAAGTCCAGACACCTAACCCTACTTGATCCTGGCTGCCCTGAAAACTTGTTTCACTCAACACTTCAAATGTTATGCCTCCCGCTCTCAATGTGAAACATCAAAACAGTACATGTTGAATACTCTTCAATTTTCCGGTGATACTGCTATGAGGCACATTTTAATATACTACCCCTACTGACAGGGACATTAACAGACTATCTGACAATCACCCAACACGAAGGTCCGTTGGACAAATTCCTCTTGAAGTTCTAGACTGGGAGCCCCTCCCTGTCACCTTCATTATTAGGCAAAGTGAATCATGTAACCTATCACATTGCTCTCTGCCCAACTGACTCCACTCCAACCCCTCGTGAATGGGAACAGGGGGCAGGAGACTGCCTTGAAGGACCTCTTAAGGCAGGCATTTCCCACCCCGGTGGCTTCTATCTTACACTAAAAAACAGGCAAGCACGGCTGGTATGGCTCAGGGGTTGAGCATCGACCTACCAACTAGGAGGTCACAGTTCAATTCCTAGTCAGGGCATATTCCCGGGTTGTGGTCTCGGTCTCCAGTATGGGGGGTGCAGGAGGCAGCCGATCAACAATTCTCTCTTATCACTGATGTATCTATCCATCTCTCTCCCTCCCTCTCCCTTCCTCTGTGAAATCAATTAAAACATATATATATTAAAAAAACAACAACAGGTGGACGTAAAGGGTCCCAGGTGTGACAAATTGGTAGTTACCAAATAGTCACAGGGAGGTAAAGTACAGCATAGGTAATTTAGTCAATAACATTGTAATAACTATGTAGGATGCCAGGAGGGTACTGGACTTATCAGGGGGATCACTTCATAAATTATATAAATGTCTGACCACTATGCTATACACCTGAAACTAATATAAAATAATACTGCACGTCAACTGTAGTTGAAAAATAAAAACAATTTTTAAAAAAGGTCCCAGGTAGCAATGACCTAAGGTGTTAGCTTTAATGTTATTTCTTTTACATTGTGATGCTTACAGACATGGCTGCAAGGTCTCTGCACTTCTCCCTTGAATCTGGAAGAGAATGGCACGGCTTCAACCAAATAAAAGACAGCGTTAGCGATGTTTTGTGATTTCCAAGGCGAGGTGACAGTTCTCCTGGGATGCTTGCTCTGGGGGGAGAGCCAGGCAGCACGGAAAAAGTCTAACTCCCGTGGGAATGCCATGCTGAAGAAGCCACCCAGGAGCAGATGTTCCAACCAACAGTCCCAGCAGAGCCCAGCCTTCCGGTCATCACTGCCAGGCGCACGACATGTGGAGCAGCCATGCTGGGCCCTCCACACCAGCCCATCCTCCAACTGGACACTCCTGGATCAATGCCATGGGGAGCGGAAGAATCTCCAAGCGGAGCCCCACCCAAATTCTTGACCGACAGAAACCAAGAGCTATGAAAAATGGTTTGTTATTTTAAGCCACTAAGCATTGGGGAAGTTTGCTATGCAACACTAGATAACCAGAATGAAAGCCAGACACAGCATGTGTGCATGGCATATGCGTGTGTACGTGAAAGTTTTTCGTAACCTTAAATAACGTTTCTTAGGAAATCCCCACACTGTGATCCTAATTTCAGTATCACCTGCTTGAGATCAGAAAGTAGGGTAATAAGCATATGAATTCTCCAAAACAACAGAAAGGATAAACAAATCAAAACACTATTCTTCAAAGGCCACTCACTAACTGTTTCTCTAGGAGAAAGACATTAAAATCGAGGGCTGGAAAACCTGAGGCTGTGGTACTCTACATTCACCAACCACACATTAAGAACTCAATAAATTGCACTGAAAAGAGGGGAGGACACCATAATGGACTAAAAGAGACTTATGAGGCATTATTTACCAAAAGTAATGTGTGGTCTGCAGTTGGCTCCTGATTCAAGCAAACCAATCATGAAAAGGCTTATAGATGACTGGGGAAAAAGGGAACATGGATTTGGTATTAGGTGACATTAAGGAATCACTCCTCACTTTGCTCAGTATGATAATGGCATTTTCCCACACACATACATAAAAGACACCCACTTAAGTATTAACAGGTCACATGACAAGTTGTCTGTGTCTGGGAGTTTCTTTAAAATACTCCATTTTACAGACGGGTAAAACAAGGCCAGAGACAGGTCACACCCAGGAAGCCACTCAAAGCCGGGAACAGAGCACAAGCCTCTGACTCTGAGAGCAACACCATTTTCTTTCTTAGGATTATCTTCACATGACTGCATACTATGGACGTTACCTGAAAAAGCCAGCCTCGCATAGCATTTCCACTTCTGAAAGACTGAGAACCAAATATGCAACACCAAAAAACCCCCACAGAAATCTGTGCTAAAAAACTATTTGACTATAAAAAGTGCTTGGTTTGCGGAAGTATTTCTGGCTTTTTTAAATGGTGGACCAGGAAAAAAACCCACAAAACCCACCCCAAACTGGGAGAAAGGAAAAAGAAAATGAAACAAATTTGTGCCTGACTGAACAGTCACATGCAATTAAAATGATGGATGTCTTGGTGCCAGAGGTTGGGTTTGAAACAAGCTGCTGGGAGAAGGGCGGCCTGAAAATAAATTGCCAAATTACTTCTTGCAGCCAGATTTTAGATTCCCTCTCTGTGCAGTTTTGAAAGCGAATAACTCCACGTCAATAAACATGCAACAAATTCCCAGAATGCCCAGCCAAGAGACCTGAAGAGAAAGAACTCTGAGTGGACTACTGCCCACACCCACACTGCAACTATGGGTATGTGACTAAATTTGCAAAGTCAGGCCGGTCAAGACTACCTGGCACGCAGGAAGCTTTCCGAACTACCAGTCCTGGAAGGACTGGGACCCTGGTCTCTGTGGAGTCCTTTCCAGCTCTGAAAGCTGTCTGGATGTCCCAACACTCCCTGTGAGGCAGTGGCTGAAGGCATGCGCTCCAGGGGGTCCGAGCCCCACCTCTGTTACTCAGCTCAGGTGGAGCTGGGTGTCAGAAAATTTCTTACCTGGTAGGAATGTCTTGAGGATGAAATGAAATGATCGATTTGACAGGGCTTGGCCCCAGGTTTCTCCCACAGAAAATGCCTGGTGACAGAGGTGGCCTCATTCTAGGTAGCGTGCTCATTCCCAGAGGAAGACGAGCTTTATGGGGGTTAAGTGACAGGGGAGTGTTATGGGCTGAACTGTGTCCCCCCAAAAAATTCGTAAGTTGGAACCCTAAGCTCCAGTGCCTCAGGATGTGGCTGTGTTTGGAGACAGAGCCTTTGAAGAGGTAATTAAGTTAAATGAGTTAATTATGGAGGGCCATCCTCCTATTTGACTATGTCCTGATAAAGAGAAAGGTCACCCTGGCTGCTATGGCTCAAGTTGCTGGTTTGTTACCCATTCAGGGCATGTGCCGGGTTGTGGGCTTAATCCCCAGTAGGGGGCGTGCAGGAGGTGGCCCATAGATGTTTTGCTCTTGCATTAATGTTTCTCTCTCTCCCTCTCCCTTCCTCTCGCTTTATAAAAATCAATTTGAAAAAGAGAGAGAGAGAGAAGGGTCACATCAGGTTGCTCACACACAGGGAAGAGACCATGAGAAGGCACAGGGAGAGGGCAGCCATCCACGAGCCAATGAGAGAGGAGGCCTCAGAGGAAACTAACCTTGCCAGCACCTTGATCTTGGACTTCAGCCTCCCAAACTGTGAGAATTTCCATTGGTTAAGCCACCCGGGCTGCGGCATTTTGTTGTGGAAGCCCGAGCAGACTAACACAGGCAAGAACGCGGCTTCAAGTCAGGGCCAGGTGTGAATCTGGGCTCCACCACTCACAAACAACATGATCCCAACTAAGCCCATTTCCTGCCGTAACGTGGAGATAACACAGCACCCACTCCAGCAAGCGATGGTGAGGCTGAGATGAAAGAAAACATATGCGGAGGCCTCATCCAGCGTGCTCACAGCGGGCGACCAGAGCCAGGGCTGTGCCGGGACCTCTGACACGGGCTCCAGAGCCTCTGCTGGGTAGCAGGCAGCTGGTGGACACTTTGCATGGTGCTCTTCCCAGGACTGAACTGATGGGGAGACCGGGCCCCAACAGCCCAGGTGCTGCTTGGGCCACAGCACAGTCTTGGAGCCCACGTTCCTGGGGTCCCACCCATGGCTGGTATTCCTTAAGTATGGACACTGAACCCAGCTAGCAAATGTGCCTGAATGTTAGTACTTTCAGTGATCACACTAACGGCGAAGGCACAGAAGTGTAGGGCTATTTTCCTTGGCTCTGCGTGCATATAAGATTTTCAAAAAGGTTAATGAGTGGAAAAGCACATAAAACTTTTAACCTTGTCTCTGGTGAGCTTGGCAGTTAAGGTCATAAAGCTATAACTGAGGAACCACCATCCATTCATCTGAGGAGGGGTATACAAACAAAGCTGTCTTTTTATGGCTGGCCTTTGATTTTTTTTCCTCCCTCTCTCTCTCTTTCTCTCTCTCGTCAGTCTTTTTAAAAAGTCTCCTTCAATGCCAGAACCGGTTTGGCTCAGTGGATAGAGCGTCAGCCTGCGGACTGAAGGGTCCCAGGTTCGATTTCGGTCAAGGGCATGTACCTTGGTTGCGGGCACATCCCCGGTGGGAGGTGTGCAGGAGGCAACTGATCGATGTTTCTCTCTCATCGATGTTTCTAGCTCTCTATTCCTGTCCCTTCCTCTCTGTAAAAAATCAATAAAATATATTTAAAAAAAAAAAGTCTCCTTCAAGGAGGCAGAGAATGACACGTTCAGATGCAGAAAAGGAGGGTGTGATGCTCACAGCCCCTCTGCAGGCTTGGGTCTGTAAGATGGCATTATCAGGACAATTCCCCTGGTCATGTGGTATGAGTTAGTGTGAGCTGTTGAGAGAAGAATGTTGACTGTTCGCCACCCAAAAAGTTAGCCTTTCCTCACTCATTAACTAAGAAAAAATGTTTCCAATCATCTGTGCATTTTTAAAGGCGACAACTGAATACCAAGCACTAACTAGTATTGTTATGGAAACTTTCTTCAAAACAGAATGCACACATAGGAAATTCCTTATAGAACTGAACACCGAGGTACAACTAGAGTAACTTCTCCTCACCTTCAACAGTTAGGGATGGATCATAAACTAACCGCCCCCTCCCATTACCCCCAGTTCAATGGTCTTTCGCACAAGACCAGGTGCCCCAGGACTTCAAATCCATGTCAAAAGGTATTCCTACAAGACCGTCACCAGCCAGACATTAAATGCCCCAACCCGGATACCCTCTAAAAGACCTACAGAATGTCAGTCAGAGGAAAACCTGTATGGGGTTACAAGGTGTCACCCACATGCCAGGCACTTGGAGGAATTCATGCTGGAAGGTGCACAGACAGGAAACATCCCATGAGTGGAGGGGGTCACGAGGCCTGGGGGACAGTCCCCACACTGATCCAGCCACCTGCTGTTCCATGGGGATTCCGGCTGTGCGATCAGATCTTCCAATTTTTTAAAAAAAGTCTACAAATTTGAATTTTTTAATGTGAAATGTGGCTGTTTTTAAAAGCCTTTTACAGACCTCTAGTTTATTTTTTTAACTTTGCTATTTCTTATAACTTTTAACAAATTTTTAAGTATTTTCTTTTGTTAATTTTAGAGAGAGAGGAAAGGAGAGGGAGAGAAAGAAACATCTATGGGCTGCCTCCTACTCGCCCAATACTGGGGATCAAGCCCACAACCCGGGCATGTGCCCTGACCAGGAATCGAATCTTTCAGTGCATGGATGACGCGCAACCAACAGAGCCACACTTTTTAATTAAAACGTGACATCCACAGATAAAAGTGCTCAAGTCATACGTGTACGCCTCCAGGCATTACCAGAAGTTAACATATCTGTGCAACCACCACCCAGGTCAGAAATAGAACATTGCCCGCCTCCTGGAGGCCTCTGTGTTGCCTCTTCCCAATTTCTACCCTTTCCTCCCTTCCCACGGGAACCTCAGGTTTGCTTTGCCTGTTTTGAAGCTCATATAAATGGATGCACACGGCACGTAGTCTTTTAAAGCTGGTGTGGGGACAGGGGGACGGTATCCCTTCCATTCACCGACCTTGTATCTCTGAGCAAAGAAGGACTTGGAATCACAGAGGCCCTGAAGAGTAAGAGATAAGAAGGCACTAACTAGTCAAGGGTGGAGTGGGTGGTCAAAGTCCCACAGAAGGGGAGGGCCTACTCCCGGATCACAGGGACAGCAAAAGGACAGGGGACAAAGGACAGGGGTGGTGGCAGTGCCAGTATGAGGAAGCCAAAGTTCAAAATCCACAGCCACCAAACAGAGAAAGTCAGCGAGCCCAGATCATGGCCAGGGCGCTGGGACCATCCCCAGTGCCCAGAGAGTCAGCCTTCTCCCAGGACAGCAAACAGGCCGGGGTCCCGGCAGAGTTCACAAAGATGACCTGGTATGCTCCTTCCTTAAAAATATTTTTATTATGGACAATTTCAAACAAGTCCAAGCAAACAGAATAGTATAGTAAACACCTGCCACTCAGCTCTCATAATTACCAACACGCTGTATCCTCTTTCCCTCTGTTCATTCCTCCCTGGCCTTCCATTCAGTTTTTCACATGTCTTTTTCGGGGATGGTGGCAAATTTACTTCCATCGAGAAGCACAAACCTGAGCTGTTCCATTGTCACAGAGGAATACGTCTGTGCAGCCCACACCTCATGCCCTTCAGCATAGTCCCGTCTCCCCTTACAGGTCCCAATGCCAACGCCACGCCAGTCCCCGGCCCTCCCCGCTCCCCAGAAGCAGCCGTTTTTCTCATCTGACTTTTCCTCAGGTTAGTTTTGCCAGTTCTGGAACTGTACGTCAATGGAATCATCCAGAAGGCACTTTCTTTTGTGTAAGGTTTGTCTCACTCAGCATCATCCGTGTGAATACAAAAAGATGAGTTTTAAAATTTGGTTTGGGCCCAGCTGGTGTGGCTCAGTCGTTGAACATTGACCTACAAACCAGGTTACGGTTTGATTCCGGTCAGGGCACATGCCCGAGTTGTGGGCTCGATCCCTAGTAAAAGGCATGCAGGAGGCAGCCAATCAGTGATTCTCTCTCATAATTGATGCTTCTATTTCTCTCTCCCATTCCCTTCCTCTCTGGAATCAATTAACAATATATATTTTAAAATAAATAAATAAAATTGGGTTTGGGCCTAACTGTATAGTCATGTCTTCATCATCTTTCTCATGCCATCTTATGTCGACAGCTATAGTTCCAAGATCAACATTGGAGATAAAAATGACCCACACTGGGTTTCGGAGCCAGGATTTTCAAGGAATTACTCAAGTCCTGCTTTCTTCCCTTGGTTGGTCCCATGTTCCAGATACCAGTTTCTGCATCTAAAATGTGCAGTAACGACCATCCCCGAGCTCTGACTGATGAGCTGACTGTGGTCTGAGTGCCCAGGCAGACCACCTTTTCCCCCGTTAATCCTCACTTGAGGGTATTTTTCCATTGATGTTTAGAAAGAGTGGAAGGGAGGGGAAGAGACACAGAGAGAGAAACATTGTGAAAGAGACACATTGATTGGTTGCCTCCCACAGGGGCCCTAACCGGGGCCAGGAATAGAGCCTGCAACCTAGGTACGTACCGTTGGCCAGAATCGAACCCGGGACCCTTCAGTCCACAGGTCGATGCTCTATCCACTGAGCCAAACCGGCTAGGGCCAAACCACCTTTCTTTTCATCTTCTGCCCTGGCTCTTCTACCTTAAGCAAGAAAACTGGGTAAAAGCACTGAAAAGCTGTGGCGTTCTCTGCAAACGCAAAAGACATACCTTCTCGCTAAACGGCCAGTTGCTTAAGGAAAAAGGTGCATCTTTGACTCAGTCTCATACCCGCCCGCCCCTGGCTTGGTTCTATGTATACAGCAGGCCCTTGATAAATGCCTGTGCCTCTTCATCATTTGCTCATTACTGCCTTGAAAGTGTCAAGCCCACCCAGGTGTGGAAGACAACAGAGCAGGGTGGCACATAATATGAGCTTCCTTCCTTTTCCCGTCTGTAAAATGATAGCGACGGGAACACCAGCACCCACGCTCTGTGGGAGCTGAGATAGTCCACACAGCAACCACCCAGGGCCTGGCTTCTACAGATCTACAGACCTCAGCTCCTGTCATTCTGTCAGCCTCCCAGTGGGCCCTGCCAGACATGACTTGCATTCAAACCCTTACCAGCCTGCTCTCCAGGAGTCTGACCTGCGGGAGCCTCACACTGGCCCTGTCTAAAACACAACCAGGAGTGAATCCAGGATTTGTGGCACCTTAAAGCGTATACCATTTGGAGGACCTCTTAACACGTTAAGCCCCATGACAGTCATCAGTGACTGACGCCATACTTTCCGTCCGGAAGACAAAACAGGCTGGGCGCTTAACGTGTTAAAGAAAGAAAATGCTGTCCTGACCGGGCGGCTCATAGAGCGTTGTCCCGATATGCCAAGTTGCAGGTTTGATTCCCTGGTCAGGGCACATACAAGAATCAACCAATGAATCCACAGATAGGTGGAACAACAAATCAATGCTTCTCTCTCTTTCTCTTCCTCTCCCTCCCTTCCTCTCTCTTTCAAATCAATCAATAAGTAAATAAAATTAAAGAAACAACCAAACTGCTTCAAGAAGGAAGAAAATGTCAAAAACATATTACATTTGCAGAATTTACAGAATCAAGGACCCAGCGAATATGGTACTAGTTGGGCCTCCCTACTGCTGCTCCGCCTCTAGGTTGTCAATCTCACCACCCTGCCAGGCACAAAACATGGGGGTCATAACTTGGTTTCTCCATCAACGCCCCCACTCCTAAATCCCACCACTAAATCCACTGGATTCCAAGTCTTCAAACTCCACTGTATCTGCCCTTCCCATCCATGCCCAGCATCACCCTAGTTTAGACCCACAATGCAACTAAGAGCCTCTTAGCCTGACCATTCACTTTCAATTGCCCCACAGAGCCAAACTCCAAGCGGTCTTAGCTTCCCTTCCCATCTCCCCTGCTCCAGCATCCCATGAGCTGCAACCCATTTTCCAAGCACCCCCTCCCCCCTTGCTCTCAGTGAGGCTGGTCACTCTGTTCTTCCACCCAGACTGGCAATCCGCCGCCACGGAAGGTCAAAACCAACCCAATAGTCACCCCCAACTCTGAAGCCAACCCCAGTGGAAATCCACAGCTACCTCCAAGGAGCCCCCACACAACTTCATTTGTCCAGTGTTGATGGTCCCCAAGTCATCCTGCCTGGTATTATGGTTAAAGTTGTTCACTCTCCTTTTTAAGGGGGTCAGGCGATGTGCAATGCAATTTAAGAACACTTATACACCCCACCCCAAATGAGCTTCTTTTAAGCATTTTTTTTTTTACCAGGTCATATTCCTCACAAGACCTTACACATACTAGATCCGTGGTCGGCAAACTGCGGCTCGCGAGTCACATGTGGCTCTTTGGCCCCTTGCGTGTGGCTCTTTGGCCCCTTGCGTGTGGCTCTTCCACAAAATACCATGGCCTAGGCGAGTCTATTTTGAAGAAGTGGCGTTAGAAGAAGTTTAAAAAATTTGGCTCTCAAAAGAAATTTCAATCGTTGTACTGTTGATATTTCGCTCTGTTGACTAATGAGTTTGCCGACCACTGCACTAGATGATCCCTAATGTTTTTTGTTGTCCTTTTTAATAAATAAAGGAAACAGCTGAAACAAAACAGGTCTCATCAGTGAACAGAATAAACGGTAGCCATCCAGAAAACTCAGATATGTGGAAGAGTACATTCACTGAAGTGAGTTAATAAGATGAGTGACATGTTGCAGTAATTCAAATACCTGCCATTCTTCTTTCCCTTTCAGAAGCCAGGACGTAGTTTTTGCATTTTTTTTTTCCCCAGGAGTCTCTTTAATGAAGAGGAATTATCCACCACAGCTTTTAGAACAAAGCTACATACTTCCGGATTTCAAAGCAAAAGAAGTGCTCGGTAGAATACTGAGGTATTCTGAACAAATACTTTCGACCTTGGGCTCCCTGCTCTCCCATTAAAATAGCCCACATCTAGACCTCCTTTGCTCAGCTTTCACCCTTGAGGATCCCCTGGGATCTGCCACTGCCGGCTTGTGGGCATAAACTGGGCCAGTTCCAGGCCAGTCTGGACTCTGACCAGCTACTGAGTCTGCCATCTACTCAGCGCCGATGCCACCCAATACAGATTGCAATGACTGAACAGGTGGCGTGGGCCCTGGGTCTCAGGCCCCAGCAGACAGGAGCAATAAAAGCACTGCAGTCAGTGAAATGCTGCCAGAATGCGCTGTGGGTTAATAACTAACCCTTGTGAGCCTTTAGTTCACCTGGGCTTTTCTGGGAGAAGCCCACGCCCATTTCATGGGCAGGTGACAGGGCAGGCAATGTTTCTCCTGGGCCACAATTCACTTTCAGAAGAAGGGGGGGAGTCTTGGAGAGGCAAAGAGGCTTGCTGAATGCCACTTGACCACCGAGAGCAGAAGCCTGGAGGGCTGCGTGCAGGAAAATGCTCTTATTACACACTAATTACCGCTCATTTGCCACAGGTGAGCAGCAGCTGGCTGCATGGCGTAGCTGCGAGTGCTCCAAGGCAGACAGGAAAGAGCTGCCCACCCAGAATGAGGCTTTGGCCCATACCCAGGTCTCCAAGGGCTCCTTTAGAGATAAAAACCCAGTGGTTCCAGCTGCCCTACTGTCTGCCCCCATCGTCTCCCTTCTCTCTGAAGTGTTCACTGAATGAGAGTTCCCTAAAGTGTCTGCTGGTAAAGCTCACTGGGGGCCTCCTGGAGAGTGCAGAGCAAGCACGTCAAAGTCGCGGCCCGCGGGCCACATACATGTCTCGTTTATTTGGCTCGTGTTAGCCTTTGAGTTTGACATGCTTGGTGTAGAGTAAGGCAGAGGAAGAATCCAGGGTCAAGGGAGACATTCCAAACCAGTGTCAAGAAGCTGATGAGGAAACAGAAGATGGACACAGAAGAAGAAAATACACTCTTTCAACAAACCTACTGAAAACTTTCTACAGACGAAGTTTCTACCTTCTCAAAGAAGCAACCCCCGGTGGGAAACGAGGGCTCCCTGGAAGCAGCTGAGCAAGGAACAGGAATCTTGGGGATTATTTCAAGCCTCAGTGCTTTGGCATATGCCAATCCGGCCACCAGGGAAGCTGTTCTCCCGCTGTTCTCTCTCTGAAATTTTCTAGGTCATCCATTTCCCCCTCCACTCCCCTCACCTTGAGCCTTCCTTTGAGCTTATTTAAAATTCTCTACAGCACTTTTCACACCAGGTATAGTGACTTAGCTCCACTCAAGTTTCTTGAAAACGAGGAACCTGTCATATTCTGTGTGCTCTGTCTCATTTGCTTAAAACAAGACCAGTTCCCTATATGATTGCACTCACCTGTGAGATATAAAACTGAAACTCATGGACACTAACAGAGTATAGTGGCTGCCAGAGGGAAAGGGGGCGTGAATGGGACCTAATATATGGTGATGGAAGATGATTTGACTTTGGGTGGTGGGTACACAGTGGGTATACAGATCTTATAACACAGAAATCCACACCTGAAACCTATATAATCCTATTAACCAACGTCACCCCAATAAACTTAAATAAAAAGAGGAAAATAAGGCCAGTTCCCTGTACCAACTGTAGAATTCAACGCTATCAACCCTGCACTTGCTCACTAAGAGCGACCAGCAGCAACTGACTTCAGGTCATTCACAGCAAAACTGAAGTCAAAACATTAATTCCTACTTAGTGAGGAAAGGCCTGAGAGCATATGGATCTGTAGACTCAAGAGAAGTGCCCACTCTGGTTCCATTAAGGTTACTACCTCAGCAGAGGAAGGTGGGATGGGAGACAAGCTCATAGAGACCAGCAGGGAACGAGCTAAACACAAGAGAAAAAACAACTCGCCTAAAAAAAAACACAAAAAAAACACACATAGACTGAGGCATTCCAGGAGGAAATACAGATGGTTCATAAGCATGCGCAGAGATACGCAACCCCATCAATAACTAGGGAAAAGTGAAGACTGCAAGGCGTTCCCACAAACCCCCATCAGTTTGAAAAAATAAAATAGAAAAGCTGCACAAAAACAAGGGATGGAGAAGAATGGATCAGCAGACGTTTTTCCTCTGGGAAAAATTTCAGATGCTCTTCAAAGGCCCTGTCCACCACCCTCCCACTATTCCACTCCTGGGTACACACCCACCCAGGAGAAACACTTGCTCGCATCTGTGCACCAGCAGACCAATTCCAGAAGGTTCAAAGCAGCATTTTTCTAACAGTCCCAAATTGAAAACATCCCAAATATCAACCAACAAAGGATACTTTTAAATAGATCCCTGCAATGGAATAACTACAGAGCAGAAAGAACTACAGCTACCTCCCTCAATGTGTATGACTCTCACAACACGGTACTGAGTGAAAACTCCACTTACATAAAGTTCACAAACATGAAAACTAACCATATAGTGTTTGGGGGAAACATACGTATGCAGCAAACCAATACGAAAAGGGAGGGATGAAAGACAAACTGGGGAAGTGGGAGGGAAGGGAATGGGACTGGGAGGAGCCCGAGGCGGGGGTGGGGGGGTGGGGGGGGAGGTTAACAGCATATCTTTGTTTTTAAGCTGGGTAGTGGGAACACGAATGTTCATTATATTAACTGTCCGTGCACTATTCGTGTTATAGACACTTTTTTGTATTTATATTTCATCATGAAAACATTTAGAGAATGTGCTAGACAGAAGACTTGCTAACAACACTGAGACACTCAGACGAAAATGTAAGGGGGGAAACTAAGACCAGGTAACCTGGGAGGGAGATGAGCATAAAGCAGAACAGTCCCAGGGGAGGGATGCAAGAATGGCAAGAACAAAAGCAGAAGGGAAGGACTGGGGACATCCAAGTCCCCAATGGCAGTGCCACTAATGAACGGGCAGGATTGAGTTAGGAAGGCCCGGACCAGCACAGAAATCCATATCTCAGATAAATGGATAAATAAAGTGTGGTATATATATACACTGGAATACTACTCAGCCATAAAAAAGGCATGGCATTCTGACACGTGCTATAACATGGACGAATCTTGAAGACATTGTGCTAAGTGAAAGAGACCACATGTAAATGCAGAAGTACTGCGTGATCCCACTTATAGGAGGTACCTGGAATAGTCCAGTTCATAGACACAGGAAGTAGAATGGTGGTTTCCAGGAGCTGCAGGGAGGGAGGAATGGGGAGTTAGTGGTCAATGGGCACAGAGTTTCCATTTGGGAAGATGAAAAAGTTCTGGAAATGGATGGTAGTGCTGGCTGCCCAACATTACAAATATCCTTCATGCCACTGAACTGTACACATTAAAATGGTAAATTCTGTTACATTTTACCACAATTTAAAAAAAATCCATAATTCACATCAACCCATGAACCAGGAGGTCACAGTTTGACTCCTGGTCAGGGCACACACCCGGGTTGCAGGCTCCAACCCCAGTGTGGGGTGTGCAGGAGGCAGGTGATCAGTGGTTCTCTTTCATCCTTGATATTTCTGTCTCTCTCCCTCTCCTCTCCCTTCCTCTCTCTGAAATCAATAATAATAAATTATTGATTATTGACTCTGCAGGCACCTGCGGAACCAGGTCGTCCTCATCCTCTAGGCCTGCAGCATGGACAATCCCACCCCTGGGGCCCTGGGGCCCTGGGGCCCTGGGGCCCTGGGACCCTGGGGCCCTGGGGCCCTGGGGCCCTGGGCCCGAGCTCAGTGCTGGGAAACAAGGAAGCTCTGGATGATCCCACGGGTAGCCCAGGCCCTTGGGATATCACTTTCCAGTTCTTAATTTCAAAAAGGAAAGGCCGGGAACTCAGCCAGCTATGACTTTGGGGAAAAGAACCGGCAAAAATAAAAATGCTGAGAAACGGTAGGCAGAGCCCAAATGCCAAGAGGCTGAAAGGCAGAGGAGTTCAGGGAAGATGGGAAGGGGGAGGGGTATTATATGAAATTGGGGTCTGCAGAATCATTAGGATTCTGTCCTTCCTAGGGAGTTCCAAGGAGCGCACAGGGCAGACAGGAAGGCTGGGTGTGCACAGCATGGGGTGGGGGAACGAGCACTGGAAGATGAGTCAGGGAATCTAACTAGCCGAGTGGCCCAAGGCCACCTGTGAGACCATGCATAAAGAGGATAATAATACCTTCCCAGATGATGACAATTAAGGGAAGTAACACAGATTCTACTGGCCTTGGAGGTACAACTGCCAACAAGTAAGATACCAGGTGCTTTGCTCTCAGCCCCAAGAGACAAGCGGAGATAAAGATTAGTCATGCCTCACTCACACACACACAAACACAAAGAATCAGGGGTGAATCTAAGCAAATCAGAATAAGCACAAAAGAGGGCAACAAACTGGTGAGAAGTGTGTCAGAAAGGCTTGGATGAGAGGGGGCCTAAGCGGACATATACCGTGCTTATACATGTATACAAAAGCACAAAGATTTAGGGAACAAAGTGAAACCAACCAGTTACTGTGCAGCAAAATGGGAATCTGTCAGATGCTTCTCGTTGGGATGATTTTCATGTGGTTCTATTAAGCCCTTTGAAAAACATAGCCCACTTCTGACCTCAGGGTTGAAGAATTATGGCCATCAGACCAGAATGCACTGTGGGCAAACCTACATTCTCAGGTTGGAGACCTTAGGCCTACTTCGGGGGGCGGGTCAAGGGGCAGGCTCAGCTCCACGCTACTCTGATAGCAGGAGGATCTTCCCCGGCCACAGATCTCCTCCAGCCAGACTGTGGAGCTTGAGGCCAGTATACCTTTACTAGCCAGCATGTGACCTGGGCAAGTTTCTTAACCTGTCTGCTAAACCCGATTCTCCTCTCTACAAATCAGGGTAACTATAGTAACCACCAAGGGAGTTTGTGAGATGATTCAACAAGACAATCATTTAAACCCTTAGCCCAGTACTTTGGTAGCTTCCTTGTTCAAGAAGCCTTGGCACTTATTGAATACTAGAGGCACTCCTGTTCTTCCAAGTCTCCTCATTCCCATCTTTAAAGTCAGGGTCGCAGCCAGGGCTCATTATGTCCCCTACCCAAGGAGCCAGGGCCTTGGGAAGGGGGTTTTCTGGCTTCCATGTTGCTCCATGCATTTGCCCCTGCTGTTTCCTCTGCCCCAACAGCCCCACATGAGAGCACAGTGCAGTGGTGACCACCCAAATCATATGTTCAGAACACAAGCCCTCAGATGCAAGGTGACTTTGTGGCCACATCAACAGGACCTTTATTCTGCCAGAAAGCAGAGATGATTGCGGGGAGGGGCTCCGAGGAAGGGGGCTTGCGTCTCCCCCAGCAGGGCAGCAGGGCAGCAGGGCACACAGCTAAGATGCCCAGTCCCAGCTAAGGTCCTAGAGAATGTAAAGGAGTTGAGAGGGCAAAGGGACACAGGGTCTACATATGGTTCCTATTCAATTGTGCTGAAGGAGGCGGGGGGAGGAGCGATGTTCATCAACCCATATACATCCACCATTTGAAATGCATCTTTACATCTAAAAGCAGAAAGAAAAGGTACAGATGGATACACACCACAATTTTAACAGTGGTTATCTCTGACGAGATTTTAGATGTTTTAACTTCTCTTGCTTCTCTACATTTCCTAATCCTTCTGCTTGAAACATGGTCTAGTGTAAAATGAAAGTGAGGGAGGAAAGTGCACGCCAACCTGAAAAAAAAAAACACAGGGAGGGGTCAGCAGCTGACCCTGCCCGCAGGCAGCTGCCAGGGCCCCAGGAGGAAACCGGAGTGCAGACGGACCAGGTGCCTTCGCAGAGAACACTCCATCCAGGCGGAGTGGAGGAGGCAGGCGGGGAGCCAGGCCTGGAGAGGACAAATTGTGGGTGGCGGATTTCTGTGGTTATGCAGTGAATTTTTTTCTAAGTCCCTGTGCAAGAATTTAAGGGGAAGTTCTACTTGCCCCCGCCTGTTGCTATTTCAAAATTAAACAGACCCATGCCTTCACCCACAGCGGTGTGTTAGAGACAGAATTCAGAGAGATTATGAGATTATGCACGTGAAAGTGCTTAGCAAGTTACTATTTGTTCAGTTCTGGACCAGTGCAGGGTCATGCTCCTGGCATAGACCTCCCTCCCCTGCCCCCACTGCATATGCACACTGACTCTCCAGAGGTGTGGAAACAGAGATAGATATTATACCTATATCCCATTTGGGAAGGATGTTCACCATCCACTTCCCCCCCGGCCCCAACCCTCCTTCTAAAACAAGGTATTTTTAAAAAGTACACAAACTCATGACCCATATAGATATCCAAAGCTCCCTCCCCATGGTCTCAGTCATGGTCTGGAGAGCGGGGGGGGGGGGGGGGGGGGGGGGGGGAGGAGCACATAAGTACTGTTGGGCCATCTTGAGCCAATACCTTTGCTCACAGGGACAGGAAACAGCGAGCCACCCAGAAACCTGGATAAGGCAAGGTGCCCATAGCAGCCAGAACCTTGGGAGAGGGTGGAATGAGGAGCTGTCTTCTCCTATTTCCTGGGGTGTCTTATATGTTGCCCTATTTCTCCCCACAACTGAGATGAAGCTACCCTTGCCCTTCAAGCTAGACTCCGGCAGGCCTTCGCCCTCCCCCTCCCCCATACACTCAATTAACTCCACCTGCAAACTGCTCTGGCACTCTGCCCCTTGTCCTGGCCAGGCCCTCATCACCACACACCTGGGCTGTTGTAACAGCATAAGTGAGTCCCTCCTCCAGCCCAGCCTCCACTCTGCAGTGGCCAAAATGGGCTCCCTAGAGCTCAGGTGTGGTACTCACAACCTCCAGCTCGAAGATGGCCACTCCCATCCCCAATGCCTACAGCAGTTTTTAACAAACAATGGGGCTGCCCTCTGTTCTCACAGTTCTAGAGCCAGTGTTTTTCACAGGGTGTGAAGGGACCGTCTTCATCAGAATCACCCAGGGTTCTTGTTAAAAGTTCAGCTTTCTGAACCACAGAACTGGAAATTCTGCGAACTGTAAACCAGAGGGGAAAAATCCCAAATGAACTTCGGGGACACTGACGTTAAAGAAGTGCTGGAGTTTACCATTGTTTGGGGAATGTGTCCTACTTGAAACTGCCAGGAACTATCTGCCTCCCTGCCATGATCCTATATTACAGTGGTCGGCAAACCGCGGCTCGCGAGCCACATGCGGCTCTTTGGCCCCTTGAGTGTGGCTCTTCCACAAAATACCACGGCCTGGGCGAGTCTATTTTGAAGAAGTGGCGTTAGAAGAAGTTTAGGTTTAAAAAATTTGGCTCTCAAAAGAAATTTCAATCGTTGTACTGTTGATATTTGGCTCTGCTGACTAATGAGTTTGCCGACCACTGCTTTATTAGGACTAGGGATCAGATTGCCTTACCACCACTGACCCTACACTAGACAATTGGGGTTCCCAAAGTAGCCCATTCCAGCTCTTCACTGAGTAACTAAACGTAAGTCACTTTATATTCACAGGCCTCAGTTTCCCATCTACATAATCGGTGGAGTATGTGCACCTAGGGTCCCTTTCAACTCCAAAGTAGACATCTGATCTTCATGTTGTATCATGTAGGTTTTGTTAGATCAGAAGTTCCAGTCCTAAAATCCTAAGAACCTGCATTTTTCTGTTGAGGTGGCGGGGGTGGGGAGAACATTCTTTTCTCATCCAAAGTGAAATTTTTAAAACCATCTCTCCTACTACATCCAACTTTCAATATCCACTAAAGGAGAACCAAGCAATGTTTAAGCTTCCCGGCACAGTTATTATATTTTTTTCTTTAATGTTCATTACTAGAAAAATTTCCAAACCCTTTCCATGGGCCAAAGAGAAGGCATGAGACATAAGATTACAACCTACCAGCAACCCTTCAGCACCCTGCCATTTACTGAGGTTGTTTGTATCCTTCTTGTCATATCATCCTCCCAACATCCCCATTTTAAAGACCAGAAAATCAAGGCTCAGAGAGCTTAAGGTGCCCGAGGCTGCCCAGGCAGCCACAAGACTCAACCACGGCTCTGCTAACCCTGAAACTCTCCATGTTTGCGCTGCACCACAATGAGTCAACGCAGGGCTCTGGAGACAATGAAAGCAACTGCGCCAAATGCAATACTGGACAACAGAGCTGTGCCCTCCGAGGCATAGTGGGAGTGCTAACCAGCCAGCCACACATCCTAACAGCTTTCCACAGAGAGCTGCTAGGAGACTGTGCACGCAGGGGAGCGGGGAGACGGGACTGAGCAACAGCCGCACAAGCAAAAGCGATGCCAGGGATTTAGTCAACAGAGAGCTAATATGAGTCAACAGTGGGTGCCGCTGCCAAGCACACGAACGGGATCTTCAGCTGCATTAATAGAAGGAAAGTGTCTAGGGCAAGCTGAGGGAGTCCTGCCCTGCTGACCAGACCACACCTGAGGGCTGGGCTAACGAAAGAGAGGCATCTTCCAAGGCAAGGTTTTCTGAAGAGGAATGGCTCTGAGTGGCACTCTGGTTGGTAGGGTGAGCCCAGGACTCCCTAGGAAGCTGATTTTTAAAGCTAACCCACATTGGACTGCATGTCAGATGGATGTTTAAAAAATATCCTAGAGCCCTAGCTGATTTGGCTCAGTGAATAGAGCGTTAGCCTGTGGACCAAAGGGTCCAAGGTTCGATTCAGGCCAAGGGCACATACTTCAGTTGCAAGGCTCCTCCCCAGCCCCGGCCCTGCTCAGGGCACATGCAGGAGGCAACCAATTGATGTGTTTCTCTCACATCGATATTTCTCTCTGTCTTTTCCTCTCTCTTCCACTCTTTCTAAAAATCAATGGAAAAATATCCTAGGGTGAGGATAAAAAAATATATATAATATATCCTTTAATTCACATCATATCAAGGACTGAGAAACCAGCGTCTACCCACAGCAAAGGTTACCACACAGGTGTGCTAGGGGCTGCAGCCCACCACCAGACAAGGCCCCCTCAGAAGAGGATCACTGGAGAAGACAATTACAGTTGCTTCTTCCCTTATTACACATAACAATTGGGCTGTGGCTTGGCCAAGAAGTTAACTTGACATACTAAAAATGGTATTCTAAAAATGCACAAGGGACACTGGGTTTGAGATGCTATCATCTTAAGTGTCAAAGTCTCCAGGAAGTTTTCCCAATTCCCCCAGGCTGTCCATCCCCAGCACCCTGTCCGGGTGAGCCTGTCATATCACCTAGCATCGCTTAGGATAAAATGACGTGTTTCCCAAGAGCCCCAAGGCCACCTCTCATTCACCTTTCCATCCACAGCTCAGCGCTGGGCACGTTGGAGATACCCACTAAATGTTGACTGAACTGGAAACTGAGGTGCCCTGGCACAGTCACACTGAGGTGGGTGCTGTATTCGACGCAATTTCAGACCACAAGTGTCCAGACCAGGGCTAAAAAAAAAATGGCTTATGCCAATGCATAACCACTTTTAGTATGCTTAACAAAGACATTCTTGAAGCTAACACCACCAGAGGGTTTTAATTACAAAGGAGCCATAGTTAGCTTGGCAAGTACCCATGGAAGTGGCTGGAGACAGAAAATCCAGGTTAGGGGTATGGCGGTCAAAGGTAAATCCTATCTGTGTGCCAGGCAGCCATGAAACACCAGAGCCCAGGAAGTGGTAAAAATCCAGGGATGCCGAAGAGAATACAGGGCCAAAGGCCAAAAACGACAGCATAAAAAAGCTTGGTGAAAAGGGTCTGAGGAAGGAGCACCTGTGCTACAAGTTCATGGGGAGCTGGCTGCCTGGCGCTAACCACGCAACTCTGAGAATGAATTACAAGAACTAAAACTCTGATCTGGGAAGACTAGCGTAGGAGACTGTGATGCAGTTCTGATATGTAATAAATCTTTAAACCGGTGAGCCATGCTCACTGGTGATTTTTCTTCATCTTTCCTGCACTCCAGCTGCTTCACATGACAAAAGCCAGCATTTGCTTTTTATTTGCCTTTGGACAGTGTGTGTGTGTGTGTGTGTGTGTGTGTGTGTGTGTGTGTGGTGTGTGTGTGTGTGTGTGTAAATAAAATTTGGGGTTCACTAAATCATATCCTAAAGCATCGCAACATCTGCCATCATAAGAAACCCTGGCAGGTAGAAAAATGGCGGCAGAATAGACAGATGTGTCCCGAGCCTTGTCCCGGAGCAGATAGAAAGAACAGCTGAGGGTCACATGGGGAGTGTCTGTTGGAGAGTTAAGGGACAGCTATACTCCAGGAGAAGGTGGGGGACTGCTGAATGGGGGTCCCCTGACCAGGCAGCCCTCACTGCTGCTGGGTTCCCTCCTGGAGCCACCAGCTCAGCCGGAGACCGTGCCATCTTGAAGGGGAAAGTGGACGTTATCATAAGCCTGAAAATCTACCATTGCGGCACCCACCGAACAGTTGCGAACCCCAGAGCACCAGTCCCCAATTGGCACAAACGCGGATTCAGAGAAGGTCTACATAACACCACGGAAAGGTCAGATTTCGCCTGGGATAAGGAGAGAGAGAACTACATAACCAGACACCCGGAGAAGAGAGACCATGGGGAGACAAAGACACAGCCCGCATATGAAAGAAAAGCAGGCATCACCAGAAAAGGAAGTAAACGAAATAGAGGCAAGCAGCCTGCCAGAGAAAAAATTCAGAGAAATGGTCATAAGGTGGCTGAAAAGAATGGAAGACAAATTCGACAATATGAGTAAGAACCAAGAGGAAATGAAGAAGAACCAAGAAGAAATGAAAAATGACATCGCTGCTGTAAAGAACTCAATAGAAAGCATCAAGAGTAGACTAGAAGAAGCAGAGGACCGCATCAATGAGCTAGAAGACAAGGTAGGAAAAAATACCCAAGTAGAGCAGCTTCTAGAAAAAAAAAAATTAAAAAGCAGGAGGAGAGCCTAAGGGAACTTTGGGACAACACGAAACAAAACAACATCCGCATAATAGGGGTGCCAGAAGGAGAGGAAACTGAGCAAGGAATAGAAAATCTGTTTGAAGAAATAATGACAGAAAACTTCCCTGATATAGGGAAGAAAAAACCCACACAAATCCAAGAAGCTCACAGAGTCCCAAGCAAAATGAACCCCAAAAGACCGACACCAAGGCACCTTATAATTAAACTCGCAAACACCAACGACAACGTAAGAATCTTAAAAACGGCCAGAGAGAGACAGAAAGTTACCTACAAAGGAACCCCCATCAGACTAGCGACTGATTTCTCAACAGAAACTCATCAGGCCAGAAGGGAATGGAATGAAATATACAAAGTCACGCAAAGGAAGGGTCTGAATCCAAGAATACTGTACCCAGGAAGGCTATCAATCAAAATTGAAGGTGAAATCAGGAGCTTCACAGACAAAAAAGAGGACTAAGGGAATTTATTACCACCAAACCAGCAATGCAAGAAATGCTAAAGGGTCTGCTGTAAAAAAAAAAAAAAAGAAAAGAAAAGAAATAAGAAGCAAAGAAGGAACACAGGGGTAAATAATAAAAATGGCAACAAATAAGTACCTATCAATAATAACTTTAAATGTAAATAAATTAAATGCACCAATCAAAAGACATAGGGTAACGGACTGGCTAAGAAAACACGACCCATATATCTGCTGTCTACAAGAAACCCACCTCAGAAAAAAAGACGCACACAGACTGAGGGTGAAGGGATGGAAAAAGGTTTTTCAGGCGAATGGAAATGAAAAAAAAAAGCTGGGGTAGCAATACTTATATCTGACAAATTAGATCTCAAAGTGAAGGACATAACAAGAGATAAGGAAGGCCACTTCATAATACTAAAGGGAGCAATCCAACAAGAAGAAATAACTCTGGTAAACATATGCGCACCCAATAGAGGAGCACCCAAATACATAAAAAAACTCCTGGAGAATATCAAAGGAGAGATTGACAGCAATACAATCATAGTAGGAGACTTTAATACCCCACTATCACCATTGGACAAATCCTCTAAACAAAAAATCAGCAAAGAAACATCAATCCTAAATGACTCACTAGACCAGATGGAATTAATTGACATCTTCAGAACATTTCACCCTAAAGCCACGGAATATACATTCTTCTCAAGCACACCTGGGTCATTTTCAAAGATAGACCATATGTTGGGTCATAGGCAAAGTCTCTTCAAATTCAAGAAGATAGAAATCATATCAAGCATCTTCTCAGATCACAGTGGCATAAAACTGGAAAACAACTACAATAAAAACAATCCAAAAAAATCAAACATATGGAGAGTAAACAGCATGCTATTAAACAATGACTGGGTTACCAGAGAGATCAAGGAAGAAATAAAAAACATCATGGCAACAAATGACAATGAAAACACAACAATCCAAAATCTATGGGACACAGCGAAAGCAGTCTTGAGAGGGAAGTTCATAGCTCTACAAGCCTACTGCAAAAAAACAAGGAACAATGGTAATAAATTACCTAATCCTACAACTCAAAGAGTTAGAAAAAGAGCAACAAGAAAAGCCCAGTGTAAGCAGAAGGAAGGAAATAATAAAGATCAGAGCGGAGATAAATGACATAGAGACCAAAGAAACAATACAAAAGATCAACAAAACCAAGAGCTGGTTCTTTGAAAGGATAAACAAGATTGATGAACATCTAGCCAGGCTCACCAAGAAGCAAAGAGAGGACCCAAATAAACAAAATCAGAAATGAAAGAAACAGACCCCACCAAAATACAAAGAATTGTTAAAAAATACTATGAACAACTCTATTCCAACAAACTGGGCAACCTGGGGGAAATGGACATATTCCTAGAAAAATATAACCTTCCAAAATTCAATCAGGAAGAATCTAAACATCTCAATAGGCCAATAACTATGGAAGAAATGGAAGCAGTCATCAAAAAGCTTCCAGCAAACAAAAGCCTGGGGGCCAGACGGCTTCACAGGCGAGTTTTACCAAACATTCAAGGAAGAACTAAAACCTATCCTCCTCAGGCTATTCCAGAAAATTCAAGAGGAAGGAACACTTCCAAGCTCCTTCTATGAAGCCAGCATCACCCTAATACCAAAACCAGATAAAGACAACACAATGAAAGAGAATTACAGGCCAATATCCCTCATGAACATAGATGCCAAAATCCTCAACAAGATTCTAGCAAATCGGATCCAGCACTACATCAGAAATATCATACACCATGACCAAGTAGGATTTATCCCAGGAATGCAAGGATGGTACAATATCCGCAAATCAATCAACGTGATACATCACATAAACAAATTGAGAGATAAAAACCACATTCATATCAATTGATGCAGAAAAAGCATTTGACAAAATCCAACACCCTTTCTTGATAAAAACTCTCAACAAGGTGGGAATAGAAGGATCATACCTCAACATAATAAAAGCTATATATGATAAACCCACAGCTAACATCATACTCAATGGGCAAAAACTAAAACCATTTCCCCTAAGAACAGGAACAAGACAGGGATGCCCACTCTCACCACTCCTGTTTGACATAGTACTGGAAGTATTAGCCATTGCAATTAGACAAGAAGAGGAAATAAAAGGCATCCAAATTGGAAAAGAAGAAGTAAAGCTGTCCTTATTTGCAGATGACATGATATTGTACATAAAAAACCTGAAAGACTCCATCAAAAAACAGACTTAATAAATGAATTCGGCAATGTAGCAGGATACAAAATTAATGCCAAGAAATCTACGGCATTTCTATACACCAATAGTGAACTTATAAAAAGAGAGACTAAAAAAGCAATCCCATTTACCATCGCACCAAAAAAATTAAGATACCTAGGAATAAACTTAACTAAGGAAGTAAAAGACCTATACGTGGAAAACTACAGGACACTGCAAAAAGAGATAGAGGAAGACATAAACAGATGGAAGAACATACCATGTTCATGGATTGGGAGAATCAACATCATTAAAATGTCCATACTACCTAAAGCAATCTACAGATTCAATGCACTCCCCGTTAAAATACCAACAGCATATTTCACAGACCTAGAAAGAACTCTCCAAAAATTCATCTGGAATAAAAAAAGCCACAGCAATCCTGAGAAAGAAGAACAAAGTAGATGGGATCTCAATACCAGATTTCAAGCTGCACTACAAAGCCACTGTTCTCAAAACTGCCTGGTACTGGCACAAGAACAGACATAGATCAATGGAATAGAATAGAGAACCCAGAAATCGACCCAAATCACTACGCTCAATTAATATTTGACAAAGGAGCATGAACATACAATGGAGTCAAGATAGTCTCTTCAATAAATGGTGTTGGGAAAATTGGATAGATACATGCAAAAAAATGAAACTAGACCACCAACTTACACCATACACAAAAATAAACTCAAAATGGATCAAGGACTTAAACATACGACGAGAAACCATAAAAATACTAGAGGAATCCACAGGCAGAAAAATCTCTGACATATGCCGAAGCAATTTCTTCACTGATACTGCTCCTAGGGCGATGGAAACTAAAGAGAAAATAAACAAATGGGACTACATCAAAATAAAAAGCTTTTGCACAGCAAAGGAAACCATCAATAAAACAACAAGAAAGCCCACTGCACGGGAGAACATATTTGTCAATGATATCAACGATAAGGGTTTAATCTCCAACATTTACAGGGAACTCATGCAGCTTAACAAAAAGAAGATAAACAACCCAATCAAAAAATGGGCAACTGATCTAAATAGACTCTTTTCGAAAGAAGACAGAAGGAAGGCAAAGAGACATATGAAAACATGCTCAAAGTCACTAATCATCAGAGATGCAAATCAAAACAACAATGCGGTACCATCTCACACCTGTCAGAATGGCTATTATCAACAAATCAACAAATGACAAGTGCTGGAGAGGATGCGGAGAAAAAGGAACCCTCCTGCACTGCTGGTGGGAATGCAGACTGGTGCAGCCACTGGGGAGAACAGTATGGAGTTTTCTCAAAAAACTAAAAATGGAACTCCCATTTGACCCAGTGATCCCACTTCTAGGAATATATCCCAAGAAACTAAAAACACGAATCAGAAAGGATATATGCACCCCTATGTTCATAGCAGCACAATTCACCATAGCTAAGATTTGGAAACAGCCTAAATGCCCATCAGCAGATGAGTGGATTAAAAAACTGTGGTACATCTACACAATGGAATACTACGCTGCGGTAAAAAAGGAGTTCTTACCATTTGCAACAACATGGATGGAGATGGAGAGTATTATGCTAAGTGAAATAAGCCAGGCAGAGAAAGATAAATATCACATGATCTCACTCATTTGTGGAATATAATGAACAACATAAACTGATGAACAAAAATAGATCCAGAGACAGAGAAACATCAATCAGAATGTCAAACCTCAGGGAAGGTAGGGGAGGGTGGGGGTAAGGGGGAGAGATCAACCAAATGACTTATATGCATGAATGTAAGCCTAATCAATGGACACAGACAACAGGGGGGTGGGGGCATGAATGGGAGGTGGGGGGTAATGGGGGAATAAGGACACATATGTAATACCTTAATCAATAAAGAAATTTTAAAAAGAGGCAAAATAAATAAATAAAATAGTTCAAAAACAAAAAACAAACAAACAAACAAACAAACAAACAAAAAGAAACCCTGGCAAATGTTTCTGTCAAATAGCCTTTTATAAAGTGAAGAAAGCTTTTAGGGTGCAAACTACCCTCACCCCCACCACCTCAAGGGCTCCACCAGGTGTAGTAAGTCAGCATTCCTGCCCCAACCTGTTCAGGTTTATTTGCCACGAATGCACTTTACTCAGTTGGCATTATTCACCCCAGAAACACCACTTAAGCCTGTCGCACAAACCTGACAGAAGCAATACATTTTTCAAACCAACCATCTCCAGGGAAGTTCCCAAGGAGAGCATTCCTCTCCCAGATCAGAGATGCAAAATGCGCCACATCCTCTCCACACACAAGCTGCCCACTCCAGAGGCAGCCTGCTCCCCTCTGCACTCCTCCCAGCTCTTCAGGCCTCCTCTCCCAGCTAAATAAAAACTAAGGAGCCTCAATCCTGGGCGGCAGCAACATTTTAATGCTATTTTAAACAACAGCTCTAAAGCACCGGAATGTTGGCTCTTTTTCCATGAATAAAAAAAACGGGGGGGGGGGGTAATTATCATAACAAAATGATATCCTATGGAGAGCACTATGAGCCATAAAAAAATAAAACTGCCATAAATTGAAACTGTCTCAAAATTAAACCTACAGAGGGAAGCACTAAACCCCAAGCCAGGCAGGCTCTGATTTTCCCATCTAAAACGCTTACATGTTCCTAGTTCTCTGGTGAAGTCCAACGATTTTCTCCCACCCGGAAAGGCCTAAATGCGTTTTTTGGAAGTCCGGGAATGTTATTTTTCTCCCTTGAAACCTTCGAGATGGTCTGTAATATTCATCTAAAGCTCAATCACTGCCATGTCCTCAGTCACACCCAAAGATCCCCAAAGGCACCATCTGCCGCAGCGCCCGGTGCACAGTAGGCGCCCCTTTAATGTGCAGATTTGATCAGATCTGGCCCCTGGGCTAGAAGGACGTGTTGGTAGCTGGACGCCCAGGCGAGGATAGCAGCGCCGGCCTAGCTCTCTTCTGGAGGGAGGCGGGGTGCAACCACCTGTGGGCGGGTGGCCGGGGACTCAGGCCGGGGCGCCGCCGCCACCCGCGGGTGCCTCAGTGGCCCCATGCACGGAGACCCGGGTGAAGTCCGGCACGCCAGACCTCGTGGGCGCCCCGGGGCCGACTCCCAGCGCCCCAGCAAGCGCTCCGCCAGCTCAAAGTTGGCCGGGTCCGAGAGAGTGGATTCTAGAGTTAGCTCCCAAGTCGCCCAACCCCTTGCGAGTATGCGAGTCTGAAGGGGCTCCTGGGGAGGGTGGGGTCGGGTGGGGTGGGGAGGAACACTGAGAGGGGATCAGGAGAGAGCAGGAATGGTCCCCTGACTCCCTCCCAAATTTGGCACCTGCCGGGTAGCAAGCGTGCGAGCTTCTCCTCTCTGCCGGTTCACTGAGGACTGGTGGAGACTTTGGGGGGTGGGGGTGGGGGGCAAGCGGGCCACGCCAGGGCAGCACCGCATCACTTAGACATTTTCTAACCAATAATCCAGGCCCCGCTGGAATCTGGGAGACGGAGGGGAACACCTGTCACCCGTGCCAGGGGGCGGGGACTGGGGACTCGGGGAGTGGGTGCGCTGGGAAGGGGATGAGCCCCAAAGGACGAGGTGGGAGCCAGAGAAGGTGTAAGCCAGCCAGGCAATGTACCAAGGAGGGGGCGCGGGCCAGGGATGGGGCCCCGTGACTGGGACGGGGTGGCTCCAGAGGGAACCAGGGTTAAGGAGTACTCTCAGGAGAAGGGGGAGGGGATCCCCGGAAAGGTGCAAGGGGAGCGCTCCAGACAGAAAAAACAGGAGGAGGGGGGCTGCCCCAAGGGGCGCGGGGTGCCAGTGCCCAGACTAGTCCCGTCCCGTCACTCACCGGCAGATCCACGCTCACTTCGGTCCCGTCCAGCAGGAAGACGCGGCAGTAGAGGGTGGCCTTGGCAGCGCCGGCGGCGGAGATGTGCACGGCCGCGCCGCCGGTGAGCAGGGGTCCTCCGCCGGCCGGGAACACGCTGCCCCCGGGCGCGGCGGGCAGCGGCGAGGAGGCGGCGGCGGCGGCCGGGCCCCCCCGCGGCCCCCCGTCGCGCTCGTCCCCCAGCCCGGCGGCCCCGCGCCCTGCCGCGCCCCGCGCGTAGAGCTGCATGGAGCGGCGGCCAAAGGTCCGGCGTAGGAACCGCAGCATCCTGGCTGGGGGCGCCCCCTGCCTCCGCCCCTTGCGCTGCCGCCGCCGCCGCGCCGCCGCCCGGGAGCACCCCGCGACGCCGTCAGCGCCCGCGGCTGCCGGCGCCTCCTCCCGCGGTCTGCGGCCCTGGGCACGCTCCCGGGGAGGCCGAGGCCGCGCTCCGGCTGCCTGCGGGGCGCGCGGGCCGGGCCAGCGCCGACTGCGAGTGGCCGCGGGCGGGAGGGCGCGCTGGGGCGGCCCCGTAGCCGTCCCGCCGCTGTCGCCGCGGACTCTGCCGGCCGGCGGCCTGCGCTCACTGCTGAGGGGCCGCTCCCGACGGACGGCCGCGGGGGCCCGGGACTGCGGGGGGCGTGGGGCGGGCTGCGGGTTCTCCCGCGCCGCGCGTCGGCCAAGGGCCAGCCGGAGCAGGGCGCCTGCGTGCTCCCGGCGCGCTCACTCCCCCTCGCCGTGCCGCGCCCGGGGCCGGAGGAGGCCCCGCTGAGCGCCCGCTCCCCAGGCGCCTTTCCCTGCGCCCGCAGCCCCCGCCTCCCACCTGGGAGGCTGTACCTCCAGCTCCCACCACCGCCGCCGGGACTGCAGCACACCCTCCTCCCTCGGGGCTGCGCCCGGTAATCGCAAACCGAGTCTCTGCTGCCCCCTGCCGGCCCAAGGGTCCCCTGCAGCTGTAGGTGTGCTCACGTGTGTACACGTAGGTGAGCACACACGTGTTTCCGGCGCCCCGAGCCCTGGAGACGCCTGAGAGTCTCCCCTTGCATGGCTTGGAAAACTGGGCTGTATGCCCACCGGAAGTCTGGCCCCGAGGCCTGAGAGAGCACTAAAGTGGAGGCCCTCCTGACCCTCAGTTTCCCCTCTGGAAAAGGAGCGGGGTGGACCATGTAATCTACAAGATCCCTGCTACTTGATTAAGTTTGGTCATTTTAAGATCTCAGAGCTGTTAGGGCCCTTTCAGCCATTGCAGTCCAATGGGATCATTCCAAATAAGGAAACTGAGGCTGGGCAAGGAGAGGGAGTACTTCTGCAACTTACTACACAGAGAAACTCCTGTCCTCAAGGAACTGGTGTCCAGTATTGACTCAGAGGCCTGCAAAAATAGCCATAACCCAGATGGCTAGTAAAGGCTGAACAAATTGCTGGGAAGCAAAGTAGAACTAAGGCTCGAGAAAGAATAGTATAGGACTCGCTGGGAATATCAGAGGTGCCCCTCAGGTGTACAAGTCCAAGGCCTGCTTCAGGGAGAAGGATTTGTCCCAGTGTTGCTGGAAGGAATGTAAAGGAGGTCAGGCCTCTTGAGATGAAAAAGACTACTTTTTTTGTGCCTGACACTGTGCTAAACCCTTTCCATTCATCATCTCACTTAATCCTCAGGACAGCCTGGTTCAATAGACGATTTGATCCCCACTGGACAAAGGAGGAAATCGAAGCTTAGAGAGCTTAAAAGCCTTGCTCCAGATTCCATGGTTAACAGGGGCTCCTGTGCAGGACTTCAAAGCTGTTGCTCCTAACTACTGCCAGGCTGAGGCATGTGGCCTGATGGACAAGCGATGAAGGTTTCTAAGGGGCCTGGACAGGGACAGTGGCCACAGCAAAAGAGACAGAGAAAGAGGGAGGGGTGAATTCAGGAAGCACACCCCCCCCCCTCAAAAAACATATTTATTGAGGATCAGGTACTGTCTTAGGTGATTTCATGGATGATATTTTCATTAATCCTCACTCAACCCTTCTAGGTAGTTCTATTTATCCCTATTGATTTAGGTGTGGCTTGGAGCTTAGACAAGTAATATCCTTGCCCGAGGTCTCAGAGTTCCTGAATGGCAGCAGCCAGTATCCTCACTTGTTGCTTAGTATTCCCTTTATGACTCTACAGGAGTCCAATGTACGACAGTTAACTCTGAGGGGACATCTCCAATCAGCCTTCAGATACCCACTCTGCTCCCCTCCCCACAAGACTCGGCACACTAGGATACCATCAGCAAGGTGGTATTCAGAGGAAGCCCAACATGTTTCCTGGGCCTAAGGATAACTCACATCCTACTACATAGCCCAGGAGTGCTCTGGTAGAGTGAATAAAGATGTCCACATCTCAATCCCCAGAACCTTACATAGCAAAAGGAACATGATTAAATTAAGGGGTTTGAGGTGGGGAGACTTACCCTGGATTATCTGGGTGGGCCCAGTATAATCACAAGGGCCCTTACCAGTGGGAGGCAGAAGGGTCAGAGTAAGAGGTGATGTGACAATGGTAGTAGGAGTCAGAGAGTTGCATCCAGGAACCAAGGGATGTGGGCAGCTCCTAGAAGTTGGAAAAGGAACGGAACAGATTATCTTATCCCCTAGATATTCCAGAAGGGACACAGCCTAAGGACAGAACTTCTTCTTCTCATTATTATATCCTCACCCAGCACCTAGCATGCAGTCTGGTAAGTAAGCATTTAATAAATGCTTGTTGAATGAACGCAGGGTCTCATTTCAATGTGCTAACGGCTCAGTGGGGTAGGGCTTGTGGTTGCCTTTGAGAGATGGGGAAAATGAAGATTGGAGTGGAGCCAGCCCTCAAACCCATGTCTCCCGATGCCAGATCCCATGTGCTCCGGACAGTATCATATCATCAGGAATCACCTGGGGACGCCAGATGGCTTTAGTTTTACCTGTGCCTCCTCTGTGTCAGACACTGTCACCGAATTGATATCATTTCGTCCTCATCACAATATTGATTTAAGCACTCTTTTCTCCACCACACTGAGGAGACACAGAGAGGCAGGACTTCCTTTTAAAAAAAAGTTTTTATTGATTTTAAAGAGAGAGGAAAAGAGAAGGTGAGAGAGGGACATCGATAAGAGAGAGAAACATGGATCCTCCTGCATGCCCCCTACTGAGATGGAGCCCAAAACCGGGGCATGTGCCCTGACCCAGAAGCGAACTGGTGACTTCTCCGTGCAAGGGACAACGCTCAACCAAGTCACACAGGCCAGGCTCAGGCCTTCCTTTGATTAAATTTCATGTCACCCAGATTCAATCTCAGAATTTCAGATTTGATGAGCAAGTTCCCATGCTGTCTGCTCAAAGTGTTAGGTACTTTCATCTTTGCCTTTTTTGACCTAAAAGTCCCTAACCCTGTTGCCTGAGCTCTCTAACCAGCCCTTCAAATTTTTGAATTGCCAGTTCTCAGACCTCCCTGCTCAGTATCAACGGGCCAGGAGTGCACACATACCTGTCAATACATCACTCTTTTATGGGCCTTTTGGTCCACAAACTGTAATTCAGGATCCCCAGTATTTCACGTGTGTTTTTGTCTTGAACCATCCTGGGCCGAAGTTCTCAAGAAACAGTCTATGTTAAATACCAGGTCTTTTCCTTGGTCAGAAGTACTGTACTAGCTTGATTTCCTCAACTTCACAAGCAATCTTTGGAATCACATCTCTAAAGCCACATCTCTAATTGCCTTCTCCTCGGCTACCACTTCCTTCCCTACCTCCTCAGGTTCATGGGAACTCCCCACCGTGTCTCCCATCACTACTCCAGAGCTTTGTGTCACCAGCGAACCTTGGAGAGAGTTCCTCATGCACTCCTTCCTCCAGAGCAATGCAGTTTTACATGTTAATTAAACAGCCCTTGCTGTCTCTAAGGAACTCCTTTCAGAAATGTGCCACTTATCCCGACCCTTTGTTTCCTGGCTCATTTCCTAGACTCAGTAAAAGTGTGCCCTCGTTCTGACTCCTTTTCTTTTCCCTTAGAACAACATTACACTTGAATGTATGTTCCTGTTTACTCCCCCTGTGAATTGTCCCTCCCATAAACATTTATTGAGACCTTACTACGTACCACAAAGCCTTTCCTACACTGCCAATAAGCACAGGCTTCTGGGAGCAGGCAAAAATGGGTGAAGGGGGTCGATTGTATGGCGATGGAGGATAATTAGACTTACAGTGATGATCATTATGTAGTGTATACAAATACTGAATTATAATGTACCCCTGAAGTATATACAATGTTGTATACCAGTTTTACCACAATAGGAAAAACATGTTGATTGAACCTTCCTGCTATTGTTTCACAATAACTATTACTAATTAAAGACTGTGTTAGAGCTGTCTGTCAGCCTAGTATCCACTTTCCTTCTTTGGGTTACAGAGTTTGGGTTACTATGCAGAACTACTTCACCACCACTCAGAAGCCAAGTGGTTGCCTTGGCTGTTGGGGCTCAGTTGGTTGAGCATCTTCCCATGCACCAGGAGGTTGCTAGTTCAATCCCAGTCAAGGGCACATGCCCATGTTTCGTGCTCAGTCCTGGGTAGGGGGCATGCAGGAGGAAGCTGATCCATGTTTCTCTCTTACCAGTGTTTCTCTCTCTCCCTCTCCCTTGCTGTCTCTCCAAAAGTCAATACACTGTTCTTTAAAAAGAAAGAGAAAGAAAAAAAGAACCCTAATGGTCTAGGTGAAGCTGTCCAGCAGTGTTTCAGGTATGGCACATGATCAGGCCTGGCTAATTAGAGCCTTGCATTTCCCAGATACCTGTTGCTGGCTCAAGAATGGGCAGTAACTCATGCCAGGCCCATGCGATGCTTGTAGAAACTATTGGGAACCAACAGTATTAAGCCTGGAGCTCCTTGCTGCGGGCCCACCTTGACACCACCTGGAGAAAGTCTGAGGATGACAGCAACACACAGAGAAGCAGAGGCAAGCATTAGAGAGACATAACTTTCTGATGACAATTTCATTTTGACTACCTGGATGCAGCCGTGCCTGAAGCTACTCCCTGGAATTTACAATTTAAGGAGTAAATCAGTTTAGAATGGAGATTTTTCCAGGTCTCTTTGCTGAGCACAGGGTATAAGCATTGTTTTGAATAGGCACTCATTTTTTTTTCATGGCTTAAAGGATTCATTTTCAAGTAAATAATCAGCAAAGCAATGCTCCTCACCAAATTATACAGAAATAAATGGGGAGTTACTAAGTCATCTAAACTTTCAGATTCAGAAGTGGCAATAATAGAAGGACATTTTGGTGACTACAGCTGAGTCCCAAATTTAAATTTTTAGCCAATCTTTCCCCCTGCTCCAGGTCATATTTCTGACTTCCTCCTCTGCACCTACTCTCTAGCGCCCCGTTCCAAACATTTACTCTCCAGCCCTCTGCCTAGACTCAAGAGACCAATATCTGGAAAGAGGAGTGTCCCCCACTTTCCTGATGCCAGCCCTAGCATGGGTTTCCTACCTGAGGACTCATTTCTTCCCTGAAGGATGTGCATCCGCTCTGGAGAAATGCGATTGCCCTAACATTTATACTGGAGATGCGCACAGAGAGTGGAGGGGGACCTTTTTATAGGGTGCCCCCTGCTGCCTCCCTGCCTCCTCTCTGATGCCACCCCCTCTTCCCAGCCATTCCTGAGGCGCTTTTCTGTCTCTTACGCTCTCTGAGCCAACTGCTTACCTTATACTAGTGTTCTTTTCTATCCACTGGTCTAAAATCAGTGCCGTCCAATGGCACTTTCTGGAATGATTGGAAACATTCTATATCTGTGCTACCTAATATGGCAGCCACTAGCCACAGGTGACTATTGAACGCTGTAGTGCAACTCAAGGACCAAATATTTAATTTTAATTACTTAAATAGCTACCTATGTTTAGTGGTCGCTGTTGGACAACACAGGACTAGACATCACCCCCGTTACCTATAGCTGGCTTCATGTCCCTCGTCCTTGCTCCACACCTCTTGGGCAGGACTAGTTCCTTTTGCTCTGTCCCAAACTGCCAACATTAACGTTCCCATGTCGGGCCAGGTCACAAGGTATGACAGCCCTGATCCTATTTGCCATCAAATCGAAAACCCGTCTTCTGCCAAGTTGGTCAAAACCAAGGTAAGTTGTTCTTTCGGGTAAAGCCCGTAGCGGCTGGGCTGCTGCTGGTCACGGAATGTGCTTTTGAAAACCTGCCATAACTCAGAGCGGAAGCACAGTCCTAGGTGAGGGTCCTGTGACTCACCTGGGTTAACATTGCAAAACCAAGGTGCACCGACCCAGACACACCTCTTTCTCTGTGGTAGACTTCAAGTCCTAGTCCGAGCCAAGGAAAGTGAGAAGACAGAGAAGGCAATGGGTATGCAGGGGTCCTCAAACTACGGCCCGCGGGCCACATGCGGCCCGCCGAGGACATTTATCCGGCCCGCCGGGTGCCGCTGCCTGTCCTGCTTAGCAGCCGACTCGTCCCGGGCCCGCAGTGCGCATAGGAATTTGTTCATAGTTTTTTTTTTTTAACTATAGTCCGGCCTTCCAACGGTCTGAGGGACAGTGAACTGGCCCCCTGTTTAAAAAGTTTGAGGACCCCTGGGGTAGAGTCAGATGCTTGCCATGAAGGTTGATGAAGGTTTTGAGAGAAGAGGGGCCTCAAGCGTGGGCTCGCTGCGGAGGAGTTGGGCCGTGGCGATCTTAAAGAGAGTACAATGACTACATGGGGTTAAGAGAAAATGCAGGCAGGAAAATGGAAATGGCAGATCCGGACCACTTACCCTGAAAGCTTAGCATCAAAGGGAGGCAGTGAGTTATCAAAGAAAGAGCATGGGACTTCTGCTGAATTCTAGTCTGAGACTTACTCTTCTCATCTGTAATATGGGTGAGTACTATAACCTCAAAGCTTTGCTATGATAATGATATGACATAACAGGTAATTGAGGCAAATAAACAAAATAAGGAACAAAGCTTTATAAACTGCAAAACCCTGTAAAAGTACAAGGCTGGAAGAAGGATGGGATCGGGCAGTAGCTAGAAGGGCAAGGGGACCAAGCAAAGGTTTGAGGGACATGGTTCTGATTTTAATATTGGGGAGGCCAATCCGAATGCAGAGGGGAAAAAAAAAAAAAGGACGAAACCTGTGGAAAGGGAGAATCCAAAGGGATGAGGGGGCATCAGGGAGCAACCAGAGAGAGTATTTGGGTGGGGGGAGGAGTCAATGGCATTTTCTGAAGCTGGAGGGAAGGCTGGACAGGGAGCGGGGTGGAGCTGAGAACTGACAAATGCTTCTCAGAGGCACCTGCTTCTCATTCCCAAGGGAATAATAGAAGGACAACGCGGCTCGATGCTGTGCGGAGGTTGCTGGTTTATGAAGTGCTGCCACAGACATGACCACATGTAATCACCCTGCCTGACAGCCCCGGCTGTGAGGCGGCGGAGCCCAGGTTACAGTCGAGGAAACCGGGCTCGCAGGCGTTGTGGGACTTGCCCCAGGTGCCATGGCTGGTAAGCAGCAGGGCAGGCCAGGATGGGAACCCGCGCATCCCACAGCTCCTTGGCTGGGCCTCCTTCCCTCCCTCGGTGCAACCCCGGCCCTTCCCTGCAGCCACGCCAGCTCCCACCCGCCCTGACTCACTGGGAGGGGCCCTTGTTCTTCTTTTCTCCCCAGAGCCAGTTTCTGACCTTCCAGACTCCACCCTCTCTTTCATCCCTTCATCTCCCTCTCCCCTGGCCCCTGTCTCCCTTTTGATTACTCTGTTAGAAATAAAGGCAGGGGTTTTAATGATATTAAGATGGGAGCCACTGAGACCTGCCCTGCCCTGACACCCTCCCCCACCCCCCCACCTCCCTCGGCCCAGAGATTCCCAAGGGAACAGGCACCAAGGGCAAATGGTAGGAGATACAAGCTGTGCTTTGTTGTTGCCAGGCCTGCCCAGCAGCCAGAGCTCCCGGCTGAGGCCCGGCTGGAGCCCAGGGCCTGCCTGAAGGCCTCAGGGCCTTTGCCCTCCCTAAGCTCTCCTTTGTCTGGGGGATGGTTCTTCCTTCTGGTCAGTAGCTGACTAGAGAAGCAAAGGCAAGTAGACGTAGGTGTGGGTGAAAGCAAGAATCACATTCTTGTGTGCCATTTTTTTCATGCTCCGTGACCCCACGCACAAGTAAACTTGACCTAACCGTCGCCCTGGAGTCCAGCCGATCAGATTAGTATTCCATCTTAAGGAGAAGAGCAGAAAGAAGTGGCAAGGAGACTTTCCTGGTGTGGGCAGGGCCTTCCTCGGACAATGGCAGTCTACGCTAGAAATTTCCAGAACCTCCTTCTCTCTCGTCCTTCCAAACCCAGCTGATGCACAGCCACTACTTTATCCCCTGGACCACTGCCTCAGTCCCCCCTGCAGCCTCTTTCTCTCCAATCCATCCCTTCCCCAGCCCTCAGAGCAGAAGGAAATAGACCGAGTGGTTCTCCATTTATAATCTCTCAGCAGGGCTGACGACATGGGCACTGGTGAAGATGACAGAATTCTAGGAGTCAGAGAGAGAGAGAGAGAGAGAGAGAGAGAGAGAGAGAGAGAGAGAGAGAGAGCAGTGTGCACAGGGAACCAGCTCCCAGTGAACAGAAACCCTGCAAACCGGTCTGGGCAGTCCTGGAGCCAGGCAGGTCAGGTGTGGCCACAGCTTCCAGAGGGAGGAGCGTGACTGACTGAAGCAGGGCTGCCCTGGGGCGATGCCCCCGGCCTTCTCCTCTTCCTCCTCCCCTTCCTCCTCCCATCTGGGAGGCCCACAGGAGCTCTCCTGGCCTGGCCTCTGACAGACAGACCTGCTGGGTCTGGGAGAGAAAGAGGACTGCTTTAGGGAAAACTGGGGCACACAACTCTACTATGAAAAAGCCATACACTCAGTGTCTGACAGCTGGGTTTCCAGCTCTGCTCCAACACAATCAAGCAGCAAAGGGCAGTGTTCGTAATAAGTGGTGCTGGGCCGACTGGAGAAGGAAGTTGGACCCTGAGGTTATACTGTCAATGAAAATTAACTCAAAGTGAACCAAAGTCCTAAACGTGAAAACTATAAAACTCTGACAAAGGGAGTTCCTATATGGGGACCAAAAATGGAGGCCACCTCCAAGGTCCAGCCCATGTCCCAGTTATAAACCTAAGTCCATCTGCACTTATGGGAAACACCTCACTGTTAAGTAAACCTCACACGTATCGATCATAATTCCCCAACTCAGCTTTAGCTAGCTTACCATAGCCTGAAAAACAGGGCCTGCGAGCCTTATAAGGAAATCCCCAACTTTGACACTGATTTCTTGGCTCTGACACCAGAACACAGGCAAAAAGAGGGGGAAATGGATACATTGGACTGTAGTTCAGTCAAAATCAAAATGAGAAAGTTTCGTTCATCAAAGGACATTATCCAGAGAGTGAAAAGAAAACCCACAGAATGGGAGAAAATATTTGTAAATCATATACAGTATCTGATAAGGGGTTAATATCCAGGACATAGAAAGGAACACCTAAAATTCACCAATAATATCAGAACAATCCATTCAAACGTAGGCAAAGGATTGGAAGACATTTCTGCCAAGAAGATATACCCACGGCCAATAAGCACATGGCAAGACCTATACATCACTTATCCTTAGGGAAATGCAAATCAAAACCATGGGGAGCCAAAACCAGTGTGGCTCAGTGGATAGAGCGTCGGCCTGCGGACTGAAAGGTCCCAGGTTCAATTCCGGTCAAGGGCATGTACCTTGGTTGTGGGCACATCCCCAGTAGGAGGTGTGCAGGAGGCAGCTGATCGATGTTTCTCTCTCATCGATGTTTCTAGCTCTCTATCCCTCTCCCTTCCTCTCTGTAAAATATCAATAAAATATATTTAAAAAAAAAAAACCATGAGGAGATAATACGTCACACCCATTAGGATGGCTATTGAAAAACAAAACAAAACAGAAGATAAATGTTGATGGGGATGTGGAAAATTTGGAAACCTTGTGCATTGCTGGTAGGAAATGGAAAATGGTGCAGATGCTGTGGAAAACAGCTTGGCAATTTCTCAAAAAGTTAAATATAGAATTACCTAATGACCCAGCAATCCACACTAGTTCTATATACCCTAAATAACTAAAAGCAAGGATTCAAACAGATACTTGTATCATGTTCATAGCAACATCACCCACATTAGCCAAAAGGCGGAAACAAGCCAAATGTCCTTCAACAGACAAGTGGATAAACAAAATGTAGTCTATCCATACAATGGAATATTATTCAGCTATAAAATGGAACAACATGAGTACATTGTGAAGGCGTTACGCTAAGTGAAATAAATCAGACACAAAAGGACAAATATTGTATGGCTCCACTCATATGAGAGACCTAGAATAGGCAAAGTCATAGAGAGTAGAATAGAGGTTACTGGAGGCGGCGGGGAGGGAGGATGGGAAATTAGTGTTTCATGGGTAGAGAGTTTCAGTTTGAGATGATAAAATTTTCTGGAAATAGCTAGTGGTGGTGGTTGCACAACATTGTAAATGCACTAATGCCGCTGAATTGTGTACTTAGAAAAAGTTAAATGGTACATTTTATGCTATGTATATTTTACCACAGTTAAGGAAAAATCCTTGCTCCACCACATACCTTATGATTTCAGGCAAGTCCGTTAGGTGCCTCGTGCCTCAGTTCCCTTATCTGTAAAATGAGAATAATGATGTCAAGGATTAAATTAACACATAGTTGAAGTGCCTGAGGCCCACTAGATGCTCAAATGTTATTTTCCCTTATTACTTTTTTTTGTTCCCCAAATAAAAATAACTATTTCTCCCCTTGATTAGAAAACTAACACATACTCATTGCGAAAACATTCTTCTCAGACACCATCTAATAGAGGCAAATGTTTTTAAGATTAACATAATCCCACCATTAAAAAAAACCACAGTTGTCATTTTGATATATCTTTTCAGACATCTTTCTCTATTTCCTCATATATATCTCTATTTTTTCATATATAATTTTTATTATTAAGTAAACAGCATCTGTAGGTAGAACAAAAAAGTATAATATAAACAGATTTAAAAATAAAACATAAAGCGTAACATGACAGTGTAATAAACACAATAGTCTATCAATATATACATATCCTAAAATTTTAAGCAAACTTATAATGGTCTTTATGATTCGGAATCCTTGCCCTCAAAAATTAATATTCTAGTGGTGATGAGAACTGGAGGTGACAAACAAATAATCAAAAAGTATACCTTTGTTCCTAAACAAAAATGGGATTCTTTTGCACATGCCACATTGTAGCTTTCTCTTTCATACGGTAAAATAGTTTTCCAACATCCTTACTGACTTCTCAGATATATTATTCAAAGCATTTCTTAAGACGTGCCTGTGTCTTGTCACTGTGTCTGAAATGGAGTAATAGCGGGATACCATGTGGTTTTCCCTGCTCCAGCACACTGAATTCTGTGTGCTGAACCGGGGATGCTAAATGCATACTGAATGTAGCGTGGGTGTGGCCTCTCTGCCTGGGCAGGCTTCTCCAAGTACCTTCTTCAGGACACCATTCCTTCAGTGTGCTTCAGCATGCAAGGTTTCTATGGCAGGCAAAACATTTTGGAAAAGGTACCTGGTACATTTTCCTCTTAGAGGTTTGCTGAGCATTTGTAAAAGGCATGTTGAAGGCTCTGAGATGGCCTTCTGCAATTAAGCAGTTGGTTTTATCTTCTTTAATCCAGTTTTCTTATTTGTTTAAAGATTTTTTTTATTGATGTTTAGAGAGAGAGAGAGAGAGAGAGAGAGAGAGAGAGAGAGAGAGAGAGAGAACATCGATGTGAGAGCAACACGTTGATTGGCTGCCTCCTGCACGACCCCACTGGGGATGGAGCCTGCAACTTGCAACCTAGGCATGTGCCCCAACTGCGAATGGAACCGGCAATCTTTCATGCCTGGGACGATGCCCCACCAAATGAGCCACACTGGCCAGGGCTTCAGTTTTCTTATTTTTACATGACCATTGAATAGGGTGGCTACATACCAGTGTCATGGTTACTGGACAGCGTGTGTGTTGGTTGTTGTATGCAGAACACTGCTGGGAACACACTGCAGTAGAGGTGGAACTAAAATGGAAAAAGGCTGCTTTTCTGGCTGGTGGGGTATTCTTAGGATGCTGCCACTGGAAACGTTGAAAGCTCTATTGTGTTTTTTGAAAATTCACGGGGGGAAGGTTTAATAGCATGAGAAGGGGTGTGGAGGAGGCATTACTGGTGGAAACTCGGGGAGAAGAGAAAACAAATAGGAAACATTATCTCAATGATTATCTTAACGATAATAAAAGATAATGCAAATTAAAGTAGACGAGGCACTTTCAGACATTATTTTAAAAGGCGAGAAGGGGATTAGGAGAAAGTGCAAAATGGTAATCCTAATGCTGGCAAGGTGGTGGTGAAACTGACATACTCAGTAAACCAATGACACTGTAGATTTCCACAACCTATTGGAAGGCAATATGTAGCAAGAACCCCCAAGATAAGTATCTCTTTGGTTAGTAATTCCACCTCTAGCCACCTAGCCTAAGGAAACATAGATAGAAAGCCTTAGACTGCTGTACTATCAACAATAGCAAAACACTGGCTGTCTCCCATGTGAAAGTGTCAAATGGGAGGTGTGACATCAGGTAGAAGTGTCCTACTGGAGGTGACTAAGGACCTGTGCAATGGAAACAGAATCGATATCCATGCGTTTGAATTGCCTGTGGAATGTAAAAAACAGATTCCCAGCTCTACCCCATTTGTGCAAAATCAGGGTCTGGCCAAGAGCTCCCCACCTCAGCCATTATATGTGGCTCCTCCCTCTCGCCCCCCACCTGCCCTTTCTAGTGTCAGGTTCTCTCTGCTTCTGGTTTACAGTCCAGGGAGAGGGAATCTGGTTGGGAAACATTCTTCGGTGCCAGGTTGTGGGCCAGCCTCGGAGATTGGCGGCCCTGTAGTCAGTGCCCAGCCCCGATCTAACCAACTGTAGGGATTGAGCAGAAAAAACGTACAAAACACAGTCCCCTACACCCACCTGCCTTTCTCATCTCATCGGGGTCTGTGCACAGCACTTTGCCTGGGTTGCAGAGGCAATCATGAAAACATTCTGCAGCTCATTTGGGAGAAAAGCAGATTCCGTGATCCCAAATTTCCAGTTGACAAGAAGTCAGGCTGAATCTTTGGACTGGGGCACAGCAGAAAAATCTCAACAAATGAGCCTCCTTTCTGAGCCGAGGGTGCTGACAGAGAGAAAGAAATACTCCATAGCCATTTCATAAACAACCACTGAGTCAATTAGCAAACCTAACCTCCAGTAGCATGCATTTTGGCTTCCCATAAATTTCGGAAATGTCGCTTTCACTCCACGTCAGGGTTTTTAAGTAGCACTTTCCCAAATGATTCCAGCGAATTAGCAGTTTGGAATATCACGCTCAGCTTCAGCCGTCCTTGCCAACCTCATCCTGCTCAGAGAAAGCCATGCTCAGTCTTTTCAAAGCTGAGCGTGTAATGTTGCTTCTTGCTGAAGTTTGGCCAGTGCAGGAGGGTTAACTGAGGAGAGGCCTGGGCAATGGAGCTGCCAGAGAGATGAATAAGAAGGAGCTGAACTTCCAGGGAAACAAGAAAAAGCAGCCCTCCCTCCCTTAGCATCTCAAGGTCAGTGGACTTCCTACTGTGCTGTCTACTGTGAGAGCCACTAACCATGTGTGGGTACTCAAACTGAAGACCCTAGCGCAGTCGGTTAGGTTTGATTCCTGGTTAGGACAAACAAGAATCAACCAATGAATGCATAAAGAAGTGGAACAACTCTCTCTCTCTCTCTCTCTCTCTCTCTCTCTCTCTCTCCCTCCCTCTCTTTCTCTCTCTCAAAAATCAATAAAAGAAAAAATAATTAAAAAGCAAATTTAAGTTCATTTCCATGGAACAAAAATGAAGTGAACCAAACAAAAGCTGAATGAAAAAATTCCGTTCCTCAGTGGCAGCAGCCACATTCAAGTGCACAATAGCCATGTGTGTCTAGCAGCTGCGATATTAGTACAGATGTAGACCTTTTCCATTATCCCAGAAAGTGCTGTCGGATAGATCTACAGAGTAAGCCGTGTTCCCTTCCTGCTACCCCTAGCCAAATGTTGGTCACACTGTGCCCACCCTGTGGGGACAGATGTCACAAAGCCAGTAGACAGCCAAAACCATGTGATAAAGGGGAGGATGCCACCCCTCGGAGGGGTCCTGGGTGGAGGACGGACTCTCCAGGGTTTCTCTCACTTTGCAGAGCGGGAGGGTTCGTTGGTTCCTCCTTTTCCTTTTCTTCTAGAAATGCAGCCATAGTTGTCGTTTTTGCAATGAGCCTGGGACTTATTTCTGTGTTCTGATAAGGGAGAGAGCCTTGAAAGGAGAGAGAAAAGAAAAATAAAACAAATAAACAAAATAATAAAAAAGAAAGGGGAGATTAGTCCAGGATTCAAAAGCCATTCGAGTTTAAGGAATACATGAATGGTTGTAGCTTAAAAAGAAATTGAACCAAACTTCCCACTCCCATCAGGCCAACTACCAGTACCAGGCTGCCTTGTGAGGCCGTGTGGGGGTGCGGGGGGAAGGAGGGCCACATTAAGGCCCTGACCATGAGTGGTCATGCCCATCAGGAAAAGCCTTAGGGGAGTTTCACGCAGCAGAGCTGACCCTCATCCTCAAGTAGTATACTGTTTGCAGGATTACAGGGACATGCTGTGGGGCGCCTGAACCCCCACCTCCAGCTGCGTCTTCCCTTAGTCCAGTGGTTGGCAAACTGTGGCTCGCGAGCTGTGGTTTGCCGCTCTGTTGACTAATGAGTTTGCCGACCACTGACCTAGACTCTCGATTCCAATAATTACAGGCTGTTGTTGTTCCTTGTGATTAAGCCCCTATCCCAGTGGTCGGCAAATTCATTAGTTAACAGAGCGGCAAACCACGGCTCTCGAGCCGCATGTGGCTCTCGAGCTGCAGTTTGCCGACCACTGCCTTAGTCTAATCCCAGTTCCCAAGACACAGCCCCTGCTGTTCCACTGCAGAGGGCTTTGGCCTTGGTCTGTGGATGCCGCCGGCCCCTCCTGCTTGGCAGCCCCCAGCAGAGCTGCTCCCTCTTCTGCACCCGCCCCCTGCCACTCCTCCCAGCTTGCCTGAACCTCAGAGCGTGCAGAGCAGCCACCCCATCTGTCTGGAGCAGTCCCACCAGACCCATTGCAAAACACGCTGATGCCAGCCACCCAGGTTTCCCATCTGAAAGGTTTGACTTCTTTCCAAGAGAAGGCTTAATAGATTAATTAGATCTTTGCCTCTCGGGGAATTGGCAAATAAACAATGTTGCATTTATAACAATAGGTATAAAGAACTAGTAGTGACTTATCATCATTTAGCCAGCCTGGGTTTAACATGAGGGGCAAAAAGGAGTTAAAGTGTGTATGTGTGTGTGTATGTGGGCGTTGGGGGGGGAGGGCGGGCAGGGGTATAGTTGCAAATTTATTGCATCTCTAACCTCCAGGCCCTTCAGATAGAATTTGGCAGAGTACAAATCTAAAGGCTTTTATACTTTGCCTCAATTCGAGCCCACATTTCTTGATCTTTCAGAAGCATAATGCTGCCCTGGATGACTGAATAGATCTTTATTTCGGAGTTACAGCCCTCTTTCGCATTTGAATATGTGGAAAATATTTGTAAAATGTACTTGTTTTTGACATCTTGAGGTCCAGGAATGTTTTTCTAACAGTGATTTTCACAGATCTGTTTCCTAGAACTAAGTGGAATGCCAAAGTTATCTGATGAACGTCCCTGTGGTTGAAAAATAAATTTCCCTGGTTTCTAAATAAATTTTTGTTTCTGGTGATTAAAAAATAAAGATATATAGATGAGAGATGATAGATAGATGGATAGATAGATAGATTTAAAACTCAACCAGGAAGAGGTCTAACTAATATATAGATTAAACATTCCTTGACATGTAGTAATGAAGATGGAAACATTTCCCAGAGCTCATAGGAAATGGGAGTTTCTAATGAGAAAGAAATCATCTTATAGAGTCTTAAGTGCATTTTTCTCTGTGATCCCTGCAGCAACATCAGAATGCGTCAAGGCCACTTCAATGCAGCCTCCTGGTGGCCCCTGCCCCTTCGTTTTCTCTCGCACACATCACCCCCTTTGACACATCCCCTGGTCCATGCCTCCAGCTCTGCGCATACTGTTTCCTCAGCCTGCTGCGCCCTCCTTCACCCACCCCTACTTTCTGCTGGCTTAGCATACTCCTACTTACTATTTAAAATGCAAACAATAAATGGGTGCTTTCAAAGTACAAAGTAGAGCCACCACAGCAAATCTGAGATATACAGCAGAGCGAACCAGTTCTGCTGGTTCCGACTTATCTGGGAAGCCTGGCTTCTCTGAGCCCCAAACTGCCATTCCCAGATCAGTCAGCTGCCTTCCCGGCCCCCCCACCCCCCCGCCCCCCGCCACCTGGTCCTTGAGGAAGCCTTGAGGTTTTCCAGGTTCCATTCCCGAGCTTGACACCACAGACCCCTGCAGACAGCTCTTAGAGTCCCCAAAGTGTGGTGGGCACTTAGACATGAGCAGAGCAAGCACGACGGGCCAGGGACAGAAGGTCACCAGGGCAGAAAGCCCTGGGTGTCTAGCAATGGGCAAAACTGGGAAAACAAGGCCCTTGCCCCAGAATAACCTTCCCTCCCCTAGCATATCCCTGGTGATGAGGTTGGGACACTCCCCTGACCTTTCCTCCCCTGGCCTGTCGCTAGTCATGCGGCAGACACCCTTGGAGGAAGAACAAGGGGCCGAGAGTGCCCTCGTGTGACTCCATGCGGGTCCTTGCACAACCATCCCCTTCAGCACTAACCTCTGGGGATAACATCTAGGCCTCAAGTGTGTTTCAGCTCCAGGCCCAGAAAAGCAGCAAGGCCAGGCCAGGCGGGGCGATGCCGTGGCTGACATCAGGACCAGCTGCATTGACTAATGACCCCTGCCCTGGTGTCGACCAATCAGTGGAGACCAGGACTGAAAGGACACACCTGGAAAGCTGATGAATATTCTATTGGGATCCTCCCTGAGACCTCCAGATAAATAGCCCTCAACCAGTTTGGCTCAGTGGATAGAGCATCAGCCTGTGGACTGAAGGGTCCCAGATTCGGCTCCCGTCAAGGGCATGTACCTTGGTTGCGGGCATATCCCCAGTGGGGGGTGTGCAGGAAGCAGCTGATCAATGTTTCTCTCTCATCGATGTTTCTAACTCTCTATCCCTCTCCCTTCCTCTCTGTAAAAAATCAATAAAATATATTAAAAAATTAAAAAAAGAAAGAAGGGGGACCCAGGGCGGCCTCCCACACCCAGAAACCTCTCTGGCCAGATCACGGGACACATGAGGAAGACCAGTTCCTGAAGCCGGCACACCTCAAGGCTGCCTTGCCCCAGAGCCACTTCAGAAAGGGCCTGCAGCCTTCCTGGTTGGCATAAGAGCCTTTATTTATTTACTTCTGGCCACAGTTTACTGAGGAATCTGGGCTCAGCTCTCCAACTTCGGTCAGCCTCTCAGTGACAAGGCCCGAGGGCACATATGCCCCAGCAAGTCAACACAGCAGGAGGCTGCCCCCTCCAACCTGAAAAAGGAAGGTGTGGTTCTACCCAGAGGAGGATTCTGTTCTGCAGCTGCATGTCTTGAGTGACACTGATGAGTTGGAAGGAAAAGAGAATAATGCCTACTGAGCACCTAACCCTGCTATGGACTCATATCATGTTAACCCTCACAACAACCCAAACAATAATATTGTTTTCCCTAGGCCTGCCAGTAATATTTGCAGGGCCAGGAAAAAAAGTACAAATGGAGGTCCACGCACCACATATGTTATACTTTGATGCTTTAAAGTTAAAAATCAATCTAAACCCGGCTGGTGTGGCTCAGTAGTTGAACGTCGACCTATGAATTAGGAGGTCACGGTTCGATTCCCGGTCAGGGCACATGCCTGGGTTGCAGGCTCGATTCCCAGTGGGGGATGTGCAGGAGGCAGCTGATCAATGGTTCTCTCTCATCATTGATGTTTCTCCCCCTCTTCCTTCCTCTCTGAAATCAATAAAAATATATATGTAAAAAATCAAGCTAAGAAGCTATTAAGTAAAGTATGTGTTAACCTTGTAAATGGACAAATATCTTCATAATGATAGGGGAGGACAAGTCAAATTTAGGATTCTTAGGCTCATTGGAGCCAAAATGTGGCAATGCAGGGAGAACGGCTTCCTCTCTTTTCAACTTTGACTTTGTCCTAAGCCACTAGGAGGACAAGCCTGTGTGGAAACCAGATGTCTCTGCTCTATGCATCTCTGTCCACATCATCCCCTCCCAACAGCTGCCAGTGGCCTCAGACAGGCAGTGTAGTACATCTTCAAGAGGATGGATCTGGGAGCAGCCCCCATAGGCTCCAGAAGAGAGTTCAGGCCCATTTGGACAAAGAATTTCAGGGCCCTGGCCCGTGTAATGTGGCCTAAATAGGGAGCATGAGTTTTAAGGGAGCAGGTCCCTTTTCCCCATGAACCCCTCACCCAGCAGGGAGAAATCGAGGCAAAGAAAACGTAGAACAGGACCCTATAGATTAGGGGGACCACAGTAGGGACTCCCTTTTCTGAGCCTAAAGATTTTACTGATTTTATTTATCTCCTGCACAAATGAGCAAGTCAAATATAGCTGGCCAGGAGGGGCCAGTCCTGGGAAGATGAACCCAGGTGGGAGAGTCAAAGTCCTTAATGCAAGGGGAACCGAAGATCCCGTCTTAATCCATGGGTCAGGCAGGACTGACACAGCAGCAGCCCATTCTGAGATCACCGGCTAAGTTCACAGATTGTCACACAGCTAGTAAGCGATGGAGCTGGGCTGTGAACTCACGGCGGTGTGACCCCAAGATGCCTGCGCTTTCTGGATCCCACACTACGCCTGTAATGACCAAAGAGGAGGGTGGCTGAGATTGAAGAAAGAACAGGATGCAGAAAGCAGAGGGCTGAACTTTGAGGCTCTGGGACTTGATGAGTCTTGGCCTTCCAGCCTGCAACGCAAACCACAGTCCAGTTCCAGGGGTTTCTGAATGTCGGTGTGCCGCCCAGGTAAGCTCCTGACCTGGCGCCATTCTCTGGCCCCCGCACTGGACCCAAAATGCACAAGTCTCTGATGGGTGCGTATCTGACGTCCCCCTAGGACGGTTCTCAACCTGCTATCTTAAATTTTTGCTTTAATGAACTTGTACCTTTCCTCTCATTCTTCCAAGCCATCTATCAGCCTGCTCCATGAAAAAAAGATGACCTTGGGTGTACCAGTTAATGAAGTTTTCCTCAGACAGGGAGAACGCACAGAGCACAGTGACACAAGGTATTTTTTTTCCTCATTAAATTTAATTATTACAATTATAACTTGTTTATAGACCCCTAATTGGCTTTGCCAATGAAAGTCAGAATGCATTATGAAGCAAGATTTAAAGAAGTAAAACACCTAAGTACAGACTGGAAATATGGCTATTAAATTTATATGGCCATCAATCCATTAAAGCCTTGGCTTTCCTCCATTATCTCTTTAAGGCCAGTGGTTCTTAGTCTTGGCTACACTTTGGAATCACCTGGAGACCTTAAGGAACCACTGACGAATGGGTCCCACCCCCAGAGACTGTGATGTGATTGGTCTGGGAGTAGGGATTTTAAAAAACTCCCCAGGTGATTTTATGCAGTTATGGTTGAGAACCACAATTGGTTAAGGGAAAGATTTACCTTAACCCTACCTGTGCTGCATTTAGCATTTAAAAGTACAGGTCCTGCCCTGACCAGTGTGGCTCAGTTGGTTGAGCATTGTCCCATGTGCTAAGAGGTCACATGTTTGATTCCAGATCAGAGCACATACCTAGATTTTAGGTTCAATCCCTAGTTGGGGCATGTGCAGACGGCAAGCAGTTGAGGTCTCTCTCTCTCTCTCTCTCTCTCTCTCTCTCTCTCTCTCTCTCTCTCTCCCTCTCTCTCCCTCCCCCTCCCTTCCTCTCTTTTAATATCAATTAAACTTTTTTTTTTTTTTAAAGTACAGATCCTTGAGCCTGGCTAGAGCCATCTTTCCCAAAGCTTACCATTTCTGCCAACTATGGATCCCCCACTGCCTTTCTAGGTCCTGTGAGTCTCTGGTGTGCAGTCAAAACTCTTCCTGTGTTTATAGTTTTCAGAAACGATGGTCTTAGTTTATCTCCTCCATGGTCAGCCAAGTGGGGCCGAGCCCTGGGAAGACAGAGCCTGGGAAGAAGAGGCAAAGTCCTTGGTCCAAGGGCAACAGATGGTGCCGCCTCCATCCTGGGGGTGGTAGGGTTGCCACTGCAGTACTCCACCTTCTCGGGGCAGCAGCACTTGCCCAGCCCCTACTGGCTGCACAGGCTCTGGACAGGCTCTCCTGTGTCAGAATCCTGTGCTCTAAGAACCACATAAGAAAGTTAAGAGGGGCCACAGAGGAGCTGCTAAAGGCTTCAGAGCTCAGGCCCCCAAGCCCACCTTCGCTGAGTCAGTCCCGGAGCCCTGGTCACATGGCTTACCACGGGCTCATTTGCTGGTGTCCTGAGGACAGTACCCCACCACAGTCTCTCAAGTGCAGCCACTGCCGCTGCAGAGAAGTTGTACAACGAGTTCCGCCAGGCGAGCTGGCCTGTGGCTCTGGGACTGCGGTTCCCTGGGGCTGGGCTTGGGTTTTCTCTCCGAGCCTCTCCCAGGTCCTTTCTTCATAGATAGTGTGGCCTCTGCGGCCAGCCATTGGTCATCCACAGATCTAAAGACTCCGGACCACACTTGTCGTCAGCCAGAATAACCACCTGAGCCCTGCTCCTGACCCAAGAGGGGACGAGGCCTGGGAAGAAAATGCCCACATTGTTTTATGATGAGAGCATGCGTAGCTCACCCATTGGTGAAGGGAAGCCCTCAAATGCCTTTAATATTTCTGCCAGTCCTGGCAGGAGGTTATTTTCATCCTTTACCAGGGCACAGAAAGCGATTGTTTGTGAAAACTCTCAAGCTCCCTCTAGTGTATACAGGATATTGGACATTACTTGCATGTCGACATTTAAAAATATATATATTTTTATTGATTTCAGAGAGGGAGAGGGAGAGCGAGATAGAAATGCTGAGAGAGAATCATCAATCAGCTGCCTCCTGCATGCTCCTACTAGGGATCCAGCCCAAAACCTGGGCATGTGCCCTGACAGGGAATCGAACCCTGAGTTCCTGGTTCATGGGTTGACGCTCACCCACTGAGCTACACTGGCCAGGCATATGAAAAACTTTTTAATGATATGGAGAAATGCTCATGATACAATTTTTAATGAAATTATACATATATACATTGAGGTATAAGCAGGGTAAAAAACATATGTAAGGTGGGGAGGGATGAATAGGCAGAGCACAGAGGGTTTTTAGGGCAGTGGAAAAACTCTGTATGACACCATGATGATGACTTTATACATTTGCTCAAACCCATCTATATATATAAAAGCCTAAGCAACCATCGCAACTGAATGGACGACTGAACAGGCTGTGTGGGGCGACCAGGCCTGCAGGGGGGTTAGTGAGGGGTGACCAAATGACCAAACAGCAGGCTGCGTGGGGTGACCAGGCCCATGGGGGGGGCAGTTGAGGGCAACCAGTCCAGCAGGGGGGGGGCAGTAAGGGGCTACCAGGCCAGGGGGGGGGCAGTTAGGGGCAACCAGGCCAGTGGGGGAAGGAGGGCAGTTGGGGGTTACCAGGCCAGCAGGGGTGGCAGTTAGGGGCAATCAGGCAGGCAGGCAGATGAGCAGTTAGGAGGCAGTGGTCCCAGATTGTGAGAGGGATATCCAAAACTGGCACCTGGATATCCCCTGAGGGGTCCCAGATTAGAGAGGGTGCAGGCTGGGCTGAGGGGGACCCCCCCCCTGCACGAATTTCATGCACTGGGCCTCTAGTAGAATATAAAACATCAAGAGTAAACCCTAAGGTAGACTATGGACTTTGGGTGATCATGTTATATCAATGTAGGTTCATCATTTGTAACAAATGCACCACACTGGTGGGGGGTGCTGATAATGGGGGAGGCCAGGCATGTGTGGGGAGAGGGTTATATAGGAACCTCTGTGTCTTCCTTTCCATATTCTATGAACCTAAAACTGCTTTAAAAAAAGTAGTCTTTAAAAGAAAAGATCTGGAAATAGATGGTTACACAACATTTTGAATGTATTTAATGTCACTGAATTATATACTTTAAAATGGTTAAAATGGTAAACTTCATGTTGTTTATATTTTAACACAATTAAAAAAAACTTTAAAAAACATATGCATTGCATGTTCTGAAAATGTTGGAAAGAAATGCCCAAAATGTGAACTATTTTTAGGAGTGAGATTATAGATCGTTTTTATTTCTTCTTTAGCCTTATCTTCTTTAGGCCCACACTGAGCATGTAGGAAAATGTAATTAGAATATAGACTCCATAATCTGGAAAGTTATTTTATCAGCCAGGGTCTCAACAGGAAACAGGTGGCACACTCAAATTAGAACAGTTTGAGGAAGGTGTATTGGCGAACGGGTTAAAGGTGTGGGGGTGTAGGGGACCCCAAAGGATGCACAGAAAGTGATTGTTTGTGAGGACTTGGGTACAGAAACAACAGACCTATTACCATCCCTAGGCTGATAGAAGAAGCAAGGGAGGCAGGAGGGAACAGAACGGAGAAGGGGCAGGAGCTGTGCAGAGCAGGCCACACCAAGCGGAGAGTGACCTTCAGCTGGGGCAGCAGCCCACCAAAGGTGACCGCTCAGAGCCACTTGACTCCCTTCTCTAATCTCCTGCTGGGGATCCCTAATGGACAGAACCCACTGGAAGCCAGAGCACAGGGAAACCGTGCTGCCCTGCATATATGTCGGCATCTGAGGCTCGGAGCAGAGTGCGAAGGGAAGAGAGTGAGCTGGAGGGGCCATATGGAAGTGGAATTTTTAAAAGAATCTGTAGGCCCTGGTGGGGTAGCTCAGTTGGATAGAGCATCAGCCCGATACTCCAAGATTGAGGGTTTGATCTGTAGTCAGGGCACATACAAGCAGCAACTAATGAATGCATGAATAAGTGGAACAACCCATCGATGCTTCTCTCTCTGTCTCTCTGTTTATTAAATTAATCAATAAAAGTTTTTTAAAATTGGTAAAAGCTTGAAAAATTTATTGATTCAAAATTGAGTCGGTTCTTAGGGGGTTTCTGGTCCAGTCATATCTCTCACATTTTGAAATGCATCTTTTCTTTTCCCTAAAATATATTTTATTGATTTTTTTACAGAGAGGAAGGGAGAGGGATATTGAGTTAGAAACATCGATGAGAGAGAAACATCGATCAGCTGCCTCCTGCACACTCCCTACTGGGGATGTGCCCACAACCAAGGTACATGCCCTTGACCGGAATCGAACCTGGGGCCCTTGAGTCTGCAGGCCAACGCTCTATCCACTGAGCCAAACCGGTTAGGGTCTTGAAATGCATCTTAATCAAGTCCTGGGAAGATGGCCATTTGACCTTTGCAGGGATAGTTTTAGGCATGGGCAGCCCTTACTCTAGGAAAATCCCATGTCTCTTTGAACAGAAATGATTATTAGGGGGTTGTCTGTGAAGAAGCAGAATGATGCCATGGGAAGAGCAGAGATAGAACACCGGCATTCAAATCCCTGCCACTCGGTCAATTTATTTATGTATCTTGGTCTGTTTCTCACATGTAGAGAGGAGCATTAAAATTTACCCGACCTATTTGTTGTGAGGATTGAGAGATGCTATGCAATGCAAAGGAACTTAATTAATAGCTGGCACAGGGGAAGCACTCAGGGGATGCTGAATCTGAACCTAAAGTTTGTTTCCTGAAAACTTGCAGCCATTGGTCCCTGGTGACCCAGAGCACCCCCTCCTCATTACTCTCCTCCAGATGTTTAAAGATAACAGGAATATCCTCCTGAGTATTTTCTCTCCTTCAGGCTAAGCTTTTCTATTTCCTTTGACCATTTGACACTTGATTCTCCTCCAAACAAGGACCTTCCTGTTCCTAGATGACCCATCTCCATGGCCCGAGTGGATTGATGTGGAGAAGGTACTGGACCCAGGCTGGCCAATTAGATTCCTGCCCTAGGATTTTCAAACTGGAACCGGAGGGAGTCAGATCTCTCCTGGAAGGAGCTGAGGGATGTGAGGTGTGGGACAAGTCAGCACGTGCTGTTGTGTGGTGGAAAGGCGCAGTGCAAGAGAGAGAACCAAGGTGATGGGGCGGGGGCGAGGGGGGGGGCGGGGGATGGCGGAGCAGAGGAATGGAGAGGGAGGGACCAATGGCCGCATTCTGGCGTCTGGGAGCAGTTGCTCTGGAGGCCCAGTGCGCTCCCTGTCCCTCCAGTGGCTTGTTGCTTAATCCTTCTTGAATTCTGCAAACCAGCAAAGTCCCTTTCTCTAAACCAGTTTGCAGTCCACAATGAGCATTTTGAATAAAAGAATCACATGGCCACATCTGAAAGCCTAGAGCAGGGGTGGGAAACCTTCTTTCTGCCAAGGGCCATTTGGATATTTATTAACATCATTCAAGGGCCATACAAAATTATCAACTTAAAAATTAGCCTGCTCTATTTGCTTAAACATGTACTTAACTCACCCCTCACGCCTTGGCAGGGCCAGACCAGATGATTTCTCGGATCTTATACAGCCCTCGGGCTGGCTGTTCCCCATCCCTGGCCTAGAGCATGGACTTGAGAGTTTAAAAGGCCTGGGGTTGAATTTGATATGAACCATTTACCAGCTTTGGGATCCGTAGCAACTTCCACAGGCACTTGGAATCCATTTTTTCACCTGTGAAACGAGAGTAGCATTAGGCACCTTGTGACTTGACTGGAAGGAGGAAGAAGCACGTATATAAAGTCCAGTTCTGTACCTGACACCCGGTAGACTCACCCCATTGGCAATAGCAAAACAAATTCTGCCTTTATTATTACTGAGTTGGCAGTTAATTCAGACAGTTATACAAGCTGTCACAGATTCTCTTTCCCCGCCCCACACCTGCACTGACTTTGGGAGCCTAATTGCGGGATTTAAAATGTTTCCCTGCTCACGTTCCCCTCTGTCAATCCCAAAGAAATTGTTTAACAGGAACGTCGACATCTTTGAAAGGACAGATGCTCTTCTGTCCCCTCGGAGGCCTCTGGCTTGTGCTGTTTTCAGAGTTTCATGACCAGAGTGACAGGAGCCGTCGGTGTTTGAAGGAGCCTTTCTCCTCTGCGCAGTGTAGGTTCTTGGGCCCTTTCCCAGAAGTGACTTTCCAGAATAATTGTCCTAGAAAGCTACACACAGCCCGCCTGTCTGCTGAGCTGACACACATTGGAGTCAATTCACAGCTCCTATCATCCGTCTACAATGATGCCGACTGCCCACATAAAGCCCCTGGCTTAGAGTTAGAGGATTCTAGTCTCAATTTCCAGCTCCAGAAGTTTCTACTAAGTATTGACTTGAGGTGTTGAAACTTCAGCTGGAATGATTCATTCACTCGTAATTCCTTCAACACGCATTTAATGAGCACATTTCATGTCCCAGGCCCTGTAGGGGCTGGTGCTGGCGTTATTAGACAAACACCTGGTATCGACCTCAGACAGATCATATTCTACTGAAAGAGATCAGTAACATACTGCTATAATTAAAAAAATGTTTTAATCCTCACCCAAGGACATGCTTGTTGATTTTAGAGAGAGGGGAAGGGGAAGAGAGAGAGAAACATTGATATGAGAGAGGAACATTGATCGGTTGTCTTCCCAACTGGGGATTGAACCTGAAACCTATATATGAGCCCTGCCTGGGAATTGAACCCACAACCTTTCAGTGTACAGGACAATGCTCCAACCAACTGAATCACATCAGCCAGGGCCATATTGCTATCATTTAATGGATATAATACTATAATTAATGTTTAATGTCTGCCATAAACAACCCCCCCCCCCAAATCTGTTATCATGGAAAAAAAGTTTATATTTTTGCTTATGCAAAGTCCAGTGTAGGCTAGAAGGCCCCTTTCCTTCTTATAGCCACACCATATGGGGCAGGTTGTTGTCACAGTGGGGAAAAGATAAATGGAGGCAGTGCATTGCCTTGGCCCAGAAGTAACACACATCACTCCCATTGCCTAGGACCGGTCACATGGCCCCCCAAGGCTAACTTCAGTGGGAGCCAGGAAATGTAGGAAGCTCACAGATACTTGGTGCTCACTGCCTATCTGCACCCCCATAGGCAATGCTGTGATACCAGTTGAGCGAGGGCTCATGCGTTAATGATGACTCTCTGGATTCAAGTAACAGAAACCAGCTTCCATTAGCATGAACAGAAAAGGAAGTTTATAGTAAGAATTTAAAGGATGTTCGGTTCTCTGAGAATCAAATGAGAGAAATGCAACTGAGCATTCAATAGGGATTAGTCAGGAAATGCAAAGCCATTGAGATATGCCTCAGGACTCAGGACCACTTTGTGGAGAGGAAAGGAAGCTTTGACCTTCATGGACAATCCAGTAGGTGGGTTTTGCCGGGAAACACATTCCCGTGGAGTTGACGTCTGCCCTGAGGTCATATGGGGTATCCCCAAAATGTATACACACGCTTGGAGTAATGATAAAGGCAGTGTTCATTACAATACATTTCATTTTCAACATTGAGCTATCGGCTGTTAAAGTGTGTATACATTTTTGGGGGGCCACCCTGTATATTTTTTAAATATACTTTTTTTCTACTGTGGCAAAATTGCCCTGAGTTTTCAAGGCTAGAAAGGAGTTTGTCAGGAGAAGATAAAGAACAAGGCCACTCCAGGCCTGTGTTCTCGGCTAATTAGACAACCAGCTTGATTTGGAATGAAGGGCTCAGGGAGGCAAGGGAAGAGGGGGTATGTACGGAATGAAACCACGTGGGTTGACCCTGACCTGTTTCAAGGGAAGTGAAACTCCCGATATCGGACCATGGGAAGAAAGCAGCTGGGGACCCAGGGCCAACTGCAGGAGAGACGGGGAGCCGGCCAGCAGGCAGGTGTCACGGGGATCGCTGAGTTTCCTCCTGCAGCTTGCTCTCTCCGAGGGAGGCATGACATATCCTCACATCTGCGGTCTCCCACAGCTCTGTTTTCACATGGCTTTGATCCTCTCACAAACTGTAGGATGCAGGGCAGGAGGCATTATCTGCTCTTTATAATGCTGTCCAATATGGTAGCCACTAGCCTCAGGTGGCTTCTTGAGTTTAATGACACTTAATAAAAAACTCTGTCCCTCGGTCACACTAGTCCCATTTCGAGTGCTTAGCAGAGATGCACAACACTCCCCTCATCCAGGGAGTTCTATTGCACAGGGCTGCCTTGGACTGTGAACTTCAAGTGAGTGTCTGTTGTGTTCGTTGTGGTAGGTCCAGGCCCCGCAACAGTGCCAAGCACATATAGCCTGTGTTCAATAAAAAAATGTGGAATGAATGAGTTGTTGAACAAATCTCCATTTACAGCAGAGGAAAGGGAGACTTGGAGAGATGTAACTTCCATGGTCCGGCAAACACATGACAGAGCTGGGACTCCAACCTGGTCCCCTCACCTCTGAGCGCTGGCCTTGCTCAGCCCTTCCCTGCAGCTGCCTGGTTGGACTCAACTTCTGACAGGAGGGAGTGGTCCTCTGCTGTCACCTTAGCGACCTCCTAGCTGATTGGAAAGCCACTTTTAACAATGGCTTTATTACTTCTTCTTTCCAAGGTAAAGGGAATAGAAAATGTGGGAAATAAAAAAAAAATAGAAAGTTATTCCTTCCTCTACACTAAAGCCAGCTCGGTTAACATTTAGGGATGTTTCCTCCCAATCTCTTTTCAATGCAGAGGTGTTTGAGGTTTTCCACAGGGTTGTGTCATTTGCTTTTAAAAATCTAAGAAGTTATTTAGGCTAGAACAGCCTTGGGCAAACTATGGCCCGCAGGCCGGATCCGGCTGTTCTATCCGGTTCTCTTGCTCTCCCCTCCGCTCCTTTACTTTGAATTTATATTAGTTCACACAAACACTCCATCCATGCTTTTGTACCGGCCCTCCGGTCCAGTTTAAGAACCCATTGTGGCCCTGGAGTCAAAAAGTTTGCCCACCCCTGGGCTAGAAGCTTTCTGCTTGCTTCTCCCAGCCTCATCTTAAAACATCCAAGCCAATTTCTCTCTTTAGATGTCAGTAGAGTCCTGAATTCATGTGCCACAACCATGATATGGTAGAGCTGGGAGCAGGGGCTAACAGGATATTAAAACTGGGTGGTTGGGCCAGGCTAGATGGTTCAGTTGGTTGGGCGTCATCCAGTGCACCAACAGGTTGCCAGTCCGATTCCTGGTCTGGGCACATGCCCGGGTTGTGGGCTTGATCCCCAGTAGGGGGCATGCAGGAGGGAGCCTATCAATGTTTCATTCTCACATCAATGTTTCTCTCGCTCCCTTTCTAAAAATCAATAATTTTTTTTTTAACCAGTGGTTAAAAAAAATAAAATAAAAAACCAGATGGTTGGGGCTAGAGATTCCTACCTGCTGATGAGGGCTCTGTTTTTTCAGGGAGATGGAAATGAGTTGCCTGCCTGAAACATGCGAGGAGTCACAGAGGCCGCCTCACTGCGGCAGCAGGACCAGAAAAACCTCTCCTGCCTCTGGGCCCTGTGCCGAGGTGCCAAGGTGGGTTCTGAGTTCCTATCACTTGAATAAATGGGGATTCCGAGTGATGACCTTAATGTAAAAACTTGTCCAGAACTGGCCAATCTCGGGGGAGGGACCTGAGGGTTCATGATACCTCGGGATAGGGACACTTTCACAGTCAGGGATTGTAGGTATTCACAGAAAGGTGACAAAGATGGACTTGCAAAATGTTTATAAGCCCACGGGAGCAATAAAACCACACCCAGTCAGCAACTACAATAAATCAAAGACCTTGCACCCCAAGAACGAAAGATAAAAACAATTTGGAAGAAACCTTACAACAAGCAGATTTACAATTTTTGAAGCAATAAATGAAGAACAGATGCTTTATGCCTTAAAGCCAGAGCAGAACAGTGTGAGAAAAGAACAGGCAGGTTTGAAAAGTGGCCACGTATTAATTCTAGGGAAGATATAATTATTGAAATGAAGGGAGCCGATGAATTCAGAGATGTGAAGAAAGAATGAATGAGATTGGCCTTTTAAAGGCTGTTTCTGTTGTTGACGTTCTTTCTAGGCTTTTCTCTTATTGCAATGTTGTCCACAAAATTGTCATTAAACATTCTCCAAAAACATGACTACTTTTGCCAAGTTTAAGCTAAAAATGTCATCTCTTATTTGAATTTGTCATATTTGTTACACATATTTTTCTCGGTCTCCTGATTGCCTTTTTATTGTGTTTATGGTGGTCTGAATTCCAAATTGATGTATCAATTTAATCCACATTTGCAACCTTAACTAGCAGAAGACATTTTGATGTCAACTTAAATCAAAGTGGAAATGGACGGAAAGATTTTCTCTCTCTTTTTTAAGACCAGTCCTTGAGATAATACACTTTTAATTTGAGTAAGATGAGGCATGAACTCCGAATCTTTTGGACTCTGGGGGCGTCCTTTGGACACTCTCCAGGCATTTATGCAATGAGGCCAGCATGTCAGGTGCTTTGGCCAGTGATAGGTCTATTATAGGGTGTGGCCCGAGTTTAGAACAACTCTTCCTTTCTATGCGAACTGTCCCTGTCTCCCACTCTTGAGCCCAGTGGTCAAGTTTTGTGGGGAGGGTCTGTGGCTCACTGACCAACTCTTGGGCCACAGTGATTGGTCCAAGCAGTGAGTACTTAAAAGGAGTTGGGCCAATCAGAATGCTCCCTTGAGCAGTGGAGAATGGGAATGGAGGGAACATACTCTTTTCCTTTCTGGCTTTGGAGTTGTGAGAAAGAGCAATCTATCTATCAGGTTCCTTTGAAGACACCAATATAATGAAGGACAAGAGAAGCAGAAACAAAAGGAGCCAAGAATCCAATCCCTCCATTGAGCTGCTCTACTTCCGGAAGTTGTCCTTCCATCTAGCAGTTGTCCCACCCAGGAGTCCCCATTTTGTGTTTAAACTAATTTGAGTTGGGTTCCTGTCACTTGCGATCAAAAGAATCCTTCCTGACACAAGGAGGAGTTCGAGGCTCTGATTCTTACATTTAATTTCATTGCCAAGTTTAATGTTTTTCACTTATTTAATACTAGGGGCCTGGTGCACGAATTCGTGTATGAGTGGGATCTGGCCAGCCCGCCCCGATCAGGGCCGATTGGGGCTGGCTGGCCAGAGGGAGGGGCCCTGGGATGTTGGCCGCTGGCCCCACCCCCAATCAGGGTGGAGGGGGCCAATCGGGGGCCAGACCAGTGGAATGGGGGTGGGGGGGTGAGGGGCCATGGGAGGTTGGCTGGCTGGCCCTGCCCCCATCAGGCCAGTTGGCCGGCGGCAGTGTGTGTCATAGCAACCGATCATTCTGGTCGTTCCAGTCGTTCTGGTCGCTTGGCTTTTATATGTATAGATACATGCATTAGTAGCAATAATCCAGACTTTAAAAATTATACAAGTAACACATGTTTGTGACAGCATCTTAGACTATATCAATAAGCAAAAAGAAAAGGATATCCACCTACAACTTTATCCATAGGGATAGATGCTCTTAACATACTGGCATTCTGCACCACTTCCCTGACTTTTTGCATCATCTACATAACTATCTTTTTTTAAAAAATATTTTTATTGATTTCAGAGAGGAAGGGAGAGGGAGAGATAGAAACATCAATGATGAAAGAGAATCATTGATGGGTTGCCTCCTGTATGCTTCCTACTGGGGATCCAGCCCGAAACCCAGGCATGTGCCCTCGACCAGAATCGAACCCAGGACCCTTCAGTCTGCAGGCCGATGCTCTATCTACTGAACCAAACCAGCTAGGGCTACATAATTATCTTTGATCTATTCTCTCTCTCTGTTTCTCTCCCCCCTCTCCCTTCTCTCTTCTCTCTCCTGTCTATTTTTATCTATATCTATCATCTATCTATCATGGTAATAGCCAACACAATACTTATGCACCATGAATGGTCTAATTTTCCACATAATAACGCAATGTTCACAATGATGCTAGAAGGTAAATGTTATTATCCCCGGTTTATAGATGACAAAACCGAAACTCAGAAAAGCACAGAAAGGTTAGAGAACACAGGCTCAGAGAGGTTAGGTATCTCACCCAAGAACTTAACTGGTCATGGTGAGGAGCTGGTATTTGAATCTAGGCTATTTGGCTTCACGATCTATATTCTTAGCCACCACACTATACTGACTTTATCTAACATAAGAGTCACATAATAATACTATTTTGTAACCTGAATTTCTCACTTACCAAAACATCAGGGATTCTCTGTGTGTGGGGATGTCTACAGTTCCCACGTCAGCTTTCAGAGTTGCATAGTAACCTATAACACAAATGCACCAAACTTCATTGAACCAGACTGAGACTGACAAGCATTGAGATTGTTCCCAAATGTTCACTATTATAAAAATACCTAGCTGTAAAAGCGTACTAAAAAACAGTCTTGATATCAAAACACAAAACCCTTAAATTACTCCCGTACATCAGATCCCCAGAAGTAGAGTTATTGGGTGGGTGGGTCTGCAGATGTTATGGCTTTGATGTCTGTAACTATCTACCCCTCAGAACAACTTAAACTCTCCATCCTGGGGACTGATGACACTCTTTTAGTTTAGTTTATTTGCAATTTTAAAAATTGAGATGAAATTCACATACCATGAAATTCACTATTTCAAAGAGTGCAATACAATGGTGTTTAGTATATTCACAACATTGTGCAACCATCACCACTGTCTAATTTCAGAACATTTTCATCACCTCTAAAAGAAACCCCACACTCATTAGCAGTCACTCCACATTCCCTTTCTTCCCAGTCCCTGGCAACTTCAGATCTACTTTCTATCTCTTGGACAACTCATAGGAATGGAATAATTTTGTGTCTGGCTTTGTTCACTTAGCATTTTTTCAAGGTTCACCCATATTGTAACATGTATGAGTACTTCATTCCTTTTTATGGTTAAATAATATTCCATTGTATGGATAGACCACATTTATCCACTCATCATTCATCATTGATGGACATTGGGTGGTTCCACTTTTTGGCCATCATGAAGAATCCTGCTATGAACATCTTTTTTTTAAATTCTTGATGGTAAGAAGAATTTGTGGGGAGGCCAATTTACAAGCGGTTGGAGGTGGGGGTGTCTCGGGGGGAGGGATCAGCTCTTTGTGCTTTTAGACAATGCCTACATAAGACAAAAATAGAATTCCTGAGAGCTTTTGTTATTGAGGACAATCTGGATTTGATACCAGAAACAAAGGACTGCTGAAGGACTATAACGTTCATATTTATTTTAGAATGTGTTTTTCTAGGCATTTATCAGTTGTTTCTGTTTCAAGTTTCTGAGTTTTTGTTGTTAGTTTATAAATAGCATCTTTTTTGCTTAGAAACATGACTTATTGGCCTTGATTACCATCGAGCCTATTCTCATTTACACACCTCCTGCCTTTGCCCAGTAGGTTTCTCACAACCAATACCCTGCATCTGGCCTCAGTGAAATCTAAGAGCTAAGTTCCTCACTGGAGCCCCAACGGCTTAGGTCAGAATGACCTCACACTCTGGACAGAGTCCAGATAGCACTCTTCTTGTGGGCAATGCCAGGTGCTTCTGTTGTGTCTCTTCTTGCTGTGCTCATGTATATTTTGAAATATTTTATCTAATTTCCCTTTCCTCTTTTTTTTTTCCTTTACTGTTTTACAAGTTATGCTCATAGTTCTCATATGTAATGTAGTCCATAGAGTAGAGGAAAAGGAGATAGGATTATAACCGAATAGAAAAAGAAGTGGTGATATCCAGGATTTCCTATGAGCTGTAACTGATAGGAGTTCTGGTTGACCCCTTTTGGGAAGGGTGAGCAGATTTTAGTTGTATAAAGAATGGTTTTTCTATGTCAGGTAGCAGTACTGTTGTATTTTAGAAGTATGGGAAATATATCAGCTAGCAAAAGGAGTGGACTATTGACAACATTTGTGTGGGTCACTCAGCTTTTAAATTTGGAAATGATTCTACCACATGAGGCAGAGATCACCTCCTACATTTCCCATTGCAAATGCAGAAAATGCCACGTTTGCTTTTCCAGCCTCCCTTGCAGCTAGGCATGGGCACATGAGCTAGGCTCTGCCAATGAGAAGCAGCTGTCACAGAGCTCAGGGCTGCCAGGCAACGGGGACTGTGTAGATTCATTTTGGTGAGGGTGGCAGCTGCAGAGTCAGCTCTGTCCAGGGCAGGATGGGCCTCAGTGGTGCCAGTTGTTCACGTGGTATGCTCTGTGCTTAGGGGCAGTGTAAGTGGAGTCTACAGAGAACAGCTCTGAGATGTGATCTTGATATTGTTACTGACCCCACATGGTAGAGGCATCACATTCCTCCATGGGGCCCACCCATTCTTTTTGTGGAGTAGAGAAAGACATTTCCTTCCTTTATTAACAATTGTCTTCTTGGTAAAGAAGGATACAAGTTAAAAGACTCCAAGGCCTGAGGCTTATTTTCAGCAAATGTTTGTTCATTAAAATCTTGGGTTTGTGAGTGAGTTCTGGAAGACAACAGAAACTATGGACCCATTTCTCAAAGAACAAGTGAGAGATGGGCGGAGTTTCAGGTGGGACCTGGGGTTTCAGCCTAGGCCAGGAACCCATCAACTACTGATGAATTGTCTATGGGGCTCCGGGCAGTGCAAAAGGTAACTCAATGGTTTCTGGGGTGTGGGAGGAGGCATGGTCAGTACTACCATTGTGTACAGGGGACACTGGAGATGTGTCATCTATGGAGGAGCAGAGATGCTAAAAATGTGAGGCTGCCCATAAGCCACCTGGCTGAATGATGGGATGTATAACTCAGGAACTGGGTTGGGGTGGGTACTGTTGATGGGGACTAAAGGAGGGCATGTCCCCTTTTTCCCCAGGGAGGAGGAGGGTTGTTCCTCCATGCTAGAGGGGGCCAGGGTAAAGTGGAACACTACTAAAGAAAATCACATACAGTGCCTGTGCCAAGACCACCAATCAGCAGAGGCCAACATTGGGACCAAAGCTGGGGACCTCTCCTTGGTCCCAGCATACTGCCTCCTTGTTAGAAGTACAGTGTTCTTCATCTGCCCTGCCTGTGGGGCTGTAGGGGACAGGGAGGCCCTTGAGAGTTCAGGCAGACGAAGTAAGGGTAGGGAAGGAAGTTCAGAGAGAACTGGACCTCTGATTACAATGATAAAATATGAATAGATATGAATTATGATAAAATATGAATTTCCTGCAATGGACTGAATCCTGTTGAAACTCTAATGTGATGGCATTAGAGGTAGAGCCTTTGTGAAGTACTAAGGTTTAGATAAGGTCATGAGGTTACAAGGGCATGGTCCCCGTGATGGGTTGAACGTGCCAGGAAGAGAACTCTGACCAGGAACTGAATCTGCCAGCACCTGACCTTGGACTTCCCAGCCTCTAGAACTGTGAGGAATAAATGCCTGTTGTTTAAGCCCCCAGCCTATGGCATTTTGTTACTGCAGCAAGAGCAGACTAAGACAACTGTATGTTCACCCCAGACAGGCTATTTTAAGGACCAGATTTGATTACAGAAATCATTTGAGTGGATGAAAATGTAAACAAGAATGGCACAAAAGACATTTATTGGAGCCGAATGGGGTGCTCAGAACCCAGAAATGTCTACACTGTTTTTAAGACTAAAATTTTCACACTCATAGCTGTGTGAGACTGCTCAGACTGGTTACACGTGTGTCCCTAACGTTAGACTTCAGTCTCAAAGAACAACCTCATCATCTTCCCCACGCCTAGTTTGCCTAGTTTGTGGCACTGACACCCACCCACAGTTGCCCAACCTAGAAACTGTTTCCATCCTTGGCTCCTCCCTCTGTATGCCTATCAGTTATCAAGTCATCACTTCTTCTTCTTAAATGTGTAGACTAAGACAACCTTGTCCTCATTGCCACCATCTCTCCCCAGACCTCCGCCACACCCCAACAGGTCTTCTTACCTGGCTCTGGTTTGGACAATGATGTTGGAAGCCCTGGGCTGGCTTTGGAAGAAATCCTGGAACCTTTTTGGACTGGAGAAGAATCCAGAGTTTTAGGGACTAACCAGCAAAGGATACATGGGTTTTGGTCACTGGGTGGCCATAGATGAAGATGGACCTGTTTAATGTGGGGATGGGGCTGGGTAGGCACCTGGGGTTTCTAGAAGAGGTAAAGTTTGTGTTATTAGTCTACGTCATGGATGAGTGCTGATCCTGTTTGGAGCTGTCAGTGTTAGACTTCAAGATAGTGGCTCAGCCTTGCTTCAATGGCATAATTACATTTACTCCTGTGTGCTGGGTCTTGGGAAGGGTAACTCCTCATAAGTCAGCCCTTTAGCAGATCTGCAAGGGAGGCTACTGGTTGCGCTCTCATAATCATTTCCCCTTCTTCAGTAATGAAATTCCTAAATGTTGGCTAGGTAGAGTGCCATCCAGAATAAACACTGTATTTCCTAAACTCCCTTGCAGCTAGGTGTACCAGCTCTGGATTCTGGTGTGATTAAGTTCTAGCTAACTGTGCAAATCTATGCAACTTTTAGGGATTATCTTTAAAGGGAAGGGGCATTCTTTCTGTCTCCTTTTTCCTCTTTTCAGCTGGAATATGGATGTGTTAGGTGGAACTGGAAGTCATTTTGGACTATGAGGTAGAAAGTGTATGTGGAGGATAGTGAAGCCACCAGATTGGAGGAACAGGGTGCCGACGACCCTGCAGTTACCTTCCCAGCTCTGGATTCCGGTGTTTATCTGAGAGAAAAGAAACTTCTATTTTGCTCCAGCCACCTTTACTTTGATTTTTGGATTCAGAATTTGATACCTGAACGTGGGATGCTACAAATACCATCGAAAATGTAGCACTGGCTTAGTGGAATTGGCAGGCCAGCAGATGGTAGGAACAGAATTGCATTTTTACATAATTGCTTTTTTCAACATTTGATGAAATTGTCAACTGCGGTAACTTGGAGGATGGACCACATGCTGCTGATGCCATGACAATAGAGAAAATGGGGGATGATGCAAAAAGTATGACTTACTCCTTGTTGCTTTTCACAAAGTCCTACACAAGTGAGAGGAACTGGGGCTAGAGCCAGCCAGGCTCAGCAGAGATGGGAGGGGATCCTGCTTTGATAAGGGAGGCACTGTTTGTAGCCTGAACTCAAAATTAAGGTTCTGAAGCGTAGAAATGCCTGTTCTCCGAACTGCAGCTCTGAGAGCAGTGGCCTTGAAGTGGCAGCCTCGGCAGGAGGTAAGGCTGGGGCAGCAAGCGATGCCAAGACTTCCCTGCCAGCGCATGCAAGACCAGGTGGATCCAAAAATCAGATTAAGGGCGTTGTCTCAGAGAGGGAGAAAAACCACCCCCAAAACTATGGGGCAAAGAAAGGAGGGGTGCTTTAGAGCAAACACGGTTGACAAAATGCTAGCCATTGAAACTGGGTAATGTTGCAAAGTGCTCATTATCATAATCTCTCTAATTTGGTATAAATGTGAAATATTCCATAATACAAAATTTAAAAATAAGACTATCTACAAAGAAACCAACAAACAAAGGGTGTTTCCCTCCCACCCCAAGTCCCCTTTCAGGTGGCCTTTGAGGAAGAGGCACCAAATGGGAGGCTAGACCAATCTTCAGCTGTAGGTACCTGAGGAAATTCTACTGGCAAAGAAAACACAGCACTGGGACCCTCCAAAACTGCCCGAGAGTAAGCAGGATACGGAAACTGTGCTGTCCCCAAGAAGTCCTACCGCTGCAGGTCCCACCTCGGAAGTGGCCATGGAAGCCAATGGACAAGGAGTTCCTCCCAGAGCCCGAGGAGCCGGCAGGAGGCTCTCCAAGGGACTGGTGGGCCTGCAGTTGTCTTCACTGCTCCTGTGCAGCGGCCTTTGACAGCCGCCTGGAGCGGTGTTTCCTGTTCTCCCCTCTTATGAAGGAGGTTTCAATGGCTGTTTGCCTGCTGCTACTTCACTACGGTTTAAGGGTTATGTTGGGAGAAGATAACTCTGTCTTGAGTTTATAGGTCACTAGACTACAAGAAGCCACCCAGAGCTGAAGGAGACCACAAATTACCCAAAGGTGATTTTATCTTTAGCTTCATGCTCTACCTGGATAGAGTTTGGATTGTCTTACTTTGAAGCAAAGAGTGAGCTCTATGTGAGGCAAGAAAGGTGACCCAAGGATTGAACTACAGCAGGACCACTACTTGCCTCACAAACACATTCTTTCCTTATTTCTCAGAACTCCTCTGAGTTTCAGTTAGGTACATGGCTTCTTGGAATAAGAACTACCTCTCCCAGACTCCCTTGCAGTAGGTATGACCCTGTGACTAAGTTTTGATCAATGGGAGGTACAACATCCAGATGACGCACCCTGAGGGAAGGGGTCTTGCTTTTCTTCTCCGACCTCCCTCCATCCTGCTGGCTGTAGTGAGAACGCGGCTGCAGCCACCACCATGGACTTCAATGTAGAAACTTCACACTGAGGATGGCAGAGCAACAAGTCAGAAGGAACCTGGGACCTGGGGATCATGGAGACACCCTGAGAACCCTGCATGATAGAGGGTAAAGAACCTTGTACTTTGTGTAAGCTATTGCTGGCTTAAGAGCTGAACCTAATTCTGACCCAGAACTTGCTATCCACACAAGGTTAAGACTGACAGGTGTTGCACATGGTCATGCCCTGACCAGATCAAAGGTGGAGATGGGTGGAGAGCTAAATACTAAAGACTTAGTATTTACGTGAAAGAAAGCAAACAAAATAAGAAAACACTTCCAGAAATCAAGACAATTATTAGAACAAAAATGTCAACACACAATGCTAGTGTTGCATAGCTTGAATGTTTTTATATTAATCAAATTGTTTTCAGTAGAATCACTGGCAGAACAGGTATGAATGAAAAACATTCCAAATTTACAGAAAAAAATATTGCTGATCAATTAATATAGTTTTCAATAAAACTACATAACACAAATCCTTTGTTGCTCCAAACAGAATGTGAGTTATTAAGATGGCAGGCAGTCCGGCCATCAGAATCCCACGTATTTGGTTCCTCAGGCTGAGGTCAGAGTTTTTGCCATCTTTACTGAGTCTCAACTCAGTGTAGGATGGCAAGGATGGCAAGAATCAGAGGTGGCAATCCTTGTCTTTGCATTCAACAGCATCAAGGTTTGAGGGACAATCGCTTGGGGATAAGTCACAGAAATAGGATACATCTCTCTCCAAAAGCTACATAGGATTAATTTCAAATCTCTGGAATATAGACTCATAACATGGTAAATGTTGAAAGAACCAAAGAATTCATCCAGTCCAGGCCAACCTTCCCCTTTTCCACATGAAGAAACTGAGGCGGAGGGCAACACGTCTTGCCTTAGTCTAGGTCTCACTCCAAGACCTGCCTCTTGAGATCTTTCCGCATTGATGCAGCCTCTTTGTTGCCTCTGGAGGATGAAGAGGCCTGCTGCTTGCACTCGAATGATAACCTCCAAGCAACAAAAAATGTCAAGTAGCAACATAGCAGCAATACCATCTACATTAATCTAAAAGCATATTAGGTATAAATTACTGTGGTAGGAATTAAAGACCAGCACAAGTTTGTGATTCATACTCCTCCCACCACCCCATGCCACCCCCATCCAAATGGAGTTGAATATATATATTTTTTTCTTCTGGAAAGTCAAAACACTAAGTGCTGGCTCTAATGGGCCACACCAGAAGGAATCTCCCATCTTGATGAAGTCAGCACATAGATGCACTTAAATTAGACCTTCTGGAGGGCGTCAGAATGCAGAATGTAAATGTCTTCTTCGTTCACACCAGCCACGTTCCCAGTCAAAATACTGATCCTGATTTTCATGTTCTTCACTTAGGACTAAAAAAAAGGCTTTTTAAGTATAATTGCTTAAGTGTATAAGGTGGTAGAGCAGAAATCTTGAGTTACAGAATTTCATCAGTAGTATCTACAGTATTTACTTGCAATATTTTGCCCCTTTAGGTAATTCCCTTATCTTGTGCATCCCCAGTATTTTGTGGTTTTTGTTCCTGATAACATCTGCTGGGTCTGAATTAATGGCCAGCACAGGGGCAGAAAAAGGCTAGCTGCAACCTTTGGTAAGCTTCTTAGAAATGTATGTGATAATAACAACATTTCTGCAACCATATTAAACAATTAAAAAACATAAAATACAAATCTGTAAACACATTTAGACTTCTCAAGCTTTTCGCAGACACGATGATGCCTTTTTATCAGGTGATAATGATTTGCTAAATATCCTGATGGCATTTACATTTACATAAGCTTTTCTGTCTTCCCCTCTTTTTTTGGTGCTTTGCCGACAGAATTTTTCTGAGTCCAGAGTGAATGAAGGTATGATATTCCTTTGTACTTCTGTTCTTTCCAGAAGAAAAGCAACTTTATCTTATAGGAACCCATACGACCCTACTTCTGTTCCATGGGATTTGGGGCAAATCACTGATAAGTTAACTTTGCCACGTAATTTGTCCATAGCAGTGTCAGATTCCAGCAGATGGAAATTCATCGTCAACTTACAAGTCCTCGGTATTATTTCTCCTATTTACAGATGAGGAAGTAGAGATAGTGACCAGACCTGGAGCTAGTTATGGATGAGTGGAACCAGGAACTTAATTTCCTACTGCTTCACTCTCCTCTCCTGCTTCCTCCCACTAGCCTGGCACCAAGCTGACAAGGATGGGGCTCAGGAGGTCACCTGTTCCACAGTATAGGGTTACAGCACGGAATAGCACCTCCCTCCCACCCCTGCCCTTTAGCAGAATAACGGTGGGGAAAAGATGCGAAGTATGCAAGTAAATACATTAGGTCTGAAGAGAAAGGTCTTTATTCCTCTTGCAACCAGGAAACTATTCAATTGGTCTAGAGTTTGCTTAGACATCAAAATGGCTTCACGTCTGTGCACTAGAATAGAAAAGCATCCTTTTTCTATAAATCCCATTAAGAAACTGCCTTAGCTTCCTCTTCTGAATACATAAAAACCGCTACTTAAACATACCACATTAAATTTCTTTTGTGGTTTATTTTCCTTAAATAATAATTTGCTACAATCCTGTCAGAGGTTTTTTTTTAAAAAAATGGAACACAGTATTAACAAAGGCAGAATTCTTTAGGACAATCAGAATCATGGCGCACTTAGAATAAATTAACATCAACTCGTGTTTATATTCAGAAAGTCTGATCCTCTCCTTTGAAATGAAATGGAGACCATTGTAACCGAGGGTGAATGCACACATTTGTTCTATACAGAGACTCATTCTTTACATAAGCTCCACTGTCATTTGAATGAAGTGAGGAATCCTGAGAAACACTCAGCCATGGGAGCACACGCATCGACCCACACCCACAGGCAGCCATCTAGAGCTGGCTTTCCCAGGTGCAATGGCCAGAAGATCTTTCCTCAGAAGGGCCAAAGATTCCGAATATTTAGATGATATCCCGTCTCCCCTCAGGAAAATGATAATGCTTCAAGTGTCATAGCTTGAAGTAGCAGCAATCCATGTAGTAGATTCAGTAGTTGACGATTCCAGTCTTGGGCGCCGACAGCTCAGCGAGAGGCGGACAGAGGCAAACAGCACCTGCTCCGACCAACACCCAGACACCAAGACAACATCCCACATCCTCACTCTCAGAGTCTCAACTGAAAACTCACCCGAACCTAAATGACTAACCCGGTTCAGGCACCGCGTGTGGACCTGAAAAAGGTCCACGAAGGCAGGCAGAAAGCGGGGCATTTTGGGCACCCTTCTCAGGACCAAGAAAGTCAGAGACGCAGGGTGATGGGACAAAGGAAAGGGAGGCAGGAAAGATACTGCTCATCCTTCAGCCAGAAAGCCCACCCCCTGCCCTTGGGTAGATCCATCTCGGTTTCGTTAGCATAGGGCGGTGACCGCTACCTGCAAAAGGGGGGCCATTCCATATCCAGCTCAGCCTGGAAGCACAGAAAGCTCGGCTCTTAAGAGTCCTGCACACATATACACACAGAGCATCCATGTGACTCCAAATCGCCACACCGTCTTGTTCCTGGGAGGTCACAGCGCTGTCGGCGTCCCCTCTCGAATGCCCAAGGATGGCTGACAGGATCATGGTGATGTCTGGGGAGGAAGGCATTGGGGCAGGCCCCAAACGGAGACCCCCTTTTGCGCATTTCTCTCCGGAGGAATCACGGGCCTAAATGATGCTACTGCCGCATGCGTATCTACACAGTTCCTATGTACACGATTCCTTTTTCATAGAAATTTAAAGTGCTTGGGTTCAACGCGCCCTCTCCTCTCCCACACCACAGCCTACAGATTCCTCTTGCTGCTTCCAGAGAGAAGGCCTGTCCTATGGAGGATGCCCTTGGAAAGAGGAATGAGCGTTTCACAGTTGCCTTAGCTGGGATCCAGCATTGGGACCAAGCCTTCTTCATAAACACGAAGAATGGCTTCACACACAAACTTGTACTGGCTCTGGAAAAGAGAAGACAGCCGTCAAGCCTGCCAGCAGCCCCACAAACAGCCCCTCACGCCCACACTGAGTAATTTGATAAATACCCTCTGAGCTCCAGCGCTGGCCAGGCCTGCCCTGGGCTACATGCCAGGGGAAGGGTGGAGAAGACACACCTGTGACCCCATTATTGCTGCAAGATGAGGGGCGGGGACTGTTCCCAGAGTGAAATGGGCAAAGTGTTAGGGAACCACGGCAGAGGGAGGAGCTGGCCGTCTGGAGGAGTCAGGGAGGGGTGATGATTGTTGCGGGCTGGCCACTCCAGTGCAGGCACCAGTGTGGAGGTTCCAGGAGAATGGCCCATTCTGAGAATTGCAGTCAGAGCTCATGGTCCTGGCCCAGGACACCTGGGCATGGACGGAGGGACCACACAGTGGGCCAGAACCAGGTCATGGGGGGAAGGATCTAGATTTTGTTTTAAAAGAAGAGCCACTGAAATCTGCTCTGAAGAAGATGGTTCTATTAACAAACACCTAAGAAACGTGCATTTGAGTGATGTGTACAGGCTGAAAGGAAGCACTGACACTGAGCTTCCCCAGTTGGGAAAAGTTACCCAGATGATGCACTTGAACAATTTTAAGCCAGAAATGAGGTCTTCCACACCACAGAATAGGGTTCAAAACAGCCTTAATAACCTGATTTTTTTCTCTCTCTTAACCAGACTGTGGGTACAAACGAATATAAAACTACGAGAGCTCACAATTATTAGAGCAATCTTATAAACGTTGCATTTCCCGTGGTCCCCCCTCCGCTGCCGCTGAGTTTTATCATTGACCAGTCCAGTTCTCCTACCATACATATGGGCTCGGGTCTCTTCTTTTGCGCAATGATCCGATCAATGAAAGAATATGGAATGCCCCCCCCCCCACACACACACACTTTTGCAGATAGGGAAACTGAGTCTGGGAGAGGTTAAGGGATTACTCCAAGGTTGCCCAGTAGGTGGGGGGCCTGAATCAGGGTCTTTCCACCCCACCACCTTCCTTATACTCTGGGGAAAACCGCAGGATTTCCTCTTTAGGAGACGTGCAGTACCAAGTCCCCAGGCGTGACAGACGCGGGAGAGAGCACACAGGAGGAGGGAGGAGGGCATGTGGAAGGTTCCCTGAGCCAAAAGGCTCATCTTGGAACAGGTGGGAGGGGGAAACCCTCAGGTGACCTTGCTTACTTCTCATGGACAAATGATGGGCCAGGGGGTCACCATGCAGAATGCAACCAGGGCTGCTCCCTGGCTGAGTGGTTGGCAGGAAACAAACCATGGAGGCAGCAGAAGTGGAGGCAGCGAAAGGCCGGGGCCAGACGCGGTGTGCTGTGGAGTCGCTCAGCCTGACAAGCTGTGACCGTGGGCAAGTGACTCAGTCCCTTCAAGCCTCGGTCACCTGACCTGCCATGCCCTTTGCACAGGCCTGGCCCAGGGCAAGCGCTCGGGGAGCATCGGCCACGGTTACTACATTTACTACTGGATTTCTACTCACTGATGTCTGCACCATCATGGCGCGCTGGTCTCGCATTTTCCGGACAATATCCAGAGGGTAAACAGGCAGGTTTCTCTCGATGAGGCACATGGCTGTTTCCATGGTGACCAAGACACCGGTTCGACCTATTCCAGCGCTGGGGGGAGAGGAGCAGGGACTTGGAATTTGCTCAGCCAGCATTTCTCACAGCCCAGCTCAGCTCCTCCCCAGGTCCCACCTTTACTCAGACGGAGCTTTCCTCCCCCACCTTCGAGGGTCCGGAACACACACTCAGGGTGCTCCAAAACTGCCTGACAAAGCCTCTCCTCAGTCTGAGGCCTGGCACTTAAAACCAAAGGAAAGACCCCCGCTCCATCCCCTCATCTCATTCACATCTATCCTGCAGGTCAGCTGCCTCAGAGCAGGCGGAAGAGGGAGGGACTCTCCTCTTCAACTCTGCGCTACACTCCGAGGTTTATGCTTCCCAAAGTTCCACATCTCCTAACGCTGTAAAGAAATAGTCAATAGAGCCCTAACTGGTTTGGCTCAGTGGATAGAGCACCGGCCTGCGGACTGAAAGGTCCCTGGTTCTATTCCGGTCAAGGGCATGTACCTTGGTTGCAGGTACATCCCCAGTAGGGGGTGTGCAGGAGGCAGCTGATCAATGTTTCTCTCTCATCTATGTTTCTAACTCTCTATCCCTCTCCCTTCCTCTCTGTAAAAAATCAATAAAATATATTTTAAAAAAAAAACAACAGTCAATAGAGCTTTGTTCAAGCACGTCTAATCTTGTGGGATTCAGGTGGATTTTATGTCTGCCAACCTTCTCCAGGCCTTTCCAAGGAGTGGGAATACTAAAGAACACACACCAAACCCAACAAGCCACAGTACCTGCAGTGAACTAAGACGGGTTCAGCGTCCACTCTCAGGGACCTCACGTAGTTCACAAATTCCAGAAAGTCCGAGGAGTCATCGGGCACGCCGTGGTCAGGCCATGCGACGTACTGGAGGTGTGTCACAGTGTGCTCTTCTCCGGTCTAAGGAGGACGCAGACTGGCCTCGGTCAGTCAACCCAGAGGGTGGGCAGGAAGACCTGGCCCCTCTCCGGCCTCCAGCCCGGGTACTTCTGTCTCCTGATGCTCTTTCTACCCACCGTGCACAGCCCTGCAGGGGCCCCTGCCAACTCCTGTCCACCCTCCTCACCTACTCCCACCCCCACCCTCCAGGCTCATCTGCCCACCCCTCCTCCCCACCCAGGGAGTTCATTCTGTTTGTTCCTACAGCACTTGCTATTAGGGCCACACACAGTAGCTCTTTTTCTTGGTAATGGGCCAAATTTATATAACATGAAGTTCACCATTATTAGCGTACATTTCAGTGCTTTTAAGTGCATTTACAATGTTGTACAACCATCACCACTATTTACCCATTAAACATGCACTCTTCATTCCCCCCAGCCCCCCAGCCCTGGGAAACCACCGCTCTCCTTCCCGTCTCTGTGACTCTGACTCCTCCAGGTACTTCACGGAAGTGGAATCAGATAGTATTTTTCCTTTAGTGTCGGGTTATTTCACTTATAGTGTCCTCAAGATTCACCCATGTTGTAGCATGGGTCAGAATCTCCTTCCTTTTTAAGGCTAAATAATAGTCCATCATATGACTATACCCCTAGTTTATCTGTTCATCCATCCATGGACATGGCTGTTTCCACCTGCTGGCTACGTGAACAGTGCTGCGTGGATACGCGTTTGGCTCTTTTACTGAAATGCTTACCAGGTGAAAATGTGGAGCCGACCAAGAACAGCTCTCCCAGGACCACAGTGCTGCTGATTTAGACCTGCCTCTAACCTGCCTGCCTGGACCACCCACCGTCAGGGCACCGCTCACCTCGGTGTTTGTGACCAGCATTTCCCGGAACACGTAAGCAATGGTGCAGTCCTCTGACTGACAGCGGATGTGGAAGCTGCCGTGTTCGGCGACCTCGGGAGGATCGGGCCAGTACTGGTGACACTTGGTCTGCGAGGGAAGCACGGGGTGTGAGTGAACCTCACTGGGGGGTGCTGTGCATGAGCAGTTACCTGGACAGATGGGCCGGGCATTCAACCAGAGCCCTCTCGCTACACCAGGTACTCCAGCCAGCTGGGAGACAAGGAGCTCAGGCAAGGCTGACCTGCTGTGTGTCTGCTCTCTATGGAGTGGGGATGGGGGTCGGCCTGCCACGGGCCAGGCCACAGCTCCCAAACCAGTCTGGGCTGGAAGCCAGAGGACCAGTACAGACTTACCTTCTTTTCACCAGGGTCTGGAATGAACAGGAGGAGGCCTCAGACCTGGGACCTTGACTTAGCTCGACCTCTCCACCCCAGCCTCCTCTACCTCAGTCAATCCCACTCCAGTCCCTCAAGCCCCTTCTCTGCTCTCAACACCCCCTCTCTACCTCAGCCCTCCTTCCCCACCCACCCCCACCCTCTTGAGGTAAAGGCTTCAAGGCACAGTGGTTAAGACGGCACATTTGGGAGTCAGGACTCTGTGGGAGGTAGCCATATGACTTTGAACCTGCTACTCATCTGCTCTGATTTGCCTATTCTTCACTCAAAAGATGGGGACAGCACGCACTTCACAGACAGTGACAGAGGCTGGAGATAACAGTGCAGTGCCAGGCTTACTACGTGTGGGGAGCAAGTCAATGGAGCCCCTATTACTGTTGTCACTGTGGGCCCCACATCAACTTGAGTAAGGATGGTGAGAGAGTCCACACAGTCCAGATGAAAGACATCCCTACATGTAAATGAACGTCCCTTTGCACCCGAGCAGCAGCCCCTAGGCCTGCTCAGGCTTCCGATTCACATGGAGCTGATACTCCCAGAGCACAGACGAGGAGACCCCAGGCTCAGCGGAATTGAGGGCTTAGGGCTACTGGGCTTATCTGCAGGCTGGCTGACCCCACCACCCTCCCCATTTTTATTTCCCCCTCCAAACCCTGAAGCTTGTCCCATAGATATCATACTCCCGCCCTGGTTTCAAAGCAAAACTCAAGGCCAAGCTGTCCCTCTCATCATAGTTCTGTCAGTCAAATTCTGATTCACTTAAAAATGTTTTTTTTCTCCAAGCACACAGTTGCATCCAATGTAAAAATTACATCTGTTTGCCGCTGAAAGAGGGTATGCCAAGGGATGCACATAATTTGTCTGGAAACAGCTTTTCTATTCTTGTTTTCAAATGCCACAGTTTGAACTTAATGCTTTGAAATTAAAGCATGCTGCTGGAAAGACAGAGCTGAGAATTTACTTGTAAACCTTAAGCCAGGGTATCTGGCTAACAGCCACTGCCTGACTTTGCTTAGACAGGAAGGGGCTGCTGTCCGTAGGACACGCGGCAGAGCCAACACCCACCAGCCTACATCTCCTCCTCTTCTGCAAGGGGGCGTGGAGCTCTGCCCGTAGGCCTGGTGGGAAGATAGCTTCTGAACTGATCAGCCCTTGCAAGGCAGAGCAGAGCCACAACATCTCTATTTCTAGAGACTCCCAGTGAATCTGCCCTGAACTGGCCTCTCTCTTCACCCCCTGATCCGATTTAGAACTTAGGTCTATTTGGATCTGAAAAGCACGGGGGGTGTGGTGGGAAGAGTAAGAAGTTTGTGGAAATCTTGAGTTTTAATCCTGGTCAGTAAGTCCCATTAACCAACTGTGTGATTGTGACCAAGTTACTCCACTTCTTCCAGCTGCAGTTTCCTCATGAATGCTGCTGCTGGGGGCAGGGATGACGCTCAAGCTCCTAGTGTTTGAACAGCGTATGTAAGCACTAAATGGTGCCTTAAAAAATATATATGTGTGTGTGTGTGTGTGTGTATATATATATATATTTCAGAGAGGAAGACAGAGAGAGGGAGAGAAAAACATCAATGATGAGAGAGAACCATTGATCGGCTGCCTCCTGCACGCCCCCTACTGGAGATCAAGCCTGCAACCTGGGCATGTGCCCTTGACCGGAAACGAACCCAGGACCCTTCAGTCCGAAGGTCAACACTCTATCCACTGAACCAAACCAGCTAGGGCAAAAAATGGTGCGTTTTATGGGCATTATTTTACCTTGGTCTCAAAACCTATGAGGTAGGTACTATCATTGGCTCTATTTTGCATATGAATAAACTGAAGCTCAGAGAGGGAATCAACTGGTGTCAGATGACACATATAATGGGGCATACACAGATGTAAACCCCCCCCCCCCACCCAAGAAATATCCTTGATGGAAGGAGAAATTACTTTTTCCATTGAAAAGCTGTACCTCTATAGCTCTCTTTCCTTTATGAAGGAAGCATGAGCCTGAGGGGAGCACACAGAGAGAAACATTTGGGGCAGGAAAGAAGAAGGGAGAACTCAGAGATCCTGCAGGGAAGCGTTTCCCAGACCACAGGGTGAATCAAGGCTTCAGGGGAGCCCTCTGCAGTGGCAGACCTGAGGGCTGCACAGTGTGATGGGCGACTCGGCCAGCCACAGGCCTGCAGGGACTCCCCCTCTACTAAATGCATAACCTGGAGAAAACACATGGGACATGCTGAGTGTCACTTCCCCTGTAGTGACTGACTCCTGACTCCAGTTAGAACCAGCTGATGGGTGGTGGTGAGGACCGGATGAGGGCGATGAGGGCCCCAGGATGAAGGGCTCCCATCACCTGAGAGCTTGTAACAGGAGAGGGAGGAGACACACAGCCTGGATTTTAGAAGAACAGGTTTCTAACAATCGATAAACAAGAGGGGTGAGTTCCCAGGGCCTGAGACAGTGAAGGGAACGCTGTGACTCACGGGAGATGGGAATCTCTCACGCAGGAACCAACAGGAATGGATTCAGTTAGGAAGAAAGGGCTGGGAAACAAAGAAACCCGGCTGGTCACCAACAATAGAGAGGAGAGGGATGAAATCAGGACGGAGTAGGAGGGCCAGGGCCTGCACGGCAGCCAGAGGAAGTGAGGCCTCTGTGATGGGAGAAAGGATCTTTTCCGCACTTTTCAGTCGGAACAAGCAGAACAAGGGAGAGAAGGGAATGCTATCAGGGCAGATCATGTCACCAGCCATGCCTGGTGGAGCTCTCTTTTCTCTTCAGGGAAGAATGGCCTTACAGCCGGGAAGGGGAGGCCAACATTAAAGGGGAAAGAGAAGGTCACCACAGGCACGCGGATGGCGCCCAGCACCCTGCCTGGGCTCAGGTGTTGGCTCTGAGGAACTGCATCATGGACTGAAAGACCTTATGAGACAGAAGAGCGGAGCCTCCACAGACAGTTCCTGAGAAAACCTGGAGCATCTAGGCACCCAGAAGTAACAGAATAGTCCGGCAAACAGAGCATCATTTCCAAATGGGGGGACTGGTAGATTTTGGAAAGGACAAGGCAATGAACTTGATCTATAAATACCAGAGCGGCCCCAGATGAGGGCCTGCAAAGTACGGGATGCCTGCAGGTCCATTCGGAGGAGACCAGGTCTGTGTTCAACAACATAGACCCACATGGTGGGATGGGTTTTGGTCATAGGTGCCATGGAGAGTCTCAGTTTGGGCCCAGAATAGCTTTCACATTACTTCCCTGATACTTGAACTCTTTTTTTAAGAGGGAGGGAGAGGAGGAGGGGGAGATGCGGGTGCCCGAGGAAGCAAGCAAGCCTCAGGGTTAGAGCCTGGAAGGCAAGATTATTTATGGAGAATTTAATAGTGTTGTTTTGTGATCTTCGTGTATTTACTCATACCTTCTACTTATGGCAAGTGATACTGAGCTTCCATTTAAGATGCATCTTTTCGGGGGAGGGAAATATAGTTGATATAGACTGTGATAAGACAGATGGTGACATATGATACTAGAACTAGGGGTGATCATATTGTAAGGTATAAAAATGTCAAATGACATTATTGTACACCTGAAACTAATATAACCAACATAACAATGTATACCAACTTTAATTAAATTAAAAAATTTTAAAAGATGTATCTTTCAAAGGAAATTTATTAAACAACAAAAAATACTGGTGAGTCAAGTTAAAGAAAAATAATACTAGGGCAAAGTAAATATCCTCTAATCCTGGCAATAATTGTTAAGGTGGCACTCAAACTACTACTGATGCTAACCTTTCTATTATACTTCTTGTGTACCAAGAAAGCTATCTGTTTTAACTCATTCAATTTCCCCACAATCTCACAACATAATTGGTACCCTTACCCCATTCCCACAGAGGTTTTACAGCTTCAAAAGTCACACAGGTAGGTAGAGCTGAGACTTGAATTCAGGACACATGGCCCTACATCTGCCTTCTTGTCCACTACACCACAGAACAGGACGGTAGCAAGTGCTCCAGAAAAACAAACAAACAAAATGTCCCTGTAACGCCCTAGCTGGTTTGGCTCAATAGACAGAGAGTCGGCCTGCGGACTGAAGGGTCCCGGGTTCGATTCTGGCCAAGGGCACATGCCTGGGTTGCGGGTTCGATCCCCAGTAGGGGCTGTGCAGGAGGCAGCTAATCAATGATTCTCATCATTGATCTTTCTCTCTCTTCCTCTCTAAAATCAATAAAATATATTTTTAAAAAATGTCCCTGTAACTTCATTTCCTATTCAAAACAAGATTAGAAGAATCACAAAAATCAAACAAACAAAAACAAAACATAAGCAAAAATTAAAAATATAAAAATACGAGACTTTTAGACAAGGGGATGCCACTGACCTGCTACCTTGTGCTCTCAGCAAAGCCTCAGACAGGCCATCCCTCAGTAGAGAAGAGGGAGAAATGGCAGGGGCTGGGGGCAGAGCTGGGAGAATTAATAACTGCTCCCCAAAGAGTGCCCTCAATGCCTCTGACATGCAGGCTTCTACAGCCTCTTAAAGACCTTCACATTTTTAAAAACAGTGACTTATGTGAAGAGAAGAGATTTTGATGAAAACTGTGACAAGCAGCTGAGAGTGACAGCCAACACAAAGAATGAGAAGAGCCCCAAGGAGCACTGTGAAGGCCAGATCTGATGGCTGAGTCCTACCAGCAATGATGCTGTTGACGATGATCACACACACACACACACACACACACACACACACACACACACACACACACACACACCAATGCCTTAACATTTGTTGGACATGTGCAACATGTAGTTTTCTAAGCTTCTTGTACATATTGTCTCCGTCTTCATCAACCCTCCAAGGGGAGCACCATTATCATCTCCATTTCCTACAGGGACAGCTGAGGCTCAGAGCGGTTAGACACTTGCTCAAGAGGAACCCTTTTTGGACCCAGACTGTGTGGCTCCAGAGCCTCTCCAGCGTGCTGTACGTAGGTTTCAAGGGCTTGAGACAAAGACCAGACAATGTCCACTGACCACACGCTTGGTGGGAGCTCAACGTGTCACCTTTTGCAAATTGAAGATGACTTTCAGACACCTGAAAGAGCACCACATAGAAGAACGGGTGACTCACTCTGCGTGTTCAGGTGGGAAAAGCAGGTGGGGTAACGGTTCAAAGCAACATGGATTTCAGCTCCGTGTGAGGAGGAACTTTCAAAATATCAGAGCTAAACACCCACAGATGGACCCTGGAGGGTCTTGGCAGAGGTGGGGAGCGCTCTGCCTGGGACACCACACGTATAAGCCATTTGCGATCTATGGGGCTCTATCAATCAGCAGCAATCCTTCTTTTGCTGTTTCAGGTGAGAGGGTAGGCTGGTCTCCTCAAACATACTACCCATCCCAATCCTGTGTACTGACTTCCAGCGTGGACCAATTTGGCATTCTGAACTCTGTAGCGAGGAAAGGCCTGGGAGGAAGTGGCACAGATCCATTCAAAGCAGGTGGCTCAACATTTTTAGATTTGATTTTGGAATGTGCTTCTGAATAAACGTTTCATAATGAAGCTGTCCAGATGTAGGCACAAGTTCCAGCATTCACGATACAGTATCCCTTGCATGCTGATTTCTGTTACATAATTAGAGATCTGTTCCCGTGGAAAACGTACGCCCTGCTAAGCACAGTACGGCGTCCATCACTCTCTGAATTAAGCCCTTCTTACCTGCTTTTGCAAGGGGTTTTGCTGCCACACAAGCAGAGGCTGGTAGAGGTTGTCATTTCTCCTACATTGTACCTCCACTGTGAACCTGGCACTCACACTGCTCTTCTGAGGACCAGCACTTGTCCTGGGAGGGTGAGGCCAGTGCAGGGGTTCTGGGCAGGTGAGGTGAAGCAAGGGGTAGGGCCTCTGGCTTGTAATAATGGATCCGAGCCAAGAGTGGGAGGGGCTGTCCTGTCATCCTTTAGCTTGGGGGCCAGGGTGTGGGCAGCAGGAGGGCTGAGCTTGCCATCATTAGAGAAGTCCATCAGTAGCTCCTTACAGAAGCTTTGTGAGTCATGTAGGGGCTGCTAGACTCATTTAAGGCCACATTTAAGACCCTTTTCAGCTCTGAGATTCATGTTCCACAGAACACAGCGTGACATGCACACATCTGAATTGGAAATCAAGCCACTTACCCGCCCTCGCTCTGTGAGAGTCGTCAACATGACGATGAGTGATAACTTCTGATCCCAGACGACTTGCCAAAACTGTGCACAGGTATGTGGCAGGGGTCCCTGAGCGGCAATGTACTTGTTCACAAGGTTAGCAGCAGGAATTTCCATCTGGCAAGAGAGTGTTAAGGCATTAGAATCTGTTACTGACACAGGGCAGACAGGAAACTGGATCTTAAACTCTTCTAGTTGACAACTGACATCACACCAGAATAATGTCTCTATCAACTTATGGCCACTAAGAAAAAATTTCAAAAAGCTATTTTTAAAATTCCTTGAAAGGTATTTGACAAAGGTGCTAGCATTAGATATTTAAGACACAACTGTGATACTTGGTAGGCGATCATTAGAAATGTACCCACAAGATGGTGGGAGAGTTTAAATGACCTTCACTGCTGTTTTGTAAATATAATCAATATTGGGCATCTGTATTTTCAGGGACACCTATCAATCCTCAATTTTTTTAGATTGATGGTTGCCAGGTGGGAGGGAGGTTGGGTGAAAAAGGCAAAGGGATTGAGAAGTACAGACTGGCATTACAGAATCGTCATAGGGATGTACAGTACAGCACAGGGAACATAGTCAATAATACTGTAATAACTATATATGGTGCCCGGTGGGTATTGGAAATATTGGGAGGGGGGACACTTTGTAAAGTACATGATTATGTAACCACTGTGCTATACACCTGACACTAATACAAAATAATATTGAATGTAAAAAAAATAAATAAATAAAACTAAAGTCCTTAAAAAAAAAATCCTCATTTTTTTCTTTACGCACAGCTTTCTATCAGAATCTATTTACTTTTCTTTGAAGCATAAACTATACAGGCTTATAACCACCATCTACTGTTGCATGAGCTTTCTGCACGGCTGCCCATGCTTGTGTCATGAAGTTGATCAATCTACCCCCTACCCCCAGCTTTAATGAGGTCTAATTGACAAATAAAAAGTGTATCTATTTAAGATGTACAATATGATGGTTTGATATCCATATGCATTGTGAAATGATTACCACAATCAAGTTAGTGAACACACTCATCCACCACCTCGCAGCCCCCACTGGAGTTGGTTAATGTTAAACTCTGACATGTTTTCAGCTCTCCTAGTGTCTTCCCAGCCTGCTCTGCTTTTACTTCTGCCCTGCTGAATGGAATTCTTTCTACGAAAGAACTCAGAATCTGCTGAGCTTTGCAGCAGTACTGAGATTCACACATTCTTGGATGGGAAGGTAAACGGATGCACTTAATGCATGGTTTCATTGGTGCTTGGGTTAATGGCTTCCTCAACCCTGGTGTCAGTATCCCCCTGCCCTCCAGTAACTCAAGGAGATTGGACTGTGTGGTGTTATTGCCCCACCACTGTTTCTTTGTTTTTAAATTGAATTATTGGGGTGACATTGGTTAATGAAATTATAAAGTTTTCAGGTGTACAATTCTATAATTATTCATCTGCATATTGTGTGTTCATGACCCCAAATCAAGTTGTCCCCACCATTTCTGATGCTCTGCTTTTAAGACACGAGGAATGTTACAGTGAGGGTCAATGAATCAATGAATCCCATGGATGTTTTGGAATGGAATCATTGACCAGACCACCCCCTCCTTTTTTTTTTTAGGAAAGCTCTTGATAGTTTTGCTATTAAGTTGAGACCTTAACTTGAGAAATCATCTGTTCATTTGTACTCGGAGTTGGCAAACTATGGCTTGAGGGCCAAATGTGACCTCCGCTTTGCAAGCTAAGAGCAGTATTTTATATTTTTACATTAGAGACTCGGTGCACAAAATTCGTGCACGGGAGCAGGGGCGGTTGGTCCCTCAGCCCAGCCTGTGCCCTCTCACAATCTGGGAGCCCTTGGGGGATATCCGACTGCCACGGAGGTGGGAGAGGCTCCTGCCACTGCCACTGTGCTCGCCAGCCATGAGCCTGGCTTCTGGCTAAGCGGCGCTCCCCCTGTGGGACCACACTGTCCACCAGGGGGCAGCTCCTGTGTTGAGCGTCTGCCCCCTGGTGGTCAGTGCGTATCATAGCGACTGGTCGTTCCGCTGTTCAGTCGATTTGCATATTAGCCTTTTATTATATAGGACTAGAGGCCCATTGTACGAAGATTCGTGCAATAGGCCTTCCATCCCCTGGCTGCTGGCACCAGTTTTCCTCCGGCACCCAGGACCCAGGCCTTCGCTCTGGCCGCTGCCTTCCATCTTCACTCTGGCCGGAGCCTTCAGTCTTCGCTCCAGCTGGAGCGCCACTCCTGTAGCCCCCTCTGCCCCCTGCCCTCCTCCTCCTCATTGCAGGCGTCCCACCCCGCCCAGCTGCTCCATGCCTGCATGCGTGCTGCCCAGAGGCCTGGAGTGGCTGGGGGGCGGGGCCGCCACCATCCTTGTCAGATTAATTTGCATACTCACTCCTGATTGGCTGGTGGGTGTCGTGAAGTGATGGTCAATTTGCATGTTTCTCTTTTATTAGTGTAGATGGTTGCAGTTTAAATGGTTCTGTAAGTACCTAAGTAATATCCTCAATTTTGCCTCTTGACTTGCAAAGGCCAAAATATTAACTCTCTGGCCCTTGACAGAAAAGGTGTGCTGACCCTTGGTTTAGATGAAGAAACAGACATTCAGAGAGGTTAACTAAGTTGCCCAAGATGTATTTTCAGAGTAAAATGACTGCTTTTCTCACAACATGTGAAATCTTTTACCTTTTCTTTTTGGGTTATATGCACAGAGATGGTTTTATTTTTATTTTAGATGACAGTATATACAGTAATAACAGGGGGAAAACACCAAAAGTTACTATCATAGCACTGGTAAAAAAAACAAAACCAACTACAACAAAACAAACCCAAACCCAAAACACCTAGATGCCTGCAGCTGAGGACAGAAGGCATGTGGACCCTGGAGTCAGAGACACAGAATCTAAGTTTTGGTCTGACCTTCTGTTAGCCTTGTGACTTTCAAATTATTTAATCTCTCTGAACCTTAGTTTCCTCCTCTGAAAAATGAGACTGTTCTGCCTTCCCTCGGGGCTGTTGTGTTGAAATAAGGGAGTGAATAGGAAACCACTTCCTCAAATACAAAGCCCCACCGGAACCATGATCATGCTCCTGACAGCGATTAATGTGTTCTTATTACCCAGTTTCCTAACTTACGTTCACGTGACTCGCATTAATATAATCTTCGTTTCCCTGCAGTAATACTCGGGTGGTGTCATCTGTGGGGGGAAGAAAAGACATTTACCGATTATTCCCAGCCTTATTTTGATCTTACCAAGTACACAAGGGTTCAGTTCCCAGTCCCATCTGCAGCCCTCGCTGCATTAGCATAAACACTATTCCCCAACTGTTCCCAGTCTGAGATGGCTGCAATAAAGACGGTGGTGTTTACAGACACACTGAAAGTCGGTCCAGAATACCCGACAATCTGTTTTAGAAAGGGAAACGTTATCTCAGTGTGTGGGGGGAGGAGGCGATCGTGCCAGAAACTCACAAGGCAACACGTCTTTGTATCGGTTTTTGTCCAAATTTTGAGGCAGCTTTGCAAAGGTGATGGCCAACCCAGGTTTCTTTCTGTAGAGTTGCTATATAAGAGAAGTAAAAAGCCATTGTAAAAAAAAACAGCTATCAAAGGAGTGTGAAAACATACTTGAACAGTAAAAGTTTATCATTCATGGTGCCAAAATCTTACCATTTAAAAGTGGTTGTGTGTTACTTCTTAAAAGAAAAATGTTCCCAATAAGAAATTCTATGCTCCCGTAAGAAGTATTCTTTGATTTTTAAAAAAACATAAATGAGGATCTTTGTTGGGGGGCGGGGGAGAGAAGGGGGACGCGGAAAAAGTCATATCTGTTTGAGTCACAGAAAATGATCACAGTAAGTAAAACCTTTATGACAATTAATTGACAAATGACAAGAGCAGGTAGAGGAAAAAAATTCTGGCTTAAAATGAAAGAAAAATCATTTACATTTCCCTCCAATTCAGTGGAATAAACCATATGTTTTGCTTAAAAACAAGAACATTTCATTCATCATTCCACAAGTCTATTTCCATAGTAAAAACACTTATTGCCTCAAGAAAACCAAAACATTTATTCCCACACACAGTAAACTTCATATGAAGAGGTATTCCCTTGTGCATGTAATCACCAGCAAAAAAATCAATTGACACAGTCTTTGCATATCTACAAGCATGCATTAGACACCTTTGCACAGCACCTGAAGTGATTTTGACGACAGCTCTGTGAGAGGTATTAACAGTATCCTTCGTTTGCAAGCGAAGAGGCAGAGATTAAATGCTTAGATCATGTACCACACACTGAACTCAGATCTGACTTCAGTGCTTGAGTTTTCTTTTTTCCTTGAAACCATTTTATTGAGGTCTGATTGACATGTTAAAAGCGGTCCATATTTACTCTATACAACGCAGTGAGTTCGGGGATAAGTACGCAAGAGTGAACTGCCACCATTAAGGCCAAGGATAGTCCCTCCCCTCCAGAAGTTTCCTCCTGCACCCCTTCCCCCTCGGCTTTCTTTTCTACACAACTGTTTCTCCCTTTGAACCTGAAAGTGAAACATTATTCACCAGTGGTTTTTATTAACTTTATGGGAATTTTAAAACTACACAGTTTTTCAATGTTGGATCTTTTTTTTGTTTGTTTTTTTGCAGAAAATTTGGGAAATTCAGACTCGTATAAAAAAGAAATTACCAGTAATTTGATAACCCTGAGACAACCCTTTTCATATATGTTCTCCAGTTTAGATTTTTATGTGCATGTGTACACAAATATACATATGCATATATGTAAACACATAACACATAGGTTTTGAAAAACAAAAAACTGAGATTGAATTATATGCTATCATGTTCCATACTGTGTTCTAGGGAAGTGGTCGGCAAACTGCGGCTCTTGAACTGCGGTTTGCAGCACTGTTGACTAATGAGTTTGCCAACCACTGGGATAGGGGCTTAATCACAAGGAACAACAACAGCCTGTAATTATTGGAATAGAGAGTGTAGGTCAGTGGTCGGCAAACTCATTAGTCAACAGAGTGGCAAACTGCGGCTCGCGAGCCACATGTGGCTCGAGAGCCGCAGTTTGCCGATCACTGTTCTAGGGGACCAAGTGTTTTGAAAGAAGCAAAACTCCTTAGGAAAAGTTTCAGGGTCAAATAAATTTGGGAAATACTACAAGCCATCTTCTGTTCCATGATTCTCCAAGAAGACAGGCCCTGTAGTGCGTAAGCTTGTCCTATCTAATAAAAGTGTAATATGCAAATTGACCATACCTCTGCTACACCCACAAGCCATGCCCACCAGCCAATCAGGAGTGAGTGTGCAAATTAACCCAACCAAGATGGCTGCGGCCATGGAGTGAGCAGGAGGCTTGAGTTTCCCCGGCAATGGAGAAAGCCAAGCTTTCCGCACACCCTGGCCGGCCCTGAACTCCACTCAAGGCTACAAAGTTTCAATTATAGAAGATAAATAAATCTCAACAAAAATGGCTATGGCCACGGAGCGAGCATGAGGCTTGGCTCTGCTCAAGGCTACAAAGTTTCAATTATAGAAGGTAAATAAATCCCAGATACCAGGGCCTCTGCTTGGGTCACCAGGGGGCGTGGCCAGCCTACAAACCACCATAGGCCCCTCGCCCAGGCCACCCCACGCCCCAAGGGAACCCCCACCCTGATCCAGGACACCCTTCAGGGCAAACCAGCTGGCCCCCACCTGTGCAACAGGCCTCTATCCTATCTAATAAAAGAGTAATATGCAAATTGACCATCACTCTAAGACACAAGATGGCTGCCCCCATGTGGTCAAAGATGGCTGCCTCATGTGGACACAAGATGGCCACCACAAGATGGCCAGCAGGGGAGGGCAGTTGGGGGGCACCAGGCCTGCAGGGGAGGGCAGTTAGGGGCAAACAGGCTGGCAGGGGAGCAGTTAGGCATCAATCAGGCTGGCAGGGGAGTGGTTAGGGGGTGATCAGGCTGGCAGGCACAAGCAGTTAGGGGCAATCAGGAAGGCAGGCAGGCGAGCGGTTGGGAGCCAGCAGTCCTGGATTGTGAGAGGGATGTCCGACGGCCTGTTTAGGATCAGGCCTAAACAGTCAGTTGGACATCCCTCGAGTGGTCCCAGATTGGAGAGGGTGCAGGCTGGGCTGAGGGACACGCCCCCCCCCCAGGTACATGAATTTCATGCACCAGGCCTCTAGTTTAATTATGATTAGCTAAGCATTTCTCAAACTAATTTGGCCATGGAGAATTTCACATCTCACAACAAGTGTTCCAGGAAATACAACCATAATTTTGAAGCCTTTTTTTCCCCTACTTATTACACAGTGTCTAGTTTTCTGTGTTGTTAAATATTCTAAGTATTCTCTATACACATGATTTATACTGTCTCAATATCTATAGTTTCTCATAATTTTTTTCAACTTTTACTCTACTTTTTGACTAGACTGTTTTTAATTTTTTACTCTTATAAATTTTCAGGAACAGAATGACTGCATCAAAGCATATTTTGAAGGACTTTGATACATATAATCATGCTGCCTGCCCTCAGGGGTGCATGAGAATGCTTCGTTCAACAAATTGTGGCTGATATCATCAGCTAGAATGTGTCTGCAATTTGAATAGGGAGGCTGAATGTTATTTCGCCCCTTATGTTTCTGCAAATTTTATTTGTTGGTTTTTCTCTTATTAGCTCTCTCTCTCTCTCTTTTTTTAAATTAAACAAGTTGTACAGAAATCACCAGGAGAGAATTAGCATAGAGGTTTTGGGTAACGACAATTGTGTCTTATCTTATACATTTACTAAATGTTTAGAATTCCAATCTCTCCCCACGCTCAGCTACTGATCGCCTTTATAATTTTAGTTCATAATAATCAGCCATTGGGCAACTTCTTAAGTATCTGCAAACTGTAATGGACTCTCTGAGCTCATTCTAGAAATAAATTCATGGTTTATTGGTGGTTTTGTTTTGTTTCTGAAAGGAGAATATCTGAATCAGTTAGATTCCCCTAAACTGCACAGAAGTGAAATCTAATTAAGCAAATATAATCAGTAAACCTAACCTGGAGGTAAAAAGAATTTCTTTTCAAATAACAAAAATGTAAATGTAATCAACTCGAGATGGTCTAGCAGAAAAGCAAAGATCTAGCAAAAGGCTTTAATTATAGTAAGTATATAAGTATCTCAGCAGTTTAATGATCTTTTGATGAGATTATAGAATACTAAAAATAAAAAATAAAGTACTATAGTAGTGCTAAAAATATTTTACATGTGCACACCCCGGGACAGTAGAAATGCATGGTACAGTCATACCACAAAATTATATGCAAGTAATAAAAAAATTATAGACTAAAAGCACACATTTGGAAGGATCACCATTTCTCTATTTTTAAGTGAAAAATGCAAATTACAGAATCTACACTAAGAGAAACATGCAAACTGACCGTTCCTCCGCTACACCCACCAGCCAATCAGGAGTGAGTATGTAAATTAACCCAACAAAGATGGAGGTGGCCACAGAGCTGGAGCGAGCAGGAGGCTTGGGTTGCCCCCGGTGACAGAGGAAGCCAAGCTTCCTGCCTGCCCTGGCCTCCGCTCAAGGAGGGGCTGGAAAAAAAAAAAAAGGAGGGGCTGGGAGCCTGGGTCACTTGGGGGTGTGGCCAGCCTGAAAACGGCCCTCAGCCCCTCACCCAGGCGGGCCACACCCCCATGGGGTGAGGGTCCCCACTGGGGGGCTTGGCCAGCCTGCAAACAGCCATCAGGCCCTCACCCAGGCTGGCCACGCCCCCCCAGCGGGGACCCTCACCACATGGGGGCGTGGACGGCCTGCAAACCACCACAGGCCCCTCACCCAGGCTGCCCCACGCCCCAAGAGAACCCCCACCCTGATCCAGGACACCCTTCAGGGCAAACCAGCCGGCCCCCACCCGTGCACCAGGCTGCTATCTACACTAGTAAAAGGGTAATATGCTAATTAGACTGGGAGATCTTCCAGGAGACTTTCCGGATGTTCTTCTGGACAAAGCCATGGTGGCGGGGCCGAAGTAGAGGTGGTTAGCAGCCAAGAGGGGAGGGCAGTTGTGGGTGATCAGGCCAGTGGAGGGGGCATTGGAGGTGATCAGGCTGGTGGGGGGGCAGTTGGGGGTGAGCAGGCCAGCAGGGGGGTAGGTGGGGGCAAGCAGACCAGTGGGGAGGGAGGTGGGTGCGAGCAGGCCAGCAGGGGGAGCAGTCTGGGGCAAGCAGGCTGGCAGGGGGGACAGTTGAGGGTGATCAGGCTGGCATGGGGGGGCAAGCAGGCCGTCGGTGGGGGACAGTTGGGGGCGAGCAGGCCGCCAGGCAGAGTGGTTAGGGGCAATCAGGCAGGCAGAAAGGTGAGTGGTTAGGAGCCAGCAGTCCTGGATTGCGAGAGGGATGTCTGACTGCCGGTTTAGGCCCGATCCCTATAAACTGGCAGTAGGACATCCTTCGAGGGGTCCCAGATTGGAGAAGGTGCAGGCCGGGCTGAGGGAAACCCCTTCATGTGCACAAATTTCGTGCACCGGGCCACTAGTGATATATACAACAGTGACCCCATAGTGGCATATAGTATGTGTGTGAGTGTACTTATGTACATATGTGTGTAAAAATTATATTTGCATGAGCATTGGAACAAATATGGATGGATACTCACCAAATTATTTGTAAATTATAACAAAGAGAAAGAAGCTAAAGGGGATGGGGGTTAGGAGACTGTTAATTTTACTGTGGCTATTTCTGAATTACTTGAATTATTACAAGGGAAGGGCTCATGTTGGAGTTGGGTGAAGGAATGGGTCCTACCTGGCGATGGTGAGTTTTGACAATGGATTAGACTTTTAACAGATTCTAACCCTAGATCTCTTTCAGTGTGACACTGGGCAAGTCCCTTCGCCCCTGAGCCTCATTTTCTCCATCTATAAAGGAGAGACCCTAATCATTCTGGCCATATCTACTTCACAGAACTGTTGTACAGACAATGGAGTATATAAAGCACCTTCGGCAGATTCCAATGTGCTATAGAAATGCTAATTATTAAGTTTGATTTTGTTACAGCTGGGACCAAATGCTTTCTGGAACACATTTGTAATTGTTTATCGAAAGCCACGGGAAGGACAGGGGAATTCCCTTCACAGAAATATGCTTCAAAGAGAGCTGTGCTGAAACCAGCTCATCACCATGGGAGGGATTTGGCCATGGCCCATCTACTGCAGGGCAGGCCCTTTATGTGGTGGAGTGGGTGGGGTGGGCACCTGCTAGGTCCCAGCCATAGCTTCCTGCCCTGGTTCAGGGCACAGCCCCCGTCGCCCACCTGCTGATAGCACTGGACGAGAATATGGAGAGCCAGAAATGCCAGGACTGTGGAGTCAGAGAGACCTGGGGTCCAACTCTAAGGTGACGTGACCACTTTTTGGGTGAACATCGGGCATGTTCTTTAGACTCTTGGAGCCTCTATCTTATATAATAAAAGGGTAATATGCAAATTGACCAAACTGTGGAACGACTGGTCGCTATGACGCGCACTGACCACCAGGGGGCAGACACTCAATGCAGGAGCTGTCCCCTGGTGGTCAGTGCGCTCCCACAGGGGGAGTGCAGCTCAGCCAGAAGCCGGGCTCACGGCTGGCGAGCGCAGTGGCGGTGGCAGGAGTCTCTCCCGCCTTCGCAGTGCTAAGGATGTCCGACTGATGGTTTAGGCCCGCTCCCCGCAGCAGGCCTAAACAGTCAGTCAGTCATCCCCCCACCCCCCGGGCTCCTGGACTGCAAGAGGGCACAGACCAGGCTGAGGGATCCGCGCCCACCCCCCCCCCCCCCGAGCGCACAAATTTCATGCACCCAGTCTTTAGTTTATAAGTAATGATAGTTGTTACTTTTTATTGCGCTCTTACCATGTGCCAGACAACGCATTAAGTATTTATCTCATCTAACCCTTAAAACTAACCCATGAGACACCCAATTGGGGAAGTAGAGGTCACAGAGATTAAGGGACATGCCAAGATTATGTAGGAAGAACCAGGATTTAAAGTCTGCTTGGCTCCATGTGGCTAGATAGCTTCTCAGATCTTTTCTAGCTCTAATTTGTACTAATCTAATAATAACTCACATGTAAATGCATTCTGTTGTTCGCAAAGATTAGACAGTTGATAAGAGAGCAAGCTCTTGAACTAGCCTGCCTGGGTTCCAGTCGGCTGTGGGATAACCTCCCCCAGACTCTGATCCTTCATCAATACAATGGGCTGCTGTGAGAATTCTGTGGGATGATGCATGTAACGTCCTCGGCACATAGTAAGTGCTCATTAAAGGTTTCCCTGTCTTAGTTTCTGGTTTGATCTAGCTTCCTTTAAAATTCTTCTCTAGCAGCTGTGCGGATCCTCTTTTCCCCATCTGTAATAGTGGTCGTTAAATTATGTTTCACAGTCTAGGGTCCCTTGGGACAAAATGGGGAGATGGAGGCAGGGCTCCATGTACCCCACCGGCTGCATCACAGAGCTGCTCTGCTGTTATCTGTTTTGTATTCTGGAATTCTGCAAATGTTATTTAAAAAGAGGGTTTCCCTACTTCATTTCTAGGAAATACATAAACTAAATGAAGGAAATGGAAATGTGAAACTAAAATTAAAAACCTAAAATTTCTATGTTGTCTATTTCTTATGCTCTAGTCTAACTATAGGCTCTAAAGGTAAGACTTGGGATGGGCAGCAGTGAGACAATGGTTCTGGTACAATCTTTACCCCACCCCCTTCCCCTATCACCCCCTGGATCCGCATGGACATCAAAACCTCCGGGTGATCTGGTTAAGAGTATCAACACCTAGGCCCATCCCAGCATGGCTGATCCAGGAGCTGTGGCTGGGCCCAGTGTAACAAGCTCTTTGGGTAATATCCATACAGATGTTCAGAGTGTCATCCTTTGAGAAACACTACTCAAAAACACGGGGGACAGGTGGGTACTTCTCTCCAAAGCATTTTTAAACTGTTAATGATGTTCAGTGAATGTTGGTTAAGAAAAACCTTATGTGGGATTCCCATACATAAAACATACAAGTGGAGCCCCCTGAGTGGAGTGGATTCTCCCGAGCACAGGTTAAGACCAACCTTCGTCTTCTTCCTCATTGAGAGCCCACAGCGCCTCCTTGTGGACAGTGTGATAAAAGACAAATGGTTCCCTCTGGGCTGAAGGACCTCCATCACCTTGGAGACATCTCCAAGGAGTTCTTGCTGCAGTTCTCAGCCCAGGTATCCCTGTTTCCCTTTGCTACCTGACACCTAGGAGCTTAGTCTGCATTTAGCTTGGGACATTCCTGGCATATTCTAACCCCCTCCACACTTAATCCCATCCATCCTCTATTAATACGACATCTCACGCCAGAGGGCCTCCAGTAACCCCCTCGCCTCCCGTCTCTACAGAACACACATTCTGTGCAATGACATCTTGCCCTAGATTGGTCTTTAGCTGTTTCTGGGATTCATGAGACATCCATGCAAATATACCAAAATTAGACTGTAAACTTCTTGGGGCCAGAAACCCACCTTCTCCCTCCTTCATGTGCTCCTGATTCAGTATTTGAAACATGGCAACACCGAATATACACCCCCTGAATGAACGAGTGACTGCACAGTGCCTTTCACATCTCCAACACCCAAAAAGGAATACAACGAATACACTCTGTGTCTGGCTTTTAAGTTCTTGTTTCAACGCTTTTGGAGAATGTTTAAAAATATGCAGTTTTAGTGTTTAGAAGGTACATTTCAATTCTGAGGTTTTTTGCAATGCAAGGCCAGGAAACACAACCTCTGCATTTTCTTCTTTTAAAATCCTAAGCCTACACAGCCTCCTGCAGGCCAGTGGGAGGAAGACTTTCTCTCTCTGTAGATATTCAATCTACGTCTATCCAATTCTACCCACGTAATTATATTATTCCTACCCTTCAATCCTGATCTCATTTCCACAAGATACAAACTTACTTTTTGTCTATATTATCTGCCATGACTGTTAAAAGTTCCCTATTGTGTTTTTTTTTTTTTTTGGCGGGGGGGGGGGGGCGGGGTGAGATCAATTATTTTCACTTTTCACCTGTGGGTTTTTACTTTCTACTGTTGTTTAACACACATTGCTCTAATAATGTATTCTATTTACATCCTATTCCTTACACCATAAACCTCTTCTCACTCAAGACTCTATGCCTTATGTTCCTTTATGTTCCATAGCCAGAATCCTTCTGCTTTCCTGAATCAATGTGCAGTCACATACATTTGACAAGCTGACTAGTTTTCCTTCTGTGACTCTCTTTTATACAAATAAACAAGGAATTGCTGAATTCTGCTTTCAAATTCAACCTGAGACTGTCCTTTTGTAATTTATGAATCCAAACTGGGTGTGTTGGCGTTAATCATGATCGATTTTCTTTTATGGACCTGTTTAATGCTTCTTTGTGCTGTTATCTTTTATTGCATGAAATACTCTGCTTTCTTCTACTCTGAGAAACATTTGGACGATAAACACGTCTGTTTTCATTCTGTTAGCAAGCAGATCAGTAAAACTGGCTTAGAAACCGAGGCTTCTTTGGTCCTACTTTGCTTTGTAAAGTCTGTGTGTGCTTTCTATCAACAGTTTCAACCCTGTGATTAGCGGTCCCTCCTGGAGAAGGACGAGGGCGTCTCACTTTGGTTACCACTCATGTTCACACGGTTCTGGGGACTTGGGGAGGCAAGGCCTGTGCTCTGATGGGATGACACTAACTGCTCCACAGGATGCCCGGTGGGGCCAGGGATGGGCTCCTCTATCATGCTTTGGGCGCTCACCCACTCCGCCTCTCCACTACCTTCTATTGCTGAGTGTTTGGAGCCTTTGTGTTGGCAGCTAAATAGCTCAGAGTCCCTCCTCCTCGATTTCTGATGCGTTTCTCCATGACTACCAAACATACTAGAATAAGAGGGTGAGGCAGAGTTCAGTGATGGGCTGAGGGCCCCATCCCCCGCTTTCTGGGCCCGCTCCACTGCCTGGTGCTCGAAGTCCCTTCTGTGTTTGGCGATGAGCATGGGCCCCCAGGGTCTTGGCTGACTCGGCAGCACCTTAGCAGCCCACCAAGGCACCGGGGTCCAGGTCGTGGGTGGGCCCTCGGTTCACCTACCTCGAACTGGATCAGCACCGTCCCACTTTCGAGGCCCTTCTTTAGCTGTTCCATGGATCCCTCCAAGGTGTCGGCACCCTCCGGACACTCAGGGAAAATGGCCTCTGGGAAGAGCTGGTTCAGTTCATCTTCAGATTTGATATCCGCAAAGGAGTGGACAGCTGTAGGGGACAAGAAAGGGTGTGTCTGGCTGTGCGGCAAAGCTCTGGGGATCAGTTTCCTCCCCCCAAATTACCCTTATGACACCTGGATGCAGATGATTTAAAACATCTCATTAAATGATCACGAACACAGCAATTTTCACCAAAGACACTACTTCTTGTTGAATGATTATACGTGTTGATTACACAAAACGACATACTATTGTGGTTCGTTTATGATGGTGTTTAGTACTCAGAGGCTTCTGACAAAAGTAAAAGAAAGGGAAAGGATGCTTATATAGAAAACTTATCTTCTCTCTTCGCTCTCTCTGACCTGGTTCTCGTATCCATCCCCTCACCCCCTTCTCGGTTCCTTTTCATTTGCTCCCTTAAAACAGGCACTTTCCCAGGCCCTGGTGTGAGGTCCAGCATGCTATCCATGGCACCACCGTCCCACACAACTCAGCCAACCTAACTGATGGCCATGTTTAGGTGGGGGCTCCCACGTACACACCTCAAGTCCTAACATCTCTACTGCACTTCATGCCTACCTCGTCAGTTCGAATCCGCCCTGCATGGCAGGCTCCATCTGAATAAAAATAACCACGGCCCGACTGCCCCACCGGCACGGTACTTCTCCAGCCTCACGTGCCTCTTTCCACCTACTGCTACTTCCTTCTCCAGTCTCCCAAACTGGAAACTTTAGCATCATCTCTGATTTTTCTCTTTCTACTCAGAAGGGGATGCCACTCCCTCACTCAAAAGCCTTCACTGGCTCCCTACTGCCCTCAAGATAACAGGAAAGACGAGGAGAGTAACAACTTGTACCTTTCTCCACACAGTTGGACTGGATCCTTATAATGCTGAACACGAGTCACTATTCCCATTACACAGATGAGGAAACTGACTCTCAGGGCAAGTAAGTTGTCCAAAGTTGTCAGGGCGAGGCACAGGAATTTGGTCCATATCTGTCTGACCCAGCAGACCACATTTTTTTCTCTGATTAGAGAAACTCCGGCTCTTCCATTTTTGCTTTTGTGACTTCTGTCCTATCAGCTATTCCCTAAGCTGTTTCCTTATTTTTCTTTTAATCAGCTTCTATGTTTTTATTTAAAAACTAAACTTATCGTTACTGTTGTAGGAGACCAGTGGCACTGCCCTTGTGGTTGTAATAGTCTATCGACATCCGTTTTCCTCACCTCATACAGGCCAGAGTGCTGTCCCGCTGGCTGCCGGTGAGGGTAGCACCCCACGGGCGCATGGTGTGGCCAAGGGCCTGCTCCCAATCGCTGGACTCCCTGGTGCCCTATTATCTTGCAGCCTTACCAGCCACAGCACAGCAGGGCAAGTTACTTCACCTCTCTGTGACTCGGTTTCCCCATTTCCTCACTTGCGATAATACTAACATTATAAGAATTGAAGAGGATAATTATTTAAAGCCATTAGCACAGTGCGAGGCACTTCTCTGGCGCTCCACAGACATCAGCTACTACCACAACTGAATACCTACTGTGCGCAGAGCAGGGTGCTGGGATTTGGTGGGATAGGATGGGGTGGAAGAGGGTAGATACGAATCCAGAGGATCTGATAAGGCCTTATAAGGAGGTGGGAGGAGAGCTGACACGGGATGGCTCCAGCCTGAAAGTTTTAGTGGGAACAGAGAGAAGCAGGTGTGTGTTTGGGGCTGGGAAAAGGGGCTGGTGTGGGGAGGGAGCAGCTGTGACATTCACCCTATAAGACCAGAACAGAGATGAGCGCTGTAGGGCCAGGGCTTTGGGTCACACACTGCATTTTCCTTCAGTGTCTCAAAGCCAGGCAGAAGCAAAGACTTGGCTTATTGTTCTATAGCAACAACACCAAGAACAGTGATGGTGTTCACAGAAGCGATCCTGCCAACGCCCACCACACGCCGGGCGGCATTCTAGGCGCTTTCCAGTACAAGTGCCATTTAATCTTCACGAGAACCCCGAGGCAGGGGCTGTTCTTATTGTCCTCGTTTTACTTTAGGGCAAGAAACTCGCTCAAGGCCCCTCGGCCGTAGGAGGCGGCTGGAGGAGGTGGAGTGAGAACCACGCCGAGGCAGCACCTGGGCCCTGTGCCCCCCGCCTCTCCAGCGAAACCAAACGCACAGGAATAACACATAACCTGATCCTTCCAGAAAGGGCTGGAATGCAAATGCCTGCAGGGCCAGGCAGCTAAGAGAGGTGTGCGCTGGTGGGCCCCTTGGGCCTGGGAGGACTGGGGGTCATGCCCTGCATAAAGGGGGTGGTGGGCGCTGCCCATCTCCAGAGGACTGGCCCGAGGGGCCAGGCGTCTGTGGTTAGATCTTTAAATTTTTCAAGTGAGAAATCACACATCCAAGTTGTTATAGGAAAGTTCTTAATTTTTGTTGGCTACAAGCTCAACATTTTCAAAACCACAGAAGGGCCAGATCAGGCCCCGCCTGGCTCGGGCGGCGTCCCTGGGCTGCTCCCCGGCAGGCGGCTGTTACCTTTCCTCCGGATGACCAGGGCCAGCTCCCGCGTGTGGGACTCCCGGCTGGCTTTGATGAACATCACCACCTGGTCGTGGGTGTGTTCTGAGATGTCCCGGCCGTTGATTAACACGATTTGATCCCCTTCGTTCAGCTTCGGAATGCAGGTGTCCGCCTGAGTGGAGGGAAAGCGAGTTTCTCCGGTTACCATGACACAGACCTCAAGGAAAGGACGCCGCCGCCCGGGGCCCAGACACCTGAGACCGTGATCAAGTTCTCCTTCCCTCCCTCCAGGATTAGCATCATTATTTTTACATCCACTGCGATGATGACATGGCAGCTGGCTGGGGCAATCCAACAACGTGCTGCTCAGAATTCAAGTTATGAAACATCCCAGAATCAGGCTGAGAAAATCACGGAGCTGCCTTCCCTGATTAATGTAACGCGACGGCTATGACACTTCTGATCTTCTGTTTTCTAGATGGGCTGTCTGAAAATGGTTTGTCAGCCAAAAGTGAGTTTCTACTCGTCTTGCAATAGAGAGAGACTGTGTAAGTATAACACCCAGGGCAGAAGCCATCACGGAGAGAAGCGAGGCACTGACCAAGGTAAAATGAAAGCCTTCGTCCCTGACACGGGCCACAAGCAGTAAGAAGAAGTAAGTCGCCAGCTTACGGGCCCCTTCAGAGTCAAGCCCCCATCCCGGTGCCTTCTTAGGAGGTGCGAGGACTCTGGTGCTCACTGCTTTACAAAAGCACATGATCTGGCCAGGCTGGTGTGGCCCAGTGGTTGAGCGTCGACCTATGAACCAGGAGGTCACGGCTCAGTTAGTTCCCAGTCAGGGCACATGCCCGGGTTGCAGGCTCAATCCCCAGTGGGGTGTGCAGAAGACAGCCCATCAGTGATTCTCTCTCATCATTGATATTTCTCTCTCTCACTCCCTCTACTTCCTCTCTGAGCACATGATCTGCTAAGAAGGCTTAGACTGAGGGCTGAGGACAGGGTGATGGAAGGGGGCACAAGTCCCATGTGCCCACTCAGAGTGAGCAGACCAGTAAACCGTGCCTCAGTTTCCTCCTCTTGAGCAGCACTTCTCAATTTCAGTGTGCACACCAATCAGCTGGAGAGCTTGTTAAAAATGCAGATCCTACCCGGCCGGTGTGGCTCAGTGACTGAGCGTCGACCTATGAACCAGGGGGTCATGCCCGGGTTGTGGGCTCGATCCCCACTGGGAAGCACGCAGGAGGCAGCTGATCAATGATTCTCTCTCATCATTGATGTTTCTTTCTCTCTCTCTCCCTCTCTAAAGTCAATAAAAATATATTTTAAAAAATGCAGATCCTAGTCTGGGAGGTCTGGGGTGAGTCCTGAGATTCTGCATTTCTCACGAGCTCCCGGGTGATGTTGGTGAAGTTGGAGCTGTAGAAGTGGGGACCACCCTGAGCAGCAAGGTTCTGGAAACATGGACTCTGTTCTCCTGTCCTCCCCTCTCCCCCCGGGTTTATAGGCATGCATTTACACACACTCTGCTGCTGGCTGCAGAAACAGAATTCTGTTAGATTTTGGGGAAAACAAAGAGGAACATGTTTACTCACAGGCGACTCTGGGTTTATCCTCGACACCACAAGAGGCATCTTTTGATCCACTCCTCCCTGTAAATATGTGAAATAAAAAACAAAACAGCCGCGTGAGTAATTCACAGCAACGAAGACACACAGCTCTCCCTGGCACAGGGAAGGGGTCCGACCTCACGTGATCCTGTTCTTAATGCAGGGGACCAAGCCCTTTCCGAATCACAGGTTCCTGAGCCCTCTGGCTACTGACCAGAAGACGGCTCAGAAGCTCCCACTGCCACCCCCACGTTCCATGAACTTCAGGTGCACTTGGAGGAAGCAAGCTCCTTTCAAAACATGCAAATAGCTACAGGAGGAGGACTCCAAAAACATAGCCTCTAAGAGCTGCTGTTCAGGGAGTTTCCGTGGAGGAGACGGGAGCCACAGATAAGGTCACATGCCGCAAGGTCCTGGGCAGGGCTCCTGAGTACAGGAAAGAGCAGGGCTGGGTAACTTTTTCTGCAGAGGACCCGAGAGTACTGTACATGTTAGGCTTTGTGGGACAGAAGGCTCTGTTGTAAAACCTCAACTCTGTCACCGCAGTGTCCACTGTAAATGGATGCATGTGGCTGTGTTCCAATAAAACTTTATTTGCAAAAACTGGTGTGTTTTGGTCCCTAGGCCATAGTTTGCAGACCCTGCCTAGAGGCAGGCACAGGAGGGTAATGGCCCTGCAAATGGACCTACCCTTGAACATAGTTCTCTTATTGGCTTAGCAATGCAGGGGGGCTCTCTTAATCACCCCTCTTCAAGGGTTAGATCTGCTTGCCAACTGTGGGCCCTCCTCCCTCTGAGCCTTAGTGTGCATCTATAAAATGGGATTTAAATGCCAACTGCACTGATTCGAAATCAGCAAGGGGATATAAGTAAGTACATAGCCAACACCAAGCACAGAACAGGCACTTGGCGTGAGGCAGCTGCTATGGCCACATAAAAACACTCCCAATACTGAGGGTGGAGCCAGTGTCCTTATGTAGCCTCAGGTATGCGGCCCGCTTCCAATGGAAATTAAGTCCAATGGGAATTACAAAGTCATCTACAGATTGCTTCAGAGCATAAAATCTTTATAAACACATACGACGTACCTTTAGATTGAATCCAAATTTTCCATCTTCATCTGGCGTGATACGGATCAAGATTAAGTAGCCATCCCCATTGTCATTCTGGAAAACGTTGGAAAGTGGTCAGTTAGGTTACTTCCCTCTCCGCCAGGTGCCTCTGTGCCAGGAAGCCTGGGCGGGTCACCGGGTACCTGAGCACCGCAGGGCCTGGGCTCACTCACCTTGTCACAGTAGTACTGGCTGGAGTCCTCGGTGGAGCCCCCTTTGGTCACCCTGTGGAAGTCCTCTAAGAACTGCTGGTCCACGCCATCCGGGGAGCAGGAGCCTGGAGCATTTGAAGACGGAGACACAGAACTGGATGACTTCCGGGTCGGGCAGCTTTGTGCTGGGTTGCTCTCGGATATGCTCCTTCATTGTGGGGAAAGAGGAGATGTTTTAATCACTGGATTCATATGTGATCACAGCAAACATTACTGACTATTGAGGCCTGGCATCCCACAGTTGTCACGAACCCTTGCAACTTTAGAGAGCTCCAGAGGTCAAGCTCAGGGCTCTGGTACCCCCGGAGTCCACGGGCCACCCTGGTCCCCATCTGGCCTAAATGTCACCATCTGTAGTTTTGGGGAAAGGAGGCAAAAGGACAGGACATATCTCAGCTCCCTTCCCAGCTGCATGAGAAGGTGACCGGGAAATGGACCAGCTACTCAGATGCATGTCTCCATCCTTCTGAAAGCCTTTTCCTTCTGTCTCAATCCTGCTGACAGCTCTGCTTCACAGAGCTCGCGGCTACCCAAAGGGAATGGGACTAATCCTATCTAATAAAAGAGTAATATTCAAATTAACCATCACTCCGCTACACCCACAAGCCATGTCCACCAGCCAATCAGGAGCGAGTATGCAAATTAACCCAACTAAGATGGCTGCGGCCACGGAGAGAGCAGGAGGGAGGCTTGGGTTTCCCCGGCAATGGAGGAAGCCAAGCTTTCCGCACACCCTGGCCGGCCCACTCCAGGTTACAAAGTTTCAATGATACAAGATAAATAAATCCCAACAGAAATGGCTGCCGCCAGGGAGTGAGCAGAAGGCTTGGCTCTGCTCCAGGCTACAAAGTTTCAATTGTAGAAGATAAATAAATCCCAGAGTCTCCGGGGGGCATGGCCGGCCTGCAAACCACCACAGGCCCCTTGCCCAGGCCGCCCCACGCCCCAAGGGAACCCGCACCCTGATCCAGGACACCCTTCAGGGCAAACCAGCTGGCCACCACCCATGCACCAGGCCTCTATCCTATCTAATAAAAGAGTAATATGCAGATTGACCATCACTCCAACACACAAGATGGCTGCCCCCATGTGGTCAAAGATCCTGCCCCCATGTGGATACAAGATGGCCACCACAAGATGTCCAGTAGGGGAGGGCTGTTGGGAGGGACCAGGCCTGCAAGGGAGGGCAGTTAGGGGTGACCAGGCCGGCAGAGGAGGGAAGTTGGGGGTGACCGGGCCTGCAGGGAAGGGCAATTAGGGGGGACCCAGGCCTGCAGGGGAGAGCAGTTGGGGGCAAGCAGGCTGGCAGGGGAGCAGTTAGGCATCAATCAGGCTGGCAGGGGAGTGGTTAGGGGGTGATCAGGCTGGCAGGCAGAAGCGGTTAGGGGCAATCAGGAAGGCAGGCAGGCAAGCAGTTGGGAGCCAGCAGTCCTCGATTGTGAGAGGGATGTCCGACTGCCTGTTTAGGCCCAATTCCACCAGGATTGGGCCTAAATGGGCAGTCGGACATCCCTCATGGGGTCCCAGATTGGAGAGGGTGCAGGCCGGGCTGAGGGACACCCTCCCCCTGAACGAATTTTGTGCACCGGGCCTCTAGTCCTATCTAATAAAAGAGTAATATGCAAATTGACCATCACTCCAAGACACAAGATGGCCACCCCCATGTGGTCAAAGATGGCTGCCCCCATGTGGACACAAGATGGCTGCCACAAGATAGCCAGCAGGGGATGGCAGTTGGGAGGGACCAGGTCTGCAAGGGAGGGCAGTTGTGGGCAGTTGGGGGTGACCAGGCCAGCAGAGGAGGGCAGTTGGGAAGACCAGGCCAGCAAGGGAGTTGGGGGGGACCCAGGCCTGCAGGGGAGTGCAGTTGGAGGGGACCGAGGCCTGCCGGGGAGGACAGTTGCGGGGGGGGACCCAGGCCTGCAGGGGAGTGCAGTTGGAGGGGACCGAGGCCTGCCGGGGAGGACAGTTGGGGGGGGGGCAGGCCTGCAGGGGAGGGCAGTTAAGGGTGACCAGGCCAGCAGGGGAGGGAAGTTAGGGGTGACCGGGCCAGCAGGGGAGGGCAGTTGGGGGCGACCAGGCCTGCAGGGGAGGGCAGTTAGGGGCGACCAGATTGGCAGGGGAGGGCAGTTAGGGGTGACCAGGCCAGCAGGGGAGGGCAGTTAGGGGCAATCGGGCTGGCCGGGGAGCAGTTAGGCGTTGATCAGGCCGGCAGTGGAGTGGTTAGGGGGTGATCAGGCTGGCAGGCAGAAGCAGTTAGGGGCAATCAGGCAGAGGCAGGCGAGCAGTTGGGAGCCAGCAGTCCTGGATTGTGAGAGGGATGTCCAATTGCCACCAGGATCAGGCCTAAACGGGCGGTCGGACATCCCTCAACGGGTCCCAGATTGGAGAGGGTGCAGGCTGGCTGAGAGACACCCCCTGCCCCCGTGCATGAATTTCATGCACAGGGCCTCTAGTGTTGCATATTCAGGGCAATTTATATTAATCCTACTTTGTGTTATTTGCCTGACTCCATTAGTTGTCCATGCTGAGATTATATGTTTTATCTTTCTCTAACATGGGTCTTCCTGTATCTTAGAGCTGCAATGTCCAATATGGTAGGCACCAGTTACACATGGCTATTTAAATTTAAATAAATAGAGATTAGAAATTTCTTCAATTGTACCAGTGCATTTAAAAAATGATCAATAGCCCTGGCTGGTGAGTTCAGTGGTTAGAGCATTGGTTAGACCCTATGCACCAAAGGGTCCTGGGCTCGATTCCTGGTCAAAGACACATAACTAAGTTGCAGGTTCAATCCCTGCCCTAGTTGGGGCATGTGCGGGAGGAAACTAATCAATGTATCTCTCTCATATTGATCTCTCTCTCTCTTTCTCTTCCCTCTTCCTCCCTTCCTCTCTCTCTAAAAACCAATGGAAAAAAATATCCTCTGGTGAGGATTAAAAAATAAATTGGGGCCCTAACTGGTTTAGCTGAGTGGATAGAGTGTCGGCCTGCAGAATGAAGGGTCCCAGATTCGATTCCGGTCAAGGGCGCATACCTTGGTTGTGGGCACATCCTCAGTAGGAGGTGTGCAGGAGGCAGCTGATCGATGTTTCTCTCTCATCGATGTTTCTAACTCTCTATCCCTCTCCCTTCCTCTCTGTAAAAAATCAATAAAATATATTAAAAAAAATAAATTGGGAAAAAAAGGTCAATAGTCTCATGTGGCTAATGGTTCCTATACTGGAAAAGCACAGTTATAAAACATTTCCAGCATCGCAGGAAGTTCTGTCTTGGAGAATTACAGATTATTAGAACTAAACAAGCCTCTATGTTCACCGGGTCCAACTCCCCCTTCACAGATGAAGAAACTATTGTCCAGAGATGCTGAGTGGCTTGACCAAGGTCACACAGCTTCCCTCTCACTTAATAGACAGAAGTCTGATGGACATGAGTCCCCGAGCATCTCTTTCCTCTCCAGGCTATGCCAAGTCTGCTCCTAAGACACCCTTCACACCATTCCCTCCCACCCAACCCTCCACCACCACACAGTCTCTAACCTTGAAGGGCCACAGGGAGTAACCATTTCAGCCGTCACTGTTTAGGACACTCAACTTCTCTGCATCACATACACCCACACTAGACCCGCTCCAGAGCCACAGGCCTAGCAAAAGATGCCTTAAAAATCCTACAGAATACAGGATTTCCCTCTTGTTCTATATACAGGGTCCAGTGATGGGAGAGGTGAAGACAGTCAGTGGAAGAGACAAAAGATAGTTTGCTGCTGCCTCTTACTAAATCATTATTTCAAGCCCTTATCTGTGAATTTTTCATTAAGTTAGGGCTTCTCTGTTTCCTAGCAAGTTCAAGTTACCTTACTTTAAATACAAAATCAGTATCCTATTCAATTTGTTGAGTCACAATTCCAATTTATTGGGATATAAAAATTCAATTACAGACCAGTGTAGGAATATACTAGCAGCTACATGCAAGAGAAGAGTTTGGCCCCATGGTTTTCAAGTTGAGGGAAAGGTATTATGGATGGGAAGGCGTTTCAGAACAGGATCCTTTGGGACTGAAGCTGTAGACAAGTGGTAAGTTTTCAGACTAAAAATGAATGAGACTTTAATTTACTTAAGGCTACAAAAAATAAAAACAAAAAAAAAATCTCTCCCACAAGTAGGGCAACTTGCCTACATTTTCATGTTTACAAGAGCACCCCCTAGCGGCAGACAAGGTTTAGAAAACCCTATGTCCTGAACTTTCAATAGGAGGAAGATGCAAGCAGCACATGCACTTCACACGTGTGGGAAACTCTGGAGGGTGACAGCGATGGAAAGGGTGAAGGGCGTGCAGACAAAGAAACAGGTGAGCAAGGTTACAAAGCGGAATAGAACAATGTCAGTAAAATTCTAATGTATTTTACAGTCGCTCTTTTTCTAAAATGTTTAATGTGTGGATTACATCATCCAAGGTTTTAAAGTACTTTTCCTTTCGGCATAAAACAGCCCACGGTACTCAAAAGAATACACTCAAAGCCATGCTGTGCCCCATCCTGCTTTCTAAGTAGGGTCAGAGAGGTTACTTTTATTAAACATGTGACGGCAGTTTTTGGCTGATCAACTGTGTACAGAAGATCCCCTGCAGGCTGCAGGGACGTCCTGCTCAGCATGGAGGACGGAAAGACAGATGGTAAGGAGGACATCAATGACAAGGAGCAGTGAGACCGTGGCAGCTGGATGCAGCACGGGGATGCCAGGAGTGAAGATGCCAAACCACGCTGGCTTCCTCTCTCCTGGGGGCAGGATGTGTGTGCTAACGAGGGAGAGCCTAGTGGGTGAGGAGGGAGTGGTGAGGGGAGCTGTGGGTGGAGCCAGGGTTCCTGGGGAAGGAGTAGGATGAGGGAAGTAAGGAGAGAGGGTGGCTGGAGGAAGCAGGCAGGTGACTGGGGCTGGAGGAGGGAGCAGAAGCAAGAGATTTGTCCCTGAGGCAGGAAGGGGACACCTGTCAGAGGAGGAGGGACAGGGAGGGGGACTGCCATTGTCATCTGGGATCCAGAGTAGCCAGGGAGGGGCTGACCAACCCCAGATCCCTGGGAATAAAGGGATGGAGACAGGCAGGCAGGCAGGTGGTCCTCAGCCCCAGAACTGTGAATGTGACAGGCTTCAGGAACAAAAGCCATGGTGGCGTTCTTTCCTCTGAAGAAGAGCAATGTTAAAGGGAGTAAAAATGGCAGGACTACCCATGCAGAAGAGACTCCTGTGTGATGCTTCCCTCACCCCTCTTTCCCAAACCTGAGACCGTGACAAATACCTCTGCCCCTCCCCCCCACCTGTGCAGGGGAGCAGCTGTGCTCCCACTGAGGGTTCCGCAGCCCTAACTCCCTATGGCGGTGGGACAGGTGGGACACAACGGGGCCATTTCCCATCAGGTTTCTCTCCGAGTCTCTGAGCTTCTTACGGTCGGGAGAGACCCCAGACCTCTTTCCATTCCTATCCAGGTGCACGTAAGGCTCGGCCAGGCATGCAGAGCACACTCCATGAAGATGCTGGGTGAACAAAGGAAAAAATGCCTCCACGCGGTTCCTGGGCTCATGGAGTTACTCTAAAAATTAGAGCATGGAATTCTCTTGAACCCAGGAAGCTCAGGTGAACAGAGAGGATGGGTTCAGCAGTTCTCAGCATCTGTAAGATCAGAGCTCCCGAGAATGCGACAAGGATCTCCTTAACATGCAGGCTCCACCTCGGCAGGCTCTCTCAGAATGCTGCGTTTCTTTTGAATAAAATTACTGGAGAAATGTTTCACAGGGATCCTCACACAAGGGCCATTGAGTAACGAAAAGATCAGTGTCTTAAGTCTGGGCTCTTGTGATATGGAGACACTCTGAGCATGCCATTCTTATCTTGGCAATGACCCAACGGAGGGACAGCCCAGTGCAGGGAAAACGAATGCAAAACTCCTAAGGAAACCCTGCTGTTGGCTGGTCTCTGTGGGAGACACTTAGACGGGGTCCAGATCCATGTTCAAATCTGGGTGCCAAGGGTGGAGAGTTGCCAAAGGGATTGGAATTGTTTAATTTCAAGGACAGTGTGTGGGGCTGTCAGGTAGGACTGGAAACAGACACCCTTTGTGGGGTCCCAGGAGCTCGAGGCAGGGACCGATGGATGTGCTGGGTCACTGCCAAGGAGGAGGCGCTGCCCAACCTCGGAACAGGCTGCCACCCTGCAGAAGAGCTCCCCGTCACCAGGTGACAGGGCCTGGGGGATTCCTACATGGCCAACGTGGCTGAAGAGTGGGGATTCCCTAAGCACCTTCCAATGCACAGAAATTGTTTAAAATTTTTTTTCTTCCCTGCCATTGTAAAAGCAAATTTAAAAATTTAACAGTGGTAAATGCACACATAACATGTGTCATCGTCACCATGCTTTGGTGCAGCAGCACTAAGGGCATTCACATGGTGTGTGCACAGAAGTTCTGAAATAAAAAGGGGCAGCCGCCCTGTGTCACACGGAACAAGGCAGCTCTGAAGAGACAAGCGAACAGCAAAGGCACCGGTGACTACGCAAAGCCCGATGCCCTCTGTGGAGTGTCTCCTCTGGCGATCCAAACCATGGGTAAAACAACAGCGACGTTCTTCACACGCACTCCGCAGCTGCCTGCAAACTTGCTTCCCTCCAGTGTCTGCACGACAAAGCCATTTTCCCTTTAGGGGACCTCTCCTCCTATTTTTCTGGGTGGTGAGGTGGTTGGTTTGGGTTTTACTGCCACTAAGGAAACTTCCTTCTCTGCAGATTTTGGCCTTTGCTCTGAAACAAGGAAAGGAAGGCAGGAGCCTGGGGAGGAACACGTTCAGCCAGCCCACTTGGGCACAAAGCAAACTGCCAAGGATTGGTATCTGTGACCCCAAACTTCGCTGTGCTGCTGTGAGCAAGGACATGCCCGCGGGTGACTCATCCGCCCGGAGAGCATTCAGAGACCCTGAGCTGCGCCACTGGGTTTCGAGCTAGAGTCTAGCCGCTCTCTTTATTCCTTTCTCTTTCTCCTTCTTGCTTGAATGGGGACAGAACATTACATTTAATTCTGCTTTCTAAAAGGAGCCCTCCTCGCTGCCTGTGTTAGTATTCATCTGATTTCTCTGACAGAATCCTTCTTTTCGCCTCTTAACACAAATCTGCTGTATAAAACATGTCAAACGTTTCTTAAACATTTTGCAAATACTCACTGAAATAACCACAGTTTTTTCCACTAAGTACAGCTCAACCGTCCCTTCTTGCATGGGGCAAGAGAGAGCCCCCACCCCCAGATGCCCAGGGAGGCCAGCTGCCTCTGAGGACCCATCAGCCAGAAGGGGTCCCCCACCTAACTGAGCTGGTAGGGGCTGCAGTTTTTCAACTGTTCACCCCACTGGCAAAGTGCAACAGCTATTTGACTGTGAGACATCTATTGTCAGTGCACCTGGCAAAGCCCCAACAAGGAAGGCTGCCTTTGAATCACTGTTATTGGCAACTTTAAAAAAAATGTATGTTTTTATTAATTTCAGAGAGGAAGGGAGAGGGAGAAAGAGGTAGAAACATCAATAATGAAAGAGAATCATTGATTAGCTGCCTCCTGAACACCCCCCACTGGGGATCGAGCCCACAACTCAGGCATGTGCCCTTGACCAGAATCGAACCCGGAACCCTTCAGTCCATAGGCCGACACTCTATCCACTAAGCCAAACTGGCTAGGGCACTACTTTTAACATTTAGCTGCAAAATGAAAAAGTGCCCAAGAAGGACACGTCTTACAAGGTCTGGTGGAAGAGTTTCAGAAAGAATGGATGTGCAATGCGTAGGGGTGAGCAGGGCCAGCAATGTCTTAAACAGGGCTGGAGGAAGTGCATTTGAAATTTAATGTAAATTAGAACAGCCATATGTGGTAGGGGCTCCTAGACTGGACTGTTGAAAGTCTAAGGTGCTCTGCAATTCCATGGTGTGGCGGCAGACCAGAGTAGGGAAATCTGATGCAGGACACATAATTCTCAGAACCTTCAGACAATTCCCCGAATTCCCTTCTCCTTTTAGCAAAGCGGCAGAGCCCCAGAGTGCAACGATGAAGGCTGATCATGTGCCATTTGCCCCGCTTGCCCGGAGGCCCTTGAAGGCAAAGATTTGTCTAATTTGCCTCGATGTTTCCTCAATGAGCCTCAAAGGGTGTATAAAGTGTGCTGCTGGATTAAAACTTCCCCACTGTCCAGCCGGTGTTGCTCAGTGGTTGAGTGTCGACCTATGAACCAGGAAGTCACGGTTCGATTCCCGGTCAGGGCACATGCCTGGGTTGTGGGCTTGATCCCCCATAGGGGTTGTGTAGGAGGCAGCCGATCAATGATTCTCTTTCATCATTGATGTTTCTATCTCTCTCTCCCATTCCCTTCCTCTTTGAAATCAATAAAAATATATTAAAACAAACAAACAAAAACCCCATCCCCACAGCACTGGACAGAGTTCCTCTCCCTGCACCTGGTGCTGAGCTGTGCCGTTAACAGCACTTCCTGTGATGATGGAAACAGACTTCATCTGTGCCATCCAACATGGTGGCCACTACCTACACGTGGATCTTGAGCACTTGAAATAAGGATGTGTGACTGAGGAACCCAATTTAAATTTTATTTTCCTTTAAATAATTTCAGGTGGAATACCCACATGTGGCTAGCAGCTACTGGACTGGTCAAGGAAGGTCTAGCTGCTCCACAATTCCATAATGAGACTGCAAACAGCAATGGGAAGATCTGACACGAGGCTGTGCCTGGGCTTCCCAGAGCCCCTGTCAGGTCCCCAAACCCTCCTTCTCCTTTCAGCAAAGCGACAGAAGCCCACTGCAGACGCAAACCAGTTGGAGTGATGCATGCCTGCACGCGCATCTCTAGATTGGCAAAGCCGGGGTCACACAGAGGAACGTACCCGCTTCCACTGCAGCCTCACCAGGCCTGCAGTTGGAGCAAGAGATAGTGATCATTTCAACAAAAGCATTGTCCAAGCGCGGGTCACGAGGAAATAATGGCCAGAGGGATTATTTAACTAGATGTGTTAAGAACACAGATAAGCTGGGAACCGTGACTGCTGTGGTCCGGGACAGCAGAGAGGCACCAACCGCACACGTACGGGGGAAACGAGGTTTGCAACTCACTTGTGAGGCCTAGAGGACAACCAGGTTGCATTTAATGCTTAAAACCAGGAGCTAGAGTGGTAAAAAGTTACCGATGAACTAAAATGCCTCCGTGTGAACCCTATGCTGTTGGGGGAGGCATGATGTTTATATTTGAGGGTTAGTATAGGACTTCACAGAATGGATACCTATCGCCATGGCTGACTAGTTGACCCTATCCCACTTTAGCTTAAGATGTCATTTTATTTCTTTAGGACCTGTATCTTTCCCACTTCAAAAAATGGTTTGAGATAGCTGACCCTAAAATGTACAGATATGGCAAAACTGTGAACTCATTACAACAAGAGAACAAATAAAGCCCATTAATAAGGAAGAGTAGGGCTCTATCAGAAACCTGGGCTAAGGAAAGCCAACTCAGTTGAGCATATCATGGAGCTCTGAGCTCCCTAGTAATCAAGTCAAAAAGGGAACTAGCGTATTAGATACATCTTAGTGAATAATAATAGGACTCAAGCTAGTATTTTAGGAGAGATCTTTTTCCTGGCTTTGAGAGGAGTTGGTCACATTTAAAAAAGGAGAGTAGGGATATAAAAGAACTTGACGCAAACTGTCCTTGACACAAATTTAACAGAAAATCAGAGATGTCTTACGCATGTTTTTTCTTTATATTAACTATTCATTAAAGACAAAATGGAAACAAAACCCCCGAGGGCGTGCTGTGGTTCTGCGTAGGCTTTCTGTGGAGAGCTAGAAAGAAGCTTGTTTCCAGGGATCTGGAACTTGGCCGTGGTAAAATCTGACAATCTAGAGAAATACTACTGTGGTTAACATGTCTATACCTCTGGGGAATGTGGAATGAGACTGAGCTTTGCTCAGGACAAGTAACAACTCTGAGAAGTCCAGCCCCGGCCCCCAGGCTCCCAGCCTGCCTTCCAGTGGGCACCCTAGCAAAGCGGCAGCCTCCAGCCCTCGACTCTGGCCATCTGGGCCTGGGCAAACTCCTCAACAGTCACGACAGCAAGTAAAAAGAGAGAATAACCCAATCTCTTACTCTTGGTGTGGGCTCTGGTTCTGAGAAACCTCCGAATCACTGTCTTTCGGGGAGAGGGAGCCCTTGTAGGTGTAAAACACATCCTCGGTTTCGGTAATGTACGTTATTTCGTTGGCGAGGTTATCCGCGGAAGAGTGCCTTGGCTTTCGGATTTCATGCCGGAGCCGAGGACTTCGCCTGGGTGGGGAAAAGGTGGAGCGTGAAGTGTTGAGAAAGCAAATTCCACTTGAAATTGTTTTTTTATCACACACCAGCGATCTAACTTTGTGCCCTGACCTTTCTAAGAATGACTGGGCTGATGCTGTTGCAAAGTAAAAGCCAGTTAACCCATTACTACCCAGAGTCCACCAGGGGCCACGGGGGTCCCCAACACTGTCAGCCCATTGGTGCAGCCCCCAGACCAGTAGGCTCAGTTTTATGAAGAGGCAAAGGAGATGGTTTATGCCCTTTGGGAAGGCACTGAGTATTGATTTAGGGTGAGCCATCCTTCAAGGAGGACTCAAGTTCTCGATGCATAAATAATAGGCCATACTGACTGCTGATCAGACAATTTTCCTGATTCTCTTGAACAGTAGAAATAAAAGGTTAAGTCAAAACTCAAACCTTATTTCAACTACTAGTACATCCCTTCATGCAGATTTCACTTGACCCAAGAAGAAATGTTTGCTCTGTAAAATATATGTATCTCTTATGTGATATTAGATGGACATCACAGCATTATCCTTTTCTTCTGATAGCAGCAGTAGCTGTGTGACCTTAGCACCTCCCTGGCCTTAGCTGTACCTACCTGCTCCTGAGAATAAATCAGAAGAGGCAATGTTCTCAGGATGCCAGGTACAGCCCCTGGGCATCGGCTATTGCAGTGGCGATTCCAGGAGCTTAGCTTTCCAAGTTCTATTTTCCCTCAGCTTTTCCTCCTTCCCCTTGTTAGCCACTTGTCCTTGGGACTGTCAGGGCCCCCACTGTTCACAACCCCCTGGGCCTGGATAATCAATAACACTGTGTCCAAAGCAGAGTAGAAAGGCTGGTAACTCCTTAGGGAGGACCTATAAATAGCATTAGAGCTCCCTGCCAAGGGTGTGGCACATCAAACCCAGCTGTTCTCCTGGGTGCCATCCTGGGCCTCTGCTGTCCCTGGCACTGCCGCCTAAGATACTCTCAGACAAATTAAGCTACTTTATAGCATAAATTTACCTCTTCACATACTGTGTACCAGTAGTTTTATTGCTGGCTTTACCCAGTGGCCAGATAAGTTTCTATTGAACAAGAACAAAAAATGTTTTACATAAATGTTAAAGGCACGCTTTAAAATTAAATACCCATTGCATTTTGAAGTTATTTATTACATGTTCTTACAAGATAATATCTTTTTAAAGAATTCTCATGACTGGCCACAAGCCTTAAAACAGAAAACACGCGAATTCTCGTGATCCGTCCGCAATGTGTTAATACGAATGTGGGCCTATATCTTGGAACCCAAGAAGCAAATCTGCTCAGACCTGTTACGACTGCTAACAACAAATACATCGTCATCCCTGCCCAGAGCCTTGGACCCCAGTGGCAGGTCCTTACCCAGAGGCCTGTGAGAATTTCCCTTAGCCCGGGAACTTAAAGGTTCACAGGTCTTTCATGAAATGAACAGAAAGTCACACTCCTATCCCAGCATGGAGCTGGGGCAATGTTTCCAAATGGGTGTCCCTTCTGTGGCTGACACTAGGGTGCTGGGGAGGCATTCAAAGAAATCGCCTGATGCCTTTGGGGGAACATTGTCATAAAGTTACAATGATAATTCCACCTCAAACTATTTATTTAGCTTACAAAGCACTGAGGCATTACTTCTTTTGTGGAAATTTTTATAATCCTTTTATAGTTGGGGTGACTGAGATCAGAGAGGTAAAGAAACTTGTGAATGAACAGGCAAGTTAAAATCTGAGCCTGGGTTTTTCAGCTACAAACCCAGTGTCCTTCCCCGGTACCCAACTGCCACTTCCTTCCTTTTCCCCAACTCCATCATCTTAAACGGGGGCAGGCTCCCTCCCCACGTGCATTTGCTACTGCTGCTGAGGATGGCACATCCGTACATCAGTTCTATCGTGCTCCTGTATCAGGTTTCCCCAAAGTTTCTTCTGTGATGTTAATGGGAAACATGAGATTAGATAAATAAAACCCAATGCGCTCTTTATTACAGGACCTGTTAGAACATTAATTGGCTCATGTGCACTCGCATTCCAAGAGGGCATTCCAGCAGGCTGCAGTTCTCAAATGTAGACCAAGTAACTTTTAAAAAAAGAACATCCCGGCATTATCCACCAAGGAAAATGTTAAGCGAGATGTGTGCCTTTCGCCAAAACAGTTTCCTCTGCAGCAGCCATACCTGCCGATGCAAATTCTGTTGTTGGCCATCTTGATTTAGGAATTTATTATTAACTAGAGGCCCGATGCATGAAGATTCGTGCAAGAATGGGCCTTCCTTCCCCTGGCTGCCAGCACTGTCTTGGTTCAGGCTGGAGCCGCCTTTCCACCTTTGCTCTAGCCCGGAGCTGCCTTTCCACCTTCCCACACTGCCCAGAGGCCTGAAGCGGCTGGGGCGGTGCAGAACACCTGCATTGTCGCCATGTCGATGACACAAGCATTCCGGCCCCGGCCACTCAGTGCCTGTGCATGCAAATTAACCTTCCATCTTCGTTGGGTTAATTTGCATACTCACTCCTGATTGGCTGGTGGGCGCCACGAAGGTATGGTCAATTTGCATCTTTCTCTTTTATTAGTGTAGATTATTATTTTTATTTATTTATTTTTTTGAGAGAATGTGCTTACTGGTGAGTAATACAAAAAAAAAGGAGGACGTACCAGTTGGGAGTAATAGGAGGGGACCGAGAAGGCAGACTCTTGGTTTCTAAATGTTCCACAGATAAGGATCTCCGCATGGCTGGGTTCCAGACCATCCCTCCAATCACCTTTTTGCAATACTGGTTATTTACAGACCTGAAAAACCAGATGCAGGTTCACTTTCTACACTGACATGTTCAACAAGGAAGACATTACAGTGTAAGTGGAACGCTCTGCACACACTCCCTCCCCAGACCCTGTTGACACTGGCCGAGGTTAGCAGGAGTAGAGGTACAGGGATCAGAAGCAATCCTTTTCTCTCCTGACTTTTATTTATGTTATTTTTTCTCTTCTGGTGGAGATCTCTTTCTCTCTCTCTCTCTTTTTTTGTGTGTGTCTTAATTACAGCACACAACCCGGACATGTGCCCTGGCCAGGAATCAAACCGTGACCTCCTGGTTCATAGGTTGACGCTCAACCACTGAGCCACACTGGCTGAGCTGAAGGTTACTTTTGAATTTTATTTGTACCAAGAATTTAAATCTTAGCTATCTAGATCCCTTAGAGCAGTGGTTGGCAAACTGCAGCTCGCAAGCCACATGCGGTTCGCGAGCCGTGGTTTGCCGCTCTGTTGACTAATGAGTTTGCCGACCACTGCGTAAGGCATTACTCTTACCCAGAAGTTTTGACTTCAGGTTAAAGACATTAGTACATTATTAAAATGTTTTTTAAGTGTTTTTCCCTAAGGCAGTTGGTCGGCAAACTCATTAGTCAACAGAGCAGCAAACCGCGGCTCGCGAGCCGCAGTTTGCCGACCACTGCCTTAAAGAGTGAATTACTTCAGAGGATGAAGTTTGAAGCCAGTTTAGGGGAAACTCAGGTCTGGGATTTCTAGATTTTAAATAATGTTTCAATGTTGTATGAAAACAGTCCACACATTTGTTGCAGCCTAAAACCATCACCAACAACAAAAGAACAAAACCCCAAAGGGCACAAACAACACAAAACAGCCCCTAGAATATCATTGCACTAATTTACAACAACAAGTGCCATTGTCACCCTCATCGAAATTCGCACGCAGCACTGCTGACCAGAACCTACACCAAATTACCGCTGACCAAGAGCACAGCACAGAGGGAGGGCAGCAAGCGGGCGATTCAGAGGTTTAATGTAGCAGCTCCCCCAAGGATGCGTCATGCGTTATTAATAGGTACTCTTTGGGAAAAAAAAAAAAAAGTGTTCCATTGTCCCATAAGCTCGGAAAACACAGAACGAGTTTCTTTTATGTGGACCCTCTCAGGGGGAGGCCTAATATGCAAATGTGTAGATGTATCTCTAGGGGTTCACCAAGGCCTGGAACCTCTCTAAGCCTCAGTTTCCTCATCTATAAAGTGGGGCTGAGATTTCCCAGGACACTGAAGCTGACACTGGTCGTAAAGAATTGCTGACCTGTGCCCCTGGACTATCCACAACATTCCAAGTGACCCAGGGGCCGATGAAAGGTGGCTGCAGGTTCTTGGACTCCTGAATCGGGCTGGCCTGTGACTGCTGTGACCTCTGCAGAGCAGCTGGTCACAGCTGTGCCACTTCTGGACCCAGCCTTTACGATGATCGGCCACCTCTGTCTCAGACTCCTGGAGCCCTGAGCCTGTGTGTATGAAACCCAACCACCCTGCTGGAGCGCTCACATAAAGAGGCCCTGGGAACACAGAGAGGGTGAGGGGTCCGGGTGAGCCAGCCTGCCAATCACTTCATCAAGGCACCAGGTGTGTGAGAGAAGTCATCTTGGACTCTAAGACCAGGCTAGCTACCACTGCATGTCGCGGAGCAAAGAGAGCTGTCCGTCTGAGGCCTTCCCAAAGTCCTGACCCACAAAATCTTGAGATATAATACCATGGTTGTTGCTTTAAGTTACCAAAATAAAGGTAGCTTTTAATGCCACAGTGCATAACCAGATGCCCTCCCCGACACTCTATGCTGACTGCATTTTACAGATGAGGACATTGAAGCAGCAAAGTAAATTAAAACGGAGGTGGCACAGGCAGGATTTGAGCCCAGGCTGCTCAGCACCAGTCCATGCTCTCAGCTGGCCAGAAGGATTGGGTCCAACTGAGGTAAACACTGCATTTCAATAAGTTGTGCTCATGGCTTGTTCAGTAATACATCTCCTGAATACTAGACAGTATTATAAGAGCTAAAAACTTTGAAGATGCATTTGTTTGTGGTTTATCAGAAGCTGAGAGGGAGCACTTAGCACCATAAATCCTATCACTGATACTAACAGAAACTTCCTACTTATTGAATCTATAGTTACTTAATGATCATCAATGAAAGAGGAAAGTCACTGGAGTTGTCTGACACAGCCCCATGTATCAGACACTGGCTCACATAGGGGCGTTGTTTAGTTAGCAACAGCCACATCAACAATGCAAAAATCACAAAACCAATTTCTCAAACCAACAAATGATCTACAAATCATAAGAATAATTGAATCCAGCCAGGGTGGTTCAGTGGTTGAGCATCAGCCCATGAACCAAGAGGTCCCCGGTTCAATTCCCAGTCAGGGCATATGCCCAGGTTGCAGGCTCGATACCCAGCAGGAGGTTTGCAGGAGGCAGCTGATCGCTGTTTCTATCTCTCTATCCGTCTCCCTTCCCCTCTAAAATCAATAAAAACATATTTTTTAAAAAAATAATAATTGATAAACAATTTCTGCTACAGTGTGTACTTAGAAGGCAATCTGAGCACAAATACACAAAAATATACAAAGCATGGTTAGTTTAATTGGAGAATGAATTTTAATCTATATTAAAAGGTAAACATGTATAGGTTAATTTCTTTTACTTTACTACTTATTAAATTCTTTGAATATTATTCTTGTAAATAATAGTACACATGGGATTGTATTTTAAGAATATAATTATGTGCATGATACAAAGCAAGCACTCAATAATTATCAGCTATAATTATTACTTGTAATTATAATTGTTATTTCATGATTGTTATATATGGCACATACCAGTCACTTGACTCTGGAAATCTTATTCATTCATTACTACGAAGCATCCCAGGGAATGAATATTCTGTGGGCAAGGCTGTCCTAGTGGCAGCAGGCCAGGAAAGCCCATATGCCAGCTCCACGGTGACCCTGAGTCATTGCCACGTGCTTCTCTTATTGTGACCCGGTGTGAGAGCAGCTGTGATGCTGGCTGCTTGGGAGCGCGGAGGATAGCAGAGTGGGGAGGCAAAAACAGGCGATGGGAACATGAGCAGAATCTGAGCACGTGTGGAAAGAGACATACCACTGCCCCCGGAGGGATGGCAGCCGTGGTTCCGAGACCTGTCAGCAGCTGCGGCCCCAGCGCCTGGGGCCCCTGGGTGATGCCATCCCACCCCCGATTGAGCATGTCCACTCCCCGGTGGAGACCAGGACGTGTTTACTTCTCAGTCTGGCGTGGAGACCAGCGTGTACTCACTTGTTGGGGTTCCTGGAGCCCAGCGTCCAGTACTGAGACAGAACATTCTTTTCCTGAGGCAGCAGCTTCTTTGCCTGAAAGAACGTATGGTGCTCGACACAGGATTTCCACAAGGTTTTGCAAGATCGGTAATTTAACATGTTGAAGGCCACAATGTGATCCCTGGATTCAGTCTGGGAGGAGAAACACAGTAGAGATTTCATCGGCACAGAAGTAGGCGCGAGGTCTCAGCATCTCACGCCACACGGGTGGCAGTCACGTGAGACGCGGCGGACCGCAGGAAACTGGCTCCCAAAGGCCTCGGCCACAGCCCAGTGTTGCAAGAATGCTCAGGCGTGGGCTGGTTAACCATCTTCTTCGTGGGAAAGGCGACCCGAGTCTACTCTTTGTCAGTATCTGTGGTCCTTCGTGAGCACTTCCCTTTCAAAGGTGCCTACGTTTCTAGGTTGGATATATTTGGAACCAGAAGGGCTGTCGGATACATTCCTTTGAACATTTAGCTCTGGGCAAACCTCTCCCCTGGAGAGATAACTTTCACCCAGCAGACCACGGGAATAATTTCGTAACACTCTGGATTTCTCTACTTGCTTTCCATAAAGCAGAGTGAAACAGAGTGCTCATATGGAACAATCGCTTTAATTATCTGCTTTCCTTTTGGCCTACCTGCGTTTAGGATTTGTTTTCATGTTAAAGTACCATCCTGTGCATTTCTGGACCACCTTGAATCCGGTGGGGGGGCGGGAGCCCCAGAGGCCAGCCCTGCTTTTCTCTGGGCTTTTGTGCTTTTCTTTCTAAGTGCTCACTGCGATGGGGAGCCATTCTAGGTTCACACTCCCTTTGCAACACTGGGAAATGGACACAGGGACAGTAAGTGGAAAGCCTGCAGCGTAACCAGAGGGAGCATGGTGCCATGGAAGGAGCGGCAGCTCCGGTTTACATTCCAGCCCCTCCCCTTTGTAGCGGGGGAGCCTCAGCTCCCTCACTGCTGAGCCCTTCTTCCTCGCGGACAACCAGACGGAGTTACTGGGAGTTACTGGCGGGCCTGGTCCTCTCAGGAGACACGCACAAAGGCCGGCATGCATTTGAGACACATCGAGGGAAGGGACTGACCCTGCTGACACCTCCTGCTACTCACCTGCGCCAGGCGCTCTGACCAATGCTCTTGCATTTAATCCTCAGGATTCCCAAAGAAGCAGGCAGAGCTGCGTTTCTGTAAATAAGGTAACTCGGCGAGGCTAGGGGGAGGTGAGCAACCTGCCCTGCTGGCACGTGGAAGAGCTAGCCTGAATCCATCCTCTGACTCCAAAGCCAGTCACTTCTCCAACCAGACAAGCAGCAGCGTGAGTTGTACAGAGAGTTGCTGGGTCCTCGGGGCTCTGAGTTCCGTTTTCTTCCCACCTAAGCCCTGCTCTTCCCTCCCTGCTGTGCACATGGCAAACTGCCTTCACCCACTGAAGGAGCTGAGGTGGTGAAAAACGAGAAACAAAGCAAGCGTAGGCAGAACTCACCTGCTTTTGTCGCTGATGTATAAAGAACTTTTTCCTTTTGAAAGAGATTTTTAGAATGTTCACCCTGCATAAAGTAAAAGAAAACACACCACAAAAGCACATCAGGGATCAGTCGGGCGGTGGCTGCCGTCTCCCAATGTACGTCCTCTGCTCCAGGGTCATGATGACCAGAGTTTACTTCCGTGTAGGCGTGATCGTGGCCCCATCACCTCGGCCCAACACCAAGTAGCTGACGGAAGCCAGGAATCACATAGGAGCCGCTGGATTATGATGTAGCTTTTAAATAACAAGAACTATGAGCAGCGTGCTCTTTGCTGCAGCTGCATTTGTGACAGCTCTGCATGAGCTGGTGTGCACCTGGGGGAGACGGGGCTGGGCCGGGGGGAGGGGAGTGTGGAGCCACAGAAAGAGGACCCACATCCCAGCTCCTTACTAAACAGCTGTGTGCCCAGCAGCCCCTGGATTGTTTGCATAACAACACAATTACAGCCACTGTTAACTGAGCATTTTGTATATACCAGGTCCCCTACTAAAAGCTTTACAAGCAGTCCTTCATCTAGCCTTGCAACAGCCTGAAAAGTACGTTTTATGACGCCCAGTTTTCAGATGAGGAAACTGAGGCTCGGAGGCATCACCTCAGTGCCCAGCTAGGATGCTTGAAGCGGGTATGAGCTGTGCTCTTAGTCCTCCGCTGTGAAGTCTGCTGAACGGGGGACAGCGCTGCCTTGCCCATGGACTTGTCTTGTGGGGATTCAAGTCTTGGGTCCCCTGAGTTTTTAGACCAGAACCAAACACTTGGTAAAAAGTTCAATTAATCAGTAAAAACCGCATTGAAAACACAGTTCTTGCCCAGAGAAAGTTCTCAGAACTCTGGCCAATGCACTGCCCCGGATTTTTTAACTCCAAAACCCACCTTGCACCATTTTATCCACATCACCACAGGGGGACGCGGGGTGGGGCAGGGGACGCCGATAAAAACCAAACTAACGTTCCCAAGTGCTGACTCTGGATCAGATTCAGAGGTCAGAGGTGAACACTTGGGAGAGAGTTTCCATCCCCTTTTTTTAGAAATAACCATTTAAAATTAGAGTTGACAGTACTTTGGTTCAGCATATTTGTAAAGCATGATGCAGAAATAATCAGAACCGGTTTGCACTTACCAAGGATAGAAACTTGTGCAAATATGTTTTCGGTACACAGCAATGCCCGCGGAGGCAATCCCAATCATCAGATCTAAATTGTGCAGGTCCTGCCAAAAGGAAGAGCTCAGATTCACAGCGTGTTCTGGTCAGGCCCACGTCCTTTGGTATCTCCCAATCACGTATGCTTTTATAAACAGCAACGCGCAGAAGCTCCGGAGGGAAAACGTTATGGAAAAGAGGCCAAAATCCCCTCGTAATGGACACTGAAGATCTAAGTATTAGCACCAGGTTCTTCTAAAGTAAACGCACTGACAGTAACACCCGCTCCACCGGTTTCAAAGTTACCAGGCCAATCTGCTTATTCCACAGAATCACTGAGATGAAATTTGATTTTACATTTTCAACAATTAGTATGAGGTGTCCTATTAACATCACTAAGGCCCTGCCCCTGCACAGCTTTCTGTAGATCTCAACTCCTGCCACTAGAATGGAGTGAAAACCACGGACTCTAAATCCAATCAAGATGTAAAAGCTGCTTATACTAGTAAATCCAGTAAGTTCAACATCTGCTAAGAACCTGTGTGCTAGGCGGCACAGACAAGAAGCAACCAGTGTATGAGTAAATAAACGGAACAAGTCGATGTTCCTCTCTCTCCTTTCCTCTCCCTCTCAAATCAATAAATAAAAATTAAAAAACGAAGAGTCCCTACCCTTGAGTTACCTGTCCCCCTGTGGCCCCAATCAGATACTTGTAATTACAAAGCAAGAGCAGAGTTTGACTCGATCTGTGTTATTCTGGGCTACAGAGCGTCAATTTTTCCTTTTGTACAATAACGATTATCGGGCCCATCTCCAAGGGTTTTTATCAGTCTGAAATTAGGGAATATAAGTAAAAAACACAGAACAGGCATTGGGGACAACTCACTTTGGAAAAAATGATGTGAACACGGGAATTAGAAAAACTGATCCAAGAACACTGCCGATATCATGAAGGATCCAGAGAACATTCGCTATTGGGCACCCAACCGAAATCACACAAATAAGCAAAACCAAATTTCCTTGGTGGAAACGAGGGTTGCATTGAAACATGACACTTGGGATCAAAATAAGGGGAAAATACTAAGCAGGTGGTACAGACACACAAATTAGCAAATAAAGTCAAAGTGGAGCGCAAAATAAGGAAATCAGTGAGTGGCTTGGGTGGGCAGTGACCTGAGTCTCCAGCCTCCTGGGTCTGTTGTCTTTCAGGCTGCACTTCACCCTCGGCAGCACAGACAGTGACGGATCCCTAAGTTCCCATACCCACCCACTTGCACGAGGCAGGGCCATAGGACTAGTTCTGGCCAATGTGCTATATGGTCGGAAGTGACTGTGTCTCTTATTAGTGGTGTGCAACCCCCCAGCTTCCTCTTGTGACGGGCACGAGGCCTTGTGTGAAAATGGTGAGGTCACCAGACAGGGATGGCCTAGACTGCTGAGTCATACCTGGAGGAGGGCCGCCCTGGAGTTGTCAGGACCCGCTGCAGACTCTGAACTACTGAGAAACTTGGTGGTATTAAGTTTCTGATATTTAGGGGGTTTTGGTTGATGCGGCGTAGCCAGGGGTAACCCAACTCCCTCTGATACCTTGCAGGTGTCAGCTGGCCTCAGGACCCTCATGGGGCACTGGGGGTGGGGAGAACACGGATCAACTGGAGCAGGTATAAAGCCTACTCCACCACTGAAGAAAGTTCTCCACAACATTCCACTAGAGAAAAAATATTATTTGCAAATGGAATAAAATTTAATGGTCAAGTCCCAAAGATGATATTTTATAAGATCCAGTATGGTAAAAAAAAAAAAAAAATTAAAAAAAAAATATATATATTGATTTCAGAGAGGAAGGGAAAGGGAGAGAGAGAAACATCAATGATGAAAGAGAATCATTGATTGGCTGCCTCCTGCACACTCATTACTGGGGATTGAGCCCAAAACTTGTGCATGTGCCCTTGACAGGAATCAAACCTGGGACCCTTCAGTCCACAGGCCGATGCTCTATCCACTGAATCAAACAGGCTAGGGCTAGATTTAGTATGTTTTTCCTACTTTATTACCTATGTCATAACTTGCCTGCCACAATTATGCACCTGAAGAAAGAGTTTCTATGCATTCCAAAAACATTATACAGAAATAAAATTTGGCCATTGACTCAATTTCCCTTAGTCTCATCTGCAAAATGAGATAATTAGACTACCAATTTCAAAGGTTACTATAATCTTTAAATGAGACCTTATGGTTTCATATGAGACCATCTGGAACAAATGACTAGGTGTTCCACCAATTATTTTCTTTCTTTTGGCTATGATGTGGGCCAATTACAGCTATAAAAGGTAAAGGTCAGATATCAATTAGAAAGGGCTGGGGTCATGTACCCAAGCCACTACTTATGTGCTATTAAGTCCACGAGTATCAGTTACTCCATCTGTAAAAAGGGAGTAACGATAATACCCCATGGGAAATAAGCTACTATGTGGCAGATGAAAAGTGCTCAGAAAATAATTGATGTTAGTCCATTTTATTTAAAAAGTCACTTTGATGTTAGTCCATTTTATTTAAAAAGTCACAACCAGCCCTGGCTGGTGTTGTCCGATGGTTAGAGTGTCGTTGTCGGCCCAAGCACCAAAGCGTCTTAGGTTCGATTCCTGGGCAAGGGCACATACCTGAGTTACAGGATCGATCCCCGGCCCTGGTTGGGGACGCCTGCGGGAGGCAACCAATCCATGTGTCTCTTTCTCAATGACACAACCAATTTAAAATATTGATTTTCCTAATCACACTATGATAATTTTTAAAAAACGAGATATTTGAGTAATTAGCTCTAATTTGAGCAGCACTGAGATTAAATAGTAGAAACCTTAGCTCATTAAAGTGTTACTTAGAAAACAGACTTACATACCATTTTTGCTTTTTTAACCACAATATAGAATGGCCATATAAAAATTACTTGTTTTTAAATCCTCATGACCCACCCCAAATAGTCTTCAAGTACAAAGGCAACCATGAAAAAAGCAACTGAAAAAACAAACAGCAAAACTCAATATTACTTTATAAACTTCCAAACGTCTAAAAAAAGGTCTTTTTTTTTTTTTTGCAAAAGCAAGACTTTTAGAAGATACTTCCAAACTTTCAGAAATTAAAATCGAAGTAATTTTTTGAAGCCAAATGTGCCCAAGGTACCTACCCTACCACTGTGCAGCTCCACGCCATAGAAGTCGAGGGTCCGTGCTATGTTGATGAAGCAAGATTCCGCTTCTGACTGCTTCAGCCCACTACAGAAGAGAGGAGATACAGCGTTCACCCACGAGAGGATGGCAACTCCAATTTAAAAAATGAAGACAACTCTAAAAAATTGGATAGCATTACTCTAAAGGGTACTAAATGCCTCATGGTACCTAACCCTAAATTTCTTAAGCTTAATCTAACCCTAAGTTCTACTAAACCAGGGTTTCCGTCTTGTCCACTAAGACTTCTAGCCCATCATTTCTTTATTAAATACTCCTTCTCCTTCAGTAGGCTCTCCATGATCAGACAGCGAAGACTGTCGCCTTCGGAATTCCCACCCTACTTATTCCAAGTTGCTTAGCAGGTAGTCGGTAGGTCTTTCTGCCTTTATCTACCCTTTTAGCAGCAGCCTCCAACTTCCACACGTCACTGTCCTATTTTAGGACGTTGGCTTCTGCCTGGGGAGCAATTCTGGGAGACAGGATTGGCGGTGCCTTTTAGAAGGGACGCTGGGTGCTTGGCCTTTGTTTTTATGGCCTTCCCAAGCATGTGAGGTCCCTCGAGACCCAGCCTTCCAGTCAGGGGGGGCTGGCAGCTGTGAGTCAGCTGAGGCGAGGAACCAGGAGGCCAGATGGGGCGTGTTTGTTGCAGGGAAGGCTTGGCCCCAGGCAGCCGCACAAGCCTGGGGCTCCATTCTGGAAGTGAGGCAATTTCATGACCCGATGCCAAGAGAGGGCTACGGACTGAGCCGGCCTGTCAGCACTTCTGTCCACCTGCCTGTGCATTCGACCCCATCTGAAGGCATGGGCCATTTTATTCAATGGGGTGAACCGTTCAAAGGGTTGCCTGGTAGGGCCCATTAGTGGGGCAGTCAGATTTAAAAGGGGCCTTTCCTTCAGGAGTTAACGGATTTCAACTGCATCCTGACAAAGAACGCAGCAAATCGCCCTGAACTCTTACCACATTTTACACTTTACAGAATGCCAGTCCTGCCAAATATACATGCCCTCGTTACAGCTCAAAGGTTCGCAAACCCCCGACATCCTGAAAGGATTCGTGAACAAAAGAGAGAGGAGAACAGAGCAAACACAGGGGACACAGGGCTAACAGTACCCACCGGGGTTCCCAAAGTAGGCCACCCCATCCCTGCTCTCACCTGTGCTGCTCGTGGAGCGATTCCACCTTTGTGACAAAGTCATCGTTCTGATCTGGTATAAACTGGCTCTCAGAAAGATAGCCCGGATGGTGAATGGAAGAATTATAGTCTCCAAAATGAGCTAGCAAGACAGAATGGGGAGGAAATTGCCCTTTCAACAAGGTCTGCATTTACAAGCATCACAAGTGAAACATTAATTGGAAATATTCTCCCCGAAAGTTTTGCCCCCACAGGAACCCGAGCTTTGCCTCAGCTCCAGATTCCACATTTACTACTCGAACTCTCCCCATGGGCGAGATGCTACCCCACGTGCTCCAACCAAATTCTCTCTGTCCCTGAGGTCACACGCGACGGCAAGGGGAGACGGTTCGAATCTAGGTCCTATCCTAATCCCACATCTGGTCGGCACAGCAGTTTGTGCTTATACCCCCGGATGAAGGAAAATACGAGAACCTGCTCGGAGCAATGCCACTCTCTGCCAGCCAGGCACTGGGCCGGCTCTCTCTCCGCGGTGCCCCAAGGTTGTTTTAACACTGGACCAACCTGCTCTACAAAACGGGTGAGGTCTGCATCTTGACTCACCCTCTGGAGTTCAGGAAGTGTGGAAGGGAGGGAACCAGGGTGTGTTCAGAGGCCCTGGGGTGGGGGCAGGGAGTGTGAGGAATAGCAGTACGTGGGGCTGAAGGGTCTAGGCCAGCCGTGGGCAAACTACGGCCCGCGGGCCGGATCTGGCCCGTTCGGCTGTTCTATCAGGCCCGCGGAGCCAAAAGAGCGGAGGGTTCTCTTGCTCTCCCCTCCGCTCCTTTACTTTGAATTTATATTAGTTCACACCATCCATGCTTTTGTTCCAGCCCTTCGGTCCAGTTTAAGAACCCATTGTGGCCCTCGAGTCAAAAAGTTTGCCCACCCCTGGTCTAGGCCCTGGCAAGGCTGAGGAAAGAGTTTTGGGGAAGGAGGAAACATTCTTAGGGGACTCAGGTGATAGGAAGACAGATGCTGGGGCTGGCAGGGAAATAACGTTGGGGACTTGCAACCAGAGCGGGGAAAGGAAAAGGGCCCAGAGAGGAACTCCCAGACTAGTCCCTGGGCCTAATGGCACTTTCCCCTCAAGGTCCTGGACTGCCCTCTGCAGACAAGGCCCACTGAGCTCTGTGGTATGATGGGCATTCCTGAGAGCTGTGCAGTGAGTACCCAACCTGTGCCAGTGTGGGGGGCTGCCCTGAGGACTCGAGCATCCGGGTGCGTCTATGACTGTGGGAGACCGGGAAAAAGAACCCTGGGTGGGGAGCCAAGGACCTGGCCCGTTTATCTGTATAGAAACAGGAGTGAGAAAGACAACGCCTAGCTCTGATAGGCAATTAATCTAGTATTTCACTTTCTTGACAAAAGAGGCGATTTCATCTTTTAAAAAATATAAACCTAGATCTTTCCAAAGGTTTTCACGTCGTCTTCCTGCGGCTGGCTTCAATGTCAAGGGGCTCCTGAGGACTCAGGATCGTTTCAGAGTACCCACTCAGCACAGAAGGTTTCTAAGTCAAACACCACTCCGCCGTCACACTGACGTGGGCTGGGGAGAGTGAGGTGATGCCTCCGGGCCCGTCACACGCAGGGCCGCTCTCTGAGATCACACTGTAAGGAGGGATCCATTTCCTCCTTGCACTGATCCTTTTGGGCTGGGAGTAGGCCAATGCATCTTTAGGGCCTAACTCTTAGACATGGCACATAGTAGGTGCTCAGGGATGTGTTGCTCAGAACTGACTTGTATGGAAGCTACTGCAAAGTTCAGCTTTGGAAGGGAAGTGGGCAGAAAGCCTAGTGATCTATGCATGCAGACTTGGTCAAGGGTAGACCACAGGCCATGAAGGCCAGCCAACTGTGGCTAGGCTGTGCACGGAACTGTGCAGGCTGGATGATATCAGCACAAGTGTGGCTTGCAAGTGAGCCTGTGCATAGTGAAGTGTGCAATGGCATTTACAGAAATCACTTAGGTGTCCTGACACAGGGTCCACAGTGAGGAAAGGTCAAAAAAGCCTTCGCATCCAAACTCCTCATGTTAAAGGGCAGGAAGTGAACGTGCAGAGAGGAGAAGGGACTTGCCCGACCACAGTGCCATTTTTTAGCAGTTCAGATCGGAACGCAGGTGATCCACACCCCGGCTAGTGCGCCTGCCAATCCACCAGCCTGCCTGCTAGGCCCGAGCTGCTGCTGGCCACTGGCTGATGACAGTGGCCATGACCCCAAAGGGCAACCAAATGCCACAAGTGATGTTCCTGAGCCTGGAAGCAGAGTCCTACTAATTTTACTCTATTGGTTTCATTAGCTCAGAAGACCCTCTTGGATCTTGATTTCGTCGTCCATCATATAACTAGCAGTCCCAACCCAGCATGAACAGCAAGGCTCTCTCTTTAGGCAAGTGACCCACCAACGTCTGAACTGAACACAGGACCGATGAACCTCCCTGAAGGGTGGTTTTCCCTTGAAATCTTAGCCAGCCACTCTGTGCAAGTCCTGTGCTGACCACTAGGGGGAAACAAAGTTAACCAGTGACACACAACATCTGGGAAGCCCAGGGCGGGTTCCACTTTGATTCCAAGGACATGACTGCAAGAGAGATCCTCCTGATAACCCTGCCATAGGCGATGCTTTCATCCCCATTAAACAGATAATGGAACTGAGACTCAAGAAAGGGGCCTGCCCACTGTTGCTTAGCTGGTCACTTGGAGCCTAGACTCTGACCACCATCCGCACTCTTTATCTATTTACTATACCACACGCCCAAGCAATACATGCAAAAGCTAATTATAACAGCAGGAAAAGGATATGAGGGCTTCTACGTGGGAAATACCTTGCCTTTTAAGTTCCATGGATTCTTCTGGCTGGTATTTTACATTTTTTTAAAAAGAGAGAGTATGTCGCGGGAACTCAAATGTGTGGCATCTCAAGTGTCCAGCTGTTTTGCTGGGGAAGCCCTTTACATGCTATTCCTCCAACTCCCACTTGATCTTCGAGGCTCTTCTTGGGGATCCTCCCTAGGAAGCTGTTCTGGATTCCTTCCCTCCCCCACCCCAGTCAGGACCAGCATGTCCTCTGTGCTCACCCCACTGCCAGCATCGCCTGGTCCACCTCTGCCTGCCCACCAGTATGGCAGCCGCTGGCCACATGTGGCTACTGAGCACTTGAAGGTGGCCAGTCCACACTGAGATGTGCTGCCAGTGCAAAGTCTGATGGGTTTTCAAAGGCTTAGTACGAAAAAGTAAAATATCTCTTTAATAATTTTTTCATTGATTACATACTAAAATGGCAATATTCTGGATATACTGGGTTAAAATATATTAAAACGAATCTCACCTGTTTCATTTTACTTTTTTAACATGGCTACTCGAGAATTACATACGGAGCTCACATTATATTTCTTTTCTACTAATATATATATATCCATGAGCTCTATGGAAACTCTAAAAATAAATTCCTAAGATCCCAGCAGCGTGTAGAGTGACACCAAGCAAGTAGCAGGAATGACCTCCAGCAAATTCCGTAACTTAGGTGGGCCTCAGTTTCCCGGTCTGTAGGAGGTGACCACTGGGGTTTGTTGTGGAAATCAAATCCAAAATGTGAGCAAAGCCTCTGGCAAAGGTAATGGGTGATAGGTGTCTTCCTCCGTTTTATGGGCTCCCCGGGGAGAAAACCTCACACCACAGCTCATCTACACCTTTTCCTTCAACCACCTTCCTGAGTGCAACAGCCCTGAGCTGAAGGAGAGAGTAAGTCAGGCTGAGTGAGGAACTATCTGGACAACCAGAGACGCTTGCCCCTCAGGAGGGGCAGGGACACAGTCAAACAGGAGAAGCCGATGACTTTCCCGATACATGGATCAGAACAATCCGTCCGTTCGTGACACGCTCCCTTGTGACTTACATTGTACTGCATAGGATGCTAGAACCACCGCTGAGTTAAGAGGGCAGGTCAACCTATCAGAAGAAAAACACATTAGCAAAGGCACGCAAGCCCGAAACACTCATTGATCGCCTGTCTTTTCTTCCTTGAGTTAAGCATGAGACACACCATGAATCACAGCGAAGACAATTTTACGATACAAACGAATATTAAGCAGTAAAGACGAATGTAACACTAAAGATTTCTGAAAATGGAAAGAACACTTTTCCATGTTTAAAACAATAAACATAAATACATATACCATGGAGGTCATGGTTGGCCAGAGTTTTGGCTGGTCAAGAGAGGCCAGGCACATATCGCTAAGAGAAAATTGAATGTTTAGATCCATGGGCGACCTTCGTATCTTTCTGGTAAAGACATGAGACTTTTCTTAGGGCTTTCTAACTAAATCCCCAAGGTCTGCTGACTCAATGAATCTCAATTACTCACTTTCTAAAAGGGTGACCTCCTCTTAAAAGGGAAAAATACAAAAGCATTATGAATTTTAAAACTCCAGTGAGTTTTAAATTACCTAATTAAATTCGTTACTTAAGATTCCTAAATCTATTTGCTCCCTGAAGCTTCCAGTCTATGCCATCTGCCAAGAGTCCACAGACTCCAGGCTGGACTGTTCTTCTACCCTCTTAAGCGCACTGCCCTTCGGTGTACCCTATTTCTGCCAGTGATTCCATCTCCATCTTGGTCATATGTCAAATCCTCTGAGTGCTCCCTGTTCTCCATTCCACCCGGGGTTCCACAGTCTACTTAGGAGCCCGGCCAGCAGGCCTGGAGCAGGGTCACTGCGAGGGGGAGGGGTGCATTGGGAAAGGGCTGAATGCAGCTGCAGGAATGAAGGCTTGCAGGGTGGAGAGACAGATTTTCAAAGCATTCTTCCCAGCAAACCCATGGGAAAGTGAAGAAAACACACAGTTTCCATGGCAGCCCATGAAGATTTGAGTCACCCCAACCTCTCTGACTAATCTGGCCGGCCCACCAAGGTTCCCTGTCTTGTGTGCTGCCTGTGTGCTAGCCCTGCAGCTGCTTGGGAAGGTAGCCTTCCCTCCCTGCGGAGCCCCGACTTAGCACTTCTAAATGCTCTCTTCAAGTCTGGAGATACATCCAGGGATGCTCACTGTCTCTTCTATCGTTTGGAGACCCAGAGAGTCCATGAGGAGAGCAAACATCAGCCATTCGCTCTCCTGCCAAGATGGGCTTCAGTGGAATCTAAGCCGGGTTCTTGCTACAGAAAGAGCAGCTGAATGGGATTTGGGGAACATCTTAGGGGAGAAGCTAAAGGGGCCCAGTTAGATGGAAGAAACAATCCTACGAGTAAGTCAGGAAGGAAAACATCTCCACGCAGAGTGTAAATATGGTACAGAGCAGAGAACACTGAAAGCCTGCGTTGTACTCCAGGCCGGCTGCTCACAGGCCGCATCTTCCTAACAGATCCCTTTCCTTCTCTCCGGGTTTTGGGGTCTCCATCTCGGGGACTAGATCGCTTATCTCAGCAGAAGGAACTGATGCCTTCGGTACTGCCTACCACAGACAGTTCAAACAAGTCAGGGCACGATTCGACACCCAGGAGGAACGCTCACTAGATCCACTAGGTCTGTCAGAAGATCCTGAGAAGCAGCTGGTAGTGGCAGGACCTCCCCTCAGACAGGTGGTGAGGGCCACCTGCAAATCCGATAGTGACAAGGATGCCAGGGTTCTCGGCCAGGAATTCTTATCAATTCACACAAAACTACCAAGGGGTATTTTGTTTGGAGAACAAAAAACTGAAGATGACCCATTTCCAACACTTGGAGAGCTGGACTGAAAGCTCCTGAAGGGCAGGGCCTTGCCCTCTACCAGTGGTCGGCAAACTGCGGCTCGGGAGCCACATGCGTCTCGGGAGCCAGCCGCGGTTTGCCGCTCTGTTGACTAATGAGTTTGCCGACCACTGGAATAGGGGCTTAATCACAAGGAACAACAATAGCCTGTAATTATTGGAATCGAGAGTCTAGGTCAGTGGTCGGCAAACTCATTAGTCAACAGAGTGGCAAACCACGGCTCACGAGCTGCATGTAGCTCGCGAGCCGCAGTTTGCCGACCACTGCCCTATACTATCCAACACAATTGAGTGCCTGTCTCATAGCAGGTGCTTGCAAAGTATTTGTGAGACAAACCAATGAGTGAGGGGGAGGGGTATCTTTTCACTCACCACCCAGGGGGATACGCCTCCTCACTTCGCTACCAACCCTAACCCCAGCGCATCGCAGCAGTGCACAGACTTCCAGCCCATACCTGCATCTCCTCCTCCTAAAACCCTAGGACACATGCTCTTCACGCTCATACTGGTCCTAACTGCTTCGTGGGCTCTGATGTCACTGCCCCAGCAGCCTGCAAGCTCCCTTCCGAAAGCGAAAGCACGCGGAGGCTCTGAAGACCTTCCTCAGCAGGACTGCATAGGCAGCAGGAGAGCGAATGCGGGGAATGGGAATGAGGTGGCCGTCCCCACCAGTCTACCTGCTGCACGTTCCTCCGTAAGCCAAGCGCAAACTCAGGACTTGGAGGAGGTGGCTCAGGGACCACTGGCTTGCGTCTCCCGCCCTCCCTGAGCTTCCTGCACCTCACTTTCCAGCCACTGAGGTGGTCCCGATACACAAGAAGTGCTGAATCACGGGCAGGTGCTCATGTCTTTGAGCAACGTGTCCCGGAGAGGAAATGAATCACCCGCAGGCACTAGGGGCTCTGAAGTGAACCTAAATGAGGCCTGACCTGCCTTCCTGAAGGAGGTCCTGTTCACATTCGGGGTCCCTCCCTCCCTGTAAAATGTCTCAGGTCTTTACCAGAAAGATATCTGTACCTTTTATAACAAAATTGAAACAACACGAAAAGAATGTTATCGATCCTTAGCCTCTGTAAACCAGGATCGGGTTGAACACACGCCCCAAGCATACGGAATGCTGCTTTCAACATCCACTCTTAGTGTGCGTTTAGTGTTGCTACCAGGGGCGCATGCTCATTCGATTAGAACCAGGGATTTTGCTAATCTGGCAGCTGACAAGGGAAAAAAGGAATGCAAAATTCTCATTACCTTCCTTCACAAATATCCATCTTCAGTTGTAGGAAATACAAATGCCTATGAAACAATTATTTTCATTAATCCATCATATACAAATTGAAATAAGCAAAAAAAAAAAAAGACCACCAAAAACAAACAAAACAAAAAACCACCCAAAACAACATTGATGCATCAAGGATAAGACCTGTACATTTGAAAAATAAAATACAGAAAGGCACATTTTAATCTAAAGCATCAGGTATCATCTTGCACATTTTAAAGCTGCCCCTTCAGGAATAATGGCTTATGTGGCTGCCTAAGTCTGGATTGGCAGGGCCAATGCCCAGCCAGCCTCATGCCAGCACATGCTGTCCTAAGGGGGGGCCGAGCAGGGATGAACGGGGTGGAAGCAGCCCATCAAGGATCAGCTGGTCAGTGAGTGCCCAGACCCTCAGCCTGGACCTCCCCAATCAAACTTGGCGTGTCTGAGAGCACCAGGAACTACAGGCGTTTGCACCGGTAGCCCCTGCACACTGGAGGGGCTGCTGTTCTGAACGCAACGTTTGCACACCCACGTGCCCTCTGCATGGAGTTGCTGAGGAGAGGAGGGTCTGGGAAGACAACTGCTTGGCTGGGGAGGAAGCACCCCGCTGGGTTTTTTCCTGTGCCCCAGGAACTGTGGGTGCTCCAGCAAAAGCATAACCGGCAACTGCAGGCTGCCAGGACCTCCAAGCTGGATTCGGCACTTCTTTGTAAGCAGTATCACTTCACAACCCGGGCGTGACGTGTGGGCAGGGCTCAGTAAATCGTCAGGCCCCACACCAGCCTGTGAACCTGCCCTCCAGCCAGGTAAAGGGGGGCAGAGGCATCCACAGCGCCGTGCAGGCGGGGAAGGGCCCTGCAGAGTGTTATATTTAGGGATGCGGCACACCCGTGACACTTGGCCGCTAGCTCCTACTCTTTTTTAAAGCCCGGACTCAAATGGGATAGACATTCCAGTGTCTGGCCAAGATGACAAAAGCGAAACCTCTTGAAATACAATACAGATGCAGCAGAAGTGTTCAGGGGCCAGAGAGAGATAATTTGGGCTAATCATTCTCAGTATTCCTTCAAATGTATGTTTAAAGGTGAAGGTGCTGGTCTTTTGAGACGTGAATGCCTCACATGGTATTACGCCTTCCTATTTGCACAGTTCCAGGCCATGTGCATGGTATTTTAGAACTTACTGCCTCATTTCAGCCTCATAATAACTCTGTGAGGTAGGGACCACCACCTACATTTTTTAGAGATGAGAACACTGATGTTCAAAGAGGTGATGTGGGGTCAGTTATGTCTTATTTTTAACCTGGACACTTACGCTATGGGAAAAATCTGACTATGCTACAAATTTATGTGGCTAATGGCTAAAAAGCTTAGGGTCTATTTCCTAACTCTGATGTTATTACTTTGACTATAATTACCAGCTTCCCTTAATGTACTGAAGACTAGCATTGAGAGACGGCAGAACACAGACTTGCTGATTCACGTTTACTTCATAATGGAATCTCTACCTTTTCCACCTAGAACATAATCCGTCCTTTCTAGTTTGTTTCTGTTTATCCCAGCTGACATTCAACCAGAATTAAGTGTTCTCTCCTTCCACAACACTACTGAGAGAAACAAGAGAAGGGAGAGACTTAGACATAATCCCGTGGTAAAGCTGGGCTTTTATGGACGAGCCCAGCTAATCGGAGCATCTTCCTAGGGACAGAAGTGAGAACACGAGCCTGGACATCACCATTCATCAAGTGCTACCTTGTCGTACATTCAGCAAAGCTCCTGAGCGGACCCCTTGACATCATCACGAAGGGATCCGGATTGGGGGATGAGGCCCGAACCGAGCGGACCTCCCAGGCATCTTAACGGGGCCTCATTTTGAGTCTGCCAGCAAATGAAATTCTGTTTAGAATGATCTACATTGACCAGAAGCAGCCATTATGGAGGTCACCATCCAGGGGACACTTATTTCACAGTTAGAATAAAGGACTTGGAGAAGAGACGCTGGCTGTGCCCATCTTCAGAAATGGAACGATCGATCCTAGAGCACAGCCCATCCAGGAGCTCAGCTTCAGAAAAAAGCAATCCCTGCCTCCCTGCCTGGATCCTTAGGAAACAAATGTCACCTCTGTGTTCCTTCTCTGACTCTCGGGAGCTACATTTCTAACTTCTGGAGAAGCTACAGAGCTGGGGTTTCAGGAAATACTATGTGCCAGGAATGCAGGTAAAACTCTTCATTTAAGTAAAAACAAACAAACCACACTCTCACACACACACAGGGGTGGCTGCTGCCAGGGCTCCTGCTGCATTGAAGAGAAATTTGGTGCGGAATCCTAGGAGGTGACAGCTCTACTCTACAACACACTGGGGATACCACCTATTTGAAGACGGGAGGTGGGGAGTGGGATTTAGAAGGAACACATGGACAAACTGAATTTTACATGGGACTTAGATAAGAACAAAAATTAGCCTATTACTCACCTTAAGCCCAAACCTGCCCTTCTGCAACCTCCACCCACTGGCCAGAATTCTACCATCTATCTCATCCAATCCCCCTCTCCGTCTGCAGATCAAGGGCAGCCTTTGCTTCCCTCCCAGTCCTCAATCCTGAACTCCCTATGGCAGTGGTCAGCAAACTCATTGGTCAACAGAGCCGCAGTTTGCCTACCACTGCCCTATGGTTTCCTCAAATGTCAGGGCGGCGGGGCAGGAGGACGCTGTAGGCTCCCAGAGGGAGTGAGCGTCCCTCCCGTGGGGCACAGAAGTGAATGTCCAGTGACCAGGGAGGGTGCTGGAGAGGGCCCTGGACTAGGCTGCCCAGCAATCCCTCACTCAAGTTCTCTCTTTGGAGAACATCACAGGGAGGAGAGGGGGGATGAGTGATACACACATAATATATACATAACCCATCATGCCATTTCAAAAGCATTCCTCGAATAGAACTTGTTCTTTAGTAATGGCTTGGGGAAACCTTGGTAGGGTCATTTCAAACACATATTCTTACAGACGATGTCTCCACTTTGCGTTGCGTCCGTGGGCTTAGGAACTGACCTGCTAGGTGGAGCGTTCCTACACTGTCCCTCAGTCCAACAGGGTAAAGAGCCAGTATGGGGCAAAACAAACCACCGTGTGCACGGCCATGGTTACCCAGTGAGTCACGATGGACATCTCTTACACCGGCTTGAAATTTAACTTCACTGTAAACATCGTCAAATCGCCAATGTCTGCGACTATCGGGGAAGAGGTGCACAAAGAAGGCAAAACAGAGCGATAGACTGATCTTTGGCCTTTAAACATATTCAAAGTTAAAATGTGATCATGTGACTACCATTAAAGAAAAAGAAAGGGTAAAAAACAAGATGGCATTCTATGTGTGAGCTGACATCGCCGGCTCGGTGGTGGTCACACGGCCACAGTGAGCACAGAACAGGATTCAGTATTCCTGAACATCCATTCATTACTTTTCCTGGTGGAAGTTTCCCTCCCTCAGAAAAACAGAAGTGCCCACAATAAAGGGCTTAACGTTGCCATGGGGGAAGCAGAGGCATGGCTGAATTTGCCTAGTATCTGTTCAAACAGCCACAACTTTCCTGTGCCCGCCCCCTCCATTCCAAACAACAGTTCCTGCCCAGAAAACCCACGTGTCGGTGCCAGCACAAAGCTGGGGCCAGACACCAAGCCCTGAGGGGTAAACAACTCCTATCACAGCCCTTATCTGGTTCACATACTGTCTGCACTGGGGGATTCTCGGAGGACAGAAGCTGGCCCAGCTGGTTCTTCTTTCTGCCTCCTGCCAATGGGATCTGACCGAGATTTCTTAGCCCAGAGACCTCCTGTGATCCTGAAGAGCCTCAATTCTAGCCCTTCAGAGACACATGCTCCTTGATCTGTACATGACTGTTTTACAAACTTGTCTTCCAAGCCCTGCCTGCATGGGCAGAAAAGGACTTAGTTCTTTGAACACAGGCGCTCTAAGGCAGGAGGGGCGGGGACGGTGAGGGAGGCAGGACCCAGTGGGGGAGGCAGGACCAGGTGGGAGTGCACTGGGAGTCAGGAGGGGAGAGAGGCAGGCCCAAGACTGGACAGGAATGAGCTGATTCAAATTTCAACCTGTGTACCCCCTCCCCCCATTTTAATGGGATCATAACTGTCGGCACCGTTATACCCAAATGAAGTATTTGGCCACAGTGATAAAACAAAAGAATACATTTTTAGTGATCACTCATTTTTTTTTTATATACTAAGTAGAAAACTTTAAAAAAATGTTATTACCTGGTTTGTTCTTGCTGCAGTGTGTTGGGATCAGGTATAAAAAATCTTACTCGAAAATGCAGGGTACAGGGGAAACCTCCTACAACATTTTTCAAAGACAAATTAAAATTTCCCTTTAAAAATAGTCAATGTATATAAGCGGCGGCTCTCCCATAAGTGATGCATTTTTCACTACACTATAGCTTTCCCATTAAGAGCATTAATTTCAAAAAAAAGGAGTGCATAAGTTAATTGACTGTTCAGAAATCATCATGTCTACAAGAAGTAAAATATTTTTGCAGCATCAGCATAGAAAGAGGCATTATCTACTTCCTAGTACAGGTTTAACTTAGGGCTGTGTTCAAACGGTACATTTTTTTGTATTAGGAATTTAAAAAATCCTTAAATCAGCAGAATATACAAAATTCACGAAGAAATATTATCTCCCACAGGTAGTGATTTTACACTTTTCAAACATTTCCACGTACATTCTCGATTTTAACACTGCTATGAACAGGCGAGGCTGCTACTGCTAGCTCCCTTTTACACAGACGCCAACAGCTTAGAGGTGTGACTTGCGTTAGGCCACACAGCTGATCACAAAACCAGAAGGATAGCCCTGTGGTTTCTGATTCTGCTAGGCCACATTTCAAACACATTTTTATACTAAAAGACACATCATGCTTTTAATGCTAAGTGAATTCCAAAAGTGATTAACATGTTAGCAAATACTACGTAATTAACATGCTCAAATATGGCTTCACGCAACAATACCAAGAGTTAACCCGCTTGTGTGAATAAAATAAGCCCATTTCTTTTGCTAGCTGTAGCAATACGGGAGTATCAGGGTGTGCTGCTAAGATCCATGCTCTTCTTAATGTCAATCTCACCCTCTCTGCTACTCAGTGATATTCACTGGCCCTATCTAAGTGCACAGCACTTACCTGCTCTCTGAAACCCAAGCCTTCTCCACCAGGGGCCTCTCACTCACCTCCTCTACCTTAGTTCATGCTGGGCGCCACCCTCCCCTCTCTTTAGTATCATCTCTCTGATCTTTGACGTGGGTCAAAGACTTTCATTGGTGTGTGTGCGCCTATGAATGTACCTGTGTACAGGTGCCTGGGTGCCAGAGCGGGTGGTGCTGTAACATGGGGTGCAGGCTGAACACCTGCGCGTCAGGGGATAGCTAAGTCCTTCCCCTGCCTTGGGTTGGCCTTCCGGCTCCCCCACTCCATCTGTAAGTTGCCACACTGTGTCTCAGACATGCCTCCAAGTCTTTCTCGTCCTCCTTTGTGCACCCAGAGCATCCTATCATGTGCCCAAAACTATCCTACAACTGTCTCTCCCCTTGTCAGAGTCCCCACACTCGGCTGTGAGCTCCTGAAGGGAAGGGTCCAAATCTGATTTGGACCAGATTCCCAGAGCTGAGCCCAGTGCCTTGCCGAAGTCTGAGCTCGGGGCACATTAGCTGAGTGAATGCATCAGTCGGAGAATGAAGGACAGCACCTGTGCGTGCCTGTGTGCACTTATCCCTCTGTGAATTGAAATGAGGCCGGGGGTTATCTGCACAAAGGCTCTGGGGCTCCCTGGGGGTACTTCTGAATGCCAAGGACACACTCAGGGGAGACAGGGATTCTGCAGCCCAGGCTCCAGGTGAGAGCAGCTTGTGGGATCAGGGTCTGGGCGACTGTTTCTGCTCCTTCCCATCTGGGGGCTAGGGGTGCAACATTTGTGTGTGCACACTTTTGTGTACAAATCCACCCGCCTTCACCCCTCAACCACTCACTGGCCACCTCCTGTGGCGGGGGGTGGGGGGCACTCCAAGGAGTGCAGAGAGGATGTCCCACCCTGCCTCTCACACTGGGCTGAGAAAGGCCATCCTCCCTCACCTTGCAAACTGCAAGCTCCTTGACAAAGAGAAAGGCAGATAACTATGAGCTGAAGGAGAGAGTGTTCTGGGGCACGGAGCAGGTAATGTAAATGTAAGCGGGGGTAGAGGGATTCAGGACTTGCAATAGGGAAGAAATGGGATCTGAGCAGCTTTAAAGAAGGGCAAGGTTTGGATATAGGGAAGCAGGAGGGAAAGGCATTCCCAACAGAGGGAACAGAATGAAGGAAGGCACAGATAAGTGTGTGCGGCCCAGCAAGTCATCCAGGTTTGTCTGGGGCATAAGGTGCATAAAGAGAAATAGAGTGTGATGTTGAGAGCCACCTAACTGGGAGTTAACCTGCACTGGGACCTACTCACAGTGGATGAGCTGTATGTTACATTTCTGACATCACCTACCTATGCCTTGGTTTCCCGTGACTGGAATTAAGCTGTTGGAAAGGACTAGGTGTGTGTGTCTGTCTCTCTTTCCCACCCTGCCTCTCACTCCGGGCTAAGAAAGGCCATCCTCTTTCCTTGTAAAAAGATAGTGGGTTCTCTGGCTCTTGGCTGCCTTCTTTCAACCTCCCCTGTCTTGCTCACAGCTGGTGAGGACCCCTGGAGGCTGGTCTGGAAGCATCTCACTCACGCCGCCTGGACCACCTAGAGTCCAGGTTCCAGATGTTACAGGCACACTGATGATTAGGGGGGAGAACTAGGCCATGATACACTAACACCAAATGAGTGTCCAAATGAGAAGGTCACACCCACCTTTTAACTGCTTCCTGATGGGCTTGCTTGATTCCAGCCACCTCTGCTGATTAAGAAAACATAAGATATATAAAAAAAACAAACTGTGCAGAAGTCTAGCACATCTTAAAGGGATGGTACTCACGGGAGAGTCCACTGATTCATCACCATGCTGCAAACCAAAATATTCCTTTTCGGTCACACACAAGTGGTTGAATGCCATGTCCAGAAGAACTTGACCGGTGTCCTGTTTCTAGGAATAAAAAGTCGGGTGGGTAAAATTTTAAAACGAATTAAGAACTAGTGGTTAAAAATCTTTACTGTAGCCCTAACCGGTTTGGCTCAGTGGATAGAGCGTTGGCCTGTGGACTGAAGGGTCCCAGGTTCGATTCCGGTCAAGGGCATGTACCTTGGTTTCGGGCACATCCCCAGTAGGGGGTGTGCAGGAGGCAGCTGATCGGTGTTTCTAACTCTCTATCCCTCTCCCTTCCTCTCTGTAAAAATCAATAAAATATATTTTAAAAAAATCTTTACTGTAGCCCGGCCGGTGTGGTCCAGTGGTAGAGTGTCAACCCATGAACCAAGAGGTCAGGGGTTCGACCACTGATCAGGGCACATGCCCAGGCTGTGGACTCAATCTTCAGGATGTTCAGTAGGGGGCACATGGGAGGAAGCTGATCAATGTTTCTATCTGTCTATCCTTCTCCCTCGCTCTCTAAAATCAATAAACAGATAACGTTTTATTTTTAAAAGTATTTACTGTAAATAAGGAGTTAAAACATTCAGAGATTTTATGTGCACACATATCCCACGATAAGAAATGCTTTAATAAATTCAAGCTAAGAAGCCACATGGTCAGCATGGGAAGTAGGCTAAGAAAAACCACACAAGGAGGACTGAAGACAGTCCAGTTTAATTCTGTCAGACTTCCTGCTTCCCCTTAGCCGAGATTCCCAAGTGGTGATGCCTTAATTGGGAAACTCAGCAATCACAGTGAGCGCACCTCCCGGTGCCCCACCCATGGCTTATCCCCAGCACAAGGCTAATCCCACATGGGCTCCCGAAGGCTCCTCAGGAGGCAGGGACGTGCGCAAAGGGATGAACAAACTCTCTGCTAACACGTGAAGGAAGAGGGCTAAGAACACTCCAATGACACCCAAAATACCCTCAAAGTGATCTGGCATGTGACACCCTGGGGGATTATCTGCCTCACTGCTCCTCGTCATCTGAAGTGAGAAGCCAGTGGGGACAAGCAACCACTTCACATCCAGAGCGGGACTCAGCCGCCTTCACCACTCAGAGCTGACGCGGCAGGCACGAGGCTGAGCATGGGGACAGAGGCACAGGGGGTGTCCCGTTCCTGCCCTCCCGAGAGGCCAGCCGAGGAAGCTGCGATGTGCGGCGGTGTGTCGAATGCTGTCGAGGGCTGTGAGATGCTCAGGGCACAGTGATTGTTTGCCTCCCACACAAGAGGACAACACCAACGTTCAGCTCAGCCTGGGACGAGTGGAAGCACCCGTCCTGCAGCCCCTGGCCCGGGCCTGGGAGGGTGGCGGGCTGCGGGACACCTTCCCTCCAGGTGCGGGAGCGGAGAAAAGCCATGTGAAGCAGGTGCCCTGGCACAAAGGCACGGGCTTGGGAAACAGCGTGGGGCGTTGAGGAAACTGCAAAGTCTACTTTAATGCTCTGACTTCTCAGGAAGCCTTTGAACCAAATCACTTAACTGAAGGACAATTTGAGTCAGAAATAGACCGTGTATAGAAGAAGCAAAAGCAATTTTGGTTGTTTGTTGTTTTTTTTTTGGGGGGGGGGGTGCAGATAATGTACTTGAAAATAGGTCGCAGCACCCAGGAGGAGGACATTAGGTAACTGTCAGGCCCCTTCCTGCAGCCTCTGTCTTGGCTCGGTCTCACTTTATCGGATCTGATGTGGGAACACGGGACACGCCTAATGCCTGAACACATCCCCTTTCCCTGCCGAGGGCCTGTGCCTGCCACTTCATCTGCCCTGACAATCTCCATCCCGAGGGAATCATGATGGTGTGGAAAAGATGACTGGTCCACTCATTCCAAACCGTGAGATTCCCTCCCCCTAAACTGAGACACTCTCTCGATGTGCTCCCCTTGTTGAAATGATTACTTCTATGACTTTATATCAGATTAAATATATTATTATTATTATCATTATTATTTTTGTTAATCCTCACCCGAGGATATTTTCCCCCTGATTTTCTAGAGAGATTGGAAGGGAGGGGGAGAGACAGAGAGAAACATGGATGTGAGAGAGACACATTGGTTGTTTGCCTCCCACACACCTCTCACCAGGGGCAGGGATCCAGCCTGCAACTGAGATATGTGCCCTGGACCGGAATCGAACTTCTGATCCTCAGTCCATGGGCCAACCCTCTATCCACTGAGCCAAATCCACCAGGCTTAATATATTATTAATAACTGTAATCCATTGAACATCTACGAGGAGCCAGACATGATACTAATACGTGCTCTTTATAAACACAATGTCTCATCTTTGCAAAGTCATCATCAGCAACCTCTTTGCCGATAAGCAAACAGAGACCCCGGAAAACTCCGTGTCTTATGCCATTGGCCGAAGGATGGTCAGCCTGATTCAGGCCCACTTAATGCTAAAGCCTGCCTGTTCCCCCTGCACTGCCTCTCCTCCTCTGGAGAGCATAACGCCTCCATGCCAGTATCTCTTGTACACAGCTCTCCCAGTTCTCAAAATAAATAGAAACATAATAAAGGGGAACACTTATAATAAGAACAAGCCTCCCAATCCAGTCCCCATCCCACGAGAGGTTGTCGGTCAACGGCCAGCTCGCTCCCTGGGCTGGGCTAAGGACAACCAATGTCCAGGTCAGCTTCCCTGATGATGCCCGCTCCTGGTGAAGACAGTCCAGGCTGAAGGGTCTGAATGAGACAGTGCAAACAATCCCGAGTACAAAAATGTAAGGCACCGGAGATTCTAAGCTGCCAGCAGGCCCTCGAATTCCAGTTCAATGTGAGTAAGCTTTGACCAGGCTGCTCGAAGCTTGGGGAGGCAGCACTGGCAGCGGCGTGATGGTAACAAAGACATTCTCAACTCAGAATGCCTGGGCGGCCGCTGACTGCCAGGCTTACGGGATTCCCACTCTGGTGGGTGCTTTCCTTGTCCCCGTTTACAGGGCTCCTCACTCCTTACACACGTTCTTAGCTGGGATTCAAAGACTCTTGCTCTTGGTTTCCTCCTCCCTCCCTGGAGAGTCCTCTGTCTCCTTTCGTCCTCTGTCCTCATCTCTCCAACCTTTGAACATCGAACCTCCTTCGTATCTCCTGTCTCCTCACTTCTCAGGGGACCTCATCCAGTTTCATAGCCTCAGACACTATCTCTACCCTGGGAACACCCACATATGTATCCCAGCCGAGACCCTGCTCGTATATCCCAGTCTAGACTCCTGACTCATATATCCACGACCATGGCTCCGTCCCCTCGCAGGTGAGTAACAGGCATCTCAAATGGTTACAACAGAATGGTCACTTCTGCTCCCCTCGCAGCCTTTCTCATCTCTGTAAACTGCACCTCCATCCTGCCGACTGCTCCGGCCAAAAACCCGAGTCACCTTGAGGCTTCTTACACATCCCAAATGCCACCTGCCAGCAAGTCCCACTGGCTCCACCTTCAAAGTATTTCTTGACTTGGTTTACTCAGCCACCTCCACACTACAACACTGTCCAATGATCATCTCTCCCCTGGGTTGTTATAACAGCCTCTTATCCCTTGGCCCCAGTCTCCTATTGACCGAGCATCCAGAGTGACACCTGAGTCAGATCATGTTGGGTCTCTGCCCAAACCTCGCAATGCGTTCTGCCTTCTTCAGAATGACCTACAAGGCTCTGCACAATCCTCCCCACCTCAACTGACTTGCTATTTCTGACCTCTCGTCACTCTCCTTGCTTATTCTTCTCCCGACACAATGGCTTGCCACACTGTTCTACAACCACACTAACCAGGATTCTGCCCCAGGGCCTTTGCACTGCTGTTTTTTCCGACCTGGAATGTGCTTCCTCCAGAGAAGGACAGGATTCTTTTCCTCTCACTTCCTTTAGGTGAGGCCTTCCCTGATCACTTGTATAAAATGACAACCCCACCTCCTTGTCCCTCCTTGACACTCTCCATCTTCTTATCCTGCTTTATGTTTCTTCTGAGCATATAACACCACTGACAGTATACATTTGTTTATGGTCCAGTTCCTGTCTGGGATTTTGCTCCGTTTCGTTCACTCCTCTATCCTTTGTACCCAAAACAAAGCTTGGCACATAGTAGGTGCTCAGTAAACATCTGTCAAATAAACATTCATGTTCTCGTCAGGAAGAAGTCACACAGCTGATGAACAGCTCCAGGCTGACAACACAAATGTCAACAAAGGAGTCAGATATAAATTAACTGTCAGTTTACAGCAACTAGAAGAGACACTTGTGATCTTTGCGGAGCAGGTTCAATCACAAAATTCTACAGATGACGATGTCAAAAGGGAACAGCATATAGAACAAAGTTTAGTGAGCCAAGAGCAGTTGCTTCTTGAGGGAGGTACATATGACCTTGACAAAAGGCCCCTAAATCGGTGGTCCCCCAGACTGTAATGTGCATCAGGGTTGCTTGAGGAGCCGTTAAAATGCAGACACCCCAGGGAGTGTTTCAAACACCCAGGCAGGACGAGGGATTTCTATTTCTAACATGCATCCCATGGGGTCCTGATGCTCTTTCAGAAATATTTACCAGGGCTGCACCACCCAGAGTACATAAAACTGTTTACATTTTAATTAGCTAAAATAAACTTAGCAAAATAAATAAATAAATAAATAAAAATAAAATAAATTTAGCGCATCCGGTGTTCTAGCCACATGTCAAGTGCTCCATGGCCACGTGTGGCTAGTGGCCCTGTGTCGGCTGCTGTGGATACAGGACACTTCCCGGCATTGCAGAAAGTTCTTCCGGCCAGTACTGCCCTAAAGGGCGGCTTTTCTACAAACTGGTTTAAGAAACGGGTCACAGGTGTATTCCTAGCCCCCTAGATTCTAAACAATTACATGCCCTTGCTGGGCGTGTCCTTCTAACAGGGGTCCTCAAACTTTTTAAACAGGGGGCCAGTTCACTGTCCCTCAGACCGTTGGAGGGCCGGACTATAGTTTAAAAAAAAAACTATGAACAAATTCCTATGCGCACTGAGGGCCCAGGACGAGTCAGCTGCTAAGCAGGACAGGCAGCGGCACGCGGCGGGCCGGATAAATGTCCTCGGCAGGCCGCATGTGGCCCACGGGCTGTAGTTTGAGGACACCTGTTAATGCCCCCACCTGCAAAAGAACGGGGCCCCGACCTTAGGGGAGGCCTGGGTAGCTGTGGGAGTGGAAGGGGCAGTTGGGTAGAAAGTCGGGGAATCTCTCTCTCTACTGTCCATTCCCACTCTCTGCCAGGAGAGGGGCCCAAACTCCCATGTCCTTAGTCATCGGTCTGCATCTTGTCCCCTGAAGGCAGACAAGGCAGCTGACTTAACCCTGAACCAGGAAGGAGAAATTAGCACGCACCATACCGTGCCATCAGGAAAACTGCCCTCGTGACAGGGGCTCAGAAGAAAGTAGACTTATGGGTGGGGCAGGAGCCACAGGGGTCAGCTTTTGCTAGCCTTTACATTCTTGTGGCCTTTTATCACCCTCCAGTTATTCTCTCATCCCCCATCTTCCCTTTCTGACACCTTCCCTTGCACATTGAACTTTCCAGGCTGGGGCAGATGCTGGCAACCAGCCAGGTTAGGGTTGACCCCTTTAGGGTCACAGGATGGGAACGTCAGGCAAAGGTCACAAGCCTCTGTGGTAACTGCGGTGGGGGAGGGGGTGGGAGGCAGTAGGACTGCTGCTCTTCATGCATCTTCCGGCTGGGACTGGAGACCTCATTCCTAACCCGGCCTCTGCCTCGGGCTTGAGGTGGGAGAAGCCAGGCCTACCCTGAGCCCTGCCATCTGTGAGGCTAACTCTCATTACCCTCCAAACAGGACCCACCCATTTGCACCTTTAACGAGCACCTGCTCAGCCCTGTGCCGCACTGGGAATTGAACCTTCGACCTTTCGGTACATGGAATGACACTCCAACCAACTGAGCCACACTGGCCAGTGCGTGGACATAGTTTTTAAGGGTCTTTCTACTCCAATCTCAACTTACAAGACCTGAGATCTCAAGCTTTCATTTTAAAATAGTTTCCATCTCTTGATTTATAAGATGAAGGAAACATTATTTCTTAGGAGCATTAACTCAGAAAACAATAAATTTGGAGAACTTACATTAACTTTAAAGGTCTGTACCAAGCCATCTAGAAAGCGGATGCTGCACACGACTTCGGATCGAGTTTTCTCTTTCGGTAATTCTGAGGTGCGTATGTTATTAATTCTTCCACCAAACGCACGTAATCGGGAGGTCATAACTATCGTTGAATAACCTGCAACAGAAGATGTACCTGTTAGCTCTCTGATATACAAATTAAGTTACATGCAAATGCACCTCACAGCCTGCCTACCCCGTACCTGTCTGCTTTGATCTTCACAATAGGAGGACCTCACGAATAATGTGAACTAGATAAAAGACCATGCTTCTGCTTAACTTTTGACTTCTAAGAAGCTCTAAGCAAAGAGTATTGTTAAATTATAACATGTCTATAGAATTACATGGCTTGTTTGTGTTTTATTATCTCAGTCAGATAATATGTACACACATATATATGTATTTCCCATGCTTTTAATTTTTCATTTATGTTTTACTATCTATATATATAAAAGCCAAGGGACTGGAATGACTGGAATGACCAGCCGCCATGACGTGTACTGCAGTCAACCAACTGGCCCAATAGGGGTGGGGCCGGCCACCCAACCTCCCGCAGCCACTCCCCCTGGCCAGCCCCACCCCCAATCGGTCCACCCCACCCCAATAGGGGGTGGGGCCAGCCAACCAACTTCCCACGGACCCTCCCCCTGGCTGGCTCCACCCCCGATCGGGTCCCCCCACCCTGATTGGGGGCAGGGCTGGCCAGCCAACCTCCCGCATCCCCTACCCCCGGCTGGCCGGACCCCACCCATGCACGAATTTGTGCACTGGGCCTCTAGTTTTATATATTTGTGTATCCTACCCCTAAGGATTATAGACCTAAATGTGATATAAAAATGAAGTAAAATATGAAGACATTTATTGATAAATTAGATTGTATTAAAATTAAGAACTTCTATTCATTAAAAGACACTATGTAAAAGAATAAAAAGGCAACCCACAGAAATATTTGCAAAATATATATTTATAAGTATACAAAGAGCTCCTATGAATCAATAAGAAAAACAAACAACCTCTTAGAATAAAGAAGTCACATCAGTTGTCAGTGAAGTGCAAACTAAAACCACAAAGCACTAGTACTACATACCCACCCGAACGGCTGCAGTGAAATCTGACCAAACCAAGTGCTGACCAGGGTGTGGTGCACCTGGAACCTCATGCACAGCTGGTGAGTGCATTCTGTTTGGCAGTACCTACTAACCTGAACACATGCATATTCTGTGACATAATTCTACTTCTAGGCTATTCCCAACAGAAAAATGTACATTTTTTAAAAAATATATTTTTTATTGATATTTTACAGAGAGGAAGGGAGAGGGATAGAGAGCTAGAAACATCGATGAGAGAGAAACATCGATCAGCTGCCTCCTGCACACCTCCCACTGGGGATGTGCCCGCAACCAAGGTACATGCCCTTGACCGGAATCGAACCCGGGACCCTTCAGTCCGCAGGCCGACGTTCCATCCACTGAGCCAAACCGGTTTTGGCAAAATGTACATTTTTCATGGCAGCACAGTATGGTGAGTGCTAATTCCTCCTTCCTGGCTCACTAAAATATATGTACAAGTATCTTCATAATAGCCCCAACCTGGAAAAGACAGAAATATCCCTTCAGTAGAATGGGTAAGTTGTGGAATAGCATACCATGCATGACTATACAACAAAGGAAATAAAGGAGCCCGGTTTGGCTCAGTGGATAGAGCCTCGGCCTGTGGACTGAAGGGTCCCAGGTTCGATTCCAGTCAAGGGCACATGCCCCGGTTTCGGGCTCAATCCCCAGGAGGGGGCGTAGGCAGCTGACCAATGGTTCTCTCTCATCACTGATGTTTCTCTCTCTCTCTCTCCCTCTCCCTTCTTCACTGCAATCAATAAAAATATATTTTAAAAAAAGATGTCAAAAGCAGTTCTATGAATTAAAAAAAAAAGGAAATAAAGGAACTATTGTCACATTCAACATGAATGAATGTCTCTAACGTTATGTTGAGCAAAAGCAGCCAGACCTAGAGCATGAACACAATTACATAAAGTCAGTTGGGCGCAAGATTTATTGGGATAATCACCTAATAAGTTATGTACCGCAATGCCTAATCACTAGGGTGTAACATCTAATTACCTGAAACTAATAGAATAACATATGTCAACTGCAACTAAATTTTTTAAAATGATTTTTAAAGTCCCACACTTTTCCCTTTTGGTAGCCCTTGGGGCTCGGTGGGATGCCGCCCCATTCATGAATCACTTAATAATTCCAATCGGATCTTCAGAAAAACAGCAGGCAAAACTAGTCAATGTTTATAGAAAACAGGGTGGTGGTTACCTTTGGGTGTAGGGACTGAGGGGGGCCCAGGGTCTTCTGGGATGCTTATACTATTCTATTTCTTGATTTGGATGCTAATGAGACTAATGTAATCCACTTTATGAAAATCCATCAGGCTCTACATTTATGATTTGTGCATCTTTATGTACGTATATTTCAATATCAAGTATACTTACGTATATTTCAATATCAAGTATACTTATGAAGAATACATGTATGAAGAGGGGATTCATGGGCAGGTTAGAATCTGACCATGCTATATCCAGGGAACAGTAAGGAAAGTGGTTTTGCTAGTGAATGCAATTGCGGAGTGGTTGGCTAATAACCTGAAAAAGTGTGCAAATGAGCACATGGTCCCATCATGCTGGTAGGAAGCTAAGGATCAAGGTCAGCGTAAGGAATGAAGAAGGTGTAAATCTGACAAGGTTGGGCAGAAGAGCAGGTAAAGATGAAGGACCTAAGGGCAATTTAATGTTCCTTTTTATTAATTCTCCACAAACTCTCTGTAATACACTGGGCCTGTGCACATGCTGTTCCTTTCTGCCTGAAAGCTATTCCTGCTTTGTACTTAAATAACTGCTATTCACACCTCAGTGCTCAGCGCAGCATCACCTCCCCAGGTAAGCCTTCCTGGTGTCCCAGACCACTCACTCGTGTTACAGGCTCTCCTCTACAGTGCTCATCATAATTTCATATTTGTAACTGACTAGAGGCCCGGTGCATGAATTTGTGCACCGATTGGGCCAGGCTGGCTGGGGGGGAGGGGCTGGGGGCAGTTGGCGGGCCTGTCCCCGATTGGGGTGGGGGAGTGGGGTTGATCAGAGGTGGGGCCAGTTGGGGGAGGGGCCAACCAGGGAGGGCCCCCTGGTCCAACTCCCAGTGGAGGGGACAATTTGCATATTAGCCTTTTATTATATAAGGATGATGTGATTATTTAACATTTACTCCTCCCACTTAGCGTGAGCTTCGTGAGGGTAGGAACCAGGTCTGATTTTGCTCACTGTATCTCCAACACTTAGCTCTGGGAGGCAGTCAACGAATTTCTGAATGAATCAATGAAAGAAATGCAGAATGAGATAAAAAAATGAAGCCAAGAGTTACAGTGTGGATAAACAACAGTGCAACCTGATAGACAAACGTGTGCTGGTGGGAGCAGGCAGGAAAAAGGATGGGATCGGAGCTTCACGTAGAATGCAGCATGGGGACGTCCCGCAGACCAGTGATCCTCACGCTGGGATCTTAAGATGTAGGCTCAGGTTCAAGTAGGTCTGGGTGGGGCCCTAATGCCTGCATTCTTGGTCTCCCAGGTGATGCTGAGGCTGCTGATCTGGGGTCACACTGTGAGGGCAAGCCACAGATAACTGGAAAAGCAGCACCCAATGTCAGGGCCGGGCCAGATCTGGGAATCAGTAGCAAGGGAGGGATGAGGACTAAGCAGAATCAAGTCCAGGGGAGCCACAGACCACGGCTCAGCTGCAGGAAGTGAAAGCACAAAGGAATGAAAGCTGAGTCGAAGATACATCCCAGAGAGAGGGTGCAGGGATCCCTTATCCTGTTTAAGGAGCTCCCGGTGACCCCCCATTCTCCTGGAGGGAGGAATAGGGAATCTCGTATTAATAATAAAAAAAATTCCTGGGACCGGCAGTGGAAGGAAACCAGTTCTGAAACTTATAAAATTCCACCCACCCCCCACCCCCACCTTGCCATTTCCAATGCAAATATCCCAGGAGCAGGGATACATTTTCTGAGTAATACCAAAAGTTATCAAACGACAACAAAGGTGTTCTGTTCCATAATGCCTTAACCACGCTGAATTTAAAATACCAAATTTATTGTTTAGTCCTTTTCTAAGAATTTCAGATCGGTTATGACCTTTTTTTTTTTTTTTTAAAGATACAATAGAACTATTAGTGGGAGGTGCACATCAGAGTCCCCCGGGAGTTTTTATAAAATATGCCTGTCCTGGCCCCATCCATAGATGGTGATTCAGCATCTGGGGGTGGGCCCAGAATGACATTCCCTTTGGGAAGCTCTCAAAGGGAGGGCCTGATAGTCCAGGGCTAGAGGAGTGGGGTTTCGGGTACCTCAGGGCGTGCTGCCGATCGGTGGTCAGACTTAGAATATAGGCTCTGCAGAATCTGAGCCATTCATGGTGGGGCCACTTGTGGGAACTAGGCAGGTCCTCAGAACAGCTAAAACAGAGAGCGAATCATAATCACACCGTGACTCTGGGGCTTAATCACAAGGAACAACAACAGCCTGTAATTATTGGAATCGAGAGTCTAGGTCAGTGGTCGGCAAACTCATTAGTCAACAGAGCGGCAAGCCACAGTTTGCCGACCACTGCTCTAGACAGAAACCCAAAGGTGATTTCAAATAGGAGCTGCCAAATGGAAGTCACCTGGATGGAAGGACCACCGCAGGCACTGATTTTCAAGCTGCTCCTCATCTGAGACTCCCTACCGCTAGCACCAGCGTGGGTACCAGCGGGTCCTCTGAACTTAACCATAGTTGATGGTGCTGCCCAGCATAATCAGGGCAGGGCCAGCTGACAAAATACGGTAAACCAGCAACCCAGAACAGACACACTTTGTCCTCCTCACATCAATCTCGGTTACATAAAGGGGTTGGAATGGCACTTAATGACAAGTCATAAGTAGGCACTTCACAAAAGCAGCAGCAATGTTCTTCCCGCCATTGTTCCTAAGGCAAACCTTGATAAGAGGAAGCCTGATAAATAAATAACCACACAATCAAGTCATGAAGTGTTTTCAGATTGTCTTGAAATGGCATCTTAAACAATCCAGTCAGGACAATGGGTGCTGACTAACTGCCCGTTTCCTGTACCACAGCAATTGCGGCACTCGGGGTTTCTATGGCTTCCTTTATAAGCCTCTTAATTCTAAACAAAGCCGACCGGGAACATTCTGGCCTCTCCCACCACAAATGATTACAGCTGCAGCTGATGCATTTATCAACATGGAAGCCAAGCTTGCTCTGTGCATACTTTTTCAAAAAGCAAATAGTCACGAATCTGTTCTGCACTGTAAGAATAGATTTTCTACTGTAACTATAGTTTTTATCAAAGATTCTACTTGCAAAACATAGAAAAGAGGCCACAGCTCACTCTGTGCACAGTAGACGCCCCATAGGTACAGAGCGCGTGAGGGCTAGCACGCGTAAAGCACCCATACAACAGAACAGCTAAAACAGAGTGCTAATAAAATTAAGTGGGTACTCCATAAAAGACATTTTATTAATAATACCAAGCTTCTAATGCCATCGGGGGCTGACTGTAGAGCCTATATTTCGTAGGCAAGCCTGACTTAAAAATGCCTTACAAATGTATAACTGTTCTGTTTCTTAAAGTTCTATTTGTTTAAATAAAGACAACCTGCTAAAGTTGAAAGAGGGTCGTCATAGATATGAGGTAGATTCTGGAACTTCTCTACCAACTCAATGGAGCCAGAAGCGGCAGTAACACAGCGCCACAGACAGCCACACCTCGGTCATGTGAGACGCCAGAGCCCTTGGGCTCAGAATTGGGTAACGAGGCTTAACCACTGTCCCCTCTGGGCTCCTCATCTGCCCTGGGGCCAAGACCGGGAAGAGATGATGCTCTATTTCCTAAGGGCCTACGTGCTAATCTGGGGAACTGTGTTCTTGCACAAGCCCATGACCACAGACACAAACAAGGAAGCGGAGCACACTCTTCTCCATTAGAGAAAGGTAGAAAGCACTCCATTTGACCATTTTAAAAGAAAGCGTTAGGGTGATTTCATACCCTTAAAAAATAAACAAGAACTTAGACCCCTTGACTCGAATGAAGTGCCAGTTAAAAGGAATGAAAGGAAGCAAGCAGTCCTGACATAAACAGCTAATTTGTGAGTAAACAGTGCACAGGAACCTCAGGTACATCTCTCTACTACCTGTCCTGAATTATTAAGCTGATCTGGGCAATGCTACCACCTAGTGGCCAGCAGAGGAAAACATGCCACCTCTCACCCTGACTTCCTTCTTCAAAGGAAACATGTCAGCTTTGCTCCTTTCTATCTTATCACAGCCCTGATTTTTTCAAAAAACCTCTCACAATATATAAGGCCTCCTCTGTAGCTCGATTCCCTTCTCCCTTTCCTAACTCTTCTTCCCTAGTGAACTCAGAAGAGCTCTCTTCTTGCTGTTGTTTATGAGCCCCAGCAGATACCTGATCAGCCAGAGAGGGACATCTCTAGCAAACAGAACTAATAAACACTCATGTACAACCAGCCATGTGAGACAGATGACTCATCAAGTTAAGCGTGCTTCCTGTCAGACACCAACATCTAATAACAATGCTTTACTTGTTTAGCTGCTAATATAATACTAATATTGCTTTCTCCTTTTCACTGTAAACACAGAGTAATTGGGCTGCTTTATGGGTTGGTTAACCAAGTCTTCCAGGGGCAAACCAGTGCCCTAAAAATCACTCCCATCACTCGCGGCTTGACTGCATACCGACAGGAGAACCTAAGCCACACTTTGGGATTGCTGCCTACACCTCACAGCCGGCAGCTTCTAGTTCTGGTCTGTTTTAAGGCCAGGCCTACGTGGTCCTTAAACTTCTCTGAAGCAAGCGGGGCAGTCCCTTCTAAAGATACAATTTACAAACAGCTGGATGGGGATTGATCACTTCTCAAGCACTAGATTAAGATTAGGTCAAAGTGGAGGAATGTACACGTTATTAAGCTGCTACAAAAGAGTGATTAAAATGAAACTTTCTTTTTAACCGGAGACTTAAATAAAACTTCAGTAGTTAAGCATCATCTGGGGGAAGCTTGTTAAAACACAGATTCTTGGCACCATCCACAGAGATTCTGGTTTAGTAAGGACCCAGGAAATTGCATTTTCAAACTTATGAATTTTTTTGAGCTTATGGAAAAGCTGCAGGAAAAACAGAACTCCTCATCCCCCTTGGTCTGGATTCAACTGCTTTTATTTTGCCACCTATGCTTTTCTCTCTCTCTCTTTCTCTCTCTCTCTCTCCTCTGCACCCCTACCACAGGCTTTTGACTGAACACTTGAAAACTGTAGCTATCTTAGCATGTATCTCCCCAGAACAAAGATAGTTTGTAACCACAGCACAATCATCACTGATAAAGCACTTATGTAATATACAATCCATAGTAAAATCTTGCACTTGTTTCTGATGGCATCTTTTATTTCTGTCCTTGGGATCCAGGATCCAAACCGGGACTTTGCCTTGCATTAACTGTCATATAGAAGCTGCATGTTTAATGAGCACCTGCAGAGGGACTGGGATGCAGGGGTCTAAGCACCTGGCACCATGGAAAATACTCAACCAGGTGATCATCTCCAGAGTTCCTTTGGGTTTTGACTGTCTGAGCCCACAGCCAGGGGCTTGGGGAGGTCAGCACCCTATGTCAGTGCTCCTGCCTGTGTTACCAGTGGATCACAGGGCTGCACAGTCTCTACAGCTTCCACAGCAAGCACTTCCCGGAGCGATGCAGGGACAGACTTTGCAGTCTGTATGTCAGTGCCCTGATCAGCACTGTTGTCATAACAGGAAGAAAGCAAAGCGAACATAATGTCAGTTCAGAAAGGACTCTCTCACTCGGTATTATATAACCAGATGTCTTGGCTTGTTCCTTCAAATTAGTTTGCCTCTCTCACAGACAGCAATTCTGAACGATTCGTAATATCCATGCTATTAAAAAAAAGACCACAGCGCCTTTGTTATGCACACTTCCTCAGACATGGGCGAGACTGGACTACGTGCGATTGTCATAGGGAAGAAAAGAAATAAAAGGAAAAGAGATGTTCGCATGTTGTATGGTTCGTTAGGCTTTGCAAATGTTATTAATGAAACTCAGACCAACAAATGAAAAATTCGTGATTTCAGCTTTCATTTGTGAAATGCCCCTCTATTTTAGAAAACATTTCCATAAATTCGATTCCACTTTATTAATTTTAAATTATGTGCAGCTGATAAGCAAATGACCATTCAACTGGTACATGAAGTTTAATTTCCCTCATGACTATATTTTCATAAATTTATCAATACTACCTTCTGCCATTTTTCCACTTAATTGACTTTTTTAATTTCCAAGGTACAACACTGCATAACAAATACAAATATACTTATTTTAAAAACTAGCTTATAATGTAAACACCATTACTGACTAATTCCTAAATGGGAAAAAAAGCCAATTCATTAAGGAAGGCATTTTCACATTTATTTCTAATTCAACGGTAAAGCCAATAAACTAATCTGTCCTGAGCCTATAAACCAAAAGATTAATTTTTAAATAACATCTTTAAAGCTTAAAGCTTGCTAATGAATACAATAATCCCAACCAACTATGGAAATACTGATGCACAAGACTTATTTTTAATGTGTGTGTGTGTGAGTGTGTAAAAGTACTTAATAACTTTTATTTGTAAAAATGCTTCCATGAATGCAGTTATGAAAGGTTTTTAACTCTGACTTCACATTATTTTCCACCAAAGGGGAGAAAATGCTCACACAGTCATTTTAATAACACAGCTCAATACTAAAATTATCTTGCAATTATTAATCCTAATACTCCAGAAGTGCAATATTGGAATCAAATCATTTGTTCCACAAATCCTATAATTTGTTCAGGGAGTAGGTGTCCAACTGGAGCCCCCAGGAAGCAGGGTGGAGTAATGTGTAGGGTTACTTTCTTCGAACAGAGACCCGTAATTAGCACTCTTGTTCTCATTCAACTTCAAAATGTCAAATAGTTTTCTTGTTATGGAATGGGGTTTATTTATAGGTTCGACACCAGGGCACTTGCAAAACTAACAAAATAAAAGTTATACTTGATACTGGGAGGATAACAAGAAGTAGCTTTAAGCTCCCTGAAGGGCAAGATAAAGAATGCTGTGGGAGTTGCAGGCCATTTCTGGAAAGAGGTAATGTTGCTATAAAGAGAAACCAACCTCTTATGTTCCATGAGCTGAGTTTTCAGGGTTGGGATGGGAAGCAAGGTAACTTAGAAACAAAGTCCACTCCAAAGACACTAGAAAACTCATGTTAAACTTGTGAGTATATTACATTAAGGCATCCCCTCCCCCCCCCCTTTTTTTTCCCTCAAAGGATCACATAGAGGGGGAAAAAGCACAAATTCTAAGAGCATGGCTCTCAAGAAGCTGGCAGGGGCCCCCTCATGGCCCTTTTCAATTACGACACTTCCCCCTAGAGGTGACCACTCTCCTAACTTTTAATAATATTTCATTGAGATTTTTGTTGTTGTTAATTCTCACCAGAGGGTATTATTTTTCCACTGATTTTTCAGAGCGAGTGGGAAGGAGGGGGCGAGAAACATCGATGTGAGAGAGACACATCGATTGTTGCCTTCCAACCGGGGCCGGGGATTGAGCCTGCAACCGAGGTATGTGCCCTTGTCCGGAATCGAACCCAGGACCCTTCAGTCCACAGGCTGACGCTCTATCCACTGAGTCAAACCAGCTGGGGCCATGAGATTAATTTAAATTAGATTTTTAAGGTTTTTGTGTTTTGTTTTTATGTTTAAGTAAAGGTTATCATGGTGCAGTGCTGACCCCTCCCCCACACCCGCCCCCGCCCCAGGACAGTCTCTCGCATGCATGTGTACCCTTCGGGCAGCTTGCGTTGCGTGGACTGTAGAAATGAGAAGGGCTGTGACTTGGCCTCCCCCCAAGCATGTCGTTGAACGGTGCCTGGTTAACGTCTCCCATTACCTGCCGACTTGGTGAACCCAGAAACGTCAGAGGCCAGCGAGCTGGTCTCCTGGGAGGAAAAGGAGACACCGGCCAGCCCCAGGAGGAACGGAACCAAACCATGCTGGGAGCGTGCCTTCCAGGACTCAGCGGCAGACAAGCTGCCCCACGGTCTCCGAGCAACCGGCCAAGTTCCCGGCCCAACGGGAGGGCTACCATTTCACAGACTCATTGATCTTGTGTGTCATTATTTTAGTCTTTGATAGTACGTTAGCTAAGGAGCCCCGGACCACTTAGCATTCATTGATGGGCACCTGCTGGGTGCCAGGCCAGAAACTGGGGTGGGGTGGGAGGGCAGAGGTGCCTGGAGTCTAAGTTCTGAGGGAATAAGAGCCCACGTGGTGCCAGAGGAACAGGGGGAAGGCTCCTGGCTGGGGTGGGGTGGGACAGGGGTCTAGATCACAAAGGCTCCCTGGGGAACCTTGCAGGACGAAGGGAAATGGGCCGGGCCGAAGCAGAGCAAGCCAGAAATGACACTGTGTGTGCACAGACAGGAGGAGAAACTGGGGCATTTTAGAAATTCCACGGAGAAAGATCTGGTAGGAGTGTCTGCGGAATAACTGAAATCCCAGGGAAATCTGGTAGGAGTGTCTGCGGAATAACTGAAATCCCAGGGAAATCTCCGGGAAGAGATTAGGTTCTTCAAAAATCCAAGGGGCTAGGACACAGAAGAGGAGTCAGGACATGCTGTGAGGCCCTGGGAAGGCCAGTAGGGATGAAATCTGGCAGAGACTTAGGTTGGAAGCCCAGCTTAGCCACTTATTAAGCTGTGTGAACTTACAGAGATCACTCACCCTCCCTGAGACTAGGTTTCCTTATCTATAAAAGGGGGGACATTTTTTTCTGCGTCCCAAGGTTGTTTTAAGCACTGAAGATAATACCTATGCAAATTAACCGGCACCTAGCAGGGCCCAATCAATGATACTTATTCTTACTATGATCATTAGACTGATTATTTTAGACCCCAAGGTTTCAAGGAGTTGAAGAAGAAATGAATAGTCAAGGCTGCACAAACATAGAAGGGGCTCCCCATCACTAGACATAAACAAGCAGAGAACCTGGGTAAAACTACAAGGGTAGGACAGACGAACTCCGAGCGTCCAGGACCAAGATTCTACGATAAGTTTTTTCAACAGTCCCCAAGTTTAATTTCTGTCCATGTCAGCCCTATATGCACTACTCAAATTTGGATGATCTTACATGGATTTCTCCTGGGAAATAATTCTAAACAGATCCCTCATACCTCAGTCTTGGAAAAGAAACTAAATGGCCCATCAAATCATGAAATAGATAAAATAACACAAATACACAAGAAAGCAATACACAAAGCTCAAAATATAGACACTGGAATACATACGTTTTCTACTGAGCAGTTTCTACCTAAAATGAAGCTAGTCAACTCTTTCCATTCTCCCTCTGAACAATTCCACTAGGCCCAAATAGACTGGAAAACAGGATGGAATAAATTTACTCTACAGGGATGTGAATCCAGTTGCATCAACTTTACAAAAACACTGTGCTAATATTTGCCCTCGGGGCAGAGACACGCCCATTTGGGTGTCAGTCCATGATATTTCTATCTTGGGCTCCAGTCCCCACCCCAGTACGGCTTGCTCGGAGCAGCAGAAGTCTTCAGAAAACGGCTAACCTCACTTTGAAAGGTTTGAGATGTGCTAATCGCAGCGCGTCCCAGCCAAGAAGCTGGAATCTCACAAGTGGACCATCCCGCCAGCTCTGAGCCTGCCAAGGAGTCTGTAGTCGGCGGCAGCCTAGCCAGAGAAACCCAATCCCCACCGCTGGCAGCCCTCGCCATCATGTTATCTCAAGGAAACACAGAAAAACACCTTCCCACCCCTCCCCACCAAAGCATCACCCTATTTGTCGAGGATCAGCCAAGTGACCTGGGAAGTCACAACTCTATTACTTGTCAGCAGGGGTTTCCCAGCGGAGAGCCTAAGGCTCCTCCCCGCTGCAAAATCCCCTGCCTGCAAGGTTCTTAATCTGAGGGGCCATCTCGGGTTACACCAGGTAGGGTAACCCTGCCAGGGCCTCTACAAACCAAGATAAAAATGTATTTTTGTGCAGCCCACGAAGGTTTCCAGGGTTTTAGGTCTTGGTGAGATGGGGTCAGGAAAGGAAACTGCATGAACTCTGAGAAAGATGTATAAAGGCACACCAAAATGCGAATCCGAGTAAGAGTTTTTTAGGAACAATCGAACGAAAATTATCTCTTGTTGCTGCCTTTGGCGCACTTATTTGTTCCGAGGCCTCCCACTGGGAGATGGGAATAGGCCTCCCACTGGGAGATGGGAATAGGGCCAGAGACCACCCATGTCTCCATCTCCAGGGGCACTCAGCGGGGTCGGACCAGGAGTCTCGGTAAACCAGGGCCGATCCCAGGTCTGAAGGAACAAACCAGACCCAGGTTCCAGTCCCTGCTCCACTGCATCCCAGCAGATATGACCGTGGACAAATTCACTCTCTAAGTCTCAGTCTACTCATCTGTAAGTCATCCTGAGGAGCAGTGACCTTTGACCTAACCCACTGCAGACACCTGCTCTACACCAGCTGCTGTGAAGACTGACTGTATTAACACACCTTCCACCCACCTCAGTCCTAGCCCCTGGCCTGCTCCCACCCCCAGGCTTCCTGTCCTGAGAAGCAACCAAGGGTCTTACCTACAGGGCCTCAGAGTTTTCCAAACACTTCCACAATCCATTACTCCTGGCTTGACTCATTCTGACTGGGCCTGGAGGGCGGCATTGCTGTACCCATTTCACAGACGGGTAGATTAGACTCAGAGAACCGTGCTCAAGTCACACAGTCGGCCTCCAAATGAGGCTATGATCCCAAGCTCAGTGCAAGACATCACACACCTGCCCGCTGAGTCCAACGGTTCCTATGACTCGGAGGAAGGTGATTCACTGAGGGGAAAGGGTCCCACTTAATCACCACTGTCTCTAATTTACTGACTATAAGTATGGCCTTACCCTTTGAGATAATCTTCACAGACACTCCCCACAGTTCACATGCCGGTGAATTTCCTCTTCCGGAAGAAATGGTCCAGGAAATCCTTTTTCTCCCTAATTAATTCTGCAACTACAGAAACCTGAGTGACAACTTAGGTATTTATTACCATATTCCTGATGTTCTAAGATGACAATTGATTTAATAGGTATTTCAAAAACTTTAAAGAGAAAGTACATCCCAAGTACCCTTAGATTGTGAAGATCGTGCCCAGTTCAGAAAAAGTTAAAATGTGGAACACACCTCTTTCAGAATTGGGGAAACATCGTAAATGACTTCCTCTTACCGTTGCATAAGGCGTGGGCTGGAGTGAGTGCACATGACGTGTAAAGGCCCTCCCAGCTCCACAGGCTGCCACCCGGGGTTAATTATTAACAGCGGGAGAGCGGGAGTGGGCAGCCTCATTTCCTGAGGTCAGCTCTGGCCTCATGTACTGGTATGGGCTGGGCCTCTCCTACCCCTAGACTGGCTCAGAACTCTCCTTCCAGCCCCAGCCCCAGCCCCTTCTACTGCACCAGCCCCAGGGATCTCAGAACCACAAGAACTCCTGATGGAGGCCCAGGTACACAAGCACCTGGGAGACCGGGCTTCTCAATGAACTTGAGCTCAACCACACCTTTGCCCGCTCACCTTCAGGGCAGATGTGCTGGCTCTAAGCCAAGAATCTCATGACAGCCAGGGGATGGGGGGACTGATAAACTGGGGGGGCATCCTGGCTGTGGCAGGAGCCTGGGTCTCCAGGAGGACCCAGGACAGCCTCACAGCATCTAGACCTTGAGGGTCTTTCAATGGGCTGTGAGAAATCTACCTCCGGGGCAGTAAAAACAAGTTGGCTCTGACTCCTCCTCCCCGCCTCGAAGATGACGGAACCCTGCAGGGGAAGGAGAGGGCAACCCAGCAGACCCGCTGCCACACATCAGATTAGACCAACACACCATCTTGTTTGTTTGGGGTGCATTTTTTTTTAAGTTGAATTTGTAATGTCTCTCCAATCACACAGTCCACTCTTTCCCTTCATCCCACCACCAAACATTTGTTCAGGTAGTTCAAACACTTCCCTGGTATTTGTCGTTATGGTTTTACAATATCCTACCCAGTGGAATCATAGGCATGGCTGGGTGTTTGGATGCCTTCTAACTAGTACAGCTCAGACTTCCAAAAGAACCCACTGTAAGCCCTGAGAGGGAGGGAGCATGTGACCAAGAGCAGGCACAGATGTCAGTGACGTGCGGCCCAGCGGAGCCTCCCCTGCTTTAGGGCAGAAGCACCAAAGACGGGGCCAGACCACCGCCTGGAGGAAGATGGCAAAACAGACGAACAGGTCACTGATGATTTGTGGAAACCACCAGGTGTGCTGTTTTCTGTCTTTCCTACCGGGCGGAACGATCTGGGTTCACTGAGGATGACATTCGAGGGGAGGGGAAGGCACTTGTCATCTCATTGGACTCCCACATCAGGAGAGAGAACCTGGCTAAAGACTGCAAGGACTGCACCCTGAGGGGACCTGGCTCGGAGCAGAACCCACACACCTAGTGGCTCCCAGCAGTCAACCTCCTCCCAGACATTGCACTACCTGCTCTGGCCTTTTTCATTGTGGCAAAACAAATAGAACATAAATTTTGCCGTTTTCACCATTTTTAAGTGTACAACTCAGTGAGCTTTGGTTACATTCCCAATGTTGTGCAACCATCACCACCATCTACTTCCAGAACTTTTTCATAGAAACTCTGTACCCATGAAGCAATAACTCCTTGTTCCCTCCCTCCCCCAACCTCTGGCAACCTCTACTTCCTGTGTCTATGAATGTGCCTATTCTAGATATTTCATATAAGTGGAATTATATAATAACTAGAGGCCCGGTGCATGAAATTTGTGCACGGGGGAGGGGGGTTGGGGGGGGTTGTTCCTCAGTCCAGCCTGCACCCTCTCCAATCTGGGACATCCCTCTCACAATCTGGGACTGCTGGCTCCTAACCACTCACCTGCCTGCCTGCCTGATTGCCCCTAACCACTCTGCCTGCCAGCCTGATAGCCCCCTAACTGCTCCCCTGTCAGACTGATTGACACCTAACTGCTCCCCTGCCGACATGATCGCCCCCAACTGCCTTCCCGTGCGGGGCTGAGGGGACTGAGGAACTGAGGCTGGATGAGACAGGGCTGAGGAAACTGGGAGAATGAGGCTGGATGAGGCGGGGCTGAGGGGACTGAGGCTGGATGAGACAGGACTGAAGGGACTGGGGGACTGAGGCTGGATGAGGGGGGGCCGAGGGGACTGGGGGACTGAGGCTGGATGAGACAGGGCCAAGGGGACTGGGGGACTGAGGCTGAATGAGGCGGGGCTGAGGGGACTGAGGCTGATTGAGGCGGAGCTGAGGGGACTGGGGGACTCCAGCTGGATGAGGCGGGGCTTAGGGGACTGAGGCTGGATGAGACAGGACTGAAGGGACTGGGGGACTGAGGCTGGATAAGGGGGGGGGCCGAGGGGACTGGGGGACTGAGGCTGGATGAGACAGGGCCAAGGGGACTGGGGGACTGAGGCTGGATGAGGCGGGGCTGAGGGGACTGGGTACCGCCATCTTGTGGCTGTGGGCACCACCATTTGTGAGGGTGTGGCAGTCAATTAGCATATTCCCTCTTTATTGGCTGTGGGCATTGCCATCTTGTGAGGGCGTGATGATCATTTAGCATATCCCTTCTTTATTAGATAGGATTTGTTCTTTTGTGTCTGGCTTAGTTCACATATCCTAATGTCTTCAAGATCCATCCATGTTGTAGCATGTGTCAGAACTTCATCCCGTGTTAAGGATGAATAATAGGCCATTGTATGGATAGACCACATTTGGTTATCCATCTGTTGGGCACTTGGATTATTTCCACCGTGGGCTACTATGAATAGTGCTGCGATGAACACGGCTGTGCAGGCGTCTGTTTGAGCCTGTTTTCAGTTCTTTTGGGTGTCTATCCAGGAGAACTGCTGCGTCATATGGTGATTCTATGTTAAGCTTTTTGAGGAAACACCAAACTTTTCTACAGAAGCTGCACCATATTATATTCCCACCAGCGACGTAAGAGGGTTCAAATTTCTCCACATCTTCACCAATACTTCCTTCCTTTTTCCTGATAGACATCTTAGCAGGTGTGAAGGGATATATCACTATGGTTTTGATTTGCATTTCCCTAGTGACTAGTGATGCTGAGCATTTTTTCATGTGCTTATGGGCCATTTGCAGATCCTCAAAGAAATACCTATTTAGGTCCTCTGCCCATTTTTTACTTGGGTTATCTAAATTTGGGTTGTTGAGGTATAGGAGTTCTTTAAACATTCTGGATGTTAAACCATTATCAGACATATGATTTGCAAATATTTTCTCCTATTCTGTACATTGTCTTTTCACTTTCTTGATAATGTCCTTTAATGCACAAAAGTTCTTAATTTTGATGAAGTCCAATTTTTCTATTTTTCTTTCACTGCTTATGCTTTTGTTGTCATACCCAAGAATACATTGCTAAATCCAAGGTCATGGAGATTTACCCCTATGTTTGTTTTTTTTTCATAAGGGTTTTAAGGCTTTAGTGCTTATATTTAGGCAATGGATCCATTTTGAGTTAATTTGTGTATATGGTGTGCGGTAGGGGCTGCCCTGTATTTTTCTGACCGGGGTCCCCATCCCACCGTGACCCTCTGGCAGAGCTAGCTAGCATCCCTGCACTAGATCATGAACTTCATGAAGACAGGGTCTGGGTCTTTTCAAAATCACCACTATGGTGAAGGCAGCCAGCCCAGTGCCTACCCAGCAGGTACTCAATAATTAACTGGGATAAATGGATGGTTGAGTGGACAAACCACTGAGTGGATAAACTCTACTCCCCACCCTCCACCCAGCTACAAGACCAACTGGCTGAAAGACTCTAGTCTAAAGCAAAGTAGTAAATCTGATTCGATAAACATACATATTAAGAACTAAGTATACAGTATACCGACAATTGTATTCACACACTCCTATCCCTTAAACTAAAATGACCCAAGATCTAACTAGCACACTTAACTAATGACAGGGCAGAGGCCCCAGCCCTGAAAAGCTCAACGTGTCCTTCCCAGTTTCCTAGTTCAAGTCCCTCACTGCACAGAGGAGAACCCTGAAGGCCGATGGAGCCACTGACTTCCTAAATCCCGGGCTTTCCCCGCCAAGCACAGGCCTCAGTGACCACCCACTGCAGATAAGCAACAAAAATGTATGCGATTAGTCTGAATTCCTTCACATGATAGGAGTGGCTCTCTGGCTCCAAAACCTCCTAACAAAAAAGTGACCCCTGGGTCCCGGATCTTATCCTGCCCGCCTCACGTAGCACCACACCCACTCTCTGCTCCAGCCACACTGTCCCCTATCCTGTTCCTCATTCCCTCCTCAGGTGTGCACCCCTTTCCTTCAGACATCCTCCACTTGGCTCTCCCCCACTTTCTCCATGAGTCTGTCCAAGTTTTACCTCAGCAAGGCCTCCCCATCACTCCTGCTCCCCCCTACTCTTTTCTCCTTAGCATCTATCACCACCAGACACATCACATATTTGTCTCCTCCTCCCCCTACCCCTCCTCCTCCTCGCAATCCCCATGTCCTTAACTCTCACTAGAATGAAATTCCCTGAGGGCAGGGACTTTTATAATTTAACTGCCACACCTGTGGAATGCATGCATTAAAAGGATAAAATGAGGGCCCTTGCCGGAATGGATCAGTGGAGTGTCGGCCAGAGGACTGCAGGGTCTCAGGTTTGATTCTGGTCAAGGGTGTGTACCTCAGTTGCAGGCTCAATCCCTGGCCCTGGTGGAGGCACTTTCAGGAGGCAATCAATCAATGTGTCTCTCTCATATTGATGTTTCTCTCCTCCTCCCTTCCACTCGCTAAAAATCAATGGAAAAATATCCTCGGGTGAGGATTAACAACAACAACAAAAGGATAAAGTGGGGGACACCACTCTCAGTATGTACCCTATCACTAATCTTTATAGAGGGGAAGGCAGGCAGCTCCAAACTACAGGTGAGCATGCCTGGCCCCTGCAGCCACAGGCCCACAGCCTGTCCTGGGCTCCTGGGCCTGAGACATGTGGGTGACGAAACACTCCTACACGTCTGTCAGCCCGAGATGCTGGCAGCGGACACTCTGCTGACCTGGCCACAGAGAATGGGGTTTCTCCCCACAGGCCCTTCATGAACGCTTGTGACCTGCACACACAAATGAATGAACCAACAGCTTATGTGCACAGGGCTCGCGGGCACTTTCAGAAGGCTGTCTGCGATAACAGTGCATCACTCCAGCTGTGCAGGAGGCAGGCTGATCAGTAACTCCACTCCTAGGAACCTACCATCACTTTTATTGGCAAAGATTTTCCTCCCATAGACATTTGTAACATTGAAAATTACAACTAAGAAAAAAGAGGATTTCCACCTTCAGAGGGCCAGGTAAGTAAGTCACAAAATAGCCACAGGATGTCCATGAAGACTTCATAATGACATGGAAATGATTAGAACAGCACATAAAAAAGGCTGGTTATAAAACTGTATGTACAGTATGCCCATACCTATAACATAAGTATAGGGGAACTCGCAAGAACATCCTATATAATAAAGATTTAATACGCAAATAACCCTCACGCCCTCACAAGATGGCTGCCTATGACCAGGCCAGCAGGAGGGTTAGTGAGGGATAATCAAATGATTGAACAAGCAGGCTACGTGGGGTGACCAGGCCAGCAGTGGGGGCAGTTAGGGGTGATCAGGCCGGCACTCAGAGGCAGCAAGGGATGATCAGGCCGGCGGAGGGGGTGGCAGTTAGGGGCGACCAGGCAGGCAGGCAGGTGAGTGATTAGAAGCCAGTGGTCCAGGATTGTGAGAGGGATCCTGGATTGGAGAGGGGTCCTGGATTGGAGAGGGTGCAGGCTGGGCTGAGGGGACCCCCCTCCTGTGCATGAATTTCGTGCACTGGGCCTCTAGTAAAACCATAATTGTTAGTTTTTCTATCCTTTCCACTGGTCTGTATTTCCTAAATTGTCTATGAGCAATAATGAGTTAAGAAAATCAAATTGACAGAATTTCTAAAAATGCTGTTACCTGATGCTTTCCTGGTGCCCAGGTGTGTAACAGGTGTCTCTGTCCCCTGACCCTGCTTCCTCTTCCTCCCTCCCTCCTGCCCCCAGAACCTGACGCCAACAGCCCTCCCAACCCTGCCACAGCATTGACCGTGTTACCATACCTTCAGCCACTCCTCCCCAGAAACCCTGCTCCAAGGCTGGGATGCCCCACCTGGCACTCTCTGACCCACAGACCCCAGTCCGGGCCTGACTCCTCCACTTCCCAGCTCTGTGGCCCTGGGCAAGTTACTGACCTGAGATGCCACTTCCTCCTCGGGAAAATGAAGCTGACCCCACCTTCATTTTGACATTGACATTCAGGGAGCTAACAGTCCCCACCTCACAGGGCCCCAATCTGCTGGCTCCACCATGCCTCGTGAAGGTTGAGGTTCAATGTGCTGTGAGCGTGCTCTGGAGGCTGCCTCGCTCCGAAGGTTGGCCCCGAAGGTTGGCCCCAATCTGCTGGCTCCACCACGCCTCGTGAAGCTGGAATTCTTTATCCTCCATCTGCCTAAATCTGGGCACCTGCCCTCTCCTGAAAGCAGCGGAGAAAAGCAGCTTTGCCTTCCCACCTTAGACCACCACAGGGTTTCTTGACCGATATCCCCATATCCCGGCTGAACCCTCCACTCCTTCCGAGAACGCCAGCCCAACTCTCGCTCCCCAAAGCTGAAGTCCATCTTGGCATTTTCACTTGAGGCCCTGCTGACTCCTCAAACCACCTTCCCCTCTACACCAACACCCTCCCAGGCACCCTAACTCAGTGCGTGGCTCTCAATGCTGTCTTTTAGTCACAGGGCTTTACACATTCTTCCTTCACCAACAGTCTGTATTTATCCCTCTCTCTGACTCCCCAGGCATTTAATGAGCACCAACGGCAGCCCGGCTCCATGGCAGGGGCTGGGGGTCAGAGGGAAGAGGCTACCTCAGGTGCCCGGCCTCGGGGAACCCGCAGGCTTGTCAGAGAGATGCGTGAATAATCACCTTTCAGTGTGGTGAGTGCTATGGAGACAGATGTGTGCCACTGGCTGCTGGGGCCTTGTCTGGGCTGTGACCACAGCTTGGCCTGGGACATTTTCTAAGGGGAGACGCTTAGGAGCTCTCCCAGTGTTTGGAGGTAGGGAGGAGGGGCGGCCTGGGGGGAAGGATTTCCCAGGCGGATTTGTCCAGGACAGGTTGTGGGGTGAGTGAAGTGTGACCCTGGGGGTTCACAGCGAAGACTTCCGGAGAGAGTGTGTTGAAGGAAGAAGGTGCTGAGCTCTGTTTGGGATGTGCAGAGGGTCAGGGGAGGTGATATACATAGGATTCCAGTTTTGCAAGATAAACAGAGTTCGTGGCTGCCTGAGGGTGATGGTAGGACTACAATTTGACTATACTTAAAGCCACTGAACTGTACACTTACAAATGATTAAGATGGTAAATTTTACATTACATGTACCTTACCACATTTTTTTAAAATTATGTCTTTCATTATAGGTATAGACAATCTGGACACCTGGAATTGAACAGTATGTCTGTATCCAGAGAGGTAACAGCAAATCTTTTTCAGCAACTGCAGACTATTCCTCAGCAGTGAAAGAGAAGGGAAGGCTTGGGGAAGTTTTTTCCCAAGGTGATTCGACGACAATCTTCAACAGTAAGCTTGAGCCAGAGACACTCATTTTTTCAGACCAGAGGAAAGGAAGAAAGGAGCCAGAAAATGAAGGAGGAGGGGTAAAGGTGAGGAGGCTCTGAGCATCTCAGGGCCACAGGCGGTGGGTTATCTGGAGAGGTGAGAACGACAGGTAGGAGACCTGGAAGAGTGAGATGCTGGTGTGGGAGTAACAGGGAGGTGGAATGCAGGGAGGGCCTAGCCGGCTGCAAAGCACAGAGTACAGTCTGAAACTGTCACTAAGCCTGGGGCAGGCAGAGGTCCTCAAAGCATGGTCCCTGGTCTCTGGGCCAGCAGCAACACCCGGGAGCTTGTTGGTAATGCAAATTTTCAGGTCCCACCAGAGAGTTTGATTCAGACCCACAGAAATCAGAAACTCTGGGGGCAGGACCTAGCTGCCCGTGTTATCACAAGTGATTCGGATGTGGCCAAGTTTGAAAAACACTAGTATAAAACACAGAAATCCAACAGAAAGGTCATCTCTTTTTTATATGAACAAAATCAGCCTAGCAACTTGTACATAAGAGAGCAAGAAATACGTAACTGCTTCAATGGCTACACAATTTATGTCTATAGCTAGAGAAATGCCAAAGCACATTATTAACTAAGTTACAGAAATATAGTCTATCTAATAAACTTCCTTAGATGAGATCCAGAAAACACACCTGAGATCTGGGGGCTTGAAACTGTACAACATGGTTACCAGTCCCTTCTCTGTGACTACCTGTGTGCCCTTCAGGGCCTCAGTTTCCCCAAATGCAAAATCGAGCTGGGAAAGGCTCTTCTGAGGCCCTTTCCAGTTCTGACACTGTGTGAGTCTTTCTGTCCTGAAAGAAATGACCTCAAACTAAATGCTTTTACATAGCTGAGCCGTGGGATGGAAAAGAGCATTTTAACCAGTAAAACAGAATAAACTAGTTAACTAGAAAACCTTTCCCAAGTTCAGCCAGTGCCAGTGCCTTGCACTCAAAGAACTAGAACTGTCCTTCACTAACTGGCTTTTCCCTTAAAGCCACCGATGCCTGGAGTTATACAAAGACTGTACTGCCTGGATTGTGTTTGTGAGGACACATGACTGCGATGCCCCAGAAAAATGTACATTCCCATTTTCATCCTATAATATTTTTTAACCCGGCAAGTCAGGGATGGTATTTTTTTGTGAGGAAGAAAATGGGTTAAAGTACCAAACCACACAGACCCCACCTATGCCCAGAGAATCTGGGCACTCGGCATTACAACTCTAGGCTTCCTGATAAATGGCCCCCTACTGACCTTGTCACTGGGATTCCTAGATGCTGGTTTCCTTCCTGGTTTCTCTGCATCCAAGTCCCTGTCTGCACCTACCGGTCATCTGATGACCATCCTCTCGTGCCTGGGTCCCCAGTGACACCTGCTTCCCTGCCTCTAGGGAAAGCAGCAAGTTGGTTCTGACCTCTTCCACCCAGGGCTGGAAGAGGGAATGGGTGTTCATGCAGGAAGACAGGGTGCAGGTGTGAGCACCAGGGAACCAGAAGATAAGGTCTAGGGAGACTCTAGTCTTTGGCCGCACCTCACTTGCACACCCTGGCTCTCACATTCCATTAGAATTTGGTCAGTGAGAAGCTCAGCTGGCTTGTTTGTCCCCCTTGTGCATCTATCACAAACCCCCTCCCTCCTCCATCCAGCCTGGATACATAAGTGACACTGCAGGCTCTGGCAGTCACGTGGCAGGAAGGAACAAGCAAAGGAAGGGCTGAAAGATGGCTGGTGTCGCAGGAGCAAAGCATGCCAAGGGAGGTGCAACCAGTGGGGACCAGAGCCACGAACATGGACCGGGCTGGCAATGCCAAGGAGATAAGCTTTGTCTTTATCCAGGTAGAGGATTCCTAGTGGAATTTGCCTAGGGTAGTCCCAGCTGAGGCTAGTTGGTTAAATGCAATTATTAATAGCAGCCCCTTTTATTCTCACAATGTTCTGGTTCAGATGATGAATTCTAGTCACCCTATTCTTGGGCCCCTAGGCCAGCAAAGTTCAAGTCCCAGTTAGAGAAAGCAGGTTAGCATTGGGAGGGACCTCCAGGCTGAGTCTCACCCCTCATCAAATGTTCCATTCTCCTCTACATCAGCCCTGCCAAGCCTGATATCACCCAGTGTTTGCTTGCATGCCTGCACAGACAGCAGGCTCACTATTCCCTAAGGAAGTCTCTCTCTTTTGGGGGGAAAACTGCGTTATAAAAACAGCAGGATTCGAACCTGTGTATACTATGATTGCAACTAAATAACATCCTTCAGTAAGGAAAAGATTGGGAGTGGGGGAAACTAGAAAACCTGCTCTTTCCTTCCACCTTATGGTCTCTTCACGCAACAAATATTTACTGAGTGCATTTGACGTTTCAGTGGTACTGGGGACACAATGGTGAGTTAAACATTCTCAAATGGAGGGGCATTCTCCAAAACCACTGGCCTGCACTCTCCAAAAATTTCAAGGTCATAAAGGATAAAGAAAGGCTGAGGAACTATGCGGATTAAAGAATAAAGAGACATGACAACCGTATGCAACCCATGATCTGGGCTTTTCTTTGTGATAAAGGATACTATCGAGACAGCTGGCAAAACCTGAATAAGGTCTATAGATTAGAGCAGTGGTCGGCAAACTGCAGCTCTGTTGACTAATGAGTTTGCCGACCACTGACCTAGAGTGGTTGGCAAACTGTGGCTTGCGAGCCACATGCGGCTCTTTGGCCCCTTGAGTGGCTCTTCCACAAAATACCACGGCCTGGGCGAGTCTATTTTGAAGAAGTGGCATTAGAAGAGGTTTAAGTTTAAAAAATTGGCTCTCAAAAGAAATTTCAATCGTTGTACTGTTGATATTTGGCTCTGTTGACTAATGAGTTTGCCGACCACTGACCTAGACTCTCGATTCCAATAATTACAGGCTGTTGTTGTTCCTTGTGATTAAGCCCCTATCCCAGTGGTCGGCAAACTCATTAATCAACAGAGCAGCAAACCACGGCTCGCAAGCCGCATGTGGCTCGCGAGCCGCAGTTTGCCGACCACTGGGTCAGAGAATAGTATTATATCAATATTGATTTCTTGATTCTAAAAACTGTACTACAGTTATATAGGAGAATGTCATCATTTTTAGAAAATACAGGTAAGTGTCTACAACTAATCCTTAAATGGTCCAGGAAAAATACCTACGTAGAGAGAAAGATAGAATAAATGTGATAAAATGGTGCCATTCGGGGAATCTGGGTGAAGAGTATATGGGAGTTCTTTGTTCCATTTTTGGAACTTTTCTGTGTCTGAATTAGGTCAAAATAAAAATTAAGCAATAAGTCTCAGAATTTTTTTTTTTAAGAAAGGAAAAGACTTCACAGTGCAGCTGGGGAGACAGGTACCAACACAAATAATTAAACTAATTAACTGCAAAACTGCAACTGTGAAAAGCTCTGTAAAAGGAGACAGATGGTGGCATGCGCGTGTATAGAGGCAGGTTTACCCAACCCAGGAAGGTGAGGGAAGGCCATCAGGGAGCAAAGCCCCAAAGCATGAGGGAACTGAGGAGGAGAGAAGGCTCCCGGCTCTCACAGCCTCCGATTTTCCTTGTGCTCCCTGACATTTAATTTTTAATTTTCTCCAACAACCATGTATAAATTTGATAACCAGGTCAGGGGAGGGAAGCGGGTAGGGGAAAACAGCGGCCAAGGCCTGGGTCCAGGCTGTCATCCTCCCCTCTCTCGGCCCACCCGTGATTAGGGCCAGAGCTGGTTCCTGCCTCTCACACTAAAAACCTCAGGTCTACACTGAGGCTGACTCACCTGAGGGAAGCGGGGGCCGGGGGCCAGGTCTTCACACCCCGCTCTCAAAGTCAGACCAGTGCCTTTCATCCACACAGCATCCAGCTGGCCACCGCCCCTTTCTGGCCCTGGATCCTGCCCCTGGAACATCCCTTCTGCGCTAAGACCTAGGACCTGTAGCCCTGCCCTGGGAGGGGCCATGACTCCCCCACAGCCACTTTCAGCACCAAACAAAGTGCTTGTCCGAAGGGTCAGGGGCCTGATCACAAGGCCCCTTTTCTGTGCCAAGTTCTGCCTCAGTGGGTTTTCAGTCATTAGCTCCTTTAAAATGGTCAATTTAAAGGACAGAGGTTCTAGCATCCTCATTTCACAGTTAAAGGACTTGTCTAGGGACAGGCTTGGCTTCAAATCTTGACTGTCCTACTTACGAGCAATGTGCCCTTTGGGTAGTGACTTCCTCTTTCTGAGCCTCAGTTTTCTCACCCCATCTGTAAAATGAGGCTTGTGGGAATTTGCAAGATTCTGGGACCAGAAGGTACGGTTTACCCCCTTTTGAGGCTCCAATAGGCTCAGTACAGAAAATTCACTCCAAGCTACACAGTGCTTAAATATTTACTAAAAGCTTGTGTATCCTGACAGTAAATCATAGGACCTGAATTTTCCAGGGCTATTCCAATTTCAAATCCTCTGTCCTAACTTTCCACATAAACCATCAAAATGTCTCAAAAATTCCACTCCCTCAGTATCCAAACAACACCTCCCAGGCCTCCCTCCTCTTGCACAAAAAAAAAAAAAAGCACAAACATCCTTTTTCAGACTACAGTTCCCAATATGTAGTTCAGAAAATGTAGTCAGGGAGCCCTGCAGGTCCCCCGAAGGACACGGGGTCAAGGATAAAAATCTGCGGCCGTCAGCACTCGCTCACAACTCTCAGACTCGGCTGTTTTCTGGCACAACAATGAAGTGAGCCAGGAGAAGGTGGACCACAATGGGAGCAGCACCCACAGAGGGGCGCAGGCTGGGGGGACGAGCTCTGCCCTGACCTACCTACCAAGCGGCTGCTACCCGCGGAGGCAGCCCCTTCGGAGAGCTGCGAGGAGGATTAAATGAATGCGTTAATATTTGGAAAGCACTCAGGAGCAGCGCCTGGCAGCCAGTGCACGCTCTATCAGCATTGAATAACTAAAACCAGAGGCATCCCAGGCAGAAGGTGCTCATACCCTGTAGTCAAGCCAGAGGCACCGCTCCTCTCCAAGGAAAAGAAGGGGAATGGGCACTTAGCCCTGGGTGGAGGGAAGCCAGGCCCCCATACAGGGAGGGGAGAGTACCCGGACTGCAGGAGGTGGGTCCTGCATTAAGCAAGCTCAGAAGGAGGAGAGACACCACTCCTGAAACACAAGGTCTCTTCATGCCTGAGTCTTTACATCTGCTGTTCTGTCTGCCCCCGAGTACCATCTTTTTCTACCTTCAAGGCTGAATTCAAATGCCAGCTACTCCCTATGATGTTCCCTGATGCCCATCAGAAGGAGTGGCCGCCTCCACTGGTCTCTTTACATTTGAGTTTACCCTCTTGTAAAGTAGTTATCAAATAGATAGATTGGTAGGTAGATAGATAGATAGATAGATAGATAGATAGACAGATAACACACAGGTCAGTCTTCCCAACTCTACCATGATTCTTTCCAAAACAGGGGTTCAAATTTCATTTCTGTAACCCTATTGCCTGACATATACTATCTATAATAATAAAAGCGTAATATGCTAATTAGACCGGATGTCCTTCCGGATGTCCTTTTGGATGACCTTCTGACAAAGCTGGGGCTGGCTGCGAGGGCTGAGGCAGCCGCTGCTGCGGCGGGGGACCGAGCCCCTTACATGAATTTCATGCATCGGGCCTCTAGTAGACTCAATAAATGTCTAAATATGCTGTTAAATCTGTGCTCACAGCTGGTCTTCACTGGAGGCACAACTGGAAGCTGTGTGTTGCAAATCTCTAGGTTGGGAACCCATCACCAGATCAGATTTCAGCCAGGCGCCTACCAAGCACTCCCTTTAGTCCCCCCTCAGGCAGATGAAAGGAGACACCTGTGAGAATGGAGGCTGCGGATGCCAGGACCCAAACCAGAGCAGGGTGGACACTGACTAGGTCCTGTCCTGTCCTGTCCTGTCGCTAATAGAGTTGGTAAGAAGAGCTGAGGGTTGGGAAGAACACCAGCAGGCTGCCCTGCCCCCACCCGCCTGTCAATGCCATGACAAGCGCGGAGTTCCTTGGGCATTCTAGCCCCTGCCACAGACCCTGGGGAGAGGTGAAGAGGGACTGGCCCTGCTGTCCATGAACCACTGTCTGGTGGAAGGAAGGTGAGCACTGGGATTATGGTCAATAGGCACTCTTCCACGTAGAGAGGGAGGGACCACAAATTGCTGGTCCCCTCCCAACTTGCCACAAACCCTGGGGGTTGGTGGGGAGGTAGGGTGCCATGTCTTCCTGTTCCCTCCCATCCCCAAAGCTGAGCCCCTCTGGTGGGTTGTTCATCTTAGAAAGAGACTCCTTCATGGGCCTGAACCCAAGGTTCAAAAGGTCAAAATTCGTCCCTCTTGCTCCTAGACTCCCACTACCTTTGCTAGCACAGTTTCCTTATCTGCAAAAGGGGGACAGGGAGGACAGTGAAATTAAACAATGTATGTGAAATCTCCCCATTCACAGTCCACAATCAATCTGCTGAGACCCATTGCCAGCTTGGAACCCCAACTCCTTTGAGGAATAAGATGTGTCTCTAACCAGGGTCCTGACACTGGAGTGAGAAAGTTAAAAGCTACCAGGACACCTCTTTGTGATAAAATGCAGAAAGGAGGGCACAGAGACAGGAGTGGTGAAGCAGTGTGGGGCCCTGCGTTTGACTCTGTTAACTTAGGTTCTTTCTCCTGCCCCACGCTGTTCCTGTGGGCCTGATGTGTATCTGACCTGGCCTCTCCTTGAAAAGGAAGTCCCCATCTTGTCACCCTGGATTCACTGGGGTCTACTGGCCAACCCTGCATCTCCCACCCTCAGCACTGCATCTGCCATATAGAAGCAGCTTGACTAATAAATGCTGGCTGAACAGAATGCCTCAGCCACTCAGATATGACTTCAGTAACTTGACCTTTTACATTCCCCAGCTAATGTCTAATTTGCATACAGAAGTCCATTTTAGGAGATGGCAAATCACCAGAGACAACTCAGGATCAATACAGAGTATGAGGCACGTTTTATTCTACTCTAATTCTCTGCAAATTGGTATTCCATTAACTGTACGTGGGGTTTATGGGAGCTCGCTATAAACTAGAATATTTAACTAGAACGACCTACTCTCTGTCAGATAATAGCTTACTGTTAATGTTCAACTAGTCAATCTCAGAAAGGTTTCCAGCTTCCAATCTACTTCACATCTTGATTTAAACACCAGCGAAGTTATCTATTTGAAAGTCTCAGTACAATAAAGGGCATCTTGATACAGAACAAAAAAACGTGCCCACGGAATCATATCCCAACTGAGTTATATCCCAACTACACCACATAATGTGTAATCCCCTGCTCAAAGCCTCAATTTCCTCATCTGTAAAATGGGAATAACACCAGCCTCAGGGGGGAGTTGCAAAAATTAAACGAGTTGGTATTGTGGATACATTCTGTGCAGTTCTATAAGCCTATACAAAGATTAGTTATTATAGGAAAAACATAAGCTGAAACTCTCTAACAACTTTAACAGGCTAGTGACAGAAAGCAGGAGTGGTTCTAAAAAGTGAGACAGGATATTTGGCCCCCCAGGGGACATCTGGCCATGTCTGGTGGCATTTCTGGTTGGCACAACAGAGGGAGAGGGATTACTACTGAAATCTAGTGAGTAGAGGCCAGAGATGCGGCTCAATAACCTACAATGCATAGAACAGGCCTCACAACAAAGAATTAAATAACCCCAGCCATGAGGTTAAGAAACCCTGATCTAAATAATCACAAAAGTTGAGTTTAGAAGCTTTTTAGAACAGTAATCCTCCTAACCTGGCTTTACTTTCAAGCATCATCTGCTTAAACATTTGCAGAATGGATCATCTCGCAAAACAGCTCTTTTGTAAGTACAGCCGAACTGCCAACTTCTGGAGTTCCTGAATGTATAAAACTGCTTTTAAAGAAGATGCTCTCCGATTACAATTCGCTAAATTGTTTTTCCAAAGCCCTTGACTTCAGCAGTTCTCCAGGGCACAAAGACAGGGTCTGTCACTCTGCCACTAGGCCCTGAAGATGCTTCCCTAATTCTAATTTCCTGGTGAAATGGGAGCCACGAGGGTCTCTAAACGAATTAAATTCACATCACGCCAACAGCTCACTTGCTTTGTGCCGGGCACAGTGCCAAACACCTCCACATAATTTATCCCACTTAATCCACCCAACAACCCAGAGAGGTGGGCATTATTACCGGCTGTTTGCAGGGGAGGAAATGGAAGATCAGAGAGGTTAAACAACTCGCTCAAGGTCACCAGCTGGCCAAGGGGGAGACCAACTTGACCGGAGGTCTCCAGTTTCCAAGTCACAAGCTCTTTGCACTGCCTCGGACAACCCAGGTGTCAAGTTGTCTCAACTTCCCATGAATTTTTAAGGCAAGCGCAACTTCTCAGTAAGTTTAGGTTGCTGAACATGGGAATTTCCGGGGGGCTGCGCGCTCACATACACTCCCCCACTGCAGCTGTCTCACCGCAGGTACCTGATAAACCATTCCGTATCGCCTGCGGAACGGGGAGGGTTTATTGGCGCTGGAGTTCATGCCAGGCCCAGGAAATGCCATCTTTGAAAGCCGAGAGGCGGATTCGCCCGGGGAGCTCAGAAGGTCTGGCCGCCGAGCTTGGCTGCTCCCCACGGGCTGTGCGCCCCCTAGGCAACCAGGGCCTGGGTCGCGGGGCCGAAGGGCCCTCCGATGCCGCCGGCCGCGCGGGCTCTGCCGGTCGTGTCCGCCCCTGTCCGGGTCGGAGCGCACGCCCACGCCCACGCCCCGCCGCCGCCGCGTCCCGGCGCCCGCCCGGAGCGAGCCCCACCCGGCCGGCCTGCTCCCTCCCGCCCTAGCCCAGCCAGGTGAACGCGGCGGGGGCGCCCCCTCCCCGCCCCGACGTGGCGCGGGGACCCCGGAGCTGCCCCGTCCGCCCGCCCGCCTGCCTGCGCGTTCGCCGCGCGCCTGGGAACGGTGGGGGCGGGGCGGCGCCGATCGCTACCCCGGCCCCTGTCGCCCCGCGCCCTGCCCCGGGCCCGCTGGGGTCGCGCCGGGCCGTACCTGCAGCATCCGGGGGCGCCAGGCGCCCAGGTAGGTCGCGCTTGCGGGCGGCGCGGAAGCTCGCTCGCTCGCGGCGCGACCTGGACGCCGTCTGAGCATGCCCAGTGCCGCCCGCGGGCGGCTCCCGCCGGTCCTGCTGGCCGCGACGGGCCCGCGCGCGGGGCGGGGGGCGGGCGCCCGACACCGGGCTGCCGTGCGGGGCGTCCCCGCCTCCGCCCCCACCGGGGCCAGTCTCGCCTGGACGCGCCTCCCAGCCACCCGGGCTCTGCTGCCGGGTTCCGGGCAGCCCGGAGTCCCCTCGCGCATGCACGCAGACATTCGTCCCATAACCATTTATTGGGCACCTACTATGTGCCCGGCCCTGAGTGATTTCATACCTAGGAATGCCAAGCGGTCGGCTCAACAAACCTGTGGAACAGGGAGTCGTCTTGTCCAGAGGGTCCTGCTGTCCAGTGCTCATCCCCTTCCACTAGTAAGCTAAACCTTCTTCCCAAGATTTATGGGGCCCCTGCCTCATCTCTTCCACCTCATCTCACACCTGCCTTCCTGCTGCCCATGTGCACCTTTCTGTCCACCAAACACTCAGAACGTGGCCAGCATCCACGGGCCTTTCCCTCTTTGCCCAGCTTTTCATGCGGCTGGCACCTTTTCATTGTACAAATGAACTCCTGGGAGAGACCTTCCCTGACCACCTTACCAAATTAGCTCCCTGCCTGTTCTACTTTCCACGTCCTCACTTTAGTTACTTCACATTTACCACAATTTATCCCTTAATTCATTCAACAAATAATTATTAGTCATCTATTCTGGTTCTTCATACGTGGTGACCAAATAGACAAAAATCCTGTCCTCTGATGGAGTTTAGAGGGGAGAGGCAGGCGACAGACAATAAACATACAAGCATATAGTATACTTGAAGGTGATAAATTCTACAAGGGGAAAAGAAAAGGATAAGGAGAATTGGGGGTGGGGGGGGAAGGGAGTGCACTTTTGAATGAGGTAGTCAGATCAGGTGACATTTCAGCCATGCAGATAAACTGGCAGAGGGAACAGCCAGTGCAAAGACCCTAAGGCGCAGGACTGATTAGGCAATGCCAAGGAACGCCGAGTAGCAGGAGATGAGGTCAATAACTGATTTCCTCTGATTTGCTTATTCTCATTGTGTATTATTCACCTCCGGGAATTTCAGCTCTGGGATTGCAGTGCTGCCTGTCTTGGCTGCAGTGTCTCAGACACTACAATAGCGCCTGGCACACAGTAGGTGCTCAGAAACGGTTGAATAAATATGTGAATGAAGGGGTGTAGTGATGGCTGGAACCATCCTGTCCGGACCCGATGCCTGAGGTCCATGGGGTTCGGTAGGCCTGGGGCCATAGGGTGGCATTGGGCAGCACCTGGTACCTCACTTCGACCCTTGTCCCCGAGCAGCGCCACAGCTGCGGGCACCGCTGAAGAGTGGCCACGGGAACTATGACCCAGACAGGAGACTCAGGAACAGGCCCCGCCCCGCGCCCCGCCCCGCCCCAACCTCAGGTCGCCCAAAAAACCTGGAGCTGCGGCGCCCAGCAGGCACCATGAGACCGACGGGGAGCGCACTGGGCATGCTCGGAACCCAGTTGGGCCTGAGTGCCCGGGGGGAGGAGCCTCCTGGCGGGGCAGGGGACAGCCCGGTGGAGCCCCTCTCCGTTCCCACCCACTCTTAGCCGAGGCGGTGGTCGTGTCTGGGGACATTTTTTTTCAAAGCTCAGTGGGAAAGCTGGGGATTTATAGTCTGTGAAAGACGTTCTCTGTCCTCTCCCAGCCGCTGTGTGATCTGGTGCATGCTCCTTACCCTCTCTGTGCCTCAAATAATACGAATATCTATCTCCTGGATCTGGCCTGCGCGTGAGGATTGAATGAAATTAAGAATGTGGACATGGTTAGCCCACTTTAAAGATCCATTTCTTGAGTGCTTACCTCAATTATCCCTCATCCTCAGACCAGTTTGCCAAGTGCCGAGATGAGGACAAAACTGCACTAGTGGGCATGGGATTTCTTGGAGGCGTCTTAATTTGCCTTCCACAAGAAATTAGGCTGAAACTACCTTTTCTTTCTCCACAGTCAACAGCCATTAGTTTAAACAATGTTCTCAAATTCGAGCTAAAAAATATCCCTACACCTAAGGAAAAACCCAAAATATTTGTAAAATCGTGCATTTCCAATCGCCGCAACAGAAACAGAACAAAGGGAAAGAATATCCCTCAAATTGGAAACAAATAAATGGGGGGGGGGGGGGGCGGGGGAAGAAGACATATGTACTACTATTTGTAATACTTTAAACAATAAAATAAAATTAAAAATGTCTAAAAACAGAGGAATGGTTAACTAGGTTATGACATAGTTGTTGAAATAATAACTATTTTACACTAAATTAGATCGTGTTGCAACAGGGGATAACTGTTTTTCATTTAACAGTACAATGTTAAGTGAAAAAAGGCTGAGAACACAAATGCACTGTGTAAAGATGTCTACACATTCACCAAGACTTAGGAGGAAATATGGGAATATGTAATAGTCTGATTTTTAAGTTTATCTATTAATGTCACAATGTTGTGTTTGCAATAATAAGGATTTAAAAGATTAAATTAGAAATTCTTAAAGTTTTGTGTTTGTCAAATAATAATAACAATAATAACCACTAATACTGAGCACAAGTGTGATCAGTACTTTACTCCTGTGTTGTCTTTAATCCTTACAGTCACTCTACAGAGTGGGTGTCTTTAGGTCAGTTTTACAGAAGAGAAACATTCAGGAGCTGTTCACAGCTGGTAAGAAACGGGGCCAGGATCTGAACACCAGTTGGTCTGACCTCAAAGCCAGAGTGTTAGGTTTTATAATACTACCCCTCTGTGTAGTAGCTTACCATATATTGATCATAAAAGAAACCACATGTTATTCTGTTATTCCATTCGTGTGGTTTTTTTGCCTTATTTCCTCTACCCTTTGATGTGTTTGCAGGCCACGATTACCTTTAAACGTTCTAGTCTCCTGTCACGGTATTATTCATGGGGCCAAAGTGATAAAGTCCATCCTTTCAGATCCTTGCCCCTGGAGTGACACGATGTTATTATCAGCAATCACAGTTGACCTTATATCATAAGCTCCCAAACCTTATGCAAATGGGGTTATTAGATAGGCACTTAATCTTCCTAGTCTATGTGGTTGAACCCAGCTAAATCTAGAGCAAATAGAGGTCCAGTGGGGAATAAGGCTCTGCCAAGTCTCAGGTAATGAGCCCAGGCCAGAGAGGACCCACATAGATTACTGTTCCTGGCAATCACTTTGGAGGCAGAATCATAACATAATGGAATCACATGGCCCATGGAAACCTCAGGACTTTGCTATGATGGAAAGTAACGGAGCTGATAGTTCTGATGATGTTTGCCGAGGGACAGCCGGGGCCCTAAAAGCAACCTTCCTACTGCTGGTAAGCTTAAAAACAAACAAACAAAAAGCTCTTTTTAAAATAGTGCTAGTAGACTGTACCTGGTCCAGAAATCGCTAAATGATAACAACAAATGCGTAAAGCCGATGAGGGCCTTTTCACTGGAAAGGAAGAAATTCCACAAACCCAATATGCATCACTGGTAATGGACCAGATTCATACGAGTGAAGGGGAACAACAGGCGAGCAACTGGACACAGTTATTAGCAGCGTTCCCAGAAGCTGCCATTTGGGCAGAAATCTGGTGCCAGAGTGCTGCACACAGGCAATTGGCTGGGGGCGTTTATAGGAAGAGTTTCCTGGAAGAATCACTGAGGATTGTCATTCACATCAAGACGCAGGAAGTCTGGTCACTGGGTGGACTGTTTGAATGATTTACAGGGCAGGGCTCCCAGCTGAGATGCTAATGCACATCAATTATTTGTGCTGTTAATGCAAGCTCACAAAAAGGGCCCACACATCCCTAAATACGTGGGCAAGTGGTGCGGTTATAATGACAAGTGAAAAGAATGTGAGGAAAAATTACTTGCACAGTATGGCTTCAATTGTATGAATTACTAGGTTAAACCATATAAAATTGCTATTTTGTAGGTCCACAATGTTTGAGCATTGGCAACTTCCTATATTTCAACTTAGTACAGACACATAGGAAAACAGACTAGAAAGAACTGCACCAAAATATGAATGGTGGCCGAGTATCGCCTTTACAGGCAGAGAAAAGAGGATACAGGAGGTATCTTTTACAAATCAGGAGAATTTCAAGTCTTTGGGCATGTATTTCTTTGTATGTCTTTATAATTTCCTAAGTCTTCTTTTGTGGTAAGTTTGTTTCTTTTATTATCAGGAAAAATAAAACAAACTTAAAAGTTGGCAAACTGCAGAAAATGATGTAAAGAGAGGTAAAATAGCTACTCTTGGAATTTTACAAAAAAGTGAGAGGTTCTTCTCAGAGAGAGTGAAGTTCGCCCTGCCTGTCCAGCAGCAGCAGTTGGGACAGGATGTCTGTCCTTGGCCCAGGAGGGAGGGAGAGGAAGAAATACATGGTCGTGATCAAGCTTAGAAAAAAAAAGTGTTAGTCCAGCTCAGGACTCCTCATCCCCTCAGCCTGTGTTCCTGGGAATCCAGTACTTCATGGACATACACTGAGTGGCCAGATTATTATGATCTCTGAACGCATAATAATCTGGCCACTCAGTGTATATCCTATATAATAAAAGGCTAATATGCAAATTGTGCCCTCCACCAGGAGTTCGACCAGCAGGCAGGTGGGCCAACCACCCATGTCCCCTCCTCCTGGCCAGGCTGGCTGGACCCCACCCATGCATGAATTCATGCACTGGGCCTCATATATATATAGTAATGTAAATATCTGTGTTTTCTGATGGTCTTAGGCTCTACAGCAGTGGTTCTCAACCTGTGGGTTGAGAACTGCTAGCAGGGTCACCTAAGACCATCGGTAAACACAGATATTTACATTACGATTCATAACAGTAGCAAAATTCCTGTTATGAAGTAGCAACGAAAATAATTTTATCGTTGGGGGTCACCACAACATGAGGAACTGTATTAAAGGGCCGCGGCATTAAAAAGGTTGAGAACCACTGACTTAGAGGAATACACATTTTTAAGCCTAAAGTTTTCTCCATTAAACTATGTCTTTCCATTGCAAATTATCACTGCCAAAGAGTTGGGTCTGTAAAGCTGGTGAACAAATTTAGCATGAGCACAAAAGCAGCCATGAGGTGCTCCTTCATCAGGTATTTATTGAGCACTTACTGTGTGTCAGGCGGTGCCTAAAGTGCTTGGGTGACATCCGTGAACAAAAGAAACAACAATCTCTGTTCTTGTGGACATATGCATTCTAACAGGGCAAGCCAGACAATGACCAAAAAACATGAATAAATGAGTCATCTTGTATGTTAAGACACCAGGGTAAGGGGTGATAGGGAGAATGATGGAGGTGGGGTGAGGAGCTGCAATTTTAAATAGTACTGAGGAATTTAATGACTTAAGCAAACACTTCAGCAAAAACCTGAAGGAGATGAGGGAGTTATTCACACAGATATCTGGGGCAAGAATCTGGGCAGAGGGAATAGCCAGTTCAAAGGCCCTTAAGGGAGCATGTGCAGAGTAAGGGAGCTGGTGGAGCCAGGGGGAGAGCTGCAGGAGGTGAAGCCAAAGAGGCAGCAGGGGCCAGAACCCGAGTCCCCCACCCTCTCCTCTGTCAGCCCCAGGAAGGACTCAGCCTTCCAGTCTGAGCTGGAAAGCCAAGCCAATGTCATGACTGCCAAATGTACTTGACAACACATTGAAAGTTAAATGCTGTCCCTTTGGCTGGTCACTTGGTGCCAGTTTGACAGCAAGCAGAGATTTCAATGAGGGAACCGAAATCATGTAGCAGCCCTCGGTTATAAGGGAGTCAGCCAAACGATCCAGATTATGAGTATATTTTCACATTACCATAGAAATGGACAGGTAAACATTCAGCGATGATCTCAGAGGGCTCTCAAATCTGCAGGAACCCTGGAGTGAAGCCTCAAAGGATACACAGACCTGAGTTTCAAAAACCCTTTTCTGGCACACGTGCTACAGATCTGACAGAGGACCAAAGGGACCGTGATGGATCCACGCACCACCACATAGATACGCTGAAAACCAGAAATGTAAGTCTGGAGACTTTGAGATCCTGCTCTGAAAATTCAAAGCATTGAGGATGTTCCCATCCCTAGATGGCTGTGGCTTTAGAAGTGAGGACAAATGATGACAGATGTGAAAGAAGAAAGTTGGCATGCTGTACTGTGGCCGACCGTATTTAAGCAATGGCCTTCCCTGAAAGGGGTGGTGTCATTTTACAAAACCAGGGAAAATGGGTTTGTCAAGCCTCCCGACCACACCCTCAAGGTTCATATGACCGACAACATAAAGAGAAAGAGAAAAACAACAGGCAATGTAGAATAGTTATACAGAGGTCACACCTTTGAGAAATCAGCAGTGATAAAGGAAACCCGCAATAATCCTTAATAGAAGATTCTCAGGAGAAGAGTCAGGAACAATACTGAGGGCAGGAGGTCTTAAAGTTCGATCCAGGAACCATATAGCAAGATCACCTTGGGGGAAATAGTCCTGGTGAGAAATGGCCTTCTGGTCTCAGTGCCGACCTTCTGAATCTCTGATTGTGGGACCCAGGAACCTACAGTTTATAAGGTGCTCTAAGAATCTTATGCGCACTGAGTTTTATAAGTTCTGTCCAAGTGTGAAGCCAAGGTTACATGAGAAGCCAAAGCTGTAACTATGACCAATGCACAATAATGTATAACTTGTCCAAAAGAAACAGTCATAGGTCAAGAACTCTTACTCCTATTGGAAATGCGTGTGGCTGAGGGATGGAACAGATAAAAGAGCTTTGGATGAGGATAAAAAAGAAAAAAAATGTTTCAGTGACCTCAGGATCAAGAACGATGCTTTCCAGACACAGCTGGGAACACAATGGCCAGAGCAGTAAGATGAGAGCTGTGTCTACCTGGGCCCCTACTGGAAGTCACATCCATGAAAAGATGAGCATCTGAAACCTGTTCTTGCTTGGCTGCCCATTCCACCTCTGAGACGTTGGAAACCTGATCTGGACCCAGGAGACAACTGTGTTTCAGCCCTGGTGACATTTCAAGAACGGGAGACACTGTTCAGCCTGCCCGGTGCTCAGGTGACCTTCTAGTGTTGCATGGATGACACACCACAGGATTTCCTCAACTGCGCCCTGGCGTCCTGCTGGGATGTCCTTCTCATTTTTTCCGTGGTACACATCGTCGCCGCATCACAGTGCAAGCACAGTGTCCCCCGATGCCTCTGTAAACAAGAGTCACGTGTGAAGCTAAAGGAATCTGTGTCCAGCCAGGGACAGCAGAGTCACTAAGGCATATCATCTTCACATATGGGGTACCAGTTGATGAGGGTCACATGGTTTTTCTGTCAAGATGCCCGAGCAGATGACTTGATGCAGCAGCCACCAAAGCCTACACAGATATGGCTCTTTTTCTCCCCAAATGTCCCCCTCCAGGGGGAAGTTCTCCAGCTTCTGTATCAAAAAATATTACTCTCTTCCCATTTCTTCCCCTTCTTGGGCTTCTCTCAATTTGGTTTTGATGCCACTACTGATCCAGTCTTGGTCATCCCAGCCTAAGCACCAGCACAAACCTCTTTGCTGCTTCTCCTTGAAAATGAAGCCACCCATATCAACCTCCGGAAACAGCTCATTCTACCATCTCTGCCTGTTGAAATCGTACCCATCCTTTAAGGTGCATCTCACAAGCTACCTCTTCCTGGATTATCCCAACTTGTTATAAACTCTCTAATCCCTGCATGCCAGCGTATTTGGTCTGTTCTTCTGTGCTTCTCACCTCATTTTGACTTGCATTTCTTTTTTAATGTGCATGTCCCTTTTGGAAGGCTCTTGGAAAAATCCCTGAATGGGGTCAAAGTTCTTCCTGATACCATGTGGCCTGTGACTATTATTACTGAGCAAGGTATGCAGAGGGCTCTGAGCCCGATATGAAAAATGTTTTGCCATTCTGCAGTGAGCAAGAAGAGTTGTGTTGTAGGTAAAGTCTTCTGGAATTTTGCGTTCAAGCTTGATAATTAATCCACCAATAGGTAGATAGAAAAGAGATACAGATAGATGTAGAGAGATAGATAAGGGAGACATGTGATTAGTGGTGTCCCAAATACAGTATAATTAATTCTGTGACTATCACTATGCACTCTCAATTTCTATGTGAAATAATTAAAGGAATTAGGACATCACCCCTTCCCTCCACACCTGAGAGTTACCCAGCTGTGCTGATAGAAGGTCTACCGGTCAAGGACACACCCCTTTGTTATTTACCTGCATTGCTGAGTGAGCTAATTCCCAACCAGCTCTGGGGCCCTTGAAGTCCATTTTTAGACAGGAGGACAGGGAATAACTGGGTGAGTAAAATCCATCCTAGAAATTACCAAGGGACAGAGGGGGATTAAAACCTTGGTGTCTCATGGTTTCACTTGCATTGCAATCTTGAATCATATGCAGTCTCAACCGTGGGAAACTGGCCCAATTTTGTCAGCACCGTGATAGTATGTTATCCTCACACTACAGGATAAATGCATCGAGGACAGCCTTCAGATCTCTCTCAATCTTGTGCAGTCTGAGTAAACATTATTCTCTGACTTTGGCGGGCTCAGGGGCCCCTCCTTCTGCATTTAGATCCCACTAGATTCACCCTTAAAACATTATATGCAATTGAGCAAGTCCACTACCTCACCCGTGAACACTCTCACATCGTTTCCTCTTATGCTGGGAGCCGAGATAGAATCTGGTACTTACCAGGAGTGTGATGAGTGAGAAATGTAGTTGAAATTGGATTGCCTTATTGATATGTCCAAGTCAGGCCAAGTCCCTTGACTTACTAAGGCCAGTGTATTATTTTCCATTACATTTGGTTCAGTGGCATTACAAAACATACGTAACACTTGTACATATTTCAAGTGCCAATTTACATGCGGGAACAATTTCCCAACAGTGTTATCTGGTTTCTTCTCAAGTTCCCTGGGTTGAGGTCAGTCTTTGTAGTTAATGTTGGGTTCCTGACCCAGACACATTCTGTGCCAGTTATGAAAAAAAAAGTCAGTTTTCCATGGTTGGGATAAAGAGGTGACCGTGGGAACACGGACAGCCCTGTCTCTGGTTCTGGTGAAGTCACTGGAAAGCCAGCCAGCCTGGCTGTCCCGTGAACCCGCACGGAAACGGGGAGAGATGAGGACTGTCAAGCAAGAGGAAATGGACCCATTCTGCAAAGCCAGCCTTGGCATAGGGAGCAGAGAAAAAGAGCCATCCCATTCGGGCGGGAAAATACTTTTTTAGCTACTTTGTTAAGAAACAGTGAAGTAATCCTAAAAACGGTGCTGTGTAAGGAAAAAAAAAAAAAGATGAACACAATCTATTGGAAAAAATCCACATGTAGACAGACTTATGAACAGACATGGGTTATTTTAGTATGTTGATAATTGCTAAACATATGAGATAAGGGGCTGAATAAATATGTAATAGGTATGTCCCATTGATTATTTTATAACTTAAAATTATTTCACAGTTGGTAGTGATGTGGGAAAACGCTAGTGATATAGTTTAGATCAAAAGTGTAAGACATAAAGCTGTAGTCATGGCAGAACTTGGAAAGAAAAACACATTTATGCCCATTAGAAAGCCTGCAAGTACAGTAAAATATAAAGAGTAGTTCTTTCTGGGTGATGAGATGACTGGTGTCTTAGTTTGTTTGGCTGTTGTAACAAAATACCATCAACTTGGGTGACTTAGAAACAACAAACATTTATTCCTCACAGTCCTGGAGCCTGGGAAGTCCAAGATCAAGGTGCTGGCAGATCCAGTGTCAGTTGAGGACATCTTCCAGGTTCCTAGATGGTCATCTTCTCACTGTCCTCATACGTTGGAAGGGGCGAGGGAGCTTTCTTTGAGTCTCTTCTCTAAGGACACGAATCCCATTCATGAGGGCTCGATCCTCATGACCTATCACCTCCCAAAGGACACACCTCCAATCACACTGGGGATTAGGTTTTAACATAAATTATTTTTTGGCAGGGGCACCAACATTCAGTCTATTGCAACTAGTGATTTTTAAAAAAAACGTTTTCATTGATTTTAGAGAGAGAGGAAGGGAAAGGGAGAGAGAAACATCGATGGGCTGCCTCCTGCACACCCCCGCCTGGGGATGGAGCCTGAAACCACCAGCCACCTCTCCGTGCATGGGATGACACACAACCAATTGAGCCACACCAGCCAGGGTACAACTAGTGACTTTAATTCTCTGCTTCCTATTTTCCAAAGCTCCTACAACATACATACAGCACTTCAAACATAAGAAGGAAATAGTTTTATAAATCTATGCAAACAACAGCAAATACAAAACTTCACCTTTGCTCCCAGGTAATTGTATAGGAGGGTATTTTTATATCAGCGTGACTACAGCACTGACCACAGCAATTTCATGACTCTCCATGCCAGTTTTAACTGTGGAACCTAACATACCCACAATCTCCTTGCCTTCTTTACGCCAGCCCTGGCAGTCCTGCTGAGTCCTAGAATGCCCATGAGTTGGGAAGCTCATGAGCCATGAAAGTGCTTAGCAAGATCTAATGGATTCCTTTATTTGGGAATTTAAACTGGAGAGCACAGGGGAAAAAGCGAGAAGACACACAAAGAGATCCCAAGATCAAGAGACAACCAGAGTAACTGTGATCAAATGTTGCACTAATGACCCCCAAAGCAGTGACTTCCTGGTGTCCAGACCCCTAAGACACATGCACATGGGGGCTGGCCCTCCTGGGACCCCGAGACCACCGTGCTGTTAAGAAGCCGGGGATGAAGGACTCCATGGAGAGAGATCCAGGTTTGTCTCCATTGAACCCAGAGAAAACCAGTAGAAGAACCAATAGACAACACATTGAATGATGAGAAATTTTTAAAAAAACAACAACACAGGCACATACACACACATACACACGCAATGTCTTTCAGCCACTAAATCTTGGGAGTGGTTTGTTACCAGGAATAGGCAATGGGGGCCTCACAACAGGAACTCTTGTTGCAGAGGCCTCTGCCTTGCAACCTCCCATTTCCCAGCTGCTTTTATGCCTGGCTGGCCTGACCCCGCTGAGTGTCCTGGGATTCTTTGAGATTTCCATCTTTCTTATTGGCCCCTACTGCCTTCTGCATTCAACCCTGCATTATTTTAAGGCGGGCGTTGTCAAACCCCAGCATTTAAAGAGCTGAACCATAGAGGAGTGTCCTTAGGGAAGTGGGAGGGAGTGTCTTTAGGAGAGGGATGCTGTGGGCCTCGTTCACCATTATACCTCCCGTGCCTGGAAGGCTGTCGAACACACAGCGAGTACTGAAGAGATATTCGTAAATGAATGAACAAGTGGATCTTGGGAACTCTCCAGATCCCCACCTCTGGAGACTCTCATTTGGTAATGCTGGTTTGGGCCCAGGAAACTGCATTGCTGTTTGGCCATCTGAGAGATGCCAAGGCAGGCGGCCTGTGGAACACATTCCCTCCGTCAGGGCCTCAAGTTATCCGTGGTCCGAGAGAGGCCAATTGATCCATTTTCCAGCAGGCTGTGCATCAGAATCACCTGAAGTCTTGTTCATATTAGTCCCTTGTTCTCACTCCTGACCTACTGAGTCTGCAAAGCCCTCGGGATGGAGACTTACAATTTTTATTATTAAGAAACTCCGGGGTGCAGCTGGTTCACGGACTGAAGGGCATTTGGAAACCACCAGCCCAACCAACATAATTCTCTGGAAGTCACTGGTAGCCAAACACACTTTTCGCATTCCTGAGAACAGAGAACACGCACCTCCTTAGTCAGACACTCCTATGCTAATCTTAAAGGCTTTTATAACTACTGAGAGATGCATTTGGTAGGGACTCCTAAGCCTAAATGTCTCATCTGTCAGTCAGATGTTGGTCACATCTGCCTCTCACATGGTGTGAGGACAAAACGAAGCAAGGTGTGTGACAGCACTCTGAAACTGAAAACACCATGCCCGTGATTCATCATCCTTTGATCACAACCATGCCATGCAAGGGATTAAAATATTTTACCTATTTTTAACTAATCATTATGAGTTGTCTTGCTCTCTTAACAAAGGGAGAGCCAGACCTAGGAGAGTCCATTGTAAATATTTCAAAGACAGGAAAGCCCGGCCACATCTCTAATTTCTATATATATATATATAGATAGATAGATAGATAGATAGATAGATAGATAGATAGATATTATTGATTTTTTACAGAGAGGAAGGGAGAGGGATAGAGAGTTAGAAGCATCAATGAAAGAGAAACATCGATCAGCTGCCTCCTGCACACCCCCTACTGGGGATGTGCCCGCAACCAAGATACATGCCCTTGACTAGAATCAAACCTGGGATCTTTCAGTCCGCAGGCTGACGCTCTATCCACTGAGCCAAACCGGTCAGGGCTCTAATTCCTTTACTGTGTCTTCAAAGCTGTGTAGGATCTGAGCCCTGCATCACCTTGGTCTCTCCTTCCTGACCCCTCGCCTCCCGCTCCCCTTCCTTCCCAGTGTCAGCTCTCTCAGAACACAAATTCGGTTCACTTCTGTCACTAGCCAAGCTGTGCACATATCTAGAATGTTCTTTATTGCTGTCCATTCCCATCCACCTGACCTTTCCCAAAAGTTTAATGTCTGTTACTATCTTCCACTCTTTCATCGGACAGAACTGCCCAGCCCCCATTTTGAACGTCCACTGAACATTTATTTTATTTTTTAAAATTATTTTTATTGATTTCAGAGAGGAAGGGAGAGGGAGAGAGAGATAGAAACATCAATGATCATTGATCAGCTGCCTCCCGCATGTCCCCTACAGGGGATCGAGCCCACAACCCCGGCTTGTGCCCTTGACCGGAATTAAACCCAGGACCTTTCAGTCCTCAGGCCAGTGCTCTCTATCCACTGAGCCAAACCAGCCAGGGCCACTGAACATTTATTTACCCACACCCCTGTATCACTGGGTTGCAGTTATGTAAGCCCATAAGTCTCCACCCCCTTCCCTGACCTGAGGGAAGTGGAGCAGGGATGTTCCCTTATTCATCCCTGGGTCCCTGGGTCCCTGGCACTGAGCACAGTGCCTGGCACAGAGATGGGGCTTATAAAAATTCATATGAAAGTCAGGGGCTGTCTTTGGCGGATTTCAAACTCCTAAGGAAAGAAAGGTGATCACGTGTCTGGCAGTGGTCACAGTCTCTGTGAATCTGATTGCCTGCTGTGACCTTTGCCCGCTTCTCCTCCAGGCAGAGACTTACGAAAGCCAAGGAACTACAATAGCTGCTAACCTGATCTTTAGCAGGTGGGGGCGTCCAGCAGGTTTAGAAGACTTTGCTAAGTGGGTATTATATGTACATATAACATATGTAATAATGTAATGTATGTAAATGGGATCTAAATTAATAGATCCTAACATGTTAATCAGAAATCTCTTCTGAGGGCAGTTCTGAGTTTTTGATGCCTACCTGGCACCTCCAGCTGCATGTCCCGCAAACACTTCAAACTTCACTGTCTCCAGGTTAACAGAGCAGCCCATGCCACAGCCTGTTCCTTGTCCATTGCCCACATGCCCCGTTGCCTGGGCTCCAAGCCCCAAGACTTCCCTCTCTCTGGCCGGCTAAGGGGATCACATGTTCCCTCCATCCTTCCCAAACTCCACCTTCTGCTTCAGGACCTCCTTAACTTGCCAGTTGGTCTCCCAGCTTCCTCTCAGTTTTTTTGTGTGCAACATTGGTAACAGGTTAATCTTGCTAAAGCAGATGGTTGAACAACTTACTCCTCTGCTTGAAACTCACAATGGCTCCCACCACCTACCTACTGAATAAAGTCCACACTCCTTAGTCTGCACCTTTGTTGATGGTAGCAAACCTACCCAATCAGATGCCATACCTTGGGAAGTGAGAATGTGAGGAGGAGGCAGCCAGGGGGCATTAATTCATCCAACAAATAATCAGTTAGTACCAACTGTATGCCATGCACTGTCCTAGGCTCTGGGGAAAGAGTGAAGTCCTTGATTTTATGAAGTTTACATGTGAGGAGAGAAAACATGGATTGAAGATGACTTCTATCCTGAAAAGTGAGGAGTGTGATAGGTTATGCAGATTGCATTGGCCCCAGTTCTCCTCTGCTCCCTGCATCATGCTCAATGCCACGTGACCCTGAAGTTCCTTACGCTGGAAGTGGATAGACGTCACTGTGCTCAATTTTGGGCGTGGCCATGTGACTCCCTTTGGCCCATGGGATGTTAGCAGACATGATGCAATTAGAGGCTTGACATATACTTGTGTGGTTACACCCATCCCTGCTGCTCTGCCACAGAAAGACTGCCCCAGGTAGACTGCTGGTCCCAGAAGAATGAGAAAAATGGGAAGTAGACCCAAACTGTGAGTCAATGGTGGTTGTTTGGGAGGGTGGTTTATTAAACAGCATCACTGGGGCAACAGCTGACGGATACAAGGAACTTTAATACACTCATCCATGAGGTCTACTGACACCCCTGCTTCGGAGGTGTGTTCCAGAGGGACTGGTCTGTTGCCAGGGGGTCCTCAGACTTCCTTACTTCCATACAAGAAATCCTTCCATGCAGAAGTATCTGAGTCTAGACATTTACTAAGTAACACGAGTCTGTTTTTCTGGCAGCCTGGAAGAGCCTAAATAAGACAATGTCTCCCATACTCTCATGAGGTCCTGAGGGCAGAGATTGCCCTTGAAAGCTGTCCTGGCAGGAGCCCGGTACAGTGCATGGTACACTCCACTAGTTGTGAAACCTGATGAAACTGTCAAAATTAGTGAATTTAATGAGGCAGTATGCCCCGGGTCCTCTCTAGGAAGATCCCTTTCCATGCAAGAGATTTATCAATTCAGTTAATCTGTATGAACTCCCCCACTTGCTCGCTCATTGGCCACCCACTCACCGTTGGCGCTGGGATGTAAAGGCGCATTAGGCATGACTGGCCCTTGTCCTTAGAGAGGCCACTGAGCAGCAGAAGAGACAAACAGACTTTTCCAAGGTGGTGAGATAAAATCGACCAGAGAACTGAGAACAAGATCCTGAGGAAGTAGGCTAATCCGGTTTGGTGGGTCAGAGAACATTTCTAGGATAAGATGGTTCTTGAGATGAGTTGATAGGCAAGGATCAGCAGGCCAGGTACAGAAGGGGAGAACATTCTGGGAAGAAGGTGAGCAAGTGTACGAACTTAAAATCTATGATGAGGGTGTAAGGGTGTGTGGGGCAGGTGGCGGGGGTGGGAAGTGGTGGGAAATGAGGAGGAAACTCGGGCCCAGCCCGATGTGAAGAGCTTCAGATTCTACAGTAAGGTCCTGAGGGCATTAGGGAGCATTGAGGATTTCAACAGGGGAGTGGCCTTCGTGTTTTGCATATTTAAAAGATCTCTCTGGCAGCAATGACTTGGCAACGAGGAAGCTTGTCAGGTCATTGCAGTAAAAAAGGGGGAAATGAAGGTGACCTGAAGTGCCCCTGGAAACCTAGAGAAGTGAGGGGTGGGAGAGCTAGGAGGCTGACTGGATAGACTTGGTCACAGAGGGTGGGAGAGAAGGATGTGGACAATGGATCTCAGGTTTCTGATTAAACAAGGGTGGGTGTTGGCACCGCTCAGTGAGGTTGGGAGCCTTGGTGGGTGGCGGGTGGGAGATGAGTCCCCTTAGCGGTGGTTCTCAACCTTCCTAATGCCGCGACCCTTTAATACAGTTCCTCATGTTGTGGTGACCTCCCAACCATAAAATTATTTTCGTTGCTACCTCATAACTGTAATTTTGCTACTGTTAATGAATCATAATGTAAATATCTGTGTTTGCCGATGGTCTTGGGTGACCCTGCTAGCAACCCACAGGTTGAGAACCGCTGCTGTAGAGCCTACTAAGACCATCGGAAAACACAGATATTGACATTACAATTCATAACAGTAGCAAAATTACAGTTTTGAGGTAGCAACGAAAATAATTTTATGGTTGGGAGGTCACCACAACATGAGGAACTGTATTAAAGGGTCGCGGCATTAGGAAGGTTGAGAACCACTGCCTTAGGGTCTTGTGTGTCAAGAGGGACTGTGGGGCCTGCAAATGTATGTCTCACAGGCAGCTATACACCAAGCTCAGGAGAGAGGTGTATTTGGGTGTCGTAAGTGTGTGATGGCGGTTGAAATTATGGCTTTGGTGGGTGCTGGTGCTTGCAGAAGCCCTAAAGAGTCATCCCCACATGGTAGGGACGACCACTGGAGCCCCAGAGGAATCTGTACATGCTACCTAAGAGGTTATTCTAGGAAGTCCCAGGCAGAGACCAGCCTTGTTCACCTTTGTGTTGCCACAACCCATCACAGGGCTGGGATGTTAGCACATGCTCAATAGTGTTAGATGAATAAATGAATGAATGAGGTCCCCTGGTCCTTTGGAAGTCATAGATGGAGCACCAACACTGTCAGTCCCCATACCTGGGGTGATTCTTTAAGTTCAAAGTACGAATTAACCAAGTTCAGAGTTCCCATAATTTCGTACTTCCCGGAGATCCTCAGGTGACTTCTCTAGCCACCCGGGGGAACTTCCTGAGAGGACAGATCCCCAGGCACTATAGATATTTTGATTTAGTGGGTCTAGACCACAGCCCAGGAATCTGCTTTCGAAACAAGCTCCTGAAGTGATTCTGACGCAGATGCAACATGGACCATATTTGGGGAAGAGCCACTTGTGCAGAATAGTCCTCATTTCTCCATGTAAACCTACCCTCTACTTCACTCACTCTGCTCTGCACTTGGGGAAGCTGCCTTCTGTGCCCGCACCATCTGGGGTCCTTTGGTCTCTGGCTCCCATTTGGTTTCAGGCGGTGTGAGGCCACAGCAGGCGACGGCTGGAGGAGAGAGGGTGGGCTTTGGTTCCCTGCTCCCCCGCCAGGCTGCGGTTTGGCAGTAGCTACATCCATGGCTCCCACTGGGCAGCTTCTCTGCTGGCTGTAGCTCTGGCCAAGTTCTGCACTAGCTCCCTCCTTTGCCCCATCAGGCCTACGGGTGACAGCTTTCCACAGCAGCCAGTGTCTGGGTGTTCACCATCTTTATTTCCGTTAACCCTACCCAGACCTCTAAATCATTTATTCATTACATGCTTTCCAAGTACCTCTTCAAGTGTGCCTTCCGCTTCCTGTCAAGACAGGGAAACACTATCATTGATTGGAAAGAGACAGGAATTCTGTGCTCAGTTCTGTTCAGTTCTGATCAGTTCAGCAGACGTTTACCCAGCGAGGTCCTCGAGCCTGGCTCATGCCAGGAGCTTCAAATAAAAAAAAGCGATCCAGGCCCGGTGCCTTCCTGCAGGGAGCTCACAGTATAATGGGAGGGAGAGCCCCAGGATGCAGGGTGGTGATGGGGTAACTCAGGGTGACATTGGAAGTGAGGGGAGATCAGGAGTGGCAGGCAAGAGGGTTCCAGGAGAAGGTGTCAGGTAGAATTTGAGTGGGCAGAGACAGAAAGAGGAAGAACAACTCGGGCAGAGACAGAACCCTGGAGGTGTGAATGGTAGTGCTGGGTGTGGCCGGCCTGGAGGTGAAACAGAGGCTGGGATCGTCATGCCCACTCTGCTGGGAGGCAGAGGGAGGCAGCAGAGTCTTGAGTTGTGCAAGGTGCTAGTCACGGTGCCCCCACCTCCGGGTGCTCTGTGGGCCTCCCACCCTTTCCCAACTGCCATGGCTCAGGCTCCTTTCCTTCTAAAGCGTGACTTGTTCACCCGCCTCCCAAGGCTCCCTGCCTCCCTCAGAGGGATGTCTGAAAGAAAAGAGGGAGACTGGACGGAATGGACCTGGGGCCTATGAGGTTAAGAAAAAAGAAAAGCTCTGGCTGGAATGTGCAGAACACCCCCCATTTGGGACTCCTGATTCCACAAACTATCTCCACTGACTTCAAAGAAAGATGAGTCTGACAAACTCTTACTCATCCTTCAAAAGCCAACTGAGGTTTCGCCGCCTCCAGGAAGACTTCCTGGAACTCCCTCACTAGTGCTCCTTCTCTTGGTCTCATCATAGTCTTTGTACTGTGTATGCTCACCAGCCTGTCTATCCCATTTGACTACAGGATCCTCAAGCATGTGGCTTCGACCTATTTGTCTCTTTCTCTCTAGTACTCAGCACTGGGCCGAGGGCTTCGGAGGGTGTGGGAAAATATTTGCTGAACTGAAGGAATTCTTGCTGCATTAGAAGAATCGGTAATAATAATAGTGAATTATCAGCATTATTTGAGGAATGAGGAAACTGTGGCCCAGGGCAGTAGGGGACTTGCTCATGATCACACAGCCTGTAAATGACAGGGGAGGACTGGAACGCGAAACCCAACAAACCTGTTGATTCCACGGGCTGCAGAGCACGGGGCTGGACACCTCACCCACACAGGCCCAGCGTGGGGCGGCCGGCCAGCGCGGCGCAGCCAGGAGCTTGAGAATAAGAGCACAGGTTAATGGAGCAATTGGCTCCTTGCCAGGAATTGTTCAGAGCTCTGCATTTGCATCAACTCACTTTCCCCTGACAACAGCCTTGTGAGGTTATGTGTATAGTCATCGCCCGGTCATTTGGATACCAAGCAGAGGCAGAGCTGGTATTCACACCCAGACTTAACGTCAGAGCCCAAGCTCTAACCATTGCACTTCCCCAGGAAAGATGGCACCAACTTCAGGTGTAGGAAGAAAGAGAAAGCACGGCCCAATGTTGGACTTTACGTAAGGAGTTTATACAGAGAAATAGGCCTGTACGTGGCAAAAACAAATAAACAAAACCTCTTTTTTAAAAAAGACTCATGTTTCGAGAGGCATCCTAAAGTATATAAATTGAGAGTATTGGAAAATTTTGAGCATCACCGAGTAAATTGCATGGGCCTGGTGGAATGTGCCCCGTCTGCTTCTGAGCAGCTGTGTGATCCTCCGCCCATCTCTTCCCCTATGTGGGCTTCATTTATTTTCTTCTAGAGCAGTGGTTCTCAACCTTTTTACAGAGAGGAAGAGAGAGGGATAGAGAGTCAGAAACATCGATCAGCTGCCTCCTGCACACCTCCTATTGGGGATGTGCCCGCAACAAAGGTACATGACCTTGACCGGAATCGAACCTGGGACCCTTCAGTCCGCAGGCCGATGCTCTACCCACTGAGCCAAACCGGTTAGGGTTTCTCAACCTTTTTAATGCTGCGACCCTTTAATACAGTTCCTCATGTTGTGGTGACCCCCAGCCATAAAATTATTTTCATTGCTACTTCATAACTGTAATTTGCTACTTTTATGAATCATAATGTAAATATCTGTTTTCTGATGGTCTTAGGTGACCCTGCTAGCGGTTCTCAACCTGAGAACCGCTAGCAGGGTCGCCTAAGACCCACAGGTTGAGAATCGGTAGCAGGGTCGCCTAAGACCATCGGAAAACAGATATTTACATTACGATTCATAACAGTAGCAAAATTACAGTAATGAAGTAGCAACGAAAATAATTTTATGGTTGGGGGTCACCACAACATGAGGAACTGTATTAAAGGGTCGCGGCATTAAAAAGTTGAGAACCACTGCTCTAGAGCTTTCAAGAAAGTGTTTCCTTTTGGATTGGGAAATACTGGGCAGTATGTACCAAGCACAGTGTTTTAGCGCCCTCTACTGTCCAGTGATAGCACTGTCAGTGGTGTGGTTTGTTAGGCAGAAGCAGCCTGGGCCTGAAGTAAGTGGTGAGCAACCAAGGGCAACCACAGAAGTCCCTGACATAAAGCGGAAGCCAGCGCTGTTCCATCTCACCCAAGACTCAGAAGTTCTGTCGATCCTGCCCACACAACCTCAGTTGTTTTTCGAAGTGCTTGTTCCCGAGTGCATGTACACCCACACTCTCTACACCCACACACAGCGCCGTCTCTATTATTACACTTTCCACATTGGATGGTAATTGCCCGTGGACATGGCTGTCTTTCAAAGTGTGAGGCCTGATGCCGCTCACCTTTATGCTCTCTCCCTGCCTCCCAGTATGACACATAGGCCCTCAACTCAAGGTTATCGAATGGATGTCCAATGGAGAGAAGAACGAATGAAACAACAAAAGGGTCAGCTCTCTGGAGAAAGGTTGGGGTGGTGAGGAGCAGAGAGGGGAAGTTGTGAGTTTGGAACTAGTGAACCTCAGGTTCAGCACGGCTCCCAGCTGACCTCACATTGCACTGGCATCTCTTCAAAATCGGAGTGGGCGAAGGCGTTTGGTGAAGGGGGCAAGTGGAGGGCTTTAGCGGTGCTGCTCAGGGCAGTGCATACCTGGGTGTGTTCATCTTGAGAAAATGCATTGAAGTTACACTATGTGCACTTATGATTGATTTGTGCATCTTTCTTTTTTTAATGTTTTATTGATTTTTTACAGAGCGGAAGGGAGAGGGATAGAGAGTTAGAAACATCGATGAGAGAGAAACATCAATCAGCTGCCTCCTGCACACCTCCTTCTGGGGATGTGCCCACAACCAAGGTACATGCCCTTGACTGGAATCGAACCTGGAACCTTTCAGTCTGCAGGCCGACGCTCTATCCACTGAGCCAAACCGGTTAGGGCTGATTTGTGCAACTTTCTGTCTGTGTGTTGTACTTTGCTAAAAGGCTTACATAAAGCTAATCTGACAGGAGTGATAGATACTTCTCCTTAGGCCTTCCTTGTTCCCGAGGTAGAGGCAGCAGGCAGGTTGTAGACTTTGTTTGAAAGAACCATCTCTGCTTGCTGTCTTCAGTCTAGCTTCTGATTGCCCAACCCACTGAAATCCATCTCCTGTAATGAGACCCACGGGACTTTTCCAGTGTCTGACACTCTTGCCCACTCTCCCTTTCTTGAAATACTCCAGCCCCTTGGCTTCCAGGACTCAACGGAGCTGTCTTTGGCTTCAGCTGCGTCTCCTTTGCAGGCCTCTCTTCCAAGAACCATTCCTTGGCATTCCTGAATGTTTTGTGTGAGGCCTGCCCTGTTTCTAACTCTGAAAACTCTTCCTGGAAATCTCATCGTCTCTTATGGCCAACCCTGTGATGATGACTCACAGGATCAAATGAATCTTGAGCCCATACTTCTCTCCAGAGCTGTGGACCACGTATCCAACCGCTTCTTTGACTCTCTCTTTGCACATCTCAGTGGTAACGCCTTTCAACATGTCCCCAGATGGAATCCGCTTTCTCTCTGCACCCCATCCAAAAGCATGCTCCTCCATCTGTGTTCCTCATTTCGGTGAAGGACCCCACCGTCTACCTAGTGGTTGGGCTTAATTCTTTGTAGACTGCATTATTGCTTAGCAAACACTCTCCCTTCGCTTTCTGTCTTGGAGCAGAGTATACTTATCACTCAGTTGACTTTGGGCTTGTTCATGCCTTACTTTGAACGAAGGAATGGCCACCTGGATCACACCTCTCATCCTTTAGAGGTCAGCGTAGGAATGATGTCCTATGGGGAGTCTCCTCTAATTCCTATTGGTCTGGGTGAGATCCATTTTTTTATTTGCTCCCAAAGCACCCCAAGCTGTTCCTACCATAACACTTATCAAAATATTTACCAACTCTAATTTGCATGTCTTTCCTAAAAGCAGTGACTGTGTCTGTCTTGTTCATCCTCTCATTCCTGATGTTGAAAAAGGTGCTCATGCTTATCCTTGGAGCCCAAATGTTGTTTGTTGAATGAACAGTCTGTGAAAATAAGTAAATGGTCTAAAGAAGTCCACTGTGGAAGTGAAAACCATAGATGGACTCAGAGAGTGTCTAGTCTCATCCTTGTATTATACAGATGGGGAAATTGAGGCTCAGATAAGTCTTGACTCAACCAAGGTCCTGGAAGCTTCTAGAAGCAGAGCTGTAATTAGAGATTCTGAGGGGGATTGTCTGGGCTTCTCTTGCTGCCTGTCTGGTCTAAGAAATAAAGGACCAGCAGCAGTAGCATCACCTGGGAGTGTGTTAGATCCTCAGGCCCTGCCCTAGACCCATTGAATCAGAATCTTCATTTTCCCAAGGTCGCCAGGTGCGTTGTAGACGCAATAAAATCTGAGAAGCACTGATTTCAGTGACCTGGGGACAGCGTGCCTGGCTTAAACGTCATTCCAATTCACGCAGCAAGGCCAGCTGGTGAAGTGGAAGAGAAAACCCAGACAAAATACTGTGGCATCCAACACAGGCTGCATATGAAAAGGCCCAAAGGGATGGCCTCTCACCTCCGGAAGCTCCGGTGGTTTGGAAGTCCAGGGCCTGACCTGGTGGGGGGTCATGGTTCAACTTCAGGTGAGGTGAAGGAAGGGGCCTTCAAGACGGAACACTCCCCAGAACAGCGTGGACCAGCAATCTGATGGTGCAAATTTCCAATGTTTGTAGCTATTCATTTTTTAAAAAAGTATTTTTACAAATGTGTATTAATTTATACAAATAATTCCACCCATGCTGCCTGAGGTGATGGTGAAAGTGGTGTGTTCATACCCTGCTAGGGACACTGCCAACTGGTGCGGCCTGTTTGGTAAACACTACAACATGTAGCAACAACTATAACATTGCTTTATCTCCTGGGACCAGGTAATGCCATTCATGGGCATTTAAATAATCCTAAGGAGACAATTCAACAGAAGTGAGAAGCTCTATGCATGAAGATGTTTACTACAGCTAAAAGTAGAGAATATCAAATAGAAAGGAAGTGCTTGAGCAAATTGTGATATGGTATTTCATGAAGACCATTTAAAATTCATTATAATATAACTAATACTAGAGACCCAATGCATGAAATTCGTGCAAGGGGTTCAGCCCTCGCAGCTCCGGCTTCTTCCGGAAGGTCGTCCTGCTGTCTGGTCTAATTAGCATGTTACGCTTTTATTATTATAGATGTCTCACTTCACCTGCTTGGGGCACGAGGGTGGTTAGGAGTTTGGTGTCTGGTTTTTCAGTTCTGAGTCTACCATTTACAGTGTGACCTTGGGCAAGTTTACGTAACTGTTTGATGCCTCAGTTTCCTCATCTGTAAAATGGGGATAATGATAATACCTCTGTCATAGGCTTGTTGTGAGGATGAAATGATTTAATTAAATTAAATGAATTGAAGTGCCCAGAATAGTGACTCTCTTTAAATTTATATTATTATTATCTTTTACAGTCAAATTAAATTCCTAACTCCCACACTGTGGCACAAGAATGCTTTTCTTCCTTCCACATGGCCTGACCTTCCATGATAAATCAGTGACTCCCAGGGATGCTCCTCCTGGGAGTCAGCCTGGTTTTCCAGCCTCAAGGAGAGAAGACAAGCGAACTTGCTCCATGGCCTGCCCATTCCATTCTTTATGGCTCTTTGCTGCTGTAGTGGTGTTACCATTGAAATGGGCGATGCTGGGGCTCTCTTGAATTCTTCCTCTCCCAGAATTATGCTCAGTTGTGGTAATTCCACCCAATATAGGCCGGGACTGCCAGCTCTTTAGCACGCGCGCGCACACACAAGCACAGCTGCTTTTTGCAAGCCACTCCCCCAGGGCGCCTGAGTCCTGTTGCTAGGAGTGAATGAGGCCCCTTTCCTCCTCCCCCGACGTCGTGGTCTGTGTGCATTTACTGCCCTAGCATGGCATTCCTTTCTGTGGATAACCCTACTTGTTCCAATGACATTAACAGCTACCATTAATCGAACACCAGAAGTGTGTTTTTCTGCTGTCGCTTTACAAAGTCAGCTCTCGAAATAAACCTAGGAGGTCCTGTCATACCCATCATAGGGTGAGAGCCTCCGAAGTTAACGTGCGTTAAGGAGGTTGCTGCAGACCCACCGGTATAGTGGAAAACCCGAGATTTGATCCCAGGTGTGTCTAATTCCAAAGCCCACGCTCAGAATTATTATCCGAAACTGCCTCCCTGCGGAGGGATATACGCCAGAAGTTTGTAATAAATGGTAACGGAAAAAGTAAAAGAAAAGTTGTAACGCCATGATGAATGCAATTGTGCAAAAGTATGTCTGCATGTGGACAAAACCTTGAGACGCCTTGCCAGGCAAGAGCGTGAGGATTATGGAGGATTTGTTTCCTTTTCAGTAATTACTTTTAGTGACAGCTACAATTTTAAAAAAGCTGCCCTCTTACCTGCAAAAAATCATCTTTGGCTACATTAGGCTCTTGCTGCTGTAGTGGTGTTACCATTGAAGAATAAAGAATGGGATGGGCAGGCCATTGAGCAAGTTCCCTTGTGTTTTCCGATGGTCTTAGGCGACCCTGCTAGCGGTTCTCAACCCGTGGGTCACGACAGGTTGAGAACAGCTGCTGTAGAGCCTAAGACCATCGGAAAACACAGATATTTACATTACGATTCATTAACAGTAGCAAAATTACAGTTATGAAGTAGCAACGAAGATAACTTTATGGTTGGGGGTCACCACAACATGAGGAACTGTATTAAAGGGTCGCGGCCTTAGAAAGGTTGAGAACCGCTGGGCTAAATAGTTCTCAGGCTTGGCTGCAGGTGAGAATCACGTGGAGGGGCTTTTAAAAGATACCCAACACCTATGGTGACCAAGGGCAGACGAGTGACTGCATTTGGGGGTTGCTGACAGGGAAGGGAGCCCTTTGGAGGGATGGATGTATTTATTTTGACCTGTGGATTGATTTCAAAGGTATACACAAATGTAAAAATGCACTGAGCTGTGCTATTAATATTGGTGCACTATATATATACTATATATACATATATATATATACACACACACATATATATAATGTACACATATATACACACACACATACATACACACCTACACATATATACATATATACACATATAATGCCTATAAATGTTCAAATCTATGCATCAAAAAGCTTTATTGTTTCCTTTGGTCCCGTGCATGGGAGATGGCTTTGGGGTGGTTAGAGAATGGCTAGTAGTTTCGGGCAGAGGCTCAGGTAACAGCCAGACACCAGGGGATGCAGAGGGGCCCCTCAAAGGCCTCGGGCTCCAGAGGTTCCTAGTCGTGCTGGAGGGTGAGCCTTGGAAGAGAGACTCGCCCCGCCCAGCCTGGAGGCCGGCAGCCCCCGGAGGTGCAGGTGTGGCCCATCTTCCTGATGAGTTTCCCCTCCTCACCCCGGAAGTGGTTCTCCGGGAAGTCACAGAGCTGAGGGTCTGCGTGGGGAGAACCCAGGGCCGGCAGCTCCAAAAGGGCCTGGGTCCAGCTCTCTCCAAGGCCAGGGGGGTCCATGGCTGAGTTTTGCCCCCTCATCTCGGGAGGCTTCAGCTTGTCCTGGGGAGAATGCGGCCACCGCGCTGGTTTTGCAACTTTAAGAGCCGCTCAGCGCCCTCAGCTTCTTCTCCGCCAACTCGCAGAAGAAGGGGCCCACGCCCCAAGACCACATCTCCTGGTCGAAAGAGCAGCCCAGAGAGAGGTAGGTGTGCGAGGCCCGCAGAGGCAGGCTGGCCAGGTGGTTGACCGCAGCCTCCACCTCGGTGGAATAATTCTGACGAATTTGGGAGCTCATGGTTGTTCGGCAGCAAGGAGTTAAGATAGAAAAAAACCCGGTGTGTTGGGGTCCCGGAGGTGGTTCTGCAGGTGGTGACTGGATAAGATGCAGGAGAGTGGCTGGAGGCTGGAAGAAGGGGCGTCCCTGGGTCTGTTCCCTCCAAACACTGTTGAAGCAGGAGACAGATCCAGGACCGCCAAGGGCCCTCGTGCCTGTGTTTTTATAACAGTCTCTTCTTCCTGTTCTTTTCCTTCTCCTCCTCCTCCTCCTCCCCCTCCTTCCTGGTGTGTGTGGATGTGTGTCTTTAGCGTCTCTCTGAGAGTATTAGTGACACATGTTTCAGCACCTGTTAGTCTGGTTAATTCTTCCTCGTGAATGAATTCTCATTCTTGACATTGGTGCTCCCCCCAGTCTGGGCTTTCCTCAACTACTTGGCACTTCTTGGCTGCCTTCTGCTCTTTGACTTTAGAAATGTCTGGTGCGTTCTGATGACTGTCGGTGTGGACCACGTCACCGCCTCCTGTCGTCATGGGGGACAGGCTGTGTGCTGGTGGCTCCAGTGTGGAGATCTCTTGTCTCTGCCCTTGAGTTTTCTAGAAATCTGGGGCTGCAGAGTCTACACTCAATACTTCCCACTGGAGAAAGATGTTGCTGCGAGTCTCCTTAGAGGTGAAGTGGGGGAAGGGCCAACAGGCCCAGCTGCTCCTCCAAGAGGTTCCTAAATCATGGTCTCTGAACCAGCAGCATCAGATCAGCTGGAGACTCATTAGGAATGTAAATCCTCAGGCCTCGCCCCTGAGCCACTGGACCAGAAACTCGGGTGGGGCATAGCAATCTACGCTGGAACCCGCCCTCCCGGTGTAACCAAGGCCCGCTCTTACGGAGCACCCAGTCCATTTCTCAGACAATCACTCTTTCTCTTTCTTGACCCTTTTTCACAGAGGGATTCTTGTGTTTTGCTTTATTGCACTTCTTCGTAGCTATGCATTTTTTTTTTTTTTTAACCAATGGAAGGCAAGGCTGTCCACTAGTACAAAGAGTCTGACTCGCTTTGTTGCAGCACTCGCTTTATTGCGGTGGTCTCAGACCCAACCTGCAATATCTCCGAGGTATGCCTGGGACTCCCTTCCCTGAGGAGGTCTGAACCCACAATATTTCCGAGGTATGCCTGGATTGCAAGGTGAAGTTTCTTCCTTCCTGTTTCTCTGACAGTCCAATTCCATCTGCTTCTTATCATTCAGAAATTCCTCACGTTTTCTGGTGGGTTGATAGCACCCATCCTTATTTTCCACTGTTCTAATGGATTTTTAGTTTTAATTGTTGTAAAATATATATAACATAAAATTTACCATCTTAACTATGTTCATGTGTTAGGGTTAACCCTCAGTAGGGTTAGGTGCATTCACACTGTTGTGCAACCCTGATCACCTTGGATCTCTGGAATGAATTTCACCTTGCAAAACTGAAACTGTACCCATCAAACAACTCCCTACCTAATGGATTTTTTAAGAGAAAAAAAAAATTTTTTTTCCCTCTCATTAAAGGGACTTTTGGGTGGAAATTGAGGTCTGTAGATACATGTGCTCTGTATGCCATTTAGAAATTGCGGTGAAATACACATAACAGAATTTCCCATTTTTAGTATATAGTTTAGTGACATGAAGGAGATCCACATTGCTGTGTAAGGATCACCGCTTTCCATCCCCAGAACTTTTTCAGCGTCCCTGACTGAAACTGTACCCATTAAACACCAACGCTCATCCCCTCCTAACCCCACTGGCAACAACCACTCCATTCTGCCTGTATGAATTTGACTACTCTAAGTACCTCATATGAGTGGAATTACACAGTATTTGTCTCTTGGTCACTGGCTTATTTCACCTAACATGTCTTCAAGGTTCATTCATTTTATAATATGTGTTAGAATTTCCTTCCTTTTAAAAGGCTGAATAGTATTCTTTTGTGTGTGTATACTACATTTTGTTTACCCATTCATTCTTCAAGGGAAACTTGGGTTGCTGCCACTTCTTGGCTGTTGTGAATAATCCTGCTATAAACATGGTGTATAAATATTTCTCCATGTTCCTGCGTTCATTTCCTTTGTGTATGTAATCAGAACTGGAATTACTGGGTCGTAAGATAGTTCTGTTTTCAGTGTTTTCAGGAGCTGCCATACCATTTTCCTCAGTGGCTGTGCTATTTTTCATTCCCAACAGTGCAGAAGGGTTCCGATTTCTCCGCATCCTTGCCAGTACCTGTTATTGTCTGTTTTGTTTTGTCTGTCTGGTTTTTCAGTTAATGATAGCGATCCTAATGGAGGTGAAGTGATATGGTATTGATTTTCATTCCCCTGATGTTTAATGATGTTGAGCACTTTCCCATGTGCTTCTTGGACATTGTGTATCTTCTTTGGAGAAATATGTATTCCAGTACTTTGCTCATGTCTGAATTGTGTTCTTATTTTTTTATCATTGATTTTTAGTCGTTCTTCGTATATTCTGGATATTAATGCCTTATCCGATATGTCATGTGCAAATGTTTCCCCCATTCTGTTGGTGGCCTCTTCACTTTAATAGCATCCTTTGATGCACAGGAGTTTTTCGTTTAGATGAAGTCCAATTTGTCTATTTTCTTCTTTTGTTGCTTATGCCTTTGGTGTCTTATCCAAGGAAATCGGTGCCAAAGGCAATGTCATGAAGCCTGATATTTTCTTCTCTGTATGCCGTCTTCCAATTACCAGTAGCAATTTCCAGTGACCTGCTAGTAAATATCCAGCCTTCCCCTACCCCCCACTCTGCCCCTGTCATCAGTATGAATGTTAAAAACCTGGCTGTTTTGCTCTCACTTCAGAGTGTAGATATAGCTGCTCTCTGATAAAAGGCTAAGACAGCCTGCAGTAAGTGCAGAAGTCTCAGTGACCTTGATCTCAACCCTGATGGCACTAAAAGGGACTTGAGAATAGTAGAGCAAGCAGAGTTTGGGGAATTTTGGCGTACAGCCTGCCTCTGCCACGGCTAGCTGGGAGATGTGGGACAAGTCCCACCTCTTTGAGCTTCAGTTTTTATTTTATTTTTTAAAGTGGGGATGATAATACCTACCCTGAGGTGTAGTTATAAGAATGACAGATAAGGTCTATAAATGTCTGGCTCCTGAGAGCTGGGAGCTCTAGTGATTGATTACATTGTGTTACACGGGCTGTCCATCTCCTCTACTTGGCCTCTAGCCCATGAGCATCTCCCGGGGCCAGGCTGGCACATCTTGGTCTCTGGACCCCAACACTGGACCCCAAGCCTGGTCAACGGGGCGACCTTGGTTGGTGCTTGTTGAGTGAATGATTTGGAAGGTGAAAAGCGGGCCCTTGCAGCCCGCCCGGAAGCCACACCATTGTCATGCCACGCAGGTTGGAAGTTGAGTCTGAGAACTCATGTGAAATGCGTTCTTGTTCCTGGAATGTATTTCTTTCCACATTATGGTTGTCCAACGATGCCCATCTTTTCCTCTCTTCTTCACTGCTGCTGTTTACCCACGTTCCAAATGAAACGGATCCTGCATTGAAGACGGAATTTTGGAAGGGATTTTGGTGGAGGTGAGAGCCAGGTGCCCAAATGTCCTGGTGTTAGCACTGAGTGTCCCGAGTTCGGGAAAACCCTCAGTTCTGGGGTTTCCCTCAGAACAGTTGGTCATTCTAGAAAGACCAGGGGATGCTTCCTGGCAGGTGCACTGACCACCAGGTAGAGAGCTTTGAACTCCCTCTGAAGGTCTGTGTGGTTCCAATAGTTTACAGGGAATTTAGTACTTAGGTGAATGTGGCGTAGGTCAGATTTTCATTCTGGTTTCATTCATATTGTTATTCTCTGTACAAAGCAATTCCATTGGCTACTTTTAAAAAGTTATAGCGTGCAGCATTTCTTGGCATTCAGCAGTGGCCCAAATTGAAACTGAGAAAATAAATGTATTCCTTTTGGATCATAGCTCCTTTTCGAAGCCTCCTGTATATTCGGACTGTAGTTTGCTTTCGTGAAAACCAGGCTCTCTTCCTTGGTGAAGCATTTGTTCAAAGATACATCTTTATGAGCAATCTTCAGAGAAAGAGGAAGCAGGTTCATTTTCCTTTAAAAATTCTGTTGGGTGTCAAAGCTCATGCAAAAATAGGGGCTTAAACTATTATCAAAATGGATTTTAAAAGGTATTTTCCACCCCAGTGATTATTTCTGAGTTAAAATTTAGTGGGGGATGATTACAATGACTTAACTGAACATGGTCGACAGGTGTTTCACATCCGGGTACATCTCTTAGGATCTCTCACTGGATCAGCAGACTCCACATGTCCAATGTCCATGGGTCCAGACCCTCCCCACTGTTGTCAGCCCTCCCCTCAAAGTGTCCAGTCAAAAATATAGCTCTGGACAAGCCCTTCTCCTGCTTAAAAATCCTCATTAGCTATCCCACCTGTCCCAGGATAAGTCCAAAGACCTTTCAGGCTTGCGTGAGCTGATCCTCCATTGATCCTCTAAGCCTGCTTCCCGGCTCTCTCACAGCCTCTTCAGAGCTCTCCACCTTCTTCATATAACATAAATTCAGCCATTTTAACATGTACAATTCAGTGGCATTTAGTACATTTACCATGTTGTGCAACCATCACTAGTATCTAGTTTTGGAACATTTTCATCACCCCCAAAAGAAACTGTATACACATTAAGCAGTCACTCCCCATTGTCCTTCTCCCCTGCCTGCACCCCCCTCTCGGCCTGGCAATCATCAATCTGCTTTCTGTCTCTATGGATAGGTTTCAGATATCCAGAATCATTGTATGGAATATTGTATTGGAATCATACAATATGTGACCCTCTTTTATATCATAGACTAGAGGCCCGGTGCATGAAAATTCATGCACTGGAGGTGGGGTCCCTCAGCCCGGCCTGCCCCCTCTCACAGTCCGGGAGCCCTCAGGGGTGGCAGGCGACCTGGTGATCAGGGGAAGGCGACGCCCCATCACACCTCTGCTGCTGCCACTGCCGCAGTGTAAGCCTCAGCCAGCCCTGGTTACCTGAGCCTTGGGTGGCCCTGGGCAGCTGGGCAGCTGCCATTCAAGGCTTGCCTGCACCTCAGGCCAGCCCTGGGTGGCTAGGGGGCTGAGGGGACTGGGGTACTTTGGAGGCAGGTGCGTGGCAAGGCTGGGCCTGCTGCCCCGGTGGGGCTGAGGGGACTGGGTGCCGCCATCTTGTGGCTGTGGGCACTGCTATCTTTGAGGGCGGGATAGTCGATTAGCATATTCCCTCCTTAGTGGCTATGGGCGCCACCATCTTTGCGATGGTGTGAGGGTCAATTAGCATATTCCCTCTTTATTAGATAGGATATTTTTGAGGTTCATCTGAGTGGTGGCAATATTAAAATCCCTGCCTTTTTTGGGGTCTGAATAATATTTCATTGTATGGATATATCACAATTTGTTTTTCCATTCATCTGTTTAGGGACATTTGGATTGTTTCCACCTTTTGGCTATTATAAATAATGAATGCAAGTACATGTATTTGAGTACCTGTTTTCTTTAAAAAACTTTTTCTTGTCAATCCTCACCCAATTGATTTTTAGAGAGGGAGGGAGGGAGGGGTGAGAGAGACATATTAATTGGTTGCCTCTCACACATGCCACAACAGGGGCAGGGTAACCCAGGTATGTGCCTTGACCAGGAATCAAACCCACGGCTCTTTGGTGCATGGGCTAACACTCTAACCATTTAGCACACTGGCCAGAGCAAGCACCTGTTTTCAATTTTTTTGGGGGGTATATACCTAGGAGTGGAATTGCTGGAACAGATAGTCATTTTATGTTTAATGTTTCAAGGAACTGCCCAATGACTTCCCTCCCCTTTCTCTTGTATTTCAATAATATATTCAAACAATTTCTGTCTCAGTACAATGGTAAGATGCCTTTGAGTAAAACAGGCTGGGTACATAGCTGAGGGCAGGGATTGTATCTTAGCCCTCTCTGAGTGCACAGTACCTGGTTCAGGGCTGCACCGAGAAGGACTCAGTAAATGTTTATGGAATTGGATCAGCTCTACGGAGATGATATGCAGTTTCGTCCTTGAGGAAAAAGTGGTGTATGTGGTAAGGCTTTGAATGTGAGTGTTGAGCTAAGTGGAGATACGGGGTGAGAGAGGCAAAGAAGACCCTACCGTCTGCTTTGAACAAAGGGAGAGGAAGGCAGCATGGTAGAACTAGTTATCCACAGACCTGGCTTCCGTTGCTTGTTTGACTTCAACTCATTGTAACTCTTGGGAAGTTAAAGTCCTCTCTCCGTCAAGTGAAAAGGTTGAATACTTCAGTGATATCCAAGTTTTTGTTTGCTTTAAGCAATGGAAACATATTTTTTAAAAATGTGAACTCATAGGTAAAGTGGCTGGAGTATGCATTTGAGAGAGAGGGTTAAGGGAGAGGGCAGAATGCAGGGCACCCTCTGTCCCTTGTAGCCCCAAGACCTTGGCAGGACCCCAAGACTTCAAGATCCCAACATGTTTTGAGCTCCCCTCCATAGCTCTGAGAGACCCGTGTTCTACAAAGACGAAGTAAGCACGAACATACCCAAGTACACGTTATTCCACAAAGAAGAATGTTTTCCAAGCAATGGAGGAACGCTTAAGGATTTAGATAGCAACTTAAACAAGGAAAGAACCAAAATTCAGGGGTCCTCAAACTTTTTAAACAGGGGGCCAGTTCACTGTCCCTCAGACTGTTGGAGGGCCGGACTATAGTTTTAAAAAAAAAACTATGAACAAATTCCTATGTGCACTGTGGGCCCGGGACGAGTTGGCTACTAAGCAGGACAGGCAGCGGCACCCGGCGGGCAGGATAAATGTCCTCGGTGGGCTGCATGTGGCCCGCGGGCCGTAGTTTGAGGACCCCTGGGAAAAATCACAGTGACCAGTGCACTTGGTTGAAAAGGGAATCCCCAGCCTCCTTCTCACCTCCTCCTACCTGGACAGAGGTGGCAGGTTGGCTGCATGAAGAGAATTCTCAAACATGTTTACTTTGCTAGCTGAACGGATTCCTGCGCTATGAAAGCATTTCCTCGGAGAATGTCCTGCTCTGGACAAAAGCTGAACACGACCATGGGCAGGCCTGGCCCTGTCCTTCCGTTGTGGTCTGTCTCGCTATCTCTCTTTTTCTCTGACATGTCCTGAAAGCATGGCATTTACAATCTACCCTCATGTGTTCTTTGATCTCTAGTTCTTTGCATTTGAATTATTCTGCAACACTGGAAGTCCGCGGAGTCCCCCAGACCTGTTCCTGACACGCCTCTCCCGCCGGCCGGCTGTAACCTGTCCCCCCATGGTGACCACCGCTGGCGCTCGCCTGGCCTTGGTCTCCTTCCCTTCGTTACGTCTGCTGCCGCCCATCTGTAGGGGACACTTCTGAAAACAGACTGCCTGAACCTCACAATCTCTCCTATTTACTCAGGTTGAGGCACAGAAGTCATCCAGGCGCGGAGGCTGGAGATGATTTACACAGATGTCTGAACGAGCCCAGAAAAACACGTTGTTTTTATCATTAACATTCCTACTTGTCGTCAGACAGGCACAGTTTAAGCAGGGAACCACAAGCATCGTCTCCATCCCACTCTTAACCCTCTCCTTCACTTTTCTGCGAGGCTCTCCTGGAAATTCTAGAACCTCCTCTGAAACAGAGACTAAACAATGACTGCCCCTTTTGATGGTAGAGCCCTATTATAAAAAGAAAACAAGAAATTCAGTTGTAACAGCCCCCTGATGTTATTTGATTTCACTCCCAAATGGGCATACCTATAAACACTGCCACAGCCTCCCCGTTTCTGTACACGATTTTTTTTTTTTTAAAGGGAACTCACAGTTTTCCGGAGGATGCTCACACGATTGTAATCCCTCTTGCTCCACCATGATGCTGTGGAACCAAAGAAAAATGGAATGCCGTAATCCTGGGAGCAGCCCTTCAAGAAACGATTTAGAAAAGCTCAAGTCTGTCTTGTACAGCCCAGAGCTTGACTCAGAAATCTTGCCACGATCGGATTCCAACGTGTAATGCAACATGATTATGTTCCTCCGGGGAAACCTGTGAAACAGGTCTTCGAGCTCCACTTAATGTGTCAGGGTTTTAATTGATTCTTTGCCATGTCTACCCGCCCCATAATAGCAGTGCTGAGCACGGGACGTGTTTTACGGGAATAGTCACCCGGAGCCGAATTGGTTGTTGCATAGCAGACAGACTATTGCACAATGAAAATAAATCTGTTCCGTGCCCTGAGAATTGCTTCCTGATGGAGTGTGCTCTGCTAATGTTGAGAACGCAGTCCTCCATAGACTTCACTTAGCAGGGATGTGGTTCCAGGGAAAACGGAGTTGCCGCTCCTTGCCAGTTCCAGGCGAACATTTGGATTGGGAGGAAGGGTACCACAGAACTCTGATCCTTGAATTCATTTACTTTTCTCTTGCTTTTGGAATCATGGGATGGGGGTGACCCACATGCTCTTATTATAATCCCATATAAAGTACCTGCACATAGGTCATCTCATTTGGTCCTCATGATAACATGGTGAGGAAGGCAGGACAGGTATCATTATACCCATTTTACAGATAAGAAAACTGAGTCCCAAAGAGCCTGGCAACCTACTCAAGGAACCACAGACAACAAGTGGCCAAGAAAGAAATAGAAAGCAGATACTCCTTTTAGTAATTTCTGTTTTTCTTGGAGAGTAGCCAAGACGATTCTACCAAGAGCTTGCTGCACTGTACTTCCCCTGACCCTCCCCCAACACGATTTGTTCATTCATTCAATCAACAAACATTTGCAGTGAGTATAAATTTTTGGGTTCAAAATTCAGATCTGCCAAGCAAAGGTAGCTTTATTTTTCTGTAATCTCAATTAAATTCTCCCTTGGGCCCTTATTCCTCCTCCCGGTGGCAGAAACACGTCTATATTAGGTCTTCCCAAGCTTGTCTTCAGTTCAAAGGCACAAGGGACAGGGGGGCAACCTGAAAAGCTTATCCCTGGACAGCGTGCTCTCCAAGTTTTCATTCCCCTTCTCTCTCTGCTTTGTTTACTTTTTGGAGTTTTCAGGCAGTTGTTGTTGATATCTTCTACGTAGTTTTTAGTTGTGTCCAGAGATTAGAGAGAGGTAGGCTGTGGTGGACAGCATCCATCTTGCTAGGTGCCAGAAGTTTTTCTAATACTTTTAAAGTTTCATTTTTTAAAAAATTGATTTCAGAGAGGACGGGAGAGAGATAGAAACATCAATGATTAGAGAGAATCATTGATTGGCTGCTTCCTGCATGCCCTACACTGTGGGGGTCGAGCTTACAACCCGGGCATGTGCCCTGACTAGAAATTGAACCGTGACCTCCTGGTTCATAGGTCAACACTCAATCACCGAGCCACGCTGGCTGGGCTCATTATTTTATTTTAACATTTTTGATCCTTCTGGAGTTAATTTTGCAGTATATTATTGTTGTTGTTGTTACTATTATTATAGGAAATCTTTGGCAGGAGAATAAATTGGGAACCTTAGTGGGAAGAACATGGAATGTGCAGTTAGGCCAGTCTGGGTTCAAATGACTCCATCACTTATAAGTTTGTGACCTTGGGCGTGGCCTCCCTACTCTCAGCTTCCTCATTGGGATAGTAGGGATATGATAGGATCTGCCTCATAGAATTGCTGTGAGTATTAAACAAGATAATGCTAAGAAAGTATTTTGCAGTGTCTGGCACATAGGAACTTAATGGCAGTTATTGTGGTTTGATGATGTTGGTAATTATTGTTCTTATATAAGTAATGAGACAAAGTCATCACGCTTGGGAGTCAGGTGCACTGAAGGTACTTCAAACCACACAGAACATGTGTGAGGTCCGAGTCAATGAGATAGAGCTGAGTTTGTAGGATCAGGAAATGTGACTGGGAAATGGAGAATGATGTAGGTAACACCATTCTCACTTGGTCTGGTGAATGTTAGTAGACAAGGTCAATGAAAAATTCTACATTTTAAAAGTCAGTGTTGTTTAAAGTGGGATCGGAATCATCAGGCACACTTGTTAGGATGCAGATTCTTGAAATCTTACTACCTGGACAGCATGGATGGACCTAGAGGGTATTATGCTCAGTGAAATAAGTCAGAAAAAGGCAAATATCATATGATTTCACTTACATGTGGAATCTAAAGAACAAAATAAACAAACAAAACAGAAATAGACTCATAGATACAGAGAACAGATTGATGGTTGCCAGATGAGATGGGGCTTGGAGGACAACATTAATTACAGCAGGATCAAAGATTTAAAAGTAAAACGGCGAAGGAATTGAGAAGTACAAACTGGGAGTTACAAAATAGTCCCAGGATGTAAAGTACAGCAGAGGGAATATAGTCAATAACATTGTAGTCACTATGTATGGTACCAGCTGAATACTAGACTTACTGGAGGGATCACTTCATAAATTACACAAATGTCTAACCACAGGGCTATGTACCTAAAACGAACATAAATAATATTGAATGTCAACTATAATTTTAAAAGTTAAATTAAAAAAGTTTACAGAATAATGAATGAATGATTAAGTGAATCACCTTACAAATGGGGAAAAAAAGATGCAGATTCTTGGGTCCCCAAATTCCTGACCTAGAAAATCAGGACTGTGGTCAGGGCCTGGGAGTATGCATTTAGAAGGCTTCCCAGGAGATTCTTCTGTGCACCAAAATTTGAGAAATGCCTCTCTAGAAAGAAAAGGAAGAAGGTGTGTGTAGCCATGGGAGAGGGAAGAGGAAAGAAAAGCAAGAGACGAAACGAGAAGAAAAAGAGGAGAGGAGAGCTACTTTTATGCATTGCAGTATTAACATCTTCCCTTTCTAAATCTTCCCTGGCCCACTGTTAACTGCCATGATAAAATATGACCCGGATCCAGTTCTAACAGGTCACTCAAAAAGTCCATTTAGTCAACCAGGGGTTTTGCGTGTGGCCATGGATCAGAGCCCTGGAGAGAGACAGAGGAGATCATCTTCCAGTGGTAAAGACAGATACACTCACCTCCCACAGACAACCATAATTATGTATGGAGGACAACCACGATTCTCTGTGGAGATACTATGGCAGAGATATGCATCAGGTGTAAATGGAAGGCTGAAGCAGGGACACTAACCTCAGGTGGTGGAGACCCAGGTATGGCTTCTGGGAGGAGAGGTGCCTGGACTTAGCCTTGTGGAGAGGAATCATTCACTAGGGAGAGGGGAAAAGGACAAGCAGGGAGAGGGGAGAATGGGAACAAGGACACACAGAGACCAGCAGCAGGGTGTGTCCGGGGAGGTGCTGGCTCAGTGTTGGTGGAGCGTGAGGTTGGTGGGGCTTTGTTGATTTTTTTGATTGTGAAGGTAATGCATGGCAATTGTGAACGTAAAAAGAGAAGATCATTCAGAAAGATAAAAAGAAGAAAGTAAAAGTCACCTGGAATTCCAACACCCAGAGAAAATCTGCAATTAGCATGCTGTGTTTGCCCTTCCGCCTTTCCTCTAGGTGTGTGTACATCCACCCACACACGCGTGCACGCACGACACATTTTTAAATGAAGTCACGTCGCATATGTTGTCAAATGCCACCTTTTAATCCCTTTTGCCATGACAATATTTAGTAGATGTCTTTCTCTGTTGATAGATTTATATTTTAATCACAATTTCTTTTAAAAAATACATATTTTTATTGATTTCAGAGAGGAAGGGGGATAGAGAGAGAGAGAAAGAGAGACATTAATGATGAGAGAGAATCATTGATCGGCTGCCTCGGGCACACCTCTACTGAGGATCGAGCCCACTATCAGGGCATGTGCCTTGACTGGAAATCAAACTGTGACCTCTTGGTTCATAGGTCGGTGCTCAACTACTGAGCAGTACCGGCCGGGCTTAGTCACAATTTCTAAGAACTCTGTTGCCCACTCCTGACTCCTCACTCCCTCCGGGCTCTGGTCCTCTTCCCAGGTGGCCTCACTCCAAGCATCAGCTCCGAGGCTCAGCACCCAAGTCCGACAGCAGCTGCAGCTGCTCCGTGTGAGACCTGGATTCTGGTGGTGCTTCTGTGATAGTTAATTTTATGTGTCAACGTGATTGGGTCATGGAGTGCCCAGATATTTGGTGAAACATTATTCTGGGTGTGTCTGTGAGGGTGTTTTTGAATGAGTCGAACATGTGAATTGGTAAACTTAGTGAAGCAGATTGTCCTCTGCAGTGTGGACGGGCCTCATCCAATCCACCGAAGGCCTGAAGAGAACGAAACGTGGGGAGTAAGGGAGCGTGCACTCTCTCTGCTTGTCTTTGAGCTGGGACACTGGTCTCCTCCTGTCTTTGGACTCAGACTTGAACTGGAACTTACACCATGGGTTCTGCTGCTTTTCAGGCAATTTGAAGTCACTATTGCAGTCAGTCAGCCAGGCAGGCATGTGTCCGTCCATCCATCCATCCATTCATCCATCCATCCATCCCGCATCCATCTCTCCATACACGCATCAGCTCTCCTGGGTCTCTAGCTTGTCAACTGCAGGTCTGGGACTTCCCAGCCTCCATAATTGTGTGAGCCACTTTCTTATATATATTTTGTTTCTTTGGAGCCCGTTCCTTAATACATATATTCTCCTGTTTCTTTGGAGAACCCGAATGCAGCTTCCTGCCTTGTTCCTTTGTGTCTTCCTGGTCCATCACCTCCTCTGTACCTAGGTCCCTTGCTTTGTCCCCTCAGCCACAGCAACTTGGTTTTCAGTAATCCTCTTCTTGTCCTAACACTCACCTGTTTCCATGGCTCCCTATGGCCTTCGGGATGAAGTCCCAGCTTTTCTAGGCCGGCCCAGGAAGCTTTCTCATCAACCTCTCCAGCCTCCTCTCCCATCACCTGCAGCTACCCCTCCCTGCCTGTCATCCCTGATTTATGGCTCAGCAGTACAGACTGCTTACATTTCCTGCTTCTTGCCTCCCTGCCATTGATCACGTCGTTCCTGATGCCTGGAATGCCCTCACCCTCCCAATGCATCTGGTTCACCTGGCCAACTCCGATTCCCCCTTTCAGACTCCACTCAGTCATTGCCTTTTACAATCAGAATTGTCCTCGGCACAACTTAGCCTGAATTAGCTGCCCCTCCTGTTGCTCCAAGGAATACTCCACGCTTCCCTCTGCTGCTTCTCTTTTCAAGTTGCATTAGTGCGTGTCCATCTTTCTCCTGGGGATGTCAGCTCCTTCCCTTAAATAACTTAGTATTCTTAGACTCTAAAATGGAGCTGGTACGAGATTTATGTTTGTGGAATGAACACACCCAAGTCTTTGCAGAGGGAGCTCCTTATGACCGCTGTCAGACTCTTGTCACGCCACCTACCCTGGTGGCGTAGGACACTGCCCTGTGGTCGGCACTTGATCGGTCGCTTCTTATCACCTCTGTCTGCTGTCTACATGGGCACCTGGACCTTGTACTTGGCTTGGCTTGTGGCTTGTGGTGCTTGCTTCCTGTTTCTGCCTTCTCTCTTTCACTGCTCTTCTGGCTTGGACTCCTGTGTCTAGACCTCTCCGGAAAGCCAGTGATCCCTGTCATCTGGGTCTGTTTTAAAATTCAAGGTTCAGCTCTAGCCAGTTTGGCTCAGTGGACAGAGCATCAGCCTGCAGACCAAAGGGTCCCAGGTTTGATTCTGGTCAAGGGCACGTACCTTGTTTACAGGCTCCTCCCCAGGGTCAGGCAGGAGACAACCAATCGATGTGTTTCTCTCGCATCAATGTTTCTAAAGTCAATGGTAGTTCATGCCTTGGTGCTCTTTGACCTTATCTCCTACCTGCACCCCATCTGCCTTCTACCTGCCCAGTACCTCCTTCCTGTCTGCCTCAGAAATCACCTCTATTCTTCATGGTTTCATTGAGTGAGACACACACTTTTGTTTCAGCACCTCTATCCCTTTGTGGTTTTGTTTTGATTATCTGCCTGCCTGCCTCTGAAGGCCTTTATATTTCCTCAGGTTGAAAAAGGCCCAGGTTCATGGATGCAGCACTTAGCACAAGTCCAGAGTAGAGTAAAGATAGTAGATGTTTATTGAATGGATGGGCAGATGGTTGGATGAATGGGTAGATGGATGGATGATGGCTGGCTGGCTGCAACAGTGACTTTGAATTGCCATTTCCAATCCAGGTCTTTGATAAGTTCGAGTGCATGTCTTCTTCCTCAACAGTCATGTACCACATAACAAAGTTTTGGCCAATAAAGGACCACATATATGATGATGATCCCATAGATAAGGGAGCTGAAAAGTTTCTGTTGCCTAGAGACTGTCGTAGCAGTCTTCATGTCGTAGTGTAACATACTATGTGTTCTGTGGTGATGCTGATGTCAATAAACTCACTGCCCTGCCAGAGGTAGAAAAGTATAGCATGTACAGTACTTGACAATGGTAATAAACAACTATGTTACTGGTTTATGTATTTACTATACTTTTTATTGTTATTTTAGAGTGTGCTCTTGCTGCTTATGAAAGTTGGCTGTAAGTCAATATGCCGTGCTATGCCAGCAGCAGCCTCATACGTCTGTTTACCGTGTCTGTTGATTGCATTGCTTTCCCTTGTGCTTGATTTAAGTGTAAGAGCATGCTGTGATGTTCGACAGCAAAATTGCCTAACGGTGAGAATCTCAGATGTATCCCTGTCGTTTAGTGATGCATGACTGCTTTTGCTCCAGTTCCACTCCATCTCCGCATTTCTCAGCTTGTCTTCTACTTGTGTGTTTGATTGATTGTTTCAGGTCCTTCCAAGTGGCCGGGGATAGGAGTACTCAAACCTCTGCAAACACCTCCTTTAACTCACAGGCTTAGGGGGAAAAGACAAAAACCCCAGGGAAGGGCTTTGATTGGTCTGGTTCAGGTCATGTGTGTGGTTCAGGTCCCTGCGGTTGGAGGTCACAGAACTCCAGAGTTACAAGGACTGGGAAGGAGCAGCTTCTCTCAAAGCAGGAGAATTGGTCACCAGAAAGAGGAGGCAAAGGGGTCTAGTTAGATCAAAATAGGACATCTGCCAGACCCTGGATTGCCCTTCTCTTTAGGCCTTAAGTTTTAAAAAATGTGCGATAAGGGTGTGGCCCGGACATTTACCATCCTAGGTTCCCTCTGAATGTGCTTGAGTGTGTCAATGTCATGACCCTCTACCCCAGTGGAATCCACTACTCCTCAGGTGGTCTGGAGACAGGCCAGTAGCCAGGACCCGTGGAACAGGGAAACTGAGACAGAGAACTGAGCAAACTAGCAGAGTGCGGGGGCCAGATGCGGTGGGGGCCAGATATGGCGGGGATCTCCCTTTTCTGCGTCCAGCACGGAAAGAGAGGTGAACGAACCGGTTCTAAGTGGAGGCGGCCAGGGATTGAGAAATAAAAGAAAGAATGAAAGAAAGAAATAAGATGCAGAGATAGATTTAAAAAGCTGGGAGCTGGGTGGAACTGCTGCCACCTCTGATGGAGAGGCAGGGACCCAGAGCCTATGCAGCACATTTATTTTATACCCCCAAATACCAGGAAGTAACACCAAAACGTAGGATCAAAGGAGCTTATTTGCATTCTTGAGTAGGCCCTAGCATTCCTGGTGCTTGCCTGGATTTACATATCAAAGTCCGCTGGGCCGACACCTGGGCTGATATGAAGGCCAAGCTGATAACATGTCCAGTCTTTTTGGGGAAGCATGTTCCCAGGGCGTGGCTCTGCCTATCGCCCTGAGTTCAGCTGACAATAATTAAAGAAATGCCCATGTCACCAAAACCGGTTTGGCTCAGTGGATAGAGCGTTGGCCTGCGGACTGAAGGGTCCTGGGTTCGATTCCGGTCAAGGGCATGTACCTGGGTTGCGGGCACATCCCCAGTGGGGGGTGTGCAGGAGGCAGCTGATCGATGTTTCTCTCTCATCGATGTTTCTAGCTCTCTATCCCTCTCCCTTCCTCTCTGTAAAATATCAATAAAATATGTTAAAAAAAAAAAAAAAAAGAAATGCCCATGTGCCTTCCCAGGCGCTGTCTACAGCAGAGCAATTTACAGCAGACACAGAAGGCCACCTCCCTAGAGATAACATCTAGGCCTCAGTTGTATTTCAGCTCCAGGCCCAGAAAAGCAGCAAAACCAGGACCAGCTGCGATAACTCGAGACCCCCTGACCTGACACTGACCAACCGGTGAAGACCACCTAGAGGGGCACGCCTGGAAGAAGGATTAATGTTCTGCTGACACCCTCCCCTGAGACCTCCCCTGAGATTCCCACCTGGGAGGAGGCGATGAAGCCTCAAGACAAAGGAGCCAGTATGTGCATTCCCTTTCCTCTCTTCTTCCCCACCTATCCCCACAGGCATGCACCTCCTAAACTTTAAGGGCCGCCACAAGACTTGCAACCTGGGGAGCCATGGGCAGCGGCAGCTCATCCCAGGCTAACCCCCTGAACCTGTTCCCAAGGCCCCCTTTTCTCTGACTTCCCGGAGAGCTAGGGCAGCCCAGCCCAGGGTCTCCTGCTGCTGCTTCTATGCGAAGGCCTTTCTTGTCTTACTTCCCCAGCTTTAACAAACATTCCCTCCTAGTCACCTGGACTCGTGACATTTTTTTCCTGTACGAAGTCAAGAACCTGCCTACTACTGGCCAGCCCCTGGCCCACCTGCCAAGGGCCAGGCCCCCCCTTCTGGTAGCAGTCTGATCTGCACAGAGCACAGCAGATCCATTGCTTCCCTGGTTCTGCACATGGCTACCCTGGTGAAAGGCACGGCGTAGGTGCTCCCTAAATAGCAGATGCATAAAAGGGTAACCGTAATTCTCAAGCCGATCCCGCCTAAACATTTTTCCCGAAGGCAAGTAAGGCAGCCCGTGTGAAATCAATAAAACACTGCAACAGAGACATTCACGAGTTGAGCTGAGAAGGTGGGAGTGCTGTGGGCGCTGCGGCTGGTGCCCCTTACCAGGGGCGCCCGGCACGGCGGCTGCCAGGGAGGGCTCTGACCTCCCCTCCACGCTCAGTTCCCCGGAACGAGCTGCTCCTCCCCAGCAGCATCACTGAAGTATGAACAGCCTCACAAAACAAACACAGAACCGAACACTGCATCTCCTTTCCCTGTCTCGGACTCAGGCGGCAAACGATGGAAAACTCAAAGTGACCGTGACCCAATTGTGGTGGATGACCGTTTAAACAAAGGTCAGAGGTTAAGAAGGCAAGGCTGGAAGGGCTGCTGCACAATCCGTGGGGACCCAGGACTGCCCTTGGTTTCTCCACCCGCTCACTGGGCCAAGCGGATGGGGCTCACACTCCAACTATCAGACCATCATCCTCTTCAACCGAAGGAGATAAAGGAAGAGAGAGGGGCGGGCAAGGCACGGCCCAGCGGTCTTTCGGGATCTCCAGGAAGCTCCCACAACACTTCGCTCCAGTCATGAGCCAGGCTGGGAAATAAGGTTTTTATTCCAAGCCGCTCTGTGCTTTGCTGAGGCTGGGAGCGCTATTACAGTGTAGGAGACAGGGAATAAGTGTCGGTATAGGCCCCCACAGAGCTATGGGTCCTGTCAGTGCTGCCTGGAGGAAGCAGCTGATTCTGAAGTGTGCAGGCAAAGGCAGGAAAACCAGGGCGTGTCCTGCCGCGGTCTGTGCTGCCACCCTGGTGGGGACCCGGGAGGAGGAAGACTAGTCCCTTAGCCTTGCTGCCGCGCTAGGAGGCGTCTTCCATGGAATTAAGCAGATCCATTCCGGGATTTGATCTTGGTTTCCTGTAAGCTTAACTCCCAAGGATGGTGTGCATGCTGCACCTGTCCCAGTTTTCGCTCTGCAGCTAGAGCAACCGGCCACTCTCCTGTGCTACAGCCACACCCAACTCCTTGTCATTTCTAACCGTGCCCGGGCCACTTCAGTTTCCCTCCCTCGACCCATGCAGGGGCTGGTGTCCCGACGGCACCTTCCTCCCCTCCCAGGAAACTCCCAGACCTGAGCGGGGAGTTGGAGTTGGAGTTTGTCAGGACCTCCTCTGTGGGCCCAGGCCCGTCCTCATTGCCTCGTTTTTGATTGCTCAAAGCCTTCCTCCGATGTCCCACACTTTGTTTTTGTCCATGTATTTTCCTCACCGCTGACCACCCCATTAAAACAGCAGCCCCCATCTCAATCTAGCCCTGTATCCTGCTTCATTGTAATTCATAGCTCTTAACACCGCCTGACAATTTTTATTTTCTTTTATTTTTTATTTTGAAATATGCTATTGATTTCAGAGAGAGGAAGAGAGATGGGGAAAGTGAGAGAGAAACATCCATGAGACAGAAACATCGATTGGCTGCCTCCTGCACGCTCTCTACCGGCAACCTAGCCCGCAACCCAAGCATGTACCCAGACCAGGAATCAAACAGGTGACCTCCTGGTGCGTGGGACAATACTCAACCAATTGAGCCACACCGGCCGGGCAACGTTTTCTTATCTATTCATTTTCCCCCTTATGTTATTGTCTGTCTCCTCACTCTAGAAAATAACATTGCCATGTTCCTGGTAGATATTTATCTTAAGGATTTAAGAACAAAAAATAATTAGAAGTTTCTTGGAATTCTTGAGGATTCTTCAAATTATGAGTTGTTCTTTTTAAAAATCTAAAAAATAGTTTTTCATAATTTTGTTTTAAAATGATGAGTGACCATAATAATAAACAGGAAATCATTTTTCTGTGATAGCGTTATATCAAAAGTTTGAGATTTTTGTTTAGAAAATATGACATCATGAAAAAAATATAAAGTTTGTTGATTATAAACCAATGTGTTATAGTAAGATCATATATTTCAATAATATACAAAAATGATTCTACCTGATATTTTTGATAAGATATTAAAGAGAACATTAACACATTTTAAAAAATTTGTCATGTGACAAAATATTCCAGGTGTAAAAAATGACTTCATTTTTCATTGAGTTGGTGGTTAAGAGTGAACCCAAATGCATCTTCCAGTTGGATATATATTGCTTCAGACAAGCTCATTTCCCTAAAAATGAAAATATTTTGTCTGCTTACTTTGTTCAGCTCAGATGTTGCCTCCTCAGGGAAGCCTGCTCGGATTGCGTGATTCAAAAGCAGATGTGTCCCATTGCCTGTTACTGTCTTTACCTCGGTCCCCCTTCCTCCCAATAAGAGGCACGTTCTAAGAGAAGAAGGTAATAATTTGTAAGTTTTAAACCAGGCCCTCAACATTTTACAAGTTCAGTGGGAGTTAACACTGTGAGAGAGGGCTGACCCTTCAGTTAGTCGCAGTAACAATAGTATGAAGTATCAACAGAGAAGACAAGAGCTATTTTTTTAAAGCTTTTATTATGTACTAGAGGCCCAGTGCATGGATTTGTGCACACTGAAAGGAAATTAATTAGAAGGTGGCTGGCGGGGTGGGACTGAGCGAGGTGGGTCAAGCATGCCCCGGAGTAACCTCCCGCAGTCCCTCCCCAGCCGGCTGCACCTGGGGTGGCGCCAGGGCTCGAGGGTGTCTGTGGAGTGAGCGGGGTCCCTCTGGCAGGTGGGGTCCCTCGGGCTGGCCTGCAACAATTGGGCCAAAACCGGCAGTCTGACATCCCCTGGGAGGGTCCCAGAGTGTGAGAGGGCACTCTGCAAAGTTGCTGTCGCTTGGCATCTCCTGCATTGAGCGCCTGCCCCCTGGTGGTCAGTGTGTGTTATAGCTACCAGCCGGTAGGCCAGTTGCTTAGGCTTTTATATATAGATTGGTTAAAACTTTACAATTTCTTATCTCCCTGGCAATAGAGAGGATTATTGTTCCCCATGTTATTGACAAGGTCCCAGAGAGGTTAAATAATTTGCTCAAGGTCATACAACTAGTAAGTAGGAGAGCCAGGAGTTGAACCTGGAGTGCTTGACTTCAGGTGGCTTACTTTTCACTCTGACACCTCACTGCCTGCAGAACAACTTCGTTCTACATGTAACCTGGGGCGTGTTTCCGGGAGGAAGGCAGGTATGCGCTCGCTGCCGCCACCCTGCGCTGGTCAGACCACACACAAGAGTGCTGGGCTGGGTTTGGGGCCCCTTCACTGGAATCCTCTAAGAAAGGGTCAAGAAGTACACCATGAAAGGGGGGGCTGCGGGCCTGGTGAGGCTTGAGCTGGGGAAGGGAAGCCTGGGGTCAGGCCCCCACTCAGGGGTTGCTTCTCTAGAGGGAGGCCCTCCCTCATGGCCGTTTAAAACGGCAGCCTGTGGCTCTGGTCCTTCTGTTTGACTTTTCATCATAGCATTGATCGCCACCTGACATTTTCTGATGACTTTATTTTGGACCGCAAGTCACTGTCTGTTTCCCCCACGACAGAGGAAACTCCATGAGTCCAAGGGTATTTTCTAGCACCGTCTTTTCTCCAGAGGCGAGAACAGTGCCTGGCACAGGGTAGACATTCAATATGTTTGTTGAGTGAATAAATAAATCTGGGCTTCGAAATGAGACGTTGGCATTTGCTGCTGTCCTGCTCCGGCCCTTGTCCATGAAAGGGTTCAATTTCTGTGTGCTTTAGTGATGTCACAGAGGAATTTTATATCCTAAATTTTTCTTGGATATTGACCTATGCAAAACCCTCTCTCTCTCTCTCTCTCTCTCTCTCCCTCTCCCTCTCCCTCCCTCCCGCATTTAAACCTCCCCTTCCTCTTCCCTTTCCCATCTTTACTCTCCCAAAGGCAATTCATATTTAAAATTACCCAGTGTAATGCTGCAGGGTTTCAGCAATTCATGCATTTCTTACTGAGAGGCATGTTGACTCTTTTCCGTTTGTTGCCGTTTCTATCAACCCTGCAACTTGCATTCTTATGTGCATTTTCTTTTGATCTCCCACCCCCGCTTCCTTTCTATTTGTTGCATTTTACAAAAGTGGGATTTCTGGCATATTAAGGTGTGTGGTCGGAATACATTTGCCAGATTCCTTCCCCCAAAGAGCTAGAGGAATTCATCTTTCTATCAGCAAAGCCCAAGAATGTCCCTTTCCCTCTGCCACCCTGGGGGGAGACAGACCTTCCCTGGATTTCTGGGAACCCCCTGTGAAGAGCCCTGACCCCTGGGGACAGAGATGTCTGCCCTCACTCCTCCTAGGCACGGTGTGCTTTTTCACATACGATGAGAATTAGATCTGCAGCCATTCCTCTAATCCAAAAGGGTGAGAAAACTCCAACCTCCCCAGGAGAGACAAATGCTTATAACTTCCACAGTGCCAGGGATATGGAAGAACCCTCTTTCTGTGTACTGACATCTCAAAAAAGACGCAGCCTACACCTGGAGATGTGTCTTGCTTGCTTCCCTGACCCTTGGAGAGAGGTTACAGTGAGGATCCAGGGTCCTTCCCCTCCCTTCTCCAAGGAGCAAAGGATTGCCTCCCTCCTTTCCACAGAGGAGGGGGTGGGGCCTGCCTTGTCCTGTATGCAGAGGGGGGAAGTCCTTCTCCCGGTTTCCTGGCAATGGAGCGAAACCTACCGCTCAGGAGAGAGTTCCTGGGGGCACTCAGAGCGGCTGTCAGCCACTTCACTCAGGGCCTGATGCCGCCCATCTCCTCTGGCTGCTGACTCGCTTCTATCAATAAGTCACTCTTCCTCTGACCTGAGTGCTTCGTGTTTCTGCAGCCTCCACGTATGTCAAGTCGGAAACTGTGCCCTTGGGATAGCACCCTCACAGGTCTCGACAGCACATCCCACCAGCACTGGGAAGGACCACACATTTTAATTTTTGTCTCTCTGGTGGGTGAGAGCTGGCCCCGCACAGGTACTTGAATTTTATGCCCCGGCTATCAGAGAAATTGAACATATTCCAATGTATATGTTCAACACATTTCAATGACCTTGCATGGGCGTGTCCGTATACGTGTGTGAGTATCGCCTTTTCATAAATTCTGCGCATTTTTCAAAGTTTTCAATGGAATGTTTTCTTATACGTTTGTGTGGGCTGTGTCCATAGTGGCAGGAGTTATGGACATGGACCCACGGTGGCTCTGGCAGCTTTGCAAATGCTTTTTCTTCCAGTCAACCACGTCCTCCTCCGCTCTTCTTCCTACAAGCCTTTGTCTGTTTTCCATGGACCATCAAACAGGAAAAGGATCCTGACCACCTGCTGCACACAGGGACCAATGAAAGGGCGTGCGCCCAACGCCTCGTAGACCAGAGCGGGACTTGGAGCCCCCAGGAGACACATCTTTCCTGAGGAGCTTCCTGTAGAGAGGGTGCGCCCCTGGGAGCCTCCTGTCTGATACTAACATGGAGTAGCAAACCCAGAGGAAAGGACTCCTCAGTTTCTCTGGGAGAGACCTATCCAGGGGAGAGAGGAGGAGCTCAAGGTCAGGCTGCCCCTCAAGGTCAGGATGCCCCAACCGACAGGTCACGGCCGCCTGGGGCTCAGCATGCACACCCATCCCTGGGTTAGGAAGACTTGGGCGTCTTTACTTCCACTTTAGCCTGGGTCTGCCAACGTGTAGTCAGAGAGAAGAGCCTCTCCGCACCCACCTCGAGTTGCAGGGTGGGGTCGTCACAGAAGAGCAAGCTGGGCAGGAAGCCCAGTTCGCTGTCTTTGGACTGGAAATGAACCAGCTGTGAAATGGGGCTGAGGCTGCTGAGGCAGAGACGGGGTAGGCAGGGGCCCAGCCTCCGTACGGGGTCCTGAGAGCGGGCGATCCACGGGGAGAAGGCAATTAGAGATCCCGGGGAATGCGGCTTTGGAGGCAGACGAGGCCCAGCCGAGATGCTGCTCAGGGTCCCGTGTGCTGGCGCATCCCTTCAGCAAAGTGCGTTTGTGGAAAAAAGCACCAGATGGCTAGCCAGACAATGAAATTTCTTTTCCAGATGGAAGTTCCGAATGTAGAGGAGCCAAGAGGAACTCAGGACTTGACGCACTTGGGGCCTTCCTTGGCCTCTGACCGCACGGGAACTAGTAGAGTCTTGGGGACAATTGGCCATCATATAGCTTAGGGGTCCGGAGGGCACTCTGATCCCTGAGGGACTTCAGCAATGTCTAGGCTGAGATGGGGAGGGAGAGAAGCCCCTTTGCTGGGGCCACGGCCTGGGTCCTCACTCACGGAAGTCCTGGTGAACAGCCAGCAGGCCAGAAGCTCCTTCTTCGCACTCAAATGTCAGAATTCTTTCCTCGTGTCTCCGTGGCCAGGGTTCCTGCCAAACTTGTGGAGACCGGAGAAAGCTGGCAGCAAGAAAAGAAAGACAAGTCAAGGTCATGCTTCTTTAGGAGCTATTTTAGTGAATAGAGAGGCAGCGACTTCGGTCCTTGCCCAGATGTTTATAGAGAAGCATCGCACGACAGGCTGTTTAGGAGAATGTGCCACGAGGGTGGGCATGATCCACATGGCACTCTGTGATACGGTACCTGCTAGGCACCTGTGGCAATCGGGCACTTGGGTTGTGACTGTTATGACTAAGGAGGTGGATTTGTTAGTTTTATTTGATTTTACCGTATTTAAACTTAAACCTAAATAGCTACCCTAGTGGCTAGCAAAGGCCTCATGGACAGCCCAGCATCAGAGCACAGGGACCTGCAGAGGGGGCTCCAGCATAAGACAGAGAATCTTGCCTCCCTCACTTCCCAGTCCTGTGAGCTCAGAAAATCAGCTCTACCTCTTGCACTTCCGTTTCCTCTTATCTAAACTGGGGCTCATGGTACCAACCGCTCAGCCTTGCTGGGAGAGGTAAATGACACTGCCCAGGGAAGTGAGCAGGAAAAGACCTGCCTGCAGGGAGAAGTGCCCCGTAAACATTTGGCTCTTATTCTCAGAGGCCTATGCAAATCCGTAAACACGGAAACAGAAGGCTCACATCACTCCGTCACAGTCAGTCCCGGGAGTCCACATCTGTAGGTCCAGGTGGAGCTGCCAGGAACTGTCAGGTAAAGGAGGAAGCCCTTGGAGCTGGAGGCGGGGAGGCACCAGGTCCTCCGGAGAAACGGGTTCCTGACTGGGAAGTTCTAGTGAATGGGTGTCCCTGTCTCCGATGCTGCGGGCTCCTGGGTGGCGGAGTGTCCCCGGGGGCTTCCCCAGGAGGTGACCATCTTAGGATGCTCAGTTCTGGGCAGGCAGGACCAAGTCCTACACTGCTCCAGACGTGGACCAACTCTAAGGAGACCCGAGGGGGCCACAGGAGGTGGAGTGGCATCCATGTCCAGCGAGCCTCGCCTGAGGGACAGGGGATGTGACCCACAGGCTGTGGGGAGGTCCCTGCCTCCTGGGCGGGCAATATCCTTCACAGGGCAGGAAGGAGACATTAGCCCCGGCCCCTCTCCTTGGTCTGGAGGCACTGTAAGGCACTGGTGATGGTACTAGTCTAGGAAGCGGGGCAGGGGCAGGGAAGTGCAAAGCCTGCGAAGAGGACAAGATCAACTCCCATTGTCCTGCCCATTGCTGTCAGTCTAAAAGCAAACTTCCAGCCTGGTTTATGGAGGAAAGTCGCAGGGCGAGGACCAGATTTCATAGCTCAGCCTTCGGGCAAATGTGTTAACTCCAGCTCCATTGCCGGATTCTGTGTTAGGACCTGGTGAGCGACCGGGTGACTCCATGATGTCACTCGCCGCCTGTGATATTGTCATTTCTAGGAAGTGTATATTTGGTTTGGACGCTGTCCCTGTTTCTGGCGCAGAGCTCCTGATGAAACCCTCGGGACTTCCGAAGCTACAACAGCAATACAGGTGTCTTTCGCTATGTGAATGAAATCACTTTTGGAACGCTTCTAAGGAGCGCGGGCTAGTTGCCAGGAGAACCAACCCTGTGGTTAGAGCAGCCTTGGGCAAACTACGGCCCGCGGGCCAGATCCGGCTGTTCTATCCAGTTTTCTTGCTCTCCCCTCCGCTCCTTTACTTTGAATTTATATCAGTTCACACAAACACTCCGTCCATGCTTTTGTTCCGGCCCTCCGGTCCAGTTTAAGAACCCATTGTGGCCCTCAAGTCAAAAAGTTTGCCCACCCCTGGGTTAGAGGCTTGAAACTCTCAGGTCCCCTTCTCCCCACCACCTCCCAGGAGGGAAGAGGGATTGGAGGCTGAATCCATCACCAATGGCCATTGATTTAATCAGTCATAACTATGAAATGAAGCCTCCAAAAGCACCTGGTTCCCAGAGCTTCAGGTGGTGAACACGTGATTTGGGAGAGAGCATGGCAGCTCCGTGCTTGGTCAGAAGGCTGTCAAGTTTTGGCTTTGTTGTGGCCACGGAAGTGAAGTGAGCCAAGGACGCTGGTGGAACGTGACCCAGGGGTCTTGACTACGCACTCAAGGCTGACCAAGTTTGAGTTGCCTCTTTATGCTGATGACATCATGATGCACACAGCCTGTATGTACAGAGGAAGCAAACAGTCATGGGGGTTGAGCACCCTTGGCTCCCGAGCTCCCCCTGGTGGAAGGGGTTGGTGACACTGGAAGGGGCGGACGGTTATTGAGATTACCTAGGAAGAAGATAAGCTCTAGATAAAGACGCATCTTGGGCTTGGAGTCTGAAAGTCTCTTGTGCGTGAGCCTACCCTAACCTCTCCTCCAGGCATGGCTGAAACCTGTGAAAATGACCTCGTCCCCTAGTCTGTCCGGCTTGGCCATGGCAGGAACAACACCTGGTTCTCACTTCAGCGGTGCCCCTAGGAGAGACACCGTCCGGTCTAGCTAGCTTTGTGCCACCAGACCAAACTCTCAGCTCGGAAAGCCATGTTCTCCTTACCTCTGGATCTTTCTCCTTTCGTCCCTCGTCACCGAGGGCCAGGACCAGCACCAGGGTTGTTCCTGCAAAAGCCATGGGAGGCGGGATGCCCTTGTCCACGAAGCCAGGCAGAGCTTGCTTCTCTGGGACTTATGGGGAACGACTCAAGGTCAAGCGTGTACATCAGAGCCCTCCAGTGCTGTGAGACCTTCCCATGGCACTGACCTCGCAATGTGAGTAGCCCTGCCTGTGCCCGCTGCACCCGTGTGACTGTTGGGATTCAACGGTCACTGGGCTTCGCTGACCTCATCAGTGATGCCAGAACATTCCGTGATCAGTTACTGATACCCAGCAACTGTAAGACCCTCCAAAGGCAGTTCCCTTTTCCAAAGAAAACCCCCATGAATGTGCTTTTGGGGGGGGGGAATCAATTTTATTAAGGTCTAATGCAGACTAAAATGTGCCTATTTTATGGGTACATTTGGTGACCTTTAACATATTTATATACCTCTAGAATCAATATCACAGTCAATATATAGAACATTTCCATCATCCTGAAATGTTCCCTATGTCCTTTCTCAGTCAATTTTTTCACCCACCCTTGGTCTTAAGCATCCACTGACCTGTTTTCTGTCACGATAGATTAAATTTGACTTTCTTATAATCTCACATAAATGAAATCATATAGTGTGTACTCTTTTACATCTGGCTTCTTCCACTCAGCATAAGGATGGAGATTCATCCATGTTACTGCATGTATCATAGGCTGTTTTCATTATTGCTGAGTAGTTTTCAACTCTATGGATATATTACTATTTGTTTATCCATTCCCCCATTAATGGACTTTTAAATTATTTCCACTTTTTTATTTGTATGAATAAAATTACTGTGAACACTTGCAGACTAGTCTTTGTGTAGACATGTTTTAATTTTTCTCATGTAACACCTAGAAGTGAAATTGCTGTGTCTGCGTCTGCTTAACTTTATGAGAAATTGATGTTCTGGCAAATGCTTTTCCTGCATCTATTGAGAAAATAATATAGATTTTCTCCTTTGATCTGTTAATACGGTAAAATATAATAACTGAATTTCAAATGTTAAATATTCAAACACTTGGCTCAAACACTTTTCATACCTTGCCTGACTTGATTTGCTAAAATGTTATTACAGGTTTTTGCATTTATATTATGAAGGATATTGGTCTGTTCTTCATTTCTTGCATTGCGTTTGCGTGGTTTAGGTCTTGAGGTTGTGTTGGTCTCATAAAATGAATTGGGAAGTGTTCCTCTTCCTCTCTTCTCTGGGATAGTTTGCACAGAATTGCTATTATTTCTTCCTCAAATACTTGATAGGATTTATCAGTAAATATATCTTTGTCAGAAGATTTCTTTGACAAAAGTAGGTTTCTTTGTCAGGTTTTTTGTCTGTCAGTTTTTAAATTAAAAATTTATTTTCTTTAATAGAGATGGGGATACTCAGATTTCTTGTTTCTGCTCGAGTCATTTTTGTTCATTTGTATCTTTTAAGAAATGTGTCTATTTCATATACTAGTAAGTTGTTGAGTTTATTGGCAAAACTCTTTTCATAATGTCCTCTTATTGACTGTGAGATAATTCCCATAATGACTGTAAACTTGATAGTGGCGTCCCTTTTTCATTTCTGATATTGGCAATTGTGTTTTCTCTCTCTTCAACTTGATCAGTCTGGAAAAGGGCTGGTCAATTCTATTGACTTTTTTCAGGGAATTATCTTTTGGTTTACAGTAATCTCCCCTTGTCTGTGCTTTCATTTTCTATGGTTTCAGATACCTGAAGTCTACTGAGGCCTGAAAATATTACATGAGAAATTCCAGAAATAAACAATTCATGTTTTAAATAGCACGCTGGTCTGGGTAGTGTGATGCGATTTGTGGTATTCTGCTGCATCCTGCAGCCCCGGATGGGAATCCTCCCTTTGTCTGGTGTATCTGCGCTGTTTACGCTGCAGGCTGTGTATGCTCCTGCCCCATTGGCTCTTCTCCCCGCCCGCTAGTCAGTAAGTGATCTTGGTTATCAGATTGATGGCTGTGATACCGCAGTGCTTGTGTTCAAGTCACCGATATAGTACCCTAACGCTATGTCACCACCTCCACGTCATTCACCTCACTTCATCTCACCATGCAGGCATTTTATCACTTCCTATAGTCACAAGAAGAAGAAGGGTGAGTACAGTACAATAAGATGTTCTAAGAGACCACATTCACATAACTTTTATGACAGTACATGGTGATAACTGCTCTATTTGAATATTAGTTATTGCGGTTAATCTGCTACTGTGCCTAATTTATAAATTAAACTTTATCATAGGTATGTATGTTTTGGGTATATAGGGTTTGGTACTATCTGCTGGGTTTTTTTTGGGGGGTGGGGTGGGGGGGCAGAGGGTCTTGCACGAATCTCCTGCAGATGAGGGGAGGCTGCTATAATTGATTTTTGTTTGTTTGACCATATTCTATTTCATTGATTTCTACTATTACTTTTATTATGTCTCCCCTTCTACTTACTTTGCAATTACTTTTCTTTTTTCTGGATTAAGATGCAAGTTTAGATACTTTGAGACATTTCTTATTCTTGTATTTCATTGTTAACCTTTCAAACTTTTAGAAATGTGTGCCTTAGAAGTGAGGATTTCCCATAATTCAACCCCCCTGAGGTACTAACAACACTCTGCCCACCAAAGACACACCAAAGGACTCAGCAACTTACTAGTAGATGAAATAGACACATGCCTGTGAGTGTATGTGTTTTTACTCACGGCATTCCTTCAGACCCAGGGCCTTGCTCACCTGGGCAATTCCTATGCATTAAGGCCCACCTCAAATGCCACTTGCTCCTAGGACCTTCCTTCAGTTCTTCCATCAGCGTTGCTCTCTTCTGCATGTACCATGGGACTTTGCATGTAACTCTGCTGGAGTGCTCATTGCATTGAAGGGCAGAATTAATATAATCTGCGTGTCTTCAGAGTCCACACTCTTGTGTGTGCTGTGCTGCTTTCTTGGAATTTTTTAAATTGGGTTTTAGAGCGGTGATCAATGATTCTTGATTTGCCATATTTTTTTTATTTTTAAAAGCGATATAATTCCCATACCATAAAACTCACCTTTTAAAAGTGCGTAATTAAGTCTAATCATTACAGGTTTTTAATCCAAAATTTCTTTATAAAAAGAATTATATAAACTTTAGTATTTCCAGTTCTAGGTACAGTGCTTGACATTCAATAGTAAGATAGTATTTCCTAAATTAAAACAAAATTTACTGTGTGCTCTAAGCTAGTACTTCTCAAACTTAATGTGCTTACACTCAGGGAGAGTGTTTCAATGTAGGTTCTGTTTGGGGGTGGAATCCAAGATCCAAATTTCTAACAAGTTTTATGTGATGCCCACACTCTTGATCCCAGGACCACACTTTGAATTGCAAGGCTTAAAGCCATATACCAGGGGTGGGCAAACTTTTTGACTTGAGGGCCACAATGGGTTCTTAAACTGGACCGGAGGGCCGGAACAAAAGCATGAATGGAGTGTTTGTGTGAACTAATATAAATTCAAAGTAAACATCATTACATAAAAGGGTATTGGTCTTTTTTTTTAATTTCAATAGTTTTATTCATTTCAAACATTTTAACAAGAAGAATGTAAACACTAATTATTATAATTTGAAACTTCAAAAAATGGAGGAATCATAGCATAATAACATACCTTATATTGAAGATGGCAAAGGCAAAATAAAATTGCCTAACAAAGGAAAGGTACAAAAACCTTTCAAATTAAACTTAAATATAATAAAATAATTTAAAACTAAAACAAATAGAAAAGAACAAAATGTGTAAACAGTAAATTAAACATTTTCTTTAGTGCAACTTCCAAATTATGCCCGGGACGTAGATGTAGATGGCAATGTAAACTGGGTTGAAAGGTTTTTGGTCTTTAAAACATCAACTTCAGTGGGAACAGTGTTGTTGGTCTCCTTTTTAGCTAATGCTCTGATACTGTGCTCTCCAGGGGCGTGTCTCCTTACATCACCACGATAACGTGTCTACGCATTCCCAGGGGGATGTTGGGGGATGCGTCCGTGGGCATTACAAGGAGCCTCTGGAAGATTGAGAGGTTGTTCCTTCTACTGAATGGGCGAATATAAATCCGCCCACTCAGAAGAAGGAGCTGCGGTCGTGTTTCCCGACGTTGCCATGTTAACACTGCTGCTGGTGAAGGAGTGGAGGGGAGAGCAAGAGAACCCTCTGCTCTTTCGGCTCCGCGGGCCGGATAGAGCAGCTGAACGGGCCGGATCTGGCCCCTGGGCCGTAGTTTGCCCACAGCTGCCATATACTGTCTTGAATAAAGGTAGTTTCTTTGAGCTCCCACAAGAGGGCGCAACAGGCAAACATTTGTACTCTTATTTCTAACCATGAATAAATTCATGTGACTTGATTTTCAGCAGTTGTTTTGCTAATTATTATTTATTTCATGGAACAGGGACAGTATATATCATAGTATACTAAAAATAGATTTTCCTTTAAGCCTTGTCTTCTAAAGAATCTCCCAAAATTAGGCTCACTGAAACTGGAAACATTTAATCATTTTATTCTTAGAAGTGACAAAAAAGAACAGTGATAAAGATATTATTAGATACTAGAGGTCTGGTGCACGAAATTCGTGCATGGCAGGGCGGGGGGTGTCCCTCAGCCCAGCCTGCACCCTCTCCAATCTGGGACATCCCTCTCACAATCCAGAACTGCTGGCTCCCAACTGCCCTCCCCTGCAGGCCTGGTCCCCCCAACTGCCCTCCTGCTGGCCTGATTGCCCAAACTGCCCTCCACTGCAGGCCTGGTTCCCCCCCCAAAAAAAAAATTCCCTCCACTTCAGGCCTGGTCCCCCCAACTGCTCTCCCCTGCAGGCCTGCCCCTCCCCACAACTGTCCTCCCTTGTAGTCCTGGTCCCCCCCAACTGCCCTCCCCTGCTGACCTGGTCTCCCTCAACTGCCCTCCTCTGCCAGTCCGGTCGCCCCTAACTGCCCTCCCTGCTTGCCTGATCGCCCCCAACTGCCCTCCCCTGCAGGCCTGGTCCCCCCCAACTGCCCTCCCTTGCTGGCCTGGGTTCCCCCCCAACTGCCCTCCCTTGCTGGCCTGGTCTCCCCCAACTGCCCTCCTCTGCCAGCATGGTCACCCCCAACTGCCCTCCTCCGCTGGCCTGGTCACCCCTAACTTCCCACAACTGCCCTCCCCTGCAGGCCATCTTGTGGTGGCCATCTTGTGTCCACATGGGGGCAGCCATCTTTGACCACATGGGGGCGGCCATCTTGTGTCTTGGTGTGATGGTCAATTTGCATATTACTCTTTTATTAGATAGGATGAAAGATCTGAAAGATGTAAAAATAATAATAGTAATTATAAAATTACAGCTTTAGTGGCAATCATTTATTGATACCTATTAAAATCTGTGGTATAGTACTAGCTGTCTTACAAAGATAGTTTTATTTAATCATTGCAAATACTACATGAAATAGGTAATATTATCCCTAATTTTACAGGTAAGAAAACTGATGCTTAGAGATATTAAGTAAAATTCCCATGTTCTGGAGGTCATAATTGGAAGGGTAGAGTTTAAATATGCTCCCTCTTTCTCCAAAGTCCACACCCTGTGGGCTGTGCTGTGGGAATTTTCTACTGTGGTTGAGAGCAGTGGTCTTACGGTCTATGATTCTTAACTTGCCATACACTTAAAAAATTGAGATATGATTCATATGCCACAAAATTCATCCTTCTGGTTTTTAGTACAAACACAAGGTTGCGCAACCATTGTCACTAATTCCAGATTTTTTTGGTCACCCCAGAGAGAAATCCATACCCATTAGCAGAAATCACTCCTCATTTCTTCCTTCCCCGTGCCCCTGAAAACCACTCATTTACTTTCTATCTCTATGGATTTCCTACTCCAGGCATTTCATATGCATGGAATCATATACTATGTGGCCTTTTGTGTCTGGCTCTTCTCACTGTGCATAATGTTTTCAAAGTTTACCCATGGTATAGCATATATAAGCCCTTCATTCCTTTTTATGTCTGAACAATATTCCACTATATGGATATACCGATTTTGTTTATCGGTTTATTGTTGATGTACATATGTGTTGTTTCTGTTTTTCAGTAACTGTGAACATGCTGCTGTGAAATTTATGGATACGTTTTTGTGTGAACATATGTTTTCAGTTCTCTCGGTATATGCCTTGGAGTAGAATGGCTGGATCATATGCTAACTCTGTGTGTAGGTTGTCAAGGGATTTCTAGACTGTTTTCCATGTTACATTCCCACCAGCGGTTTCCTTCATAAACTTGCCAATGCTTGTTATTGTTTCACCATGCTCTTGTGATAAGGAATTAATTAAAGGGGAAATCACCAAATTCTCAAACACATTTCAACATGAGATGGCCTTTAATGTTTTTTTGTTTTGTTTTATGTTTTAAAGAAATGAGCGGGCTTCTGTGTGCTTTTGCAAAAAGAACACAGGACTGGGCTTCTCCATCATTAACTATCGCTCTCTATCATTAACTGTGTGACCCTGCAGTGCGGTCAAGCCTTTCTGATTCTCAGTAGATTTGGGATCAGAGAACCTGACTTGCTTCTCTGGTGGTACTGGCATAAGGATAAAACCAAATAGCCAAGGCCTGAGACAGCACTTTCACAACTGAGTTGCCAAAAAATTAATGAAGTGTAAGCACCAGTGCCCTCTCTTGCCTGGGCCCTTCCCAAGGCCCTGGTCTCCATCCCTCTGCTACCCTCCTCCTCTAGGAGAGTGGCCCTGTAGTGGTCAAGGGTGTGTTGAGTCAGAGCTCAAGGTGACTTGAGCTGGGTTCTACATGACTTGTTTCTAATAAGGTGAGTCCCAGATATCGAGGAAGTCATGGTGCACCTTCATGTGTTCAACAACGAACAGTATTGCATCCAGTGCCTGTCAATGCTGGGAACACAGTTTTGGTTAGGGTAGTTGGAAATTTTAACACAGCTCTCTGGGACACCAACTGACAGAGCATACTTAAAATATGCAAAGATATAAAATAATTAAATAACATAACTAATAAGCCTCCCCCACAATGGATACATACCACATTGTATGTCTGACAAATAGAGTATCCACATTGTGATCGTACATTGTATGTTTATTAAAATTGGCCAGGTTCTAGGCCAGTGACTTTCAACCGGTATGCTGCAAGAATTTTGAAAACATGCAATACCAGACTATTTAGTCAGGGGCACTGACCTCTCTCCCTTAGACTGTCAAATAAAATAATGACAACAGCCAATGCACCAATAGCCCTCATGTGAATGAATAAAAATTATACCTATTTTATTTGTAAGATTGGAAAAAAATATATATTTTGGTGTGCTGCAGAATTTTAGATGAAAAAGGTTAAAAATCGCTGTTCCAGGCCATAGAAAAAGGTCCAGTTTATTCCAAAGAGTCAATATCATACACACTATGTTCTGTGGTCATAATGCAATCAAATTTAAAAAATCAATAATAATAAAGGAGTTAAATAAATCACCATTTGCTGGAAACCGACATACAATAAAACCCATAAAAAAATTAAAACAGTCCCACGAATCTTTGGGTTAAAGGGATCATCATATGTCAAAATTCAGGAGGCATGGCCAAAGTAGTATTTAGAGGGAAAATTATAGTTTCAAATACATTTACCAGAAAGCAGGAACAAATTGAAGGAAAATAAATAAAACATTGCACTACAATAGTTGGAAGACAGTAGAGTAAACTCCATTAGAGCAAACTCCATTAGTGGGGTATAGAGAAGAGTAGGGTTCATGCTCTGACTTACACATACACACGGTGCTGAGGGAGCCCCCCAGAGGGGCTTCTAATCTGGAGAGCTGACTTGTGAGTCGTTTGATGGACTCTGAGGAATTAGATTAGAACATGGGAGAAAACTTGTGGGCAAAACAAAGAGCAAATGCATTGAGCTGGGAAGCAGCCAGTGGTGTGCCCAGCTGCAGTAAGGGTTCCTATGGAGGAGAGGTCAGGGAGAAGGTGAGGGGTCATGTCAGACCAGAAAGCTCTGTTGTGAAATTGATAAGGAGGCCTAAAACTTTTTTTGTTTTGTTAAGTCTCACCTGAGGATATATTTTTTTCCATTGATTTTTCAGAGAGAGTAGAATAGAGGGAGGAGTGGAGGAGAGAGAGAGAGAGAGAGAGAGAGAGAGAGGGAGAGAGAGAGAGAGAAATCTTGATGTGAGAGAGACACAGTGATTGGTTGCCTCTTGCATGTGTCCTGACTAGGGCCAGGATTGGACCTGCAATCCAGGTATGTGTCCTTGATGGGAAATTGAGCCCGAGACCCTTCAGTATGAGGGCTGACACTCTGAGAAACACTGGCCAAGGTCTAACGTTTTTTCTTTTTAAATAAGAGGATGATAATGATCAGTATAAGGAAGTGATTAAGAGTCTGAGCTTCAGGATCATACAAATTGTGACTTTATGGGCAAGGGAGTTCATCTCTGCCAGCCTCCATTTCCTCATCTGTGAGTGGATAGCAATAATAGTTACCTAGTAAATCTGTTGAGCATATAAAGAACTTAGGGTTTATCTGTTGCTCACACTACTACTGTCAACAGTGTCTCTGCATGGCTGATAAATTATATGGATGTACCTAATGGGCAATCGTGTGTCAACTCTGTGTGTGTGTGTGTGTGTGTGTGTGTGTGTGTGTGTGTGTGTGTGTGTGAGTGAAAGGCCACACTGGATGCATGTTGGAGAATGGATCTGAAGGACACCAGACTAGAGACAGAGAGGTCAGTTAGGAGGGGCTTGGACCAGGCAGGCGAGAACTGACTGGGGAGTTTGGACTTTTTGAAGATGTTGACACTCAGATGCCTGAGGGACTGCAATGGGGAGGAACTCATTAGAGGTTGAAAACAGAATCTGAAGTTCAGCAAGAGGCCAGGTCTGGAGATGGAGATATGGGTCTTATCTGTATGTGTGAGCAAACGAAATCACTCAGGGAGAGAACTGAAAAGTGAGAAGCGATGAGGGCCGACGACCAAGCCTGGAGGACGACTGCCCATGAGGCCTCCATGAAGGATGTTGTTGTCTGGGAGCTTGGGAGAGCCAGGAGAGAGAGGGCCCCTGAGCCAAGAAGGGGAGAGTCTCAGACCCAGTTGCTTGTCCATGATGCCAGTGCGGTAGAGCGGGCAGAGATGAGGAGGGCACAGAGTGCCATTGGGTTCGGCCACGGGAAAGTCATGGCTCTTCAGTGGGGGTGGAACTGGATTGCAGAAAGTTTAGTTCGAATGGCAGCTAAGGAGGAATGAAGAGTTAAGCTGTAGTTATAAAATGTTCGGAGGCCCTGGCCAATGTGGCTCAGTTGGTTGGGCGTTGTCCCGTGCACGGAAAGGTCGCTGGTTCAATTCCCAGTCAGGGCACATGCCCGGGTTGCGGGCTTGCTTCCTGGTAGGGGGTATGTGGGAGGCCGCCAATCGATGTTTCACTGTCACATCGATGTTTCTATCTCTCTCACCCTCTCCCTTCCTCTCTCATTCTGAAAATCAATTTTTAAAAAAAAGTTCTCAGAATCATTGAGTTACGTCAAATCCATAATAATTCTGATCATTAAATAATGCCCCAGAAGGTTATGATATAATTCTCATGGCTGGTGAATAAGCATCCATAGCTGTTCCTCACTGTGCACTGAAGTCGTGCCAGGCACACTGCCCACAAGACCTTGTGTGCCACTCACAGTGATGGTCTGAGGAGTGTGCCCCTTCGACAAACACAGAGAGCGAAGTTCAGAGGCCCTACGTGATCTACTCAATATCCCTCAACTAACAAGTGGTAGAGCTGCGAATGTACTTATCATGGACCCACCCCAAGTCCATGTTCATTCCTCTGACTTTCAACTCCAACCTCACCACATCCTCCCCCGCTTAAGTATCGGGGGAAAATTTAAAAACAACTACTACGTAGTAACCACTTTTTATTTTTTTAAATATATTTTCACTGATTTCAGAGAAGAAGGGAGAGGTAGAGAGAAATAGAAACATCCATGATGAGAGAGAATCATTGATCGGCTGCCTCCTGCATGCCCTCCACTGGGGATGGAGCCCATAACCGAGGCATGTGCCCTGACCGGGAATCGAACTGTGACCTCCTGGTTCATAGGGCAATGCCCAACCACCAGCGAGGCGACTTTGTAAAAATAAAAAGTGCTGAAAGTTCACATTACTGTCAAAGAAGGTAATCACTTGTTTATCACAGTATAACCTGGGGATCTCAGAAATATTAAAGGTATTTAAAAAAATCATTGTGCTTTTTTGTGCTGAGTGCAAAGAGTGGAAAATGACCTGTCTTTCGGACCTGAGCCCTGCTTTAGGAAAACAAGGAAACTTTGTGTGTCTTTCAGTCCCAGAAAAGGGGTGTGGGGGGGCTTGTCCCTGAAGAGCAAGTTTCATCTTAACCTTTAAGAATGATGCCTTTTCATGTCTTCATGGGTCCTTGAAGCTCTGCCAAAACTCATGAGTGAGAAACCAGACCCAGCTCACCCTGGGCAGTTGGCACAGCCCCTGCCAACTATGAGGCTCCTTTAGGAGTATGAGTGCACCCTTGTCCTGGGGCTCCACACGTATGTTATTCTTTACATCACAGGCATGTCATCTACAGCCTTGTATATGTATGGAACATTTCACGATGCATTCCAAACTGCACCGCTTAAAAATATAAACCAATAAAAGCAAGATTAACACTTTCAAAAAAAGAAAAAACCTTTGAACAGAGGACTGGATAAATAAAAGAGTATAATACATTTTGTGGAATACTATGCAGTGAAAAGAGTGGACTAGATCTATTTGAATCAATTGAAGTTCAAAATGCATGACTGCGTCCTGGCCAGTGTGGCTCAGTTGGTTGGAGCTTTGTCTTATACACCGACTGGTGGTGGGTTCGATTCCCTGTCAGGGCACATCCCCAGGTTTTGAGTTAAATCCCCAGTCGGCCCACATGCATGTGGGAGGCATCGATGTTTCTCACATCAATGTTTCTCTCTCTCTCTTTCCCTAAATATTTCTGAGATCAATTAAAAATGCATGATTGTGTGAAAATAGCAAACAATCTATAGATTTTCAATGGACATACTCGTATGTAAAAGTCTGTACGGATGTTATACCAACCCTACAATTGGGGTTATTTTGGTGGCTGTGCTGGAGGGATTGGGAATAGCGGACGGTGAGGAAGACTTCAGCTTGATCTAGAACAGCAGTTCAAAAGTCCTCTGAGGGTCCCTAAAAGCTCCATGACCCCTTCAGGGGGTCTTGGGAGTCTAACTGTTTTTATAACAACATGAAGCTGTTATTTGCCTTTTCTGTGACGTATACTTGAGGTGCCTTTGCTGCATTCTGAGGTACGATGGTTGTCTTGAGTAAAAGCACTCGTGTGTTTAAGTTGAGAGCTCAATTAATTCCTTAATAAGTAATAAAATGAAATACTATTTAAAAGCACATTTGACCGACAAGCGGTGGTTTTTCAGAATAGGGTATTTGGCAGATATTTCCCTGAAAATGAACAAAATGAGCCTGCCGCTTCAAGGCAAACAACTGACAGTATTTATTACCAACGATCAAAATACAAGATTTCAAGCAAAACTTAGAATTTTGGAAAACTTGTTTCTGTCACCATGAGCGTGGCAGTTTCTTAAGACTTAAGGACTTTTCCGCCGAGACAGGTAGGGATACCAACAAATGGATTTTTTGCTGTCGTGTAATAAAATGGGCCAACATTTGGAAGAAATCTGCATAACCCGGTAAACCAACATTTTCCAAAAGACGGCTGCATTTTGTCACAAAATCATTTTATTTCTTGGTTTTCCTGCGTTTTCAAGTCTAAAGAACTATTTGCTGTAAGCTGTTTATTTTATAAGAAGCCTAGGTTGCGCTACAGCTACCTAGGGTTGGGACAGCAGTTCACAGCCCCCAGAGCCCCAGAGAACTTTTACTTACCTTTCCCCCCACCCCACTTGCTTTATGCTTGATCTCCCTTTTGTCCCACTTCCTTTATTTTCCATTTCTCTCTTCTTTCCCAAGGCCCCAAGCCAAATTGACAAATGCAACTAGAAGTTGTTGCTGGAGTGTAGGGGTGTGTGTGTGTGTGTGTGTGTGTGTGTGTGTGTGTGTGTGGACTGTAGTAGTTGGGGGGTATCAAGTGATGGCTGTTTTTATTTTTCCCCTATATGTTGGCATTAATACAACCCCTTTCTTCTGTTCTTCTGTTAAGAGAGCAACTTGGAGGTTAGAGAGAAGAAATCTGAGCGTGAAGCCTTTGTCCCAAATGTCTTAGGCAGCGGCATTTGATGCAATATGTAGACCTTTTAAAATAAGGACGAAAAGAGGCAAATGTATCCCTAGAAAAATAAGGCCAAGGTTATTATTTCTCAAGCAGTGGGGCCAATGTCGAAGCAGCAGGAGAACATACATATTTCTTTTTTAAAAAAAATATATTTTTACTGATTTCAGAGAGGAAGGGAGAGGGAAAGCGAGATAGAAACATCAATGATGAGAGAGAATCATTGATCAGCTGCCTCCTGCACGCCCTGCACTGGGGATTGAGCCCGCAACCTGGGCATGTGCCCTTGACCAGAATCGAACCCAGGACCCTTCAGTCTGCAGGACAACGCTCTATCCACTGAGCCAAACCAGCCAGGGCCATACATCCTTCTTATAGCCTGACTGGGAGTCCTTGGATCATCATGGTTGCAAGTCCTGTTAGCCTTCTGGCATTTGCTGAGAAGATTGGTCACTGTGTGGGAGGTGAGAGAATTTGAAAGCAATTGAAATGCCATTTCCCTGCCTCCTCCTAACTCAGAACCAAAGCCCACCACCTCTTCTTTCCCAAGTGTGAGCTTGAGTTTATCATTCCAAGCCCATCATGGGTATGTATGGTTTGGGCCCAAATGAGACAGTGTCACCCTCCCAGGCTCAGGACCCATGCCTGACACAGCACCCCAGCCACTTCTCAAGGGCCTGTTGACAGCCCTTGTGGTATCTTCTCTGCAACAATGAATATCTATTGAACCCACAGTGCACCTACAGTGCGTATTATCTTCTTTAATCTTACAACAATCCTACCAGGTCATCGTCCTGTGGCAGGGACCGGCTGGCTCCCCGGTGGGCACCCAGATACACCTGTTCCCAGCTCTGCAGCCAGGCATGCTGCTGTGACTGAGTGCTGGTTACCGCAGGCCTGCCTCCACACTCCTCCCACACCTCGGCCTCTGCTGGTTCTTTCCTCCGCCCCCGTCTTGTGAAGACAAGCGTGGCGATGTCGGAACAGCAAGCCGAAGCCGTCTGGCCTTTGAGTCATACTTTGGAGGACAGCTGCTGTCAAAGCACCCATTTTGGACGTCAAGAGAGCAACACATAAACTTGTATTGTGATAAGAATCTCAGTCAGGTAGTGGTGGGAAGTATGTGTATGTGTATTTGTGTTAATGTGTGTGTGAGTGTGTGCATGTGTGTGAATTTGTGTATGTGTGTGTGAGAGAGTGTGTGTATATGTGTGAGTACGTGTTAGTGTGTGAATGTGTGAGTGTGTGTGTGTCTGTGTGAATGAGAGAGTGTGTGTATGTGAGTTTGTGTGTATGAGTGTGTGTGTATGAGTGCGTGTGTGTGTGAGTATGTGTGTGTGTATTATAGTTCTATGAGTGTTTATGGGCTCTCAGATGCCCCAAGCAGGAATGAGAAATGTGAGTTTTGGGGGCCATACTGTACCCTAGTCTAGGGATTGAGGGCTTCAGCTTGTACTTTGCTTCTGGGCATCACTGAGCAAGAGGCAGTCACCCCAAAGGGACCGAAACTTCATCCCCAGGGTGGCTGCTGATGTGTGGCTCCCTGACACGATCCCAGCACTCACCTGGCCAAGGACGACGCTGACCACGGGAGCGTGTAACCCTGTCGGATGCCAGCCTTTCCCAGGGGTATCGGTTTCGGGCGGCTGGCAGGATGTGGGAGGGAAACAATCTCAGGCCGGCTTACCTTGCTCGGGGCGTCCCCCCTCCTACCCCGTCAGGTGGCATTCCCAATGGAGGAGGCGGAACACTAGCCATGCCCCTGTCCCGGCTCCACTTCTGAGCCAAGCGACCAAGGCCAGCTTCGCTTCCTTCTCATCACCGTATCTGTGTGGAATTGCATGTTTGTGATGCCCGGGCAGCGGTAGGCTTGGTGTGTCTCCCAAGCACACAGCTATCGTCTACAGTTCAGTAACTAAATATTAGAATGTTGCCGCTCAGAAGAAACCTAGGGACTAGTTGGTCTGATACCTTCATTTTAGGCACTCCTTAGTCTTCTAACCAGGCCACCAAGAAGGGACTTGATGACAGTCACATAACTTGCTGGCGGCACATTGGAGCCCCTATTGTATGCTCGGCATTATCTCACTGCCCGCAGCATCGTGTTCCCAAGGAAACAGACTCTAAGGCTCTAAGGCTCTTGTGCGAAATTTATTGCAGAGTGGCCTAGGAAACACACCCCAGGGAGTGTGTAAGGGAGGGAGAGACCAGACAGAGGAGCGGAACTGTGGTTTAGTTGCAACAGAGACCCCAGCTGACCCCCCGGGGGCAGGCACGGAACCTGGGTGGCGCTTCAGAGTCCTTCCAGATGGAGGCAAGCAGGCTGGGACTTTGTACCCCTACCTGGACCAGTTGTTGCATGTGGGCTACCCCAGAGCGGGGTCAGAACCTTGGGTGAAGTGGCTCCCTTTGGCAGAGGGCAGTTTTTAAAGAGTGGCTGTGCCCTGCACTGGGGGAACGAGGGTTGAGTTCTCTGGTCTCAAACTTGTAGCTTGAAGGCTTAGGGCAGTGGGAGGCACAGCAGACAGGACGGAACCAGGTGGATCTTGAGGCTGGTGGACTCCCAGGTTAGGAAGTGGCTGAGTGCCTGTCCAGGACTGGGTTGACCACCAAAGTGTATACTGGAGAGGAGAGAAGCTGGTGGGGTCAGAGCCAGGGCATGGGAAGGGCTTGGCAGCGGAGGCAAAGAACAGGAGGGGCAAGCTTGGTGCTGCAGTCCAGAGGCCTGGTGTCCCAGGAGGAGCTGAGGAAGCCCTGGAGCCACGGAGGAATTCCTGTTTCCTTGCTGGCAGGGCCTGGGGAACAGCAGTGGGGGAGGTGGAGAGGAGGGACCATCCTAATAGTTCCCGAGACCTGAAGGAGGACACGGCCTTCTCCAACCAGCTGACCCCTCCCCCAAGGACATAAACACCTTCGATGTTGATGCTACATGAGCATGTGGTCCTAGCACCTGGGAGGCATATATTCTACCAGGGAGAATTGTGAAAAACACAATTTTTGAAATGAAAGAAAGAAAAAAAAAAGACTACTGTGTGTCTTGCCTAGCGCCCCCTCCCGGTATCTGCACCTTCCCTGGCCTCTGAGCTTTCTTGTCCCTCTGTCGTTGGTAGAAAATCGATAGCAATGCAGATGATTCTGGCTCAGAGAAACGCAAATGGATTTTGTCCAGTGGAGATGCAGTTGGTTCCTGCCCTGTGGATACTGACTAGTTTTGCGTTTATTGGTCAATTCATTTCCGCATCCCGGATTGCCTTGGCATGCGTGTTCTTTGAATGCTCCTTTGACTGGCTGTAACACCCCACTGGTTTTCTTATTAATGAGTTAAATAAACCTCTGACACATGTCCATTAAAAAATTAAAAAGGAAAAATAGCCCTAGCTGGTTTGGCTCAGTGGCTAGAGCGTCAGAGTGCAGACTGAAAGGTCCTAGGTTCCATTCCAGTCAAGGGCACATGCCCGGGTTGCTGGCTCAATCCCCAGTAGGGGGCGTGCAGGAGGCAGCCAATCTATGATTCTCTCTCATCATTGATGTTTCTATCTCTCCCCTCCCTTCCTCTCTGAAATACATATGGAAAAATAAATTTAAGTTCTAGTTTTGTTGCTCTAAAACCAGGGAAAGTTAAGCTGAGCTCCACAGAGCCCCCTTGAGACTGCAGGAGGTGCTGTGCTAAGAAGACAGGAAGGGGCTTTGCACCCTCTTGTCAGTCAGGGAAGCTCTACTTTTCTCCCCCCCTCCCCCATTCCCCCTCCCCTCCCCCATTCCCCCTCCCCTCCAGACAGCATCCACATGTATGCCATGCTAGCACAGCCAAGGGTTCCGCAAGCCTGAGGGGAGGCGGTGAAGGATTGAAGAAAAGACAGACAGAGAATAAACTGGGTCTGGATCTCCTCTGCCTGGCTGAGGCCACAGAGAGAGATCCAGATGCTGAGCCTTTACTTTATAGCCAGAGGTAAACAAGGTATTGGTCACCATAGTTACAATGTTCTTGTGAGTTTCACTTGTTTGGCAGCACTTGCTGCACCTCCCACAGCCCATTAGCTACCCAGATAAGATCTAGGGAGAGTCATAAGGTCAAGCTTAATTATGCTAAGAGGGACTTGTTTGTGCCTTTGCCAACAGGTCAGTCTGAGGCTTAACCCTATAGCCGCTCCCTGCACACATGCGATTTCATTGGACCCAAAGAGTTAATGGTTGAATTGTGGCCCCCAAAAGATGTTCAAGTCTTAACCCCCAGTACCTGTGAAGGCAACCTTAGTTGGAAACAGGGTCTTTGCAGATGGTCGTGTTAGGAATAGGTCAGCAGGGTGGGCCTAATCCAACATGACTGTGTCCTTATTAAAAGGGGATATTCGGACACAGATAGGCACACACACAGGGAGAATGTCATGCGAAGAAGAAGGCAGAGATGGGAGGATGCATCTACAAGCCAAGGAATGTGGGAGGTCGCCAGCAAACCACCAGGAGGCAGGGGAGAGGCCTGGGAAAGACTCTCCCTCACAGCCCTTAGAATGAAACAACCCCGTCCACACCTTGATCTGGCACCGCATTTCTGTGGTTTACTAGTAAGCCGCCCAGTTTGTGGTATTTTGTTATGGCAGCCCTAGGAAGCCAACACACAGGGCTTGTATAGCTAAGTGCGGTGTAAACCACCAGATTTTGGCTCGCTACCCTCTCTTCAACACGAGAAGTAGAATGAGGACTGTAGAGTGTCACAGGGCCTCAAGTACCTTAAATACAGACTCCATGCAAGTGGGGTGGCACTTCATCTTTTTGGTTGTAAAACTCTCCAGGAAAATACGAAATCCAAAATAGCATGCCCAGCTGCAGTCTGACGTCGCATAATTGCAGATCTCTCGTTTGTTGTAGGCAAGAGAGGAGACCCTCTCTGTGTCTTCACAGAAGGAGCAGACTGTTGCCTGAATGGCACCCAGTTCCCGTGCCCCCAATTTCCCAATCAGAACTGTCAGTGATGGCACTTAATTAAGCTGTCTCCCCAGCCTCCTGGCAGCCGACAGGTTCCCATAGTAATTACTACGGTTTCCAAGTAGGGCTGGCTTTCCTGCGTCTCTGAGCGCTCTCCTGGCAGGCGGGCGTGGTTTAGACTGGGATGAGATCTCAGCTTTTCCCACAGCATATACTGGAATAAACTCTGATGGATTGTAAGCATTGTTTTCCTTGGTTTATCAATTTTTTTTCCCCAGCAAGCATATGAATACCCAAGAGAACACACTAGGGGGTCTCTGGCTGTTCTCTAGGATGCTGGGGGCAGGGAAGGGCTAGGGAACCTCAAGGTTCTCTTAGGCTGAAGAGTGAGTTGTCTGCTGGTCAGTTCTCCTCTCTGTGCAGTGATCCATTCAATGCCTATCAGAAGCCCGTGCACCACCTGCATTCCCCAGAATGATTATGCACTTGACTCTGACGGAGAGCTCATCGGTTGTTTTCCTGCAAGAGTTCAAGTCAACGCCCACAGCTGGATGAAGGGGAGGGCAACAGAGGTGAGGCAGGAACAGATAACTATGCTTCTGCGTTCATCTTCCTTACTTGCTACAGTGCACTTGCCTTATGGGGCATAGCTTCCCTCTGATAACTACATCTCATTCCCTATCTTCCCTCTCTGTTTCCTCCCATAGTCATCTCTTTAAGTTTAGTTTCCACTTCATTTTTGGGACCTAGCATGCCCTCCCCAGAGGAGGAAAAACACATGGAGTCCCACCTTGTGTCCTATAAGATACCTTGGCCTTCAGCTGGAGTTGAATGGAGCTTCCGCTGGGTGTCCCAGGGCATGTCTCAGGTGAGTTCCTTCATTGAGTTGTGAGTTCTTTTGCCACCTCTAATCTCTGCCCATGAGCTTCTCTCCTGCCCGTGGCCCATGAGACTTAATAATTTGGCTCCTCACCCCTGCTGTGGCCGTGAGCGCCCACAGGGGGATGCTGATGTCTGTGACAAGGGGTCAGTCTTCCAAGGCTGCCAAAGCTGCCAACTTTTGCAGTGCACCTGGCATTGCCATTGCACTGCCTGGTGTTGTCGCTTCTGGGTAGGATCAGGGAGGAGGATTTCCCCCACTGTGTGCCATTCTTTACCTCTGGTCTAATTTTTAGTTCAGGTTTAAGCTACAAAGAAATTATGTCCTGGGCTGGCTCAGCCCTTACCCCACCCAAGGCCAATGCCAGCACACAGGGGACAGGCCATGTCACTTGTTTATCTTGTGGCTGGAGCCCTGGCTGGGAGTCCTGTGGCCGCAGGAGTAAGATGGGCTGAGATGGCAGACGGAGAGCTTCTCCATCAGGTGTCTGCTCTTCTCATCACTAAAGAGATAATAAACAAGGTATTTGCTTTTCCTGGCACAAAGCAGAAACTATTCCTTGAGCCCTTCTGATACACAGACTTAATGGTGCCAGTCGCTTTGTGGCTTCATAAATGTTTATTAAAAAAAAAATTACGAGGCCAAATATGTCTAGTTAATTGTGTTCTCAGAACAGAAAGTTCTGCTAGGAAGAAGCTAGGAAAATTCCAGGATAAGTGGAATGGGGAAGCGGAGACAGATAGTTAAACAGCAGTTTGTGTCCACCCAGTAAATCCTGTCTTCCCTAAATCAAGGGCACTTAAGAGTAAATAGTTTGCACTTCTCCCCAACCAGAGGGTAAATAGTTTAAATCACCCTGCTCAGGGAGACAGATTGCAGAAATCCAATTAGTGCCATTTGCCAACCACACCCAAGGACAGACAAATGAAGAGAACAAATCTCATTTTGGTCCATCAGCATAAAGCTGATGAATGTTCTATTGATCCGCTCCAAAGACCTCCTCTAAACTCCCCGCCTTTAAAACCCCTAAAAATGAAGGTCCCAGAACACTCTCCCTTTTCCCCCCTGTTCTCCCCCTCCCTGCACATATCCCCTAACCTAAAGGACCCCATGCCCATGAGACTTGCAACCAAGGGAGCAATGGGCAGCGGCAGCTTGTCCTGAGCTAACCCCCCTGGACCTGTCTCCAAGGCCCTCTTTTCCCTGACTTCCCAGTGAGCTAAAGCAGCCGAGCCTAGGCTTTCCTGCGGCTCCTTCTATGCCCTTTCTTGTTTCACTGCCCAAAATATGTTTCAGTGTCAATAAATTCTTGTTTGCTTTTCTACACTTTTCTCTTTTTTAAAATAAATCTTTATTGTTCAGATTATTACAATTGTTCCTCTTTTCCCCCCCATAGCTCCCCTCCACCCGGTTCCCACCCCACCCTCTGCCCTTACCGCCCCCCCTCCCCCGTCCTCATCCATAGGTGTATGATTTTTGTCCAGTCTCTTCCCACACCCCACCCCCCACCCCCCTTTCCCCCCGAGAATTGTCAGTCCACTCCCTTTCTATGCCTCTGGTTCTATTATATTCACCAGTTTATTATGTTCATCAGATTTTTTATTGACTTGATTTTTAGATTCACTTGTTGATAGATATGTATTTGTTGTTCATAATTTTTATCTTTACCTTTTTCTTCTTCTTCCTCTTCTTAAAGAATACCTTTCAGTATTTCATATAATACTGGTTTGGCCGTGATGAACTCCTTTAGCTTTTTCTTATCCATGAAGCTCTTTATCTGACCTTCAATTCTGAATGATAGCTTTGCTGGGTAGAGTAATCTTGGTTGTAGGTTTTTGCTATTCATCATTTTGAATGTTTCTTGCCACTCCCGTCTGGCCTGCATAGTTTCTGTTGAGAAATCCGCTGACAGTCGTATGGGTGCTCCCTTGTAGGTAACTAACTGTTTTTCTCTTGCTGCTTTTAATATTCTCTCTTTGTCTTTTGCTCTTGGCATTTTAATTATGATGTGTCTTGGTGTGGTTCTCTTTGGATTCCTTTTGTTTGGGGTTCTGTGCACTTCCTGGACTTGTAAGTCTATTTCTTTCACCATGTGGGGGAAGTTTTCTGTCATTATTTCTTCAAATAGGTTTTCAGTATTTTGTTCTCTCTCTTCTTCTAGCACCCCCATAATTCTGATGTTGGTACACTTGAAGTTGTCCCAGAGGCTCCTTACACTATCTTCATATTTTTGGATTCTTTTTTCTTTTTGCTTTTCTGGTTTTTTGCTTCTTTGTATTTCAAATCTTTGACTTGATTCTTGGGATCCTCTAGTCTGCTGTTGGATCTCTGTATATTATTTTTTATTTCAGTCAGTGTATGCTTAATTTCTAGTTGGTCCTTTTTCATATCCTTGAGGGTCTCACTAAATGTATCGGCCTTTCTAGAAAATTCTTGAAAAACCTTATAACCATGGTTTTGAACTCTATATCCAGTTGTTTGCTTTCCTCCATTTCTTTCATTTGTGACCTGTTTCTTTATCTCTGCATTTTGGCTGCTCCCTGAGTTGATAGAGTGGCTTTGTTTGCTAGGTGTCTTATAGGGCACAGTGGCTCAGCCTCCCCAGTTATCTGTGGTGGACACTCTTGGTGCACCCCTTTGTGGGTTGTGTGCACAGTCTTGTTGTAGTTAAGCCTTGATTGTTGTTGGTATCACTGGGAGGAATTGACCTCCAGGCCAATTGGCTGTGATGATCAGCTGTGTCTACAATGGGAGAACTTCTGTGCTAGAGACACCCTTATGAGACAAGACTTGCTTCAGTGGGGCTTTGGTGCTCACTGAATCTGCCCCCTGAGTGTGTCCCTTATGGATCTGAGGAGTTGTAATCTGGATGGTCCTATTCTGACCCCTGGGTACACTGGCTCTTGGATCTCCAAGGAGGTGCTAATTTAGCCTCTGCCTGAGGCCACCCAGCAGGAGCTACAGAGAGATCTGCAGATTCCTCTTTTTTGTTTGGGGTTTGGAGGTGCCCAGATGAGGCCCAGCTGTGAAGCAATGCAAGCTACTGTGGGGCCTTGGGCCTTCTTTTGGATGTTCTGGGTCTCACTGACTCAGCTGCAGTTTGTTAGGTAAGTTGAGAATTCAAAGGACCAGGCCATATGCAAAAGCCTCTGCAGCCAGCTTGGATGGGGCAGAGTCTCAGGGTGGAGCAAGCAGCAATGGCTTCATGGGGCGGGATCTCAGGGTGGAGAAAACCACAATGGCTTCCCGTCAGCCCTGCCTTAAGAGGCCCCTGGGTCTCAGTGTCCTGCAGTAATTGCTGCAAGCACCTCTGAGAGAAAGCCGCCCTCGAGTTTCGCCTGCTGCCAGACAGTCCAGTTTCTCCCCATATGAGTCTGGGTCCCCAGAATCTTGCCTGGAACTGGAGTTTAGAGCAGTCGGGAGCTTTTGTCTCCTCCCGATTGAGAAAGCCAGCCGCGTACTCAGTTGCCAGCCCTCTCTGTGCATGCACCTCTGTACCTCTGCCTTCCGCAGCTCCTCTGAGTCTCAGTGTGCTTTTCTCTCTCCTTCTAGTTGTAGAATTTCCACTCAGCCAGCCTTCCTGTGGTTCTGGATGATGTCCGTTTTGTCTTTTAGTTGTAGTTTTGAAATTGTTGTGCGAGGCAGCAGTTCAGGTGTTTACCTATGCCGCCATCTTGGTCTACACTTTTCTCTTGATTGAAATCTTTCCCTCAAGAAAACAAGAACTGAGGTCTCCTCATCTCCTTTCCTCCTCTCCCTGGTAACATCTTTTTGTTTAAACCATATAACCAGGGATTCGGGCCATTGTCTCTCTCAACTGGCCCACTCCCTGCTTGGAGTGTATCTTCAATAAATCCCACTTTGCTTTACTTTCATTTTCCTTGACCGTAAAATCTTTCCTGCATCGACAAGAAGAACCAACGTCTCAGGTGGTAACCCCAATGGGTAACAGTTCCATTATGTTTCTTGTGTTAACTAGGAAGATGCTTCCAGGTCAGACAAGCCTATCTCTGATTCTAGCAGAAGTAATAGGTTAGACCAGTGGTCGGCAAACCGCGGCTCACGAGCCACATGTGGCTTGTGAGCTGTGGTTTGCCACTCTGTTGACTAATGAGTTTGCTCACCACTGGGTTAGACTGGTAAAGCCCAAATCACAATGCAGGAATCTGCACAATGGGAACTCACGTGTTGTTATTTGTTTTGGAAGTTGGGGGGTGGGGGATGGGTGAAGCTACTCTGAACAAGATTTTCTCCTGTGTTAAAAAAATAATGTCTAACTCTTGACTTAGCTAATCCTTATGTTTCAGTTACAGGTCAAGGTTACCTGAGAATGAGGAGGTTGTCCAGATCTGTAGGTTTCTCAGTCTGCAGTTAAATCCAGCCTGTAGGAAACATGGGCCTTGCTGCTCACTCACCTTGCCTGACCCTGCGAGCTGTCAATAGGACCACATCCCCAAAGGAAGCTCAGGGCCCCCTTTAATGGCATCACTAATGTGTCAATATCCTATCAGGAGACAAACCACACCTGAACTTTATTTTCTTTTTCTTTTAAACTCCGTGGGTGATGCCCATGGGTGGGGCTTGGTCCTGGTGAGTGGAGTGTGAGGTTCCCAGGAAAAGAAGGCAGGCTTGGCTGGAGCCTTCATGGCTTTGGGGGTGTGAACACAAAACTAGAAAGAGGGAGCTTGAAGAGAGATCACAAATGACAAAGTGGAGGTGACTTAAAAGACGAGGGAAAGGCACTGAGGACCTTATGGTAGAAGTGCTTCACTGTCTGTGGAGAAAATGAATGAGAATTCTGGAGTGAAGAGGGGAACTGTGGGTTTCTCAGCCCACACTGTCTACCAGGTGTGGTGATGGTTTTGTCTCAGGGAAGCTTTCATAGCGACAGGAGAAAGGCAGCTTCCCTGGGCAAGTCACAGGGCAGCTGGGAGCAGCTCTGATGGGCCCAGTGGGAGGTTTTTCAGAAGAGGGAACAGACTCCGAAGAAATGTATACCGAGGCGCTGTGAAAAAAAGAAGAGATCTCTGACTCGGTAAAGGAGGAAGAGCCTGATCATCACATTAAGTTGCTAGAACAAGGCAGGTGTGAGACTAGAGGCTAAGTCAATGGCAGTTATCAGTGAAATGGGATCAGGGAGGAAGCCCTGGACAATGGGTAGAGGACACTGGACCACACTTGGGAGGAGGATGGGGACAGGAAGCTTGGGCAAAAGGGATCCTGGTTTGCACAAAAGAAGGAGAGAGTGATATGTCCACAGCTTGGCCCCCAGGCTGTTGACAAAGAAGACAGATTATTCCAATCTCTGCTTCCTCTCTATCTCTCTCTCTCTCTCTCTCTCTCTCTCTCTCTCTCTCTCTCTCTCTCTCTCTCTCTCTCTCTCCCGGATATGGTCTTCACACTGGAAAGGGTAGAACAAAGAGTGTGTGAAAAGAGAATTGCAACTTACTAGAGGTAAAGAAATAGTGAGAAGCTGGCCCTGATGAATTATATCCAGAGATTAAAGAGCTAGAACTATAGGAAGCCGTTGCCAATAATCTGTGAGCAATTGTAGAAAATTGGGATTGACCTGTAGATTGGAGGGTAATTGTCTTGGTCCGTTTGGGCTGCTATAATCAAATACCATAGTCAGGGTGGCTTAGAAACAGAAGGCCTAAAGTTTAAGTAATAAGGGAATGAAGAGCCCTGTTGTCCCTTGGCAAGTGTCTCAGGGGATTTCTCTTCTTCTTTATACCAGTGTCACATTCAGTCTTCTGCTCAGAGGGCTGCCTACAGGTGTAACCTGGGGAGACAGCAAGGAAACGCAATGCCTTTAGTTATGGCACATTATGAACTCTGGGAAGAAATAACACCTTTGATATGGCAACCACAAATATGGTTTCCATCTAATTGAATCCATTCATCACTACATTAAAAGAGAAGCTGACACAATTGAAAAGTGAGTTCAATGAATCCATCTTCCCACAAAGCACCCTGGTATGTGTGTATATGTGTGTGTGTGTATATGTAATGAATCCTGGCTTCAAGAAAATGAAGGCTTATTCATATGGCAGCCTCCTTGCATACAGCTGATGGTTGCAGCACGTGGGATTACTTATAACTAAAGCCTTTGACGGAAAATGCAGATGTGGCACTCAATTTATCATCCTCTTCTCTGTGATGCAAAGGGTTCTTTAGAACGCAAGCCAATACCAGTTACTATTTTAAGAAATAGTAAGTATATTCTCATGGGCTTCACTTCCCCATTAGGTACCTCTCAGCAGCCTCCTGGGGCAGTAGAGGTTGCCATATACATACTGGATACTGGCAGCTTGAAACAGTGTATCTCATTTCACAGACTCCAGCAAGGACAAGGGCAGCAAGAATAATTGTTCAGAACTGTGAAAGCCAGACATTCTCTCCTTGATATCAGTTTGGATCAGGAATACATTATTTATCTATTGCTGTGTAACAAATTACCACACATTTAGTGGCTTAAAATGACACATATTTATTAACCCATAGTTTCTTTGGGTCATGAATCTGGCAACAGCTAAGCCAGTGGTCGGCAAACTGTGGCTTGTGAGCCTCATGCGGCTCACGAGCCGCAGTTTGCCGCTCTGTTGACTAATGAGTTTGCCGACCACTGGGATAGGGGCTTAATCACAAAGAACAACAACAGCCTGTAATTATTGGAATCGAGAGTCTAGGTCAGTGGTCGGCAAACTCATTAGTCAACAGAGCGGCAAACCACGGCTCGCGAGCCGCATGTGTCTTGCAAGCCGCAGTTTGCCGACCACTGGCTTAGCTGATTCCTCTGTTTTAGGGTTCCTTACAAGGCTGCAATTGTGGTCTTACCTGAAAGCTCAACTGGGGAAGGGTCCACTTCTGAGCTCATTCAGGTTGTTGGCAGAATTCAGTTCCTGAAGGACCGTTTGACTGAGGGCTTCGGGTCCTTCATAGTTTTTGATTGGAGACTGCCCTCAGTTCTTTGCCTTGTGGACCTCTCCAACATGGCCACTTATTTCATCAAAGTATGCAAGCTGAGAAAGCAATAAGGACAGTCTGTTAGCAAGACAGAGATTATAACATAATCATACAGGTGACATCCCATCACTTCTGTATTCTACTGGCCATTCCACACTCAAGGTGATTACACAGGATGTGAATACCAGGATCTGAAGATCATTGGGAGCCATCACAGACTCAGCCAACCACAAGGACAGTGTTCCCAGTTGAGGGATTCACAGTAATATCCTCTTATGAAGAATGTGCTGCATGTTCCTGGGTTTCAAAAATATTTGTGGATAGGTTCAGTGGTCAGATGATATCCTTGAGGAAGCTATGATGTCCTAGTGGCATTTTTTGGGGTCTATATTTCAGATAATTTTCTCATAAAATGTTATTTTCCATTCTTTTCAAAGAATCCATTTTTCTTTCATCCCCCCCTTCATCACAATGTAATGGAGGAAATGTCTGGTCAAATTAGAACTTGGGAAGAGCTCAGATTCCTTGAGGTTGGGTAGAGTAACCCAGAACTTAGCTGGCGGGCAGTATTGTGTCTGCTCAGGGCAGCTTTCTGACCTTGGCTTTTCTTGGTTTCACTATTTTTTTTTTTTTTTGGAATGTTTGTGAGGCCCTGAATTGGACCCACACAGCTCCAGAGCTGTTTCCTAGCACTGTCTTCTTATGCCTTGACAAAGCATTGCCAGGGAATTCCATACTTTATTTACCTTCTGCAGTTTTAAAGCCTATTGAATCTGTTTCCAGCAAATTTTCTTTTAGACATTTCTAAAAGTTATAGATGACATTCTGATTGATGACAAATATAAAGCACCCCTGTGTCTTTTTTAAGTGGGCAATAATCTCAGGGATGAGAATATTATTTGTTGTTGCTATTGTTGTTTTTGGTCACCAAAAAGCATTAAACTCATTCAGTCACTCATTCACATATTGACCTTTACTCATTCAAGAACATCCATTGGCTGCTGGTATGGGTGAGTGAGAAGATGAAAAAGACAAAGTTGCTGTCCTTACAGGTCCTTGCTCTCCTTTCCCTGTATGGCATTTTTTCGTAGCATCCACTAAAGTGTCTGTATGCTGTTCTGGCCTCTCCTAGAGATAGAAAATATTTTGTCTCTAGCATCTCCTAGGGTCTCAGAGGACTCAGAACTAATATTTCCTGAGTGTGAACATAGTCACGGGCAATTCTTAGGTCAAATCAAATGAGCAGCCCCTTTCTGCATGTTCTTCTGGGGACTCAGGTGCTATCTGGAGCCTGCCTACACTGGGTTGAACCCAAGAGTACGTAAGGTTCCTCCTTCATAACCTAGTTGGGGGGGAATGGGGCGAGAAGGAGAGAAGGAGTGATGTTAGGAATCTGAAGGCTAGAGAAGATAATTAGGACATTTTAAGAGATAAGAAGGCAAATCTCTGAGCTGCGGGGAGGCCTAGAGGTAGTTATCAACTAGGTTAGTATACATTAAAATCCCCTGGAGAAAGCTTTATTTGAAAAGCAATTTATTTGTCTCCATCCCCAGATATTTTGATTCTGGTGGGGTATGTGTGTCTAAACATGACCTAGGAATATGCATTTGTACACAGCACTCCTCACAATTCAGATGCTGAAGGTCTGAATTGCACCATTTGCAAACAGTAGCAAAGTAGATCAATTGCATATAAACCATAAGAAAAAAAATCCTAGGAATGACCTTACTATTTGTTTTTCCCTTTATTAATTTCAGATATATAGTCACAAGCACAATACAATCTACTTAATAATTTTGAGCAGAGGTGGAATGATTGCAATACTTAGAGGAGGGGAACCTGAAAGCTAAAATTAAACCAACTGGCTGCTTAATTCTGTGATTCATCTATTCCGTCCAAGGAGCATTCGTTCATTTCCTTCCTTTTTTTTTATTCAAGAACATAGTCCTCCATGCTTTATGAATGAAAGTCAGCAGCCTTTTTCAGCTAGATAAATAATGCCAGCTGTGGACATTCAGACATTGTCTCCCCTATATCTATGTCTTTAAATCACACCCCGAGTACCCACTGCTGCTGTTCTCTCTTGAAAAAAACCAACTGAAATTTTAGAATCATGAAGACACAGAGGGAGAAGTCTATGATCTGCTAAAGACAAAAGAGCAAGGTACAAGATAATGGGTAATATAATCAAATATCCATCTATATGTATGTATATTTATTTGTAATATTTTGGATGCAAAATTGTTACGATTTTTATGAAATATTGTAATGAAATATTTTTATGATAAAAATAGGTGAAAAAGACAGACTCCATTCTATTAACATTGCCTTTTTCTCTGCTTTTGGGGGGTTGAAAGAGGAGATTGGTATGGGAAATTATTAACTTTTTACTTTTTGTTAACAAGTAGTATTCTAGACCCAGTCGTTTCAATGTCTGTTAAAATCCCTGCACCATCATGGCCAGTGTGGCTCAGGTAGTTGGAGTACCATCTTATACACAGAAAGGTGGTGGGTTCAATTCCCAGTCTGCGCATGTTTGGAGGCAACCAATCAATGTTTCTATCTCTCCTTCCCACTCTCTCTTCTTCCCTCTCTCCTTTCTTCTCTCTAAAATCAGTAAAAAAATTCCTCCACCAAAATCAATAGGAAGCTGAATTCCTAGTATTAATGATCAACTTTTATTTTTGAAAACAATTGAATAATGACAAAATTACTCTCTTCAGGATTTATAAAATAAGGCTAAAGTGAGGAGTTTATCATTATTTTTTTTAAAAAAGTATGGACACTAGGAAAAAAGAGAAATAATACTTTGGTAAATTTAGAGGGAAAATTACAAAACTAGACATTTATTAACAACGATGTTTCCCAAAGGGAACAGATGGTGATTAATTACGTATTTTTCTTCTTGAACTAATCAACATCCTTAATAAATACTGGTGCCTTTATTTCCACTTTAAATTCTGTTGCTTGTCACAATTAGCTCCTCTAAGTTGCCTAAGAGTTGATAAAAATTCCCAGTTTATAAATATTAGTTTCTGAGTAAACAAATAGGTACACTTTGTCTACTTTTACAGAGTTAGTTAATAAATTAGATTATAAGGTCTTTTAAAACTAATGGAACAAGCACATTTTCCAGTTAGCTTTTATAAATAATTTTAAAATAAGTGCTTATATAAATGTAAAATAAAAGAAACTAAAAATTCTAAATATGATTTAAATATGCTGACTGTATAAGAAATTTTTCTTGCTACAGTTGTAATGAAGAAAAAAAGTCTTAACTATGAGTTTCATTAACAGTCTTATAACTTGGTTAGGTAATCAAATGGAAAAATTTGCTTTTAAATGTTGAAGGTTTTAATATATGATACGACTATAGAAAACAGATCTTTTAATATTAATAATGAAAATTATTAAACTGATTTAATAAAATTATTTAAAAAATAACTTCATTTCTTCCTTTTATGCCAGTCTTGGATATATTTTTTCATGAAAAGCCTAATTAGTTTGAATTTCCTAAATTCTATTGATTTTGCTGGTTAGATTAACCAACATCACTTGGTTTAAGATGATCAAATTGCAAAGTCCTGTGTTCAACTAAATTAAATTATGAAAGGTAATTTCTTTATAGAAAGAGATATATAATGTTACTTGTGGACAAAAACAGCTTTATAATTCTTGATTTTCTGCTTCAGGCTTTCTTTTCTGAAAAACCTTGGTTGCTTTGGTTAAAGATAGCAGTTAATAAAAATGATGAGATTATGCTGGTATAACACAAAAAATCTTGTATACAAGATAATGAATATGTCTATCAAGGGAATTGTTACATTTTATCAAGATGGGAAAAAGTTCATATATTTTATATATAGTATACACTACACAGATAAAACAATCATAAACAGAAATGATAGACATACTACAAAGACCTTTTATTTCCCTAGCCATTTGAGAGTAATTTGCCGTTTTGATGCTCTATCACTCTGTCTGATGTATACGATATTTCCTACACAGTTGTTCTTCCCTAAAACCACAATACAACCATCAAAATTAAAAGATTAACCTTGACATGTTATCACTAAACATTACTCAGGGTAGAGTCAAGCTTTCTAATAATATATTTCATGGGGAGGGGACCCAGTTCAGAATCATGAATTGCATTTGGTTGTCGTCTCTTGTTTCCTTCAGTGTGTAACAGTTCCTCACTTTTTCCTTGACTTTCATGGCCTTGAAACCTTTGAAGGTTATAGGTCAGTTATTCTGTAGAGTGTTCCTCAGTTTGAATTTGTCTGGTGTTTCCTCATGGCTAATACAAGTTATTCATCTTCGGCAGGAATACCACAGAAACAATGCTTGTTCTGACAGTGTCTCATCTGGAGGTACAGGGTGTCAGTTTGTCCCATTCCTGGTGATGTTCACTTTGATCACTTGTTAAGGTGATGTCTTCCAGGCTTCTCCACTATGAAAGTTCTCTTCTCAATAGCCCATTTGTGATCCAACCAAGCTACTTTCCTTCTCTCCCTTACCTCCCATCAATCACTTCCTTCCTCCTTCGTTTCCTCCCTCCCTCCCTCCCTCCCTCCCATCACTATTAATTCATGCCTTTCTATGTTATTCAGTGGGTGGTATTCTGTTTCTGTCATTACTTCTATTGCCCCTAATTTGGCCTCTGAGACCAATCAGTTCAAGTTGGTTCATATATCCTTTTGATATGTTCCATTATTCTTTGAGTACTTCTTTTCTTTCTAGTATATGTTATTTCAGACACCGTCTTACACTTTCCAGTCCTAGTTCTGGAATGTGTCATTTCTCCAAGGAACTTGGGCCCCTTTTAATGGCGAATGATATAAGAAATCCAGATCTGGGGCTAGGTGTCTTTATTTTTATTGTGATGTCACTACTTCCAGACTCTCTATTTGTGGAAAGGGCTAGAGAGAATATGTGTGTGTACCTTACAAATACACATTATGTATGCACATACTTGTATCTATGTTTATATCTATATCTACATATATCTATATCTATATCTATATCTATATCTATATCTATATCTATATCTATATCTATATCTATATCATCTATATTGAAAACCATGAGTTAACACCTCTAGTTCCAATCCAACACCACATTTCATTCTGGTTTTCTTCCTTTCTCTATTAATTACTCCCTTCTCTGATACTGAGAAATGGGGCTTCCATTATCCACATTTATTTACTTGTTTAAACCTCCTATAGATGACCAATCTTCCAACGGTGCCAGCATTTTCATTTTGACTTGACTGATAGTTAACCCTGCTGCTAATTTTGTATGACATTGTTTGACAATGCCTCGTGTATTAAAAACAATCAAGGCACACCTTGTTCTGATATACTATACATTTTAAAAATTTCATTATATATACTTTGTTACTTATAGCTCTTTCTATTCAGATAGCCACCTTACTAGAGGTTCAAGGGTTTACATCTCTGTCAATAGTAATTTGTGTCTTCAGGGTGAGTTGTGATTTTCACATAGTATAAAAAAAAAGAAAAAGAAAAAAAAGGTAATGACTTATTGGAGGCATTTCAACTGAAGAAAATATGAGTTATTAAGATGAAAGCCTAAACTAAAGAAAATGCCCCAAATGACTGATATACCAACAAGTAACCGTTGTCCACATGGGCTCCAGGACTCTGTCAAGGTATAATGAGTAAGGGGTGTGTTAAAATTAAAACTGTCCGAATTTTCAGAAGAGTTCACTCTTTACGTTTAACTCTAATAATAGCAGCACAGCCCACACCTGAAACCTCTCTTGCGCTCTCCCCCTTTGAAATGGTTACAGGAGGACCTATAAGATTTACTTGATTTTTCATCTGACAAACTTCATTTTCTTGTACTCTGATCCAGCCAATGGTGAGATTACACATTTTTCTTGGGTTTCTGTTAATCTCACCTTTCCTCTCCTCAAGTTTGCTGGTTCTGACCTCAGATTGTCCCTGAGGCTCATGTCCTCCCCTCACCCCTGCTTAGTCTTGGCAGTCTGTGCTTGCTTTGGTTTCGGATGTGGCTCCTACAGTGCCGACTGGGGCAAAGGCACATGACACAGAAGCAAAACATATTCTAGAATATTTTTGCATTGTAGCACAGGAAGGCAAAGCCCAGAGCTGTTCTAAACGGCATTGGTTGTTAACATTTTATTCAGATGGGAGAATCCTGTGATTTGTACAATGTTATATTTGATCGGCCAATCTGCTCCTTTATACTGCAATTTTAATATTCATTTTAAAATTGGTATTATTTGAAAGACTACCAGTACCTAAATATTTCCTCCAAGACCAGCCAGTGTCTCAAATTTGAACATTAGAGATTGACTTGATGAAGAACAAGGAATCTTTAAAATATTTTTGGTCCTTAAGTGCCCTCCATGGAATTATGAATCTCTAAGGGATGATTGTGAGCCAGGAAATTGTGGAGGTCTTGAGATCAATTTCACTTTTCAGAGCCAGACTCTTCCCTACCCTCTATGTTGTTTTAACTTTTCTCTTTCTAATGCTTTGTTTTTGAACTGCTGTGCAAATGACACGTATGAATATGGAAAATGAAAAGGGAAGAAGTTATTTGCATTATTGGAGACAAGCACACTTAGCTCAAGTTAATCTCTGTACGTTGCTTAAGATGCTGGCACAGAGGTCTTTAGCTCAAGTCAAAGAGAGTGCCCTGGAGAAAAGTTATCTTAATGTGAAATAGAGCCACAGGTCATGGCAGGGGGCCTAGAGACGGGGGGAGTGGATTCAGGAGGCCTCAAGGATAGCTTGGGAGGCAGAATTGCCCCTCGAGGCAGAGGCTCTGACAGTTGGAACATATGGGCTTCTGGCTACCATCTTGTTCATTACACCTACAGTCAATAGAGTGGGCTTCGGGCCAGTCATCTCGGGGAGGGGAAGCTGCAGGGGAAGCTGCACCTCTGAGTTCCATGAGAAGTACCCCTACTCCTCTCCAGTCACTCATTTGCTTATAGCAGGGGTAGGGAGTCTTTTTTCTGACAAGGGCCATTGGGATATTTATAACATTATTCACTTAATATAAATTGAACATAATTTACATAAATTTATGTTGCTATGAAAAAAAGCTCCTAGTTTTATTGAATTATGAGTCCTGCCTACAGTTGCCTTGGCAAGGCCAGACCAAATGAAGGCCCGTGGGCTGGACCTTCTCCACCCCAGGCTTACAGGCTCATTAAGTGGCTTGTTCTGACTTATCCCAAAACCCATAGCTACCCCCGCCCCAAAATCTGTTTATGCCCTGACTCCTCCTGCTTCCTAATAGAAGTTCCGACCTCCCCCACACTCACCCCAAACCCATCATCTAATAGCCGTACAGTAAATTGTTTCAATCTGCAGGAAAGCGACGAAATGTCTATGTGGTTTATGAAATTCAAATCCGTGACAGCTGATCCCTTAAGCCAGAGGATGTAAAGGGGCAAATATGGCCTCTGATCCAAAAGGTTATTTAAAAATTTTTAGTAGTCACACACCATTTTCTTGGGGGGAGGTTTTACCCAAAAATAAATATTTTTCTTGTTTTCCTGGAGAATGTTTAGAAAATCTGGACACACCAGGTCAATGTTTCTTCATGGTGGTAGTTGGCTGTGGCTACATGGAGACGATGGACTCCTACTTGGTCACAGTCCCCACCGTTCCTTATTGTGCCTCTACTCAGCCCACTTGACTCAGTTAAAATACATGCCTGGTCTCTGTATGCTAAGTTTACAAGACTAACCTAGACTAACATCTTAGCCAGGTGAGAGTAGGGTCAGAGAAAATGGCACAGAATAGGAAAAGAGTGGGAAGGGTTCTACAACAAAATTATTCTTTTTCAAAATGTTTAACGGAACACTCACTCCCTGAAGACCACAAAACCTTAGCTGGATCCTGACTTGGATCTACTCACTGACTGATCTATATTTGTTTCAGCCTTATTGAGCAAACATCGGAAATGTGGGTAGAAATATTCTTTTTCACTCATTGGAAAGAAGTCAGGGTGTATTTCCATTTTTCCTAAACAATCTGAGAGTTCCAGGACCATGAGATGCCACTGCATTCTTTTCCAAGATTTGGACCTCAACCCAGAAGTACTTACCCTCTGTTATTTTCATGTTGTAGGAATAGAGGGGGGAGGGAGTGGGTATGAAAGAACATGGGTTCTAGAAATCCGAGAAGGTGAAATAAAACTATTACTCTTCTTTAAAAGGAGGTTATATTCATATTTGGCATTTCAATGTGAAATCTGATAGGTATAACTGGATTGAGTAGAATGAAAGAAACATTTTTGGGTTTAAGGAGGTCAGGGAACTGTGAAGAAATATTTGCCCAAAGCATTCATGTGAGCATTTGAGCTAGTGATATGATGATATCTGGCCTAGAGAGGAATTCTAGGAGTGTCAATGAATGTGAGTAACTGGCAAAGTTAATGGGAGGGAAAGGTTGGGATAGTTCATTTGGTTCAAAGAAGGACATTTAAAAATTTTATCTGAGAATGGAGGTTTAAGGGGGAGAAGTGGTGACTAACTGGTAGCTTGGAGACTATCCAGCCTCATTTACTGATCTTTCTAGTGATGAAAAGTTTGTCCCTGAAAAGCAAATGATTTCTTATTGGGACTACCTTACCTAACTCTCTATATTAACACATAACAACAACAACAACAAAAAAGGTACAACTGTTGAATAATAAGTTGCATCCCTTATTTTCCCCTGAGCACTCTGCTACTACAGTTTCACAGCTTTCAAGAATAGTGCATTGTAGAAAATTAAGTTCAACTGGTTCCTCTAATATTACTTCTCTCCTAACCCCTCTGCATAGGTCTATTGTGAACAGCTTAATATATTTCAGAGGTCACACAACCAAATACAAGGGGGTCCCAGTCCAGAGGGAAATGATGACAAGCTGCTTGTGTGTGGAGGTCAGAATCCTCTGGTGGCACCTGTAGGCTCCTCTTGAATGTTTCGGCTCAGTTGGTCTTATCACCTTTTACTAAGTCATTTGAGCCGTGAGAATCAGGCTTGATGCCTTTCTCTTAGCCTCACATTCTGAGTCCTGGCATATTTCTTGACTCTCTTTCTTTTCCATGCCAACTCTTGCTGCCCCAATTTAAGGCCTTATCATCTCTTGTACGAAGTATTGCAGCAGCCTTCCAAATAGCATTCCACAGTCCAGTCTTGTCCACCCTAAAATCCATCATCCATGCTTTCTTATAATACCAGTACCTTGCTTGATGGAAGCAATAGTGTAAGACTGAGAGGGAGATATCATGATGCACAACTCCAGATAATACCTTCCTCCACATCACAATAAAGTATCTTAATATCCCTGGGGGAGAAAATGCAAACTATTTGAAATGCAATAGAATATAACCTACGATAACAGATGAAACCAGCTATGTCAATCATGAAACATAATTCTGTTTGTTCTGTATATGTCTCAAAAAATGTAAGGAAATGTAAGCTAAGAGAGACTGTGAGTGTCTCCAATCATGATGCTCTGCTTGTGGTTTGGAGGTAAGGAGGAATATGTTGTTCGCCATCATCATTCCATCCCTTACTTAAGCTTCTGCATTCAAGGCCCTCTGGTGACCCTTTTAGTCTCACCTTTAATCCCTTCCTTTAGGACCACTGCCTTGCACACTCCAGGGAGCATGACCACATTGTGTTGTATGTGAGTGGTGCCTCTGCAGTTGAATGATACCGCGATCTCCTCTTTGCCTTGCACTCCAGCAATTGGCAAAAATACAGGGGTTGGCAAAAGTAGGTTTACAGATATAATACAAATAAATAATACAATAATTAATAAATAATAATATAAGAATAAACTGTGTTTTGTATACTCACAACTATAAACCTACTTTTGCCCACCCTGTATATAGACCTTATCCTGCTGATTCTTGTTACTTTGTCTTTGATTTTGCTGGCCTCTCTTTCTAGAAACTCATCTAATTACTTTTTTCCCTCCTCCTTAGACACACAGAGACATACACAGAAACACACACATGCATCTGGTTAAATGCTTTTCATCCTTAAAGACATAGTCTAATGATCAACTCCTCCAGCAAGCTTTTCCCATTTCCCTACTCAGCCTCACCTTGGGATCACACTTACATCATGTTTTGATTTTGATTATACACCGGTCTTCCCTCCACTAAACCCTGCGGTCCTTAGGGGTAGACACCATGTCACATGTATGATTGTAGTCCAGTTCATACCACAGTACCTGATACCATCTTTCCTTTAATCCCTTGCTAACACCCCTCTCTGCAGTGCAGATTTCCCAAGGCTGAGCCATTCCTTTGATGACTGAGGTAAGAATCTCTACTCTTCTCACTGGAAACCCTGCCCTACCTACAAGAATATGACTTATTTCCTATGTAACCCTGAAAGACATTAAACAGAATACTTGGTTCCACACATATTCCAAAGGTCTAGGTTCACTGTGTATTAATACCATTCGTGGAACATAGACAAACTAGACCAAGTTGTACTGCTTCAGTGTTATGTAGTTACTTTTCAAATCTTTCTTCTGCACACTTCCGTACTGCGCGCGCGCACGTGTGTGTGTGTGTGTGTGTGTGTGTGTGTGTCAATTTGTATGTATGGGTCATGTTCCTGATCTCTTAGCAACATATACACATGAACCAACAGTATTATACAGGAATGGGGCAGTCAATAAATATGTAGAGAAAGAAACATTCCAATGGGAACCATCACTTGTAAAGACTTGGATCTGATAAAATATACATCCAAGAAAGTACAAGTATTGCTCAAGAGGGTCTTGCTCAAGGGGAATCTTTTCATTATTTTATTCAACAAATATTTATTAAGAGACTACTATGTGCTAGGCACTGTTTTAGGGAGCATATGAGTGAGTAAAATGTAAAAATAAATCCCTATCCCTATAAGGGCTTTCCTTCTAATGGGTACTTGATTGCATTTGCATAATTAATATGCTCTACCCACATTTGTCTTAGAGCAAAAGAACATTCTACCTCAAGAACTAATCCAAGTTTCCAACTTTCAGAAGGGAGAAATGGTTTCCAACATTCCAGTGATCCTCCTCAAATTCGATTCCAAGAAAATCTTGAGGTCCATCTTAAGTAGTGCTACTTTAAATATTGACATCTAATATTTGTATCAGGAGATGGAAGTATTTAGTGATGATATTCCTTCAAGGACACCACCAAGTAACCAAATAGCTTCTCCAGCTTCATTCAGCAAAGCTGAGCTGATGGGATTATACTACATTAAGTATTGATAGCCTTCTATTAAATATCAGCAAGGGCTTCTAGCTCTCAGCTTAACCAATGGGCAGTGTGTCTGGGTGACATCGGCCTGGTTTCTTTCCAATGTGTAGTTAAGGGGAAGCTTTTCCTTGGCAAAGTCCCCTTGATGAGTCCATGGTGTCACTGGATTATCTCTGAGAGGTCATTGTTCATCTTCCATTGTAGGTCAGACTTGGCAGCGGTGAAATAAATGTTCTTGCTACATCTGTACATACATAATCATGGGCTGTTCTGAACACACACGTCATTTTGTGGGTGGGTGAGAGGATTCTAAAAACAAAAAACAAATAGGCCTTTTCAGATTTTTGAGCTAAAAGAAAACAATAAATGTGTTTCAATGATGAGGACGATCCAGGTCAGTTGTAGATGTGTCTGTTGGCTTTTGCACTAGGTAACCTGCAAAATCCCTCACATCACCAATAGACTGTGATTCCAAGAAGCATCCATGAATCGAAGGCAGTGTTGTTAGTGTCTTGTCTGAGCATATTCATAAAGATATGTAAAAGTCAACAGGAAGAAGAGAGATGACCTTTGCTGATGTTTAACCAAAGAAAATAACTGCATTTTGCCAGCATCCTTTCACAGTCCATAGGCTAATCTTACCCAACGTCACTAGAATTACAAGAAGCTATTTGAGTTGACATATTTTCAGAGAGAGCTTATTAATGGTAGAAGAAGAGTGAGACATGAAGGTAATAGTGACTCTGTAATAATAACTCTAATGGAAAGTCTACAAATCAATAAAATTCAGTAAAGTATTTAATTATACACACATGGCTTACATACATGCACAGCTCTAGATGAACGAATACATAGTTTCTGCTAGAGATAGGTTTCTTTCCTACATATCTTTGTTGTTGTTAATCCTCACCTGAGGATATTTTTTGCTTTGATTTTTTTAGAGAGAATGGGAATGAGGGAGTGAAAAGGGGAAGGAGGGAGGGAGGGAGGGAGGGCGCGAGAGAGAGAGAGAGAGAGAGAGAGGGAGAGAGAGAGAGGGAGAGAGAGAGAGAGAGAGAGAGAGAGAGAAAGAAACATCAACATCCATATCCATGTGAGAGAGACATATTGATTGGCTTGGTTGCCTCCCGCACTTACCCTGACTGGGGCCAGGATTTAACTGCAACATAGGTATGTGCTCTTGACTGGGAATTGAACTCATGACCCTTTGGTCTGAGTTCTGATGCTCTAACCAGCGGCCAGGGCTCTCTCCTACATATCTTTAATGGTAACATTATTTACATAGAAGTAAAATGCAAAGTGGTACATGTTATAAAATCAATAAAATATGTAAAGCCTCACAGGACGTGATAGTTCTAGGAGTATAGTTGGAATCCAGTAATGTCAAATAAATAAGACTTTCTGCTTTCATGTTTTAATGATCAATCTAATGGTTTGCTTTGGGTTTGTTAATGTATCAGAATGGTGCCTTGAGCTTGACAAAATTATGCTTATTTTTATTCCCTTCCTCCCCAGTTAGACATTTAAAATTATAGTACTATCTCCATATATACAACACTGATGAGGAATGAGAGTGAACATGAGCACCAAATACACTTTCCAAATAACTGAGTTTTAGCCCAGCCAAAATAGGAACATTAGAAACCTAATATAAATGGAAAAATTTAGGAGCCTTTTTAGTCTTAAACACAGGTGCGGAACAGACTATCCTGGGATGGTCTCAGGAGCTATAGCGATGCGAGAGCTGCTTATTCCTACACAGAATGAGCCCACACTGACCTTTTTGTTCTTTTGTTGTCTTGTGTCCATTTTCACACATTCCTTCCTCACTTTTAGCTGTTACTGCTTGAAGTAACTCATTTCTTGTTTCTCTCCAACCCCTTCTGTCTTCTATTTCTAGTGAACCAGCAAACCCTCTAACCAAACATACTAAGTATTATATCTAAAGAAATCATATTAAGAGTTTTGTTTGTTCTGAATCAGAGAATACTGAGATTCCAGTGAAAGGCATGGATCCTCATTTTCTCTCCCTCACACAAACTTCTAGCCGGTAATTCTGCCTGTAATCTCAGGCTGATCCCTGAAGCCCATTCATGGTCCCCAGCTTGAGAGTTCCTGTTCTAAAGCTTCTGCAGTATCCTCTCTAATAAAGAGGGAATATGCTAATTCACCATCACTCCATCACAAAGATGGCTGCACCCACAGCTGAGGCCAAGTTCCCAAAAGGAGCCTTAAGGAGCAATCAGCAGGGACCTGAGGCTACGCCCTCCCCCATCCCCTTGGGGCTTGACAGGGGACCTGAGGCCATGCCCCCTGCACGGTGGGGCTTGACGGGGGACCTGGGGCTGCGCCCCCCCCCCCCCCCCCCCCGCCAGTGGGGCTTGACAGGGGACCTCAGGCCATGTCCCCCAACCAGCGGGGCTTGAAAGGGGATCTCAGGCCATGTTCCACACCTGGACGGGCTTGATGGGGGACCTCAAGGCACGCCCCTGCCCCATCTGGGGGACCTCAGGCCATACACCCCATCCTGGTGCTAAGCCAGGGGACCTGAGGCTACGCCCCCTGCCAGGCGGGGCTTGACAAGGGTGTGACTGGCCAAGTCTGGATCTAGCCCAATGGGGGTGGGGTGGGCAGGGAATTGACTCTGGGGTCCCATGGTGCGCCCCAGACTCTGACAGGAGGAAGGTTTTCATATACATTTTACTAATTTTCTTTCATCTCTGACACTTCTATTATAGAGAAAGGGCAAATAGCAATATTAAATTATTTCCTCTAATTAATCCCCTTTTAATGTGCACGAATCTTGAGCGCTGGGCCACTAGTGCCTATATAGAAATCCTGTTAGCTATTCCCTCAGAGCTGGCTCTTTCTTTTTTAAACCAGGAAGTTGAAGACTTTGGTTCTTTGATGAATTTAACTCTTGGTAACATACTACCCGAGCTTCAGTTTCTTCATTTACAAAATGGAGATGATAATAACTGTTCCCCAGGAGAATTGCAGGATAAATATAAAGTTTTGTATCTATAAGCAAGTTGCAAACTCCAGACAAGGACAATTTAGCCTGAAATCCAAGGATAATGAATGGGCTTCAGAGTGTCTGCAAATGGCTTGATATTATAAGCAAAATGTGATTTTGTGCCACGTATGTGTTTTTCTGGAAAAAGGATCCATAGTTTTCATCAGTTACTCAAAAGTTATGGCTCTAAGAAAGTTATGAATAAGTGCTCATGGCACAGACTTTATATTATTGTTTTATTTATTTTCTTGATCAGGACTAAATTTCAGATAGGTAGAGTTGTTAAGTTATTGACTTCTAAGTTAGAGAGGTATACATGTGTATTTGGTGTGCAAGCAGTAGCCACCGAGCTCAGCTTAAATAGTAAACAATTACATAATGTGGATCAATGGATCCATATAGCCATATCCGGCTGCTTTCTAGCATGCTATATTTATTGATATATCTATATCATTTTTGCCCTAGCCTGTTTGGTTCAGTGGATTAAGTGTTGGCCTGTGGACTGAAGGGTGCCGGGTTCGATTCCAATCAAGGGCACGTATATTGGTTGCAGATTCCCTGGCCCTGGTTTGGGTGTGTGCAGGAGGCAACCAATCGATGTGTCTCCCTCACATTGATATTTCTCTCTGTCTCTTCCTCTCTCTTCCACTCTTTCTAAAAAAAAAAAAAAAAAAAAACAATGTTAAGACGTCCTTGTGTGAGGATTTACAATAACAAAAAAGATATATCTATATCATTTTAATGATTAAATAAATATACCATTTAGTGTAACATCCTCATTTAATCAAGGAGAATAAACAAATTGATCTTCAAAGTATCTATATCTGTATTGGTTTCACTTCTTTAAAGGGATGCTATGAAGATAAATAAAGCCCAGCTGGTGTGGCTCAGTTGGTTGAGTGGTGTCCCATGCACCAAGAGGTCACTGATTCAATTCCTGGTCAGGGCACATACCTGGGTTTTGGGCTCGATTCCCAGTAGGGGCCACAAAGGAGGCAGCCAATCAATGTTTCTCTCTCATCAATGTTTTTTTTATCTCTCTCTCTAAAATCAATTAAAGCATATTTAAAAAAGATAAAGATATAGCTTTTAAAATGTTTGAGATTTCAAAGGAAAATTGCAATGTAATAATGATGGTGCTGGTGATAATAATAATAAAAGCTTATTGTAGGTATTGTTTATTGATCTACTAAGTAGTGGCACTATGCTAGGCAATTTATACACATTGTATCTAATTTTAAAACCAACCTTTAAATATAAGTATTATTGACCTCATTTTATAGGTAAAGAAATCAGAGACTTAGGTTAATAGGTCCAAAATTACAAAGCTAGTGAATGACTAAGTGGAATTTTAACCAAAGTCTATTTGATTCTAAAGTCTGTTATCTTCTCTAGAGTTTAATATAGCAGATGATGTATTTATGATTCTTTTTTTAAAAATATATTTTATTGATATTTTACAGAGAGGAAGGGAGAGAGATAGAGAGTTAGAGACATCGATGAGAGAGAAACATTGATCAGCTGCCTCCTGCACACCTCCCACTGGGGATATGCCCGCAACCAAGATACGTGCCCTTGACCGGAATCGAACCTGGGACCCTTCAGTCTGCAGGCTGACACTCTATCCACTGAGCCAAACCAGTTTCGGCTGTATTTATGATTCTTAATAAGGTATAAGCCATCACTATAAAGTGAATTAATTAGATAATTATTGAAAATTAATTTTTCTTCTGCATTTGAAAGTTATATATTAAACTAGAGGCCTGATGCACGAAATTTGTGCAAGAGTAGGCCTTCCTTCCCCTGGCTGCTGGCACCGGCTTCCCTCTGGCACCTGGGACCTGGGCTTCTGGGACGACCGGAAGGATGTCTGGTCTAATTAGCATATTACGCTTTTATTATTATAGATGTAAACTTTAATTGAAACATTAAAACATATATATAAAATAAAAAGTTTAAAAGTCAGCATTCAAAAAAAAGAGCTAGCCCTGGCCAATGTGGTTCAGTGGTTAGAATGTTGGCCCATACACTAAAGCAGTGGTTGGCAAATGCGGCTTGCGAGCCATATGTGGCTCGCAAGCTGCGGTTTGCCGCTCTGTTGACTAATGAGTTTGCCGACCACTGCACTAAAGGGTCTTGAGTTGGATTCCTGGCCCTGGTTGGGGCATGTGTGGGAAGCAACAAATCGATGTGTCTCTCTTACATTGATTTTTTTTCTCTCTCTCTCCCTCCCTCCCTTTTACTCTCTCTAAAAATCAAGGAAAAAATATCCTTGGGTGAGGATTAACAACAACAATAAAAGTTAGCATGCACCTACAATCAACTTAATCTTGTACAGCAAACAGACTGATGGTTTCCTGAGGGGAGAGTGGTTAGGGGCTGGGTGAAAAAGATGAAGGGATTAAGAAGTGCATATTGGTAGTTACAAAATAGTCACAGGATATAAAATACAGCATTGGGAATATAGTCAATAATATTGTAATAACTATGTATAGTGCGAGATGGGTACTAGAACTATTAGGAAGATCACTCCTTAATTATATAATTGTCTAACCACTATGCAGTATACCTGAAAGTAATATAAAATATTGAATGTCAACTGTAATCCTATATAATAGAAGCCTAATATGCAAATTGTCCCCTCGACCAGGAGTTTGACCAGAGGGTGGGGCCAGCCAGCCAACTGCCTGCGGCCCCTCCCCCAGCTGGCCCTGCCCTGGCCAGTGGCGGCAGCAGGCAGCCAGGGGAAGGGAGGCCCCAGCCAGTGCCGGCAGTCGCTAGAGACCCTACCTGTGCATGGATTTTGTGCACTGGGCCTCTAGTTGAAAAATAAAATAATATAGAGGGTGTCCCCCCAAAATGTATACATACTTTAACAGCTGACAACTTAATTTTGAAAATGAATTGTATATTAATAAAAACTGAGTTTATAATCATTCAAAGTGTGCATACATTTTTTGGAACACTTTGTATATTCATACAAAAATAAGAAATCCCCCCCCCCCAAACTCTTTATATTAGAGTTAAGAGGTGCCCGTTGAAAGGTTTTAGGAAAGGGGATGATCTGATTAGATTTGTGTTTTTGGAAGGTTACTCTGTTCAGTTGAATGGGTTAGAACAAGATGTGACCAGAGGCCAAGAGGCCAGCAGGGAGGCTGTTGATGAACAGCAGTGGGGACCGGGGGAAGTGAATGGGCTCTGTGGCTCCTCAGAAGGCAGTCTGGATAAATCTTGTTGATTAACCAGCTATGGGAATTCAGGATGGTGAGGAATCAAAGAGGTTCGTGTCTGTGTGGACACTTCCCTCTCTGTTGTTGGGCTAGGCCGGTTATATTAGGAGGACATTTATGGGTGAAAATGATGAGTGAATTCTGGACACATTGGGTTTGTGGTGTTTATGAAGATGCTATATTGGCCTTTGAATATTCAGTTTTGAAGTTCAGGAGAGAGATGTGGGCTGGAGATTTAGTTTTGGAAGAAAGTGCATGTACAAGTGGTTAAATCCAAGGAAGTGGATGAAATTGCTCAGGGAGGGTATGTACAGTGAGAAGTAAAGAGAGCTTAGGATAGACCCTGCAGAACTCCAACATTTAAGAGACAAGTAGCAGAGAAGGGGTAGCGTTGTAGCAGTGTGACATTACCGAAGACATTTCAAAGTGGCAAGAGTGGCCCTACGTATTTACCCCAAAGAAATAAAGAACATAGACGTGCACATGAATGTTTATGGCAGTTTTATTAGTAACTGCTTTATGGAAACAATCTAAATACTTACCAACTGGTGAACGAATATATAAAACCATGGTGCATTTGAACAATGGACTGGTACTCAGCACTGACAAGGAATGACCTATACGCACAACAACATGGATGATCCTCAAAAGCATTTGCTCAGTGACAGAAACCAAACACCAAAGGCTATGTACTGTTTGACGCCATGTGCATGGCCTTCTGGAAAAAGCAAAACTGGGGGCACAGGAATCAATCAGTGGTTGCCAGGGGTTGGAGGGGGAAGAAGGGGATTGACTATCAAGGTTAACAAAGGAACGGTTTGAGTGATGGTGGTGTTCTATATCGTGACTATTTTTGTGGTTTGTATACTATCCACACTCATAGACCTGAACTCCAAAAAGGCTGTTTCCTGCCGTGTATAAATTATAAATTATGCCTCAACAAGCCCAACTGGAAGTAAAAAACACACAACAAATACAAAGAGAGGTGGTCAAAATGTCAAATGCTGCTCATAAATCACGCAAGAGAGGAATGGGACGTGCCCCTTGCATTTGGCATTGACTCTGGTGAGCAGTGTCAGTGGCATGGGGGAGACAGAAGTTAGAATGCTAAGGATTGAGCAGTATGACAAAGACGGCTGGTTGCCCTCCAATACCCATGCTTCCCAGTTTTTGCCAAGGCTCATGACTATGCAGAGTGATGACTGCTTTGCCCAGTGTCCTGGGAAACTGACTATGGCCATGTGACTGAATTCTGGCCAAAGAGATGTAAGTGGAAGTGTCCTGTGGCAGCTTCTGGAAGCCTTCCTTAAGAGGCAGCTGACATGCTCTCCTTTGCCCCTTCTTGCCTCCTTTCCCCTTTGTGTGGGTTGGAATGCAGGCATGATGGCTGGAGCTGGAGCAGCTAACTTGAACCATGAAGTGACTTTCGGAAGGGAGAAGAGAAATGACAGAGGAACGTCCCGGCGGAGCCTGGGTCCCTCCGCTCTCTGAGAGCCGCCAAACTGGTCCAGGATTGCTTAGCTCTGAACCTTTCAGAGGTAGAAAAACAAATCCCTTTCCTGGTTAAACCTCTTAATTACTCACAGATGAACTTAATCCTATATGCTACAGGAGTAGATAGAAGGTGAGCTATAGAGACAATGAGGATGTAGAAACGGTGAGTACAGTATAAGCAACCCTTTCAGGGGGCTTGAGTGTGAAGGGGAAGAGTAGAGAGGGGATGGGAGCTGGCAACGGACACGGGTTACAGAGGGTTTATGATCTCCCAGTTCACACTAGATTCTGTGATGGAAACCTGGAGAAGATCCAGAATCCCTTTCCACAAAACAGCACTGTGACTCTTCACTGGGTTTGACTTTGTGCCTCAGGTTCCAGAGGGAAAGGAGGAGCCGTGAATCCACCGGGCACATTTTGCACGGGTCTCCTTCCAGCCCTAAAGCCGCTAACCAAGCTGATGGCTGGTTAGAATGCCCTTCCCCTGAGGCTTGCACACCCTAGCTCCTCTGCCCTCTCGGGCCAGTCTCTACAGGGGGTCCTTTCCTGAACACGCTACCATGGCAGGCCCACTTCCCTTTTCCTCTCCATCAGAGTATTAAAAAAACAGCTTTAAGCCCTAACCAATTTGGCTCAGTGGATAGAGTGTCAGCCTGCAGACTGAAGGGTCCCATGTTCCATTCAGGTCAAGGGCATGTACCTTGGTTGCAGGTACATCCCCAGTAGGGGGTGTGCAGGAGACAGCTGATCGATGTTTCTTTCTCATCGATGTTTCTCTCTATCCTCCCTTCCTCTCTGTAAAAAATCAATAAGATATATTTTTAAAAAACCAGCTTTAAGACATAATATAATGCATATACCATAAAATTCACCCAGAATGCACAATTCAATGGATTTTAGTATATTCACAGAGGTGTGCAATCATCACAAGTTAATTGTAAAACCTTCATCATGACATTTTATTACTTGATTTTTAAAGCAGTATCTTTACTGCTTATGGTTATGTTTATTTTCCCCTTTCCTCTGTGTTCTGTCTTTCTACTTGAACCTGTGAGCTCCACTAGGGCAGGACGTTATGGCTACGCCTGGGCTGCGGCCTCTGCACCCAGCAGACACCACTCACAGAGGAACCGGGCAGTAAGGTACAATGAAGCCTGGCAGTTGTCCCATCTGTGCTTCATCGTAGCAGGTGCAGGGCACTGGGTGGGGGCCCGGTGCCCATTCTGAAAACCTTTAGGAGTGGGGGGTTTTCAGAGGGGATGTAGGGAGGGACTACATGGCCCAGGGAATCGTATAACTCTGGGGTGGGGCCTTGATAATTCAGGAATCCATATTCAATGTACCTATTGTTTCCAAAGGAAGAAATAGGGAGAGTAACGCTGGCCAGTATCTTGCTGATAGGCGGGAATGCGCAGAATATGGAATGATGAGAAGGGCGTGGGATCACCAAAGTGATGAAACTGCATTAATGTGCCGCAATGGGGCTGGAGTTTTCCTTGGGAAACTCAGACCAATGCCCGCTGGGCTGGCACAATGGCGTTTCCGAACCCATGCCAGCCCATTAGGGGCAGTACTTGCTATTTGCTGAAGCCAGAAGCTTCTTTCGCATCCAACTTCCAAACCGCGACAGCTGCCACCTTGCCACTGACTCCATCGTTTCCCTGTGCTCTCGGGGTGGTGCCACCCGCCCCAGAAGCCCATCTCCCCTTCCCGCCCGGGCTTCTCAGCGCAGCCCCTCTTGTCCCAGGGGAGCCGCCTGCGCACCTGGCGCCTCGGGCGCCCGGGCACTGCGCGCTGGTGGCCACGTCTCCCGGTGCGCAGCTGCCGGTGACCTCCCTCCCCGAAACACTTAAGTGGAGTGGCTTGTCTAGCGCCCAACGAACAACATTATCCAATTGCTTCCCGTTTTACTCGCAGGCTGGGAGCTGGGAGAGCCTGAGCGTTCACTTTCAACCCTCGAGGGGAGGAGAGGGTGCGGGCGGGGAGGGGGGACGCTCAGGGCTCCACCTCGCGCGCTGCGCGGCGAGGCCAGAGCTCCAGGCTCCGCAGATGTGAGCGGCGCCTGCGAGTCCTGCAGCAGCGCACCCGGCAGCCCGTAGCCCCGTGATGGAGTGAGTATCCCCGAGCCGCGCCGCCCCGCGCGTCGCTGGCTGCCCTGCTCCCGGCATGTTGCCATGGCGACCGCGGCTGGAGGCCCAGCCGGCGCGGTCCCGTCTGGGATGGGTGTTTAATTTCAGTTCCGTGTGTACACCTGGTGTTTCTATAGCAGCCGCCGAGGCGGCGGTGGGAGCCCCGGGGTGGGAGCCCGGAGATGCGTGGTTTTGTGCCGCTGCCCCTGGGCCTCCTTGCTCGGAGGGAATTGCATTCTAGGCTTCCCCATCCCTGCCCTAAGCTCCCGCTTCTCGGGGAGTTGGCCGCAATAGCCATTACGTCCGATTACTAACCATGTCGGGATCATTGGACTGCAGTTTGTGGTTTTTTTTTTTTTTTTTTAAGGGAGGAGGCGTGGGGGTCACTGCGGATCGGAAGCAAATTGGTTGGGTGTGAAGCGTGTAATGGAAGGATGACGAGTTAGTGGGCGATGTGCGCCAGAGCTGCAATGCCCCGGCTACTAGAAGCCATAGGCGCCCCCCGCCCCCAAAATAATTGATTTGTTCCTTGGGTTATTGAGAAAGAAGACAGAAGCGTAGGAACGGCGGCCAGGGCTTGAATGACACGGTGGGCACATCATGGAAGGGGTGGAGAAGAGAGGGCAGGAAGGCAAGAGGGGCATTAACCAGAAGACACAGCTTCAGCGGTGGGTTGACCGGGGTTCCTCTGCTCTGTCTTCACATCCCCAGTTGCTTGTGGGTTCCCTCTCCCCAGCTGCTGCCGCAGCGGGCCGCTCTGACAGGCGCTAGGCTCCCAGACAGGGTCGTTTTTTGGAGTTGGCTGCTAACCACCGCTAAACACCGCTCCCTTGGTCAGCTTCTCCTCCTCCTCTTCTTCCCACGGATACTTCCTGACACTGAGGCCAGATGAAATCATATTTCAGCCTGGAGATAACGTCCTGTTTTCAGTGTCAGGACTTTCATGCCAAACCCAATACACCCTAGATGCAGCTTTTCTCCCTCTGCGTATCTGATTGTGCAGATGCAATTTAATCCTTACCAACCGGGCTGCTAAGGCAGGAGAGAGAGCACGTGGGCACTTGGGGAGTGAGGTGTGGTAGATGTCAGCCCCTGCCTGGGCAGCTACTAGTGCTGTTGATTTCCAGCACCGGAAATGTCATGTTTCTGAGACTCAGTTTCCCTACTTACACAACGGAGACGAAGATGTTTCTTACTTTTAAGCATTGTTGAGAGGATCCAGTGCTATTTGTATTTCTTCTAAAGGGCTTTGTAAATTGTGAGGTATACACAAATTTAAGGAGCTAATGATTAAGGCTCTGGAGTCAGTTTGCTGGGTGGAGTCTTTTTACAGTTTGCTGAATAAAATCGATCTCTCTAGGCCTCATTACTGGCAACAGGATTAATAATACTAATAACTATTTGGTGCAATTTTTGTGAAGATGAAAGGAGTTGATTATATAAGGGTCTTAGGACAGCATCTGTCAGAAAGTGAGCTCAATCAATACCATGCATTATCTATAAATATTATCTGTTGTCCATCATCAACACCGTGGCCTCCAGCATTCTCCATTGACATTTTGTGGGGTCACGGGGTTGTCACCGAGCTATTCCCCCACAGCACCCCCCCGACAATTTATAAAGAAATACAGTAACTGAGAGTAACAGTTCTCAAGATACCATTGCAGATGTGGATAATCAACCAGAAGACACAGCAGGCTTGGGCATGCACAGCTGAAATGGGACAACTTGGCCCGGGGCACACCCTATTCTCATTGCTCATTGTCGTTTTCTTAGACATAGTGGCTTAATTAAAGATTCGATGTAGAGCCAGTCATCCCACTGTGTGAGGTTAAAGGGTACCCTGGTTGTTTGTCAGGACAGTAGCATTCATCTTTGTCATCTCTCATTAATACTCTAATGCAGTGGTCGGCAAACTCATTAGTCAACAGAGCCAAATAGCAACAGTACAACGACTGAAATTTCTTTTGAGAGCCAAAATTTTTAAACTTAAACCTCTTCTAATGCCACTTCTTCAAAATAGACTCGCCCAGGCCGTGGTATTTTGTGGAAGAGCCACACTCAAGGGGCCAAAGAGCCGCATGTGGCTCGCGAGCCGCAGTTTGCCGACCACTGCTCTAACGTATAATTTATCTCCCTCCATAACTATTTTCAAATGCTTTCATTTTCCTGTGAGTTTTTGTTACCTTTTTCAAGTCTATCTTCTAGGAAATTAACTTTAAAAAACACACAAACAATATTTGTTTATTTCTTACTCATTCCAATAGAGCCTTCACTTCAGTGATTGTTTTATTCATCATTTTCAATTTATTTTCTGACTTCGCATTTATTTTTTAAAAGTTTCATGTGTTCTAGAAGTTCTTTAAACATGTGGAGAAGACTTTCTCTGAACATTTTATCTATTTCTTGTGTTATTCCTTTATTTTTATTGAGAGAGAGAGAGAGAGAGAGAGAGGAGAGAGAGAGAGAGAGAGAGAAACATCAATTTGTTGTTCCATGTATGCATTCATTGGTTGCTTCTTGTATGTGCCCTGACTGGGGATTGAACCCACAACCTTGGTATATCGGGACAACACTTGAACCAACTTAGTTACCCTGCAGAATTGCTTATCTGCCTCTGACTTTCCTCTTTTAAAATAACAATTAAGCGTATAGAAACTGTACTTGTTAACAGCTTCGTACTTGTTACTCATTCCTAAGTGGAGGCAATTCTAGCCATACCAGCTATTTGCCAAAAAAAAAAAAAAAAAAGTGGGAGGGATTGTGTTTGGGAAGACAGTGGCTTTAGATATTTCGCCTCATAATAATTCTGCAATATCTTCTGCTCTTAAATAATGAACCCTTATAATGATCAACTCCTTTCATCTTTACAAAAATGGCACCAAATAGTTATTCATATTATTAATCCTGTTTCCAGTAATGAGGCCTAGAGAGATCTATTTCATTCAGCAAAGTGTAAGTAGTGAGTGAGTCAATCACAGCTTACTCGTGTGTGTGTGTGGGGCGGGGAGGAGGATGGACAGATATTTGATACTTACTGTCACTGCGTAGTTGATTCTGTTTAGCACATACAAGCGAAGGAGAGGGGCAAGTTATCTACAAAGATAATTGTTATTTTCCTTCTGTTTTCCTACATCTCTTGCCTCTAGACCAGTCCTCTGTGTTAAGTTCTTACATTTCAGGCTTTCAAGGATAATAAAACACACTCTGTGAGTTAGGACCCATTACTGGAAGGGAACCTGGTAATTTTTGTTTGTCTGTTAGCGGGTTCACACAATATTTCCATCAGTATCACTTTCTGCACCACTCTGGTAGGGAACCAGGCCCCCACTATCTCCCCCACCCCCCAGATGTTCCCCATGTCTCCCGTGTCTTGCTCATGCTCACTCCTCACCGTTCCAACACTGGGCCTCTCTGAACTCTCTCTTTACATACTGAGAAATTTAAAAACCAACTGGGCTGTGTAGAGGAGCATATCACCTTTTAGGGTTGTCCCTTGATTTAATAAAGTTTTTACTCAGATAATTCTTATAGTCTGTGATTTGAGAATCTTGGCTCTTTGCTAGTTTCATAGTAGATAAAATTTTCCCTCCAATTTTTCATTCCTTATGTTTATTTCAGGGTGATATAGAGAAAACTTACCTTTACCATACATTTGAATGAATGAAGCAATGAATCTTGTGTTCCTATGAAAATAATAATAGAAATTACCCAATGTCATTGGATATATATGTATATATATATATATTTTTTCAATCAATTCTTAGAAATGTGTATAGCAAAAGAAGTTCATGAATAGAGATTATAAATTCTTAGCAGTAGAAGAACTTTGGGAAGGATGCACAGAGTGGATATTCTCTGTCTCGCCCTTCAAATCCACTCTCTACCCTCCTCCCACTGCTCTGTGCCCTGGAAGGCTGAGCCCTAGGCACTGAATCAGCAAGGCTGTCTTGCCCTTCAGCTTCCTGTTGGCTTGGATCATTGGGAGGCGCCTGCAGGAGACCCACGGGTGGAAGGAGCGTGGGGTCAGCATGTTCACGCCATGGTCTCCCTTCCTGCAGGGCAGCGGTTGGCAGTGGTGCTTCTCTCTTCTAAAAGTCGCAGCCCTGCCTGCAGCCCTGTCCTCCAGCCCGAGCTCTGATTCTCTCTTGGTTCTGGTCACCACTCCTCCTTTGCTCCTTCTGGACCAGGTGTGGCACTGGTAGACATCCCACTCTGTTAGCTCCTGGTGCTTCACCAGCCCCGTTAGTTTTCCCTAACTCTGCCCAGGCCATTGTAAAGCAATCCCTTTACTGAGCTTGCCTCAGTTACCCAGTTAGAGCATGCCATCTGTTTTCAGCGGGGCGGGTCCTAACTCACAGAGTGTACAAATCATGGAAGTGTTGGAAGTCTTTTTTTTTTTTTTTTAAATAAATCTTTATTCAGATTATTGCAATTATTTCTCCTTTTTCCCCCCATAGCTCCCCTCCACCCATTTCCCACCCCACCTTCTGCCCTTACCTCCCCCCCACTGTCCTCATCCATAGGTGTATGATTTTTGTCCATTCTCTTCATGAACCCCCCATACCCCTTTCCCCCTGAGAATTATCAGTCCACTCCCTTTCTATGCCCCTGATTCTATTATATTCACCAGATTATTCTGTTCCTCAGGTTTTTAATTCACTTGATTTTTAGGTTCGCTTGTTGATAGATATGTATTTGTTGTTCATAATTTTTCTCTTTACTTTTTTCTTCTTCCTCTTCTTTAAGAATACCTTTCAGCATTTCATATAATACTGGTTTGGTGGTGATGAACTCCTTCAGCTTTTTCTTATCTGTGAAGCTCTTTATCTGCCCTTCAATTCTGAATGATAGCTTTGCTGGGTAGAGTAATCTTGGTTGTAGGTTCTTGCTATTCATCACATTGAAAATTTCTTGCCACTCCCGTCTGGCCTGCATAGTTTCTGTTGAGAAGTCAGCTGACAGTCGTATGGGTGCTCCCTTGTAGGTAATTAACTGTTTTTCTCTTGCTGCTTTTAATATTCTCTCTTTGTCTTTTGCTCTTGGCATTTTAATTATGATGTGTCTTGGTGTGGTCCTCTTTGGATTCCTTTTGTTTGGGGTTCTGTGGGCTTCCTGAACTTGTAAGTCTATTTCTTTCACCAGGTGGGGGAAGTTTTCGGTCATTATTTCTTCAAATAGGTTTTCAGTATCTTGCTCTCTCTCTTCTTCTGGCACCCCCATAATTCTGATGTTGGTACGCTTGAAGTTGTCCCAGAGTCTTCTTACATTATCTTCAACTTTTTGGATTTTTTTTTTTGCTTTTTGCTTTTTCGGTTGAGTGTTTTTTGCTTCTTTGTATTTCAATTCTTTGACTTGATTCTTGTGTTCCTCTATTCTGTTTCTGGGTCTCTGTATAATATTTTTTATTTCAGTCAGTGTATGTTTAATTTCTAGTTGGTCCTGTTTCATATCTTCGAGGGTCTCGTTATATTTATCGGCCTTTTCTAGGATATTCTTAAAAAGTCTTATAACCGTGGTTTTGAATTCTATATCCAGTCGTTTGTTTTCCTCCATTTCTTTCGTTTGTGATCTGATTCTTTGACCCCGCATTTTCACTGATTCCCTGAGTTGGTAAGGTAGATATTTGTGCTAGGTTTCCAATATGGCCCAGTGGGTCTGCTTCCCCAGTTAACCTGAGGTGGACACTCTTGGTGCACCCCTTTGTGGACTGTGTGTACAGCCTTGTTGTAATTAAGTCTTTATTGTTGTTGGTATCACTGGGAAGAATTGACCTCCGGGCCAGTTGGCTGTAAGGATCAGCTGTGTCTATGCTGGGAGAAGTTCGTTGCTGGAGACAGCCTTATAGGATTAGACTTGCCAAATTGCAATAGGCTCTGTGCTCAGCTTGGATGGGGTGGAGTCTCAGTCTTGGCTTCCTGTCAGCCCCGCCCCTGCGCGCATGTGCGCTTTCAGTCCTCGGCCTTCCCCGGCTCCCGAGTCTCCGCCCGAGAGTCCAGACTCCCCCCACAAGAGCGTGGGTCCCCAGGGGCTCGCCTGGAACTGGGGTTCACTGCAGTCAGAACTGGGGCTCAGTGCAGTCAGAATCCTCTGACTCCCTTCCACTAGGGAAAGCCTGTGGCAACTTCCGCAGCCTTTGTGCGCACTGGCATGCGCGCGCGTGCGCACTTTCAGTCCTCCGCCTTCCCCGGCTCCCGAGTCTCCGCCCGAGAGTCCAGACTCCCCCCACAAGAGCGTGGGTCCCCAGGGGTTCGCCTGGAACTGGGGTTCACTGCAGTCAGAACTGGGGCTCAGTGCAGTCAGGATCCTCTGACTCCCTTCCACTAGGGAAAGCCTGTGGCAACCTCCGCAGCCTTTGTGCACACTGGCCCGCGCGCCTTCAGACTTCTGCCTTTCCCAGCTCGAGTCTCTGCCCGAGAGTCCAGACTCCCCCCGTAAGAGCGTGGGTCCCCAGGTGTTCGCCCGGAGCTGGGGTTCAGTGCAGTCAGAACTGGGGTTCAGTGCGATCGGAGGCTTCCTTCCCCCTTCCGCCAGAGAAAGTCAGCCAGGCTCTCAGCCGCCCTTCCTCTCTGCGCGCACAAAGCCCCTTTGCCGTACCTCCAATTCTCTGTGAGCTTTTCTTTTTCCTTCTAGTTGTAGAATTTTCACTCAGCCAGCTCTCCTGTGGTTCTGGATGGTGTCTGTTCTGTCTTTTAGTTGTAGTTTTGAAATTGTTGTGCGAGGCAGCAGTTTAGGTGTTTACCTATGCCGCCATCTTGGTTTCTCCGGAAGTCTTATAAAAACACACTTTGCATTACTGGAAGGGAACCTGGTAATTTTTGTTTGTCTACATATATTGGTCATTGGAGCTCAGGAGTCTGAAATATGAAACAGGTATTGAGGGTTGTCATGAGCTTACTCATAAACTGAAGAAGAAGCTCTGATTCCACAAGCTACCAATGTGTTCATTTGCTTCCCATTGGAAAGTCATTTGTCTTATAACTTATAATAAAAAATTCCCCAAACTTGACTTCTCAGAAGGAAGACCAATCTCAGTTACAGGAAGGCTTAATTAGAATTTTATTTAATGAATGAAACTTTCTTTTCATTATAGAAAGGAGCGTTAATAATAAAAATTCTATTTCATGAATAGATCTTTGTAAAATTTGACGTACTATGTAGACCTAAGTGATAACTTAACTTATCAGGAGTATATAAAATGAATGCTTCCTGAATTGATACCAAGTCATTAAAATCTGTTCCATCTTCTTTTTCCCACCTGTCCCAGTCCCTGCAGATAGTACAAAAACACAACATTTAGTCTAATCAAAAGGTGTGTCTTACAAGTTCTGAATAAATGAGCTCTAATGATATTATACTCTGTTTTCATATAGTATTTCATAGTTGGAGAGGAAGCTGTTCAGACTGCTTATCCTGCTTTCAGTGCCTCTATTTTGCAATTATGTTCATTTATTCATTCATAACTCATACTTATTAGGTACTCACTATGTGCTAGGCCCTGTTCTAGGTACCTCTGATACAGATATGAGTACAACATAGTTCCTGTCTCCCCAGAGGCCATAATCTAATGAAGAAAGAACATAATTGGCCAAAATATTATACTAATGTACACAGTGTTATACTAGGGGAAGGTTTGATGGGATACTGTCTGAAGCACATAGTAAGAGACAAAGGACTATGTGAATCTCAGGAGTTCAGAGATTCTAGATGAGTTCAAAATACAAGCCCAATTCTTAGCCCCTGGGATTAATTTAAAAATAAGAGCACTTTGTTTTTAATGTCCGGATTAGTCATTTTACAGCTGCTTAAGTCACTTTCTAAAAAACCTAGCCACGTCAATTCCAATGTTAAAACTAGTTTGAATAACAGACAGTCTTTCAAAGTTTTTGTTTGCACTAAGGAGCCTATGGCCAAGGCTAGCTCCAAGATCATTCATGCTACAGTATCATGGCCAATGCCTGCCCCCTTGAGGAATCATAAACTCAGTGTTTCAGAGGACAGTGCAACGTGGGATCACTAACAGAGCAGGACAAATCAAAGACAAGAAGCAAACAGAATGGAAAGCAAAACGGAACAAACAGAAACATACGAAGATTTGTGGGGGCACTGCCAAATTAGATATTCCATTTGTTTTAGCCATCTTTGTTCAAATCACATCAACAGCCTCTACCTCTTGAAAGGCATTATGATCTGCTAACGTGGAGCTATGAGCCATCAGGAAGCACTAATGAAGTTGGTCCAGAAACAGTGTGAAAGCACTCCATCCTTCCACTGCTCTCCTTACCTTCTTATTATCTTCTGAAAAGGAGGTGTCCAGCATTTAAAGTTAATAATGACACCAACAGAAGGTCTCATTTCCTCAGAGAGTCACACTACTGTACTTTGCACACAATCACCTGGGTGCAGTGTTAGAAGGCAGATCCTGATTCTGTAGGTCTGGGGTGGGGTTGGAGAGTCTACATTCTCATAAGCCTCCTAGGAGAGGATGCTGCTGCTGCAGCTGCTGGCCTGCAGACCACACTATGATAGTGATGTTCCCAGCGAGAAGACACAGTGCAGGGCTGTTTATAATGCAAGGAATGAGGGTCTCATCCTTTTGCACTTCCCCCTACACCCAAACAACCCTCCCTGTAGGGGATTGCTCCAATGAACTGATGTTCAGAAATCTGTATATACAACAGGCCAAGCTGCAGAACAAACCTGGCTCTTCGTTTTAGTTGGCATAATTTGGCATTTCCAAGCCTTTTAGTTTTAGTTTTATTTGAAAATCAAGGCAGGCTGGACAGCTGTGGAAAAAAAGTGTTTACAAGGTAAATACATATAATTCTATCTTTTAAAATAGGAATTTAAAATGTATATGGTTATAAATAATTTAAAATCTAAAACTATTTATCTTTGGCCAGTTTCTTGATATTTAAAAAAATAGCTAGTGAATCTAATTATCTGTTGCCTCAGACGTCTGCAAATCAGTAATATCTTGGTGTAAATGTCAAGTTATGATTCTATAATATGACACTCGTGTGAATATGAAGGTGATGTGTTAGGATCAAGAAGCTGGCAGTATTACAATTTCTGAACAAGATTCACAGACTTAGGCATTCTCGCTGTTGAACGCCAGGGAAGAGCAACCTATTTCTTAAAGGATAATTTCAACGTGTTATCAAATTGTGTTTTTTATTTATGTGAGATGAGAATTATATCCCAAACTCTTTTCTTGTTATGAGAGCTAAATGTTATAAGGATAATACATATTTAATATTAAACTGCACAGAACAAGGTTTAGTTATAGATTCTTAAATTGCTTAATAAAATGATGGCTCTCCAAACCTAATTACATTGGTGTGAATTAAAACACAGTTCTTAAGGGCTCTCAGTATATCCTCTCCCAGCCCGTGGCAGCTGCACAATGTACCCTCCTGTTAGTTTCACTCCAGGTCTTGAAATTAGAATCATTTTATTAAATCAAGGTGGTGTGCATATGGCCTTGGTGCAGGAGGAGCAGGGTATCATGCCCTGGAAAAACAAAGATTATGTGTCTGTGTGTGTATGAAAATCTCTGCATTTTTTTTTTTTGGCTTTAAACAACAAATACAATTTGACCCTCCAAAAATATATACACACTTTGAATGACTATAAAGTCTATGTTTATTAACATACAGTTAATTTTCAAAATTTAAAAGAGTCTACAGAAATGAATAATTTTTTTGTCAATGCCTGTTTTCAAACCGATGACCATGCTGGTCCTGTCACTGCTGATAACATGAAGCAATGGAATCACAAACATCAAGAATCATTTTGTTTGGTATTTTGTGCACCCTCAATTCATCGACTATTGCCAGTTTTGTACTGTAAACTTTATCTTTTATGTATCCCCACAAAATAAAGTCTAGCAGCACTTTAGGATAATTTTTCTTTGTTCAGATCTTAGTCTGGCTTCACCCATTATTTCAAATCCGTTAAACCTGAAAAGAAGTGAACATTTGAGTTATCAGCTGTTAAAGAAAGTGTGTATACCTTTTTGGGGGATACCCTATCTTTTTTTTCTCTCACAGTTCTGGAGATTGGGAAGTCCAGATCAAGGTGTCAGCAGATTTGTTGTCTGGTGAGGGCTTTCTCTGTATCCTCATATGGGGGGCGGGGAGAGAGAGAGAGAGAGAGAGAGAGAGAGAGAGAGAGAGAGAGAGAGAGAGAGAGAGAACTCTGGACTCTGGTCTCCTCATCTTTTAAGGGCACTAAACCCATCATGCATCTTCCACGCCAATGACTTTATCTAAAACAAATTACCTCCCAAAGTCTTCACCTCCAAATACCATCCCAGTGGAGATTAGGACTTCAACATAGGAATTTAGTGGGGGCGGGGATACAAACATTTAGTCCAAAGCACTTGTAGTCCCATGATTCACCTGGAACTCCAGTGTCATTTTTGTCTTCTACTCTTCTCTTTCTTCTCAATCCCTGTTGCACCTGCATTGTACATGGACAGTAGATTTACCTTCTGTGCTTTCTGAATGGGCTTATCTATCTATATCTATCTATCATCTATCTATCATCTATCTATCTATCTATCTATCTATCTATCTATCTATCTATCTATCTATCTATCTATCTACCTATCATCTATATCTATCATCTATCGGCTCCTTTAGTCTGCCAAGCTTTAGTCAACCTAGCGCTCTTGGTTATTACCACATACATTCCAGGCATTTTTAAGTTCTTTACTGAAAATCTCTTACTTTTTAAGGCATCCCTCTAAAATGCCACCCTTCAGATATGTATATCCGTGTCTTAGTTGGATACATTCTCTTTCCTTCCATTCATCCTTACCTTGGGACTTACAAAAGGACTCCTAAGACTAAAATCCACAAGTGGATAGAAAAGCTTTGGCCCTTATCACCCACTGCCCAAATTTGCCTGCTTCAGGAGATTGGCAAGTTTCTTGCACTTGCACAATCACAGAGGCTGGGGCTGGTTGCCAGGCAGATCCTGGGCTCAGGCCAGGGTGGGGGGACAAGGCGAGAGAGGGAGCGGGAAAGGACTCAGACCTCTGGCGTCTGTGAACGAAAAAACATGTAGATGAAAACCAGTGAAATCTGCAGGGGACCCTTGGTGGTTGTTGGTTTCTTTAGTGGCAAAAGCTGCTGGGGTCATCTGCAGAGCAGGGCACTGGGAAGTGCGGTCACCCCCACTGTGTGGCTGGTATTGGTAGCCTCTGCTTTTCTTCCTTGTTCCTCGCTGTCTTTCTCTCTACATTTACGTTTTTGCTGGTCTCTGGGCAGGGTGCAACTCAAGTGAGTCCTTCATGTAGTGCCCTGAAAGGCTGGGAAAGTGAGTCATTCACCCCACTCTGTCTTTCTCAATGAAGGGGAGTTCTCTCTAGACGGGGAGTTCTTTCTTGGTTTGGGCCTTGCCAGCCTGGGGGATGGGATGGTGCAGGCAAGTGAAGCTGTTCTTTCTTCCAGTTTTGTGGGGTCATTTTTGTTCCACTGTGTTACCAAAGTATCTTCCATAGAGACTCCTGAACTCTCCCAGAGCTGTTTTGTTCATGGAAAGCTGTCTAATAATTGATCTTTGTGGAAGGGACAGAGACTGGGGTTTCCTACACTGCCATCTTGGTGACGTCACCCTGAATATATGGAGATATATACTAGTTCCAAGTGGATGGACCTAGAGAGGAACAGATAAATTTATTGGCAAACCACTTACTCAGTGGTTCACAGGACCCAGTTTAGAAATTATGTTGCTATAGGGATCATTGAGGGCTTTAACATAATGGTTGATTTGGCCATAGAATCATACACACACACAAACACACACACACACACACACACACACACACACACACACACATATAATTTTTTTTTTACAGAGAGGAAGGGAGAGGAATAGAGAATTAGAAACATTGATGAGAGAGAAACATCGATCAGCTGCCTTCTGCACGCCCCCTCCTGGGGATCGAGTCTGCAACCAAGGTACATGCCCTTGATCAGAATTGAAACCAGGACCCTTCAGTCCGCAGGCTGACGCTCTATCCACTGAGCCAAATGGTTAGGGCTTGGCCATAGAATTCTATGGGGTTTGCTCTGTCCTACATTTTAAAATAGAGGTATCTTCTACCTCAAGCCTCCTTACTATAGCTTGTAATCATTAATATTAAGAACATTAAAAGAGCAACCTAGTAGAAACTATTTTATTCTAAAAAGGCTTTGTGATTATTTAAATCGTAGGTATTTATTATTTATTTTAATAATGTAGTTGGATTTTTTAAAAAAGGATGATAAAACCAAGACCAAAGGAAAATTAGGTTTGGGAATATAAAGCTGAGCAAGATTATTCCATCAAATGCACATCACATTGTTCTGTTCAGTTGCTAAAGGTGGGCTGCACATTTGGCCCTAAGCTCACCAGTGTCACTCTAGAACAAGAGGAAAAAATAATTGGTTACAAGATGCAAAATGCCTAAGTGACAAAAACAAGCTAGTTATTAAGGAGAAAATAGTTTCCTTAGTCCCAAGACTTACAAGAAATTTCTCTCATGGATGCTCTACATTCCCAGAATAAGTGCACCATCAGGTTTCACTGGGATTTCCTTGCAATGCCCCTCACTGAAGGTGGATGGCAAAACAACTATGTGCATCATCTTTTATAGAAAGAAGAAGTATTAGCAAGGGACATTTAATGGTACTAAACGCTTAAGAGATTCTGACTGCTTTGATAGGTCCTGTTATTTATACTTTAATAGTTCCTTAAATAACACCTGTCCAGGGGTTCACTCTTAATTTGTGTTCCCCTTAAAACCTCTGAAATAAACATAATCCATATTTCATTTCAGAAAAAAAAATCATCTCTTCCTCATTGTTTACCAGGTTTTCTACTCAATATAAAAGCAAAACATTTGGTACGAGGAACTGATAACGCTGGGTTTCATTTATAATCATTAAAACTTTGAAACAGATGCCACTTCTTGAGGCACATACTTATCTAAGAGAGATAATCTATGGGCCTTCCTAGTGTCCAGAAGTGACAGGTATAGACAGAGGAAATTAAAGTTCTGGGAAGAGGAAATTATTGTTGGCCCAAATGTTATAGTGTCTTTTCTTTCTGGCTAGAGGTAAGCCAAAATTTAAAATTTAATTATCCTGCTGATGGTTTGGCTTGATAAATATAATGGATGCTAATTCATAGGTGGCTGGGAATCAATACATTTTTTCATGAGCAATAACGTTTGCTTTGAAATATTCTTATCTAAGTGTAAGATTCATCATGTAAAGCTTTTTGAGATGAGAACTCTGAGAAGTGCAATATGGCAAAGGCAGGTTCACGTTTAGAGCTTTGATCTGCCTCAGTAGTTCTGATTACAGAAGCCCCTCCTCACCTGGAGTGCCATTTTAGAAAACTCCATGGATCCTCCCAAAAGATCCTCCAAGTGCTGGGCCTCTGTTACTGGAGGGGGTTGGGGGGCAGGACCTCTCTGTGTCTGGGACTATTTTAGCTTCCCATTGGTGCTCCTTCCCAGGCGTATTCCAGAGTGCTTATTGCCAAGCTGTGGCTGCGGAGGGCTTCCGGTGGACACCACTAACTTAAATGAAAATGGTTTCATGATGTAGCTGTATCAAATTAGAGGGAAGATATATTCAAAGACAGCTGTTTCAGAAGTGAGAAGAGCAAAGATATTACATGTAGAGACCAGTGGGATATGGCAATGGGAGCAGTCAGTGTGTAGAACAAGAAGTGACCTGCAGAGCTTAGATCTGGTCCCGTTACCAGCCAGATGACCTACTCTCTTCTGTTTCATGGACATAGATCTCGTGCTTCACCAGGTGAAAGTAAGTTCCTCTCTCTTGGGAAAGGAACCCATGTGTACTTTGGATCCCTGGCATCAAGTTTTGCCTTTGGAAACTCTGATTTGTATGCTCTTTGGAAAGTAATTGAACTTCTGGGCTTCAAGTGCCACTTGAGTATGATCAAGTTCTAGACTAATTATAGTTGGCTTTTCACGCCCCACTGGGAGATGCAGGGCAACCCCAAAGCATAGAATTCTAAAGCTCTGGCTGGGTGAAAAAGGCAAAGGGATTAAGTTAACAAACAAAAATTCATAGACACAGACAACAGTATGGCGATTACCAGAGGGAAAGGGGGATGGTGGGAGGTAGAAGAGGATATAGAAGGGACAAATGGTGTTGGAAGGAGACTTGACTTGGGGTGGTGAACACATAATACAATATACAGATGATGTATTATAGAATTGTACACCTGAAACCTATATAATTTTATTAACCAAGGTCACCCTAATAAATTCAATAAAAAAGAAAATAAAAAAGGAACAAAAACAGTTCTAAAGCTCAAACGTCATCTGGCTTAGCGTAGTCTCCAGGTGTGTGAGCTCAGGGGTGATAAGTGTGTTCCACTACAATTGGACCCACAGTCCCCCCTCCCCCCTTGAGGGTAAAGAAACTTCTTCAGTTGGCTGTTTGAGTGTTCCATTACTCTTAGGCAAGGAGATGCTCTTTGTAAAAAATATTGTAACTGGATATGGAAGTTCTGTAATGCAGATGGAATCCTCGCGTTGTTTGCAGAATGCTTCACTTTACTCTCCGTGTGACTGGGTAAAATCACCTCAATCATTCTGAATTAAGGTGGAATAATAATCCTATCTCAGGATTCATACAAGAAGAGAGAGCTTTTTTTTAACGCTTGTGGGCTCATGTTATTTTATGTTTTATTGACATTTATTCTGGGAACTAACCAATGTTTATCAATGACTCAGAGTTGTCTCATGGTCCACCAAGATGCCCAGGTGCTTCTGGCTACACCTGGATCTGTTGAGTCAATTTCTTCCTGCCTGCAATATGTATTTGGTTTGATTTTGATTCAAATGGGGCAGATTATGTTTACACTCCATTCTCGGTTAAGGAAGCCAAGGCACACACACAGGCAGGCCCAGGCTCATGTGCAGGTGGGCCCATGTTCTCTCTCAGGCGATCAGAGCAGGACAGTCATGTGGGAGTGCTCAGACACATGCTCTCAGTGCTGCTCCACAGCAGGCAGCTGGTCCATGTGCAGTTAGCCTCACAGCTCAGCCCTGGTTTTGGATATTGCCTCAGAGAAAGATCCCAAATGTGTGATAGGAATAACTACTATCAGGGCATAGATCAAGAGTCTGTAAACTCTTTTATTCCTTAAAAGAATTACATAAAATGCATAGGATTACAAAATTTTAAAACAATTATGCTGAAATATAGTCATTCAAATATTTTATAACAAATCGGTGATATAGTAAAGCATGTGCTTTTTTATTCTATGCATTAAATGTCAAGTCTAGCAGCAGATCAGATAGTCAACAAATTTTAAAATTGTGCTGAGTGTAATAGTGATTTTGACATACCCACAACAGTTATAATATAATATGAAAATACCTGTGATTTCTATTGATGACACAGTCACAGGTACTGCTCATTCTACTGCGGTTTGTTGTCTACATTCATAATCAAAAGAGAGGGTAAATTTTAGTTAGAATTAGTGAAAATAAATATGTATTTTTTTCCTATTCTAGTTCATGACTCCCCTAAATACTATCCCAGGTTAAGGACCCTAGATTTTGACAATAATGAGAACAGAAAAGCCAAGTATTAGAAAAATGTAGAGCTTTTTTTGTCAATGCACAGCTACATGAATGTTAATTACGTTTCAAGCCACTCGCAATAAATGTGCTTTACTTTAGTGGTTAGCACAACTTTTTGCACACTGTTATCTTTAAATATCTGTTGAAGAAACTAATAAAAACATTGCTTTGCATTCATCCATTTACCTGTCTTTTTCCTCTAGGGGACTATGAACTCTTTGGGGGCACATTAGCTTCCCTATGACACAGGAGCCCAGGAAATGTTAAGTGAAAAAAACAAACAAACAAACAAACAATATAATAATACCTGGGATTAAGTCAGACATCTTCAAAATAACATTGCTTGGCTTTGTATTATCCTATTAGATAAAAAGAAGAGAGCTCTCACTAATTTCTGGCAGAATCCTACTTAGTAGTTCCTGTTTACTGAGTATTGATTGTGTGTCAGAGATGTAAAGTCATTAACAACTCTCAATATACATTGCCCACATTTAACAATGTACTTCAAATATTGTTGAGAGTTTACATGTGGTAACTCCTGGCCAGCATTACACTGAGCACAATGGCACAAGGGAGTGTAGAGATGAAAAAGATAGCAGCCCCTGCCTGCAGATAGGTTATGATCCAGTCCGGTGGAAAGGTAGGTATGTGTTTATCACGAGACAAGGTCAACAAAGTAGACGGAGGCATCAGCATGACAGCAAGCACCGGGCAGGGTGGAGTGGTTTTGTTGTCGATGTTTCTTCTTTCTGGAAATGGTGGATTTTTCAGAGGAATGAAAGTTTGAGGAGAGAAGGCAGGGGAACAAGAGAAGGGAGAAGAATGAAAAGGCAGGTTAAGATTTGACTTGCAGAGGTAAGTGTTTTAGACTTAACGGATAGATAGTTAAAAAGCGCCACCGCTGCCTTCAAGTGCTGTACCAACACCATGTCTCATTCCAAGTCACTGCCGCTAGACGACTGTGATTTTGCAGGAGCCTCGCAGAACACCCTGATGAACCTTGTTTTTCAGATTAAGTTTGATCAGCACTCCTCTCCTCATCCCCAGGGCAGGGGGGTACTGCTCAGACACACTCAGGTGACTGATTTCTGACAGGAGCAGAAACATCTCAGGGCCACCTGTTCCCATCCCAACTGTGCGCCTCTGAGGCCCTGCCCTGCCACCGGCCACTGGTTAAGCATTGTTGTAGCCATTCATAGTAGTTTTCCCAAATCAAAAATTTCAGAGCATGAATAACATTGTCATTTGATCCAACTCGATTCTCTTAGACTTGTCAAGGCAATTAGGGAGCCACCATCCGTGCCATGCCTCTATATTTCCTAACGAGAAGCACCCTAGTTGATAATGAGGGCTGGGAGTTTAATGTAGCTCAAAACATAATTTGTAAACTCTAATGACCAGAGTGTTCGCTCTCAGAATGGCACAAATGGAACCATTTCTCAAAACATGTGCTGTTCTGATGTTTCTGGATCATGTTGCTTTGCTCACTCTAGGAAAAATATTGCTTTGTACACAGTTCACTAGATAACGAAACGGGCACATCTTCTACTGAAAATATGTTTTCATATAATCACCTGTTTAAGTGAATCTTTGGCCTTTGAATATGCAGAATCATGGAACATTTGAGTAGAAAGGCTTAAAAGTGCTCTGGTCCAATTACCTGACTTAATCAATGAAGACTTCCAGGCCCAGGAGAGAGAAAGGACTTGCCTGAGGCCCTTGACTCTGTGGCAGTGGACCTCAGCTCAGACCCAGGTCAGTGCATCTGACCCCCCAACCCCCTCTGAGAGGCTGCTCTCACATGTAGGTAGTTTTCAGGGCACTTGATCCTTTTATTTGTTTGGAGTACCTTCTGGTGCACGAGGACATTTTTCTCTGCCAAGTTCCAGGGGCCTTCTGACCACATCCATTGTGTGTTTTGCACTAAATAGAGAAGCCCCGTCCTTGGCAAAGCATACTTCCCTGCTCTGACTTCTTGACTGTATTGCCGAACTTCCTCTAATAGGTTGAATGGTGTCCCTCCAAAAAGTACACCCATGTCTTAATGCCCAGAGCCTGTGAATGAGACCTTACTTGGAAAAAGGGTCTCTGCAAATGTAATGAAGTCAAGGGTCTCAAGATGGGATCATCCTGGATTTGGAAAGGCAGAGGGAGAGTTGAGACACAGGGGAGAAAGCCATGTGGAGACAGAGTTGGAGATGCGAGTTACACAGGTACAAGTCAAGGAACAAGGGGCATGCCTATGACTGCCAGCACCCCCCAGAAACCAGGGGAGGGGCATGGGGCAGATTCTCCCTCAGAACCTCCAAAAGGAACCAAAGTAGGTGCTAATACATATTTATGGATTGAATGAAAGGCAAATAAATGCTTACTTCTAAAAAGTGCATAATGGTCCAGTTCATCGGGCTGCCAAGAAATTAGGCACTGCAGGGAAGAGAACAAAAGGTTGAAACTCTCAAAGGACAGGCAAATTCCGTTGTAGCCTTTGTGATGCCAAACGTACCCTTCTGTCATCATCGGTTCTGTGAGTTTGAGACTTCAGTTGTCATCCTCATCTCCGAAAGACCCTGCCTGTCTCCCACACCTCCCCACCATCAGTCAGCAGGGGGATCCATCCTCAGGGTGGACATAGGTCTGCAGAATCACCTTCTCACTAGACGTGAGGATAAAAAGCATTAAATGAGTTCAGTGGTTGACTCCGGGGTCCCTTAATCCTTCTGATTGTCTATTTTTCATCTGTAAAGTGGACAAAAATAATACCTTCCTCAAAGTCTTGTTGAAGCCATAACATGAGGTAGGGGTGATCTAAGTCTCTCTAAGAGAGCACAGTAAATAGCATACCTATTACTTGCTTGAGTTTTAAACAAATTGAGAAATAAGGCAAAAGAATCAATAGATGAAAAACCAAAAAATATCACCTTCGTGACTACTAGTAAAGACTGTGACGGAGTCCATAGCTTAGCGTGTGACGCCCGTGTGACAGCTACATCTCTGCATGGGGTGGATTTAGCCGTCTGGCCTCAGGCTGCATGGGTCCTGCTGTGGGGACAGAGCCTGTCTCTGGAGCAGCTGAGCTAGCTGCAGGCTCCCAGGGTCTGTCCCTCTTCTGAGAGGAAGAGGCAGGATTATGCAGGTCAAATTCCGGCCACCAAACTCACTACTCAGCTGAGTGACTCCCAGGGTAAGAGGGAGCGAGAGGAGGACCCAGGCCAGGAGTGTCATGGAGACAGAGCTGCTTCCAGGTGGACGGAAGCATCAGGAAGAGGAAGTGTCCTTCTGTTTTCTTAACCCATCGAGGCTAAGCCTGTGCCCAGTAGGAAGTAGCCTTCCCCGTGTGGGAGGAGGATCTGTGGTCATCAGATGGTCCCATTCTCACCCTTGTGACACTGTTCTCCACACCGGCCACTGCTCACCAGCACCTCATCCTGCCTTGACTTGTGTCCAAGACAATATCTTTAGTTCACAATCTAGAAATCTATACTTTAAACATCTGTAATATTTTGGCAAGAGATCTAGAAAGAAATCAGCTATAGGTACATTGTATCTTGATAATTACGAAGTTAGAAGAATAAGTCTTTTCTGGATGCTGGCTTAAAATGGGAGGTTTGAAATTCCCTTTCTCTCACATATTTCTCCAAAGACCCATCTGATCTCTGCTCTGAATTTATGTCTCTCAATATCAAAAAATCCAGTTGGCTTTAAAACTATTCATAATTTTGAAATGGTCTATTTTTCCTTTAGGCATTAGAGCTGAATACTGCATAAACAGGAATAATGCATGAAGTTCCCAATTTATAATCGACATACAATTGTAATTGTATTGATATATACACTTAGAGCTCCTTCTCAATTGAATTCTAAGATAAAATTAACATAGCAGACATAGAGACCTGGGATTAAATGTTACTAAATGTAGTTACTGAACATTACTAAATATAGGAATTAAATGTTAATTAAATGTGTAACTAAATACATATTTTCTCAATAAACATAGCTTACAAGTGTGTAAATTATGAAGGTTTTTTTCCTTTGTGTGCACTCAACACACATGGGACTGGTTACAGCTATGATCATGTCCTATGCAACTGTGAGATAAAACAAGATCTTAGTTTTATATGTTATATGTTTTGCAACAGCAGTTCTGCCTATCTGTGCTATTTCTCCCAAGTTCAGCATGGGCATATTGGCCACTCCTCACAATGAAGGATAAATGTGTAGGTTTCAGGAAAAAGCTATAAAAATGGCTTTTAAGTACCTTCAAGAGGGGCCTGGAAAATCTTGAAAGGAGTAGAAAAGGGGGGAAGTGGAAGGGGTAGTGGAAGAATTTGCTGTTGGCATAAAATCACAGGAGGTTAAAACACAACCACAATGTAAAATATACAAATGTTCTCCTCCAAAGCACTTAGATCTCTGAGATGCATAAAAGTTGCATTACTTTGAATTTGCGCGCACGCGCACACACACACACGCACACGCGCACACACACACACACTCACACACTCACATTTATATATTCTGCAGCTAACTAAAATCGATCAGGGCAAAAGCCGAAACAGCAAGGGAAATTGAAATTGTGTCAGTACCTGATTGGATAGTGGAGTAGAAAAATTCATCCCTGTCTTCTTTAATTTTCTTCCCTACTTGAATAACTTAACTGTGTTTATTTACAGCGTAGCCTCTTGGATATTGAGAGATGGAAGGAACCTTACTTAGAAAGGACCTAGCCTAATCTCCCGCCAAATTTAGAAGTTTTCTCCCCAGCATTCCAAATTGTGGTCTTCGATTTCTGCGTGAAAGAACTCTAGGCATGCAGGGCTCCAGAGTCCTGACACGCATGCTTTCTGCAGACAGTGCTGGCCCCTGGACCAGTCTTGTGTCTGAGTTGAGCTTCCTCATCCTGTAATACCCATCCTTAGATTTATAGTCAGTCTTTTTGAACTAAGGGGAATAAATTCAGCCCCCCCTCCCCATAAAACTCTTTCAGACGATGGTAGAAATCTTTTACATTTGCAATAAGCCTTTTGTTCTAACTTATATCCAAGTCTTTCCCATCTTAAAAAAAAAATGGTATTTCCAGGGGAGAATTAATATCTTAACAATATTGCCTCTTAGAATCCTTAAAGATGATATAAATCTCCATTTACCTTGTATTCTTTAAATTGTATTACTTTTTATTTTTAAGTAATACTTTTTATTTTTTCAGCATGCAGAGTTTGCATCTTAAAATTTATCTCTAAGTATTTAATAGGTTTTAAAAATTGAGACTATAATTCACATAAACTTACCCTTTTACAGGGTATAATTCAAGGGCTGTTAGCATATTCACTAACGTGTCCAAAAAAAATCACCATTTTAAACTAAAACGAGATATTACCTCACACCTGTCTGCATGGCTATCATCAATAAATCAACAAACAACAAGTGTTAGCGAGAATGTGGAGTAAAGGGAACCCTCGTGCACTGTTGGTGGGAATGCAGATTTGTGCAGCCACTGTGGAAAGTAGTATGGAGTTACCTCAAAAAATTAAAAATGTAACCAACTTCCTTATGACCCAGTGATTCCATTTCTGGGAATTTATCTGAAGAAACCCAAAACACTAGTCTGAAAGAATATATGCACCTCCAGTGTTCATTGCAGTGCTATTTGCAATAGTCAAGATTTGGGAGCAGCCCAAGTGTCCATCAGCAGTACATTACACAATGGAATACTACGCAGCTATAAAAAAGAAGGAATTTTTACCCTTTTGTGACAGCATGGATGGGCCGGAGAATATTATGCTAAGTGAAATAAGTCAGTCAGAGAAAGATAAGTACCATATGATTTCACTTATATGTGGAATCTAATGAACAAAATTAACTAACAAGCAAGATAAAGACAGACCCATAGATAAAGAGTAGGCTGAAAACTGTTGGAGTGGGGCTTGGGTGGGGGTGGTGGAGGGATTGAGTGAAAAAGGGGGAAAAAGAGAAAGAACTCATGGACACAGACAACAGTATAGTGATTTCCAGGGGAGGTGGAGGAGGGCATAAGGGGGGTAAGTGGTGATGGAGACTTGACTTGGGGTGGTGAACACAATATAGTCTACAGAATGATGTGTTGTAGAATTGTGCACCTGAAACCTGTATAGTTTTGTTAACCAGTATCACTCCAATAAATTCAATAAAGAAAACAAGACCCAAAATCACCATTTATAGTTTTAAAATGGTATTTTGAATTTCACTTCCCAATTGTTTAAATGTAGTGTATATAGTTGGTACTATACAGATATACCTTGTATCTTGAGATGTTACCAAACTCATTTTTAGTTCTAATAGGGTTTAAAAAAAAATCCCATAGGATTTTCTATGTAAACAGTCATGGCATCTTTTTAAAAAGATAGTTTTATGGTTGTGTGTGTGTGTGTGTGTGTGTGTGTGTGTTAATCTTTACTCAAGGATATTTTTTTCCATTGATTTTTAGAGAGAGTGGAAGGAAAGGAAGAAGGGGACAGGCAGAGAGAGAGAGAGAGAGAGAAAGAGAGAGAGAGAGAGAGAAACATCAATATGAGAGAGATACATCCATTGGTTGCCTCCCATACACGACCCGACTGGGGCTGGGGATCAAACCTAAACCTGCAATCCAGGTACATGCCCCTGACTGGAAATCAAACCTGCAACCCTTTAGGTGGGTGGGCCGACACTCTAACCACTGAGCGATGCCAGCCAGGGCTAAAAGACAGTTTTAATTTGTCGTTCCTATCGCTGTCCTTTACTTCTTCACTTTGCATTATTGCTGAACTTCCAGTAAACTGGTAATGGCAGTGGTGAGAGCAGCACCCTGCCTTGTTCCTGATTTTAGGAGGAAGCATTCATTCCTTCGCCATTAGGTATGATATGGGTAGAGGTGTTTCATAGATGCCCTTTATTAAACTCTAGAGTGTCCTTCAGCTTTCAGTCTACTGAGAGTTATTTTAATGAACGAATGTTGAATTTTGTCAAATGATTTTATTTATTAGGATTATCACATAGTTTCCCTTTTAGACTATGTTAATATGAGGACTTACATTAATTAACTAAACATATTAAATGTTGCCTTTCTGGGACGAATCCCACTTGATCATGATGCATTTTTCTTTTTCTATATTAGTTTATTTGCTTTGCTAAACATTTTTAAAGGGGTTTTGTATGCATGTGTCTGGATATGGGTCTGTGGTTTCCTTTTTAAAAAAATGTCTTAGGATTGTTTTGTTAACAGAGGAATGCTGGCCTCATAAAATGAGTTGGAAGGTCTTCCTTTTTCCTATTTTCTGGAAGATTCATGTAGAATCAGCATTATATTTCTCTAAATATTTAGTAGAAATTACCCAGAGAAACCAGGTATTTTCTTTGTGGGGATATTTTAATTATGAATTCAAATTATTTCATAGCTATAGGGCTATACAGGTTACTTATTATTTTCCTGAGTAAACTTGGCTGTTTTGTGTCTTTTAAAAATGTTTTCATTTCATTTTAACTTGTCAAAATTAATTGCCATAAAGTTTTCCTAATATTCCCTCATTATTCTAATGTTCATAGGACCTCTGAAAAAATTTTCCTCTTTCATTACTAATACTAGAGGCCCGGTGCATGAAATTCGTGCAAGAGTAGGCCTTCCTTCCCCTGGCTGCCGGCACCAGCTTCCCTCTGGCACCCAGGACCGGGCTTCCCTCACAGCCCTGGCTTCATCCAGAAGGTCGAAGCATATTATGCTTTTATTATTATAGATTGGTGGTTTGTATTTAATACTTTTTTTCTGATCAGTTTAATCAGATTTACTGATTTGCTTTATTGTTTTTCTGTCTTTTTATTTCACTGATTTTTGATTTTATCTTTATTATTCTTTCTCCTGCTTACTTTAGGTTTAATTAATTTTTTTTCTAGTCCCTTAAGGTAGAAGCTTAGAACATTGATTTTAAACTTCTCTAAAATTCTGTACAATAAATTCCCTCTAATCACTGTTTTAGCTACCTCTCACTAATTTTGATATGTTGTGTTTTCATTTTCATTCAGTTTAAAATATTTTCTAATTTCCATTATGATTACTTTTTGACTCATAGGTTATTTAGAAGTGTGTTGTTTAATTCCCAAACATTTGAGGACTTTTACATATATTCTTCTAATATTGATTTCTAATCTCATCCAATGATGGTCAGATTTGAGTCCTTAAATTTATTGAGACATGTTTTATGGACTGAATGTTGCATCCTGGTGAATGTTTCATGTGCATTTCTAAAGAATATGTACCTAATCCATTCAGGGTGTTGTAACCACAGGTTGGGTGGCTGATAAACAACAGAAATTTATTTCTCACAGTTCTGGGGGTTGGAAGTCCAAGGTCAAGGTTCTGGTACAGGCCCTCTTCCAGGCTATAGACTTCCCACTACTCGCAGTGTCGTCACCTCCCAAAAGACCCACCACCTACTACCATCACTTGATGGTTAGGACTTCAATGTATGTATTTGGGGTAGGGAGAGGACACAAATATTCGATCTGTAGCCACTATTGGGTAGTATGTTCTGTAAATGTCATTTAGGTCAAGGTGATTGATAATGCGTTCAGTTAGTCTATATCTTTATTGATTTTGTTTAGTTATCCTATCAACTAGTAAGAGGGGAGTATTGAAATCGCCAATACAACTTGGATATGTCTATTTCTCCTTTTTTTCCTTATAAGTTTTAGATTTATCTATTTTGCATCTCTATTATTTGGTGTTTACACATTTAGTATTATTATGTTCTTTGTTGAATTCACTCCTTTATCCTTATTTTTACCTTTTTTTCCATAATAATAGTCTTTGCTCTAAAGTCTACATTTTTGGATATTAGCCATTTCAGATTTCTTTAGATTAGTGTTTCAGATTCCATATTTTCTGTCATTTTACTTTTAACCTGTGTTTTTATACTTAAACTAGAGGGCTTTGGCGGGCGGGAGGTGGTGAATAGCACAGAACTGAATCTTTTTTCCCTTTTTAAAAATAATGAGACAACCTCTGACTTTTAATTAGGGTACTTAGATTATTAGTGTTTAGTGTAATTATTAATATGATTTGGTGTAAATCTACTATCTTAATGTTCGTTTTCTACTTGATCTATATTTTAATTTTTTTCCTATATATTATTAGCAAAAGTAAGAGAAGATAGAAACTCTCATATATTTTGGGCAGGAGGGTAAATTAGAGAGCAATTTGTCAATAACTACCAGGATGTTAAATGATTACAGCTTTTGACCCGGTTATCCCACTTCAGTGGTCCTGGTACATATGCAAAGGCATGTGTCCACAGGATGCCAGCATTGCCTGCCCTTGCAAAGTTGGAAAAGACCTAATTGGTTGATTAAGGTGCTCCACCTAGATCCCCTCTTCTGACCCAGAGTATTCATCTCCAACCTCTCTAAGTGTTCGCTGTTAAAGGCTTACAGCTGCACCTTTCTCTGGAAAGTTGTCCTCAACTCACAAGGACCCTCCTCACTTGGAAAAGGCTGGGAGGTTACCCCTGGATGTAGCCCCAAACCAATGTCTAATGTACTTGGTGGGACAAAAGCTCAGCGCCTTTTCTAGTGCCATGCACGTTCCAGAGCCCCCCACGGGATCAGGCTGAGATTAGACTTGACTAGGAGCACATCGTTCCTTAGCTTCCACCCCGCCATGTCTGTTTCTGCCTGGCTTCTCTATAGGTTTCTTTTGAAAGTACTTCTTAAGATATCACTTATGCAAGAATTCCCATCCCGTGATCTGCTTCTGGGGAATCCAAACTAAGGACTTAATTAACATGGGTTGGTTAAATAAATTATAGTATTTCATATAATAAAGTACTATGCGGACATTAAGAAGAGAGAGGCAGTAGCTCTCTATAGACTGATATGGAATGATCTCCAAAACAGAGTGTAAAAAGCAAGTTGTAAATAAGTATGTATGATAAACGACCATTTATGTTAAACTAGCCAATTTACGAATATGTTTGAACTAGAGGCCTGGTGCATGGATATGTGCACTGGTGGGGTCCCTCGGTGTGGCCTGCGTGGATCGGGCTGAAACCCGCATCCAATATCCCCCAAGGGATGTAGTAGTGTGCAAAGCGGCAGGCTGCCAGGGAGAAGCTGCTCCTGCTCATTCCTGCCTGCTCATCCGGGTCAGCTGAGCGGCGCTCCCACTGTGGGAACACCTCTCCCACTGTGGGAGCACACTGACCACCAGGGGACAGCTCCTGCATTGAGCATCTGCCCCCTGGTGGTCAGTGTGCATCATAGCGATCAGTCAACCGGTTGTTTGGTCGTCCGATCGCTTAGGCTTTTATATGTATAGATAGGCATACAATATCTCTGGAAGTCTAACCTAGAAATGGTTATAGCATTTGCTTTATGCCAAGGGGAACCTAACTGGGTTGTGTGAGATGGGAAGAAAAAAGAGAGCTTGCACTTTACCCTGTATATTCTTTTCTGCCTTTTTGATATTGCACTGTGTAAATAAATTGCCTCTTAAATTATATTATGTCAACAATGTTAAAGCAAAAACCATGAGTACTATCAAATATCTTAGGTTTAGTATAATGTTACTTATCTCTTTTCTCTTATCCTTAGGAATAGATCACATTAAAAAAATTAGCATGTTGTACTCTAAATGGAAACATAAGTTTTTGAAGTCCATTTGATAGTACTTAAAAATTATCTAATTATTTGCATCTTAAGGATTCTCTCTGCAATTTTGTTAATTTGCTTAGTAAACAATTTCCTTATAGATAATGCCATGGTAACTTCTGGTTGGCCCTTTCTAAATGATCACAAATTGCCCAGGATCTTCATTCAAATGATTGTGCTTTTTCTGAACTTGAAGTTAATTACTATTCATTTTACTACACTAATTATGATAGATTTCCTGACTGTTTTATGCCTGTGACCACAGAGACATCACACCATTATTAGTTATATTCGGCCTTTGGTGAAAAATTATACATGCTTAATTTCTGTGAATTGTACAGTATATTAAAGATCAAACATGCTCAAGTTAGGGCTTAAACACAGAAAGTAAGGACAACGTGCAGTTCTGAAACCAGAGACCACACGATATCTGTGCCTCAAAAAGCAGAGGTCATGGTTAAATAAAAAACCTTGTTGCAGCTGAAACATGATAGAAAACAACTCATACCTCTCTCCCTGTCCATCAAAGAGACTAGAGTGGCCCTCGCCGGTTTGGCTCAGTGGATAGAGCATCGGCCTGTGGACTGAAGGGTCCCAGATTTGATTCTGGCCAAGGGCACATACCTCGGTTGCAGACTGGATCCCTGGCCCTGGTCAGGGCTCATGTGGAAGGCAGGCAACCAATCGATGTGTCTCTCTCACATCGATGTTACTTTCCCTCTGTCTCTCCCCCTCCCTTCCACTCTTTCTAAAAATCAGTGAAAAAATATCCTTGTGGAGACTAGGGTGTATAATAACCAAAAAAGCTGGCCTTCACCCTTCAACTGCATGGGTGCTGTGCACGGTGCTGCTTTTGCAGGCAAGCAGAGTGCTTCCCCCTACCACCTGCGCTCCCCACCTCTCACCTCTGCCACACTCATCTACCCACTCAGGTGGCACGGGAAACACAGAGAAGGTAGGCTGGGGTGAATGCACCTTGTGGGACCATCATCTGTTCTTCCATCCTTTAATAAACATTTAGTTAATTTGTATTATGTGCTCGGCTTTGTGCTAAAGGTCTGGGCAGACAGTGGTGAGTATACTGCCGAGCCTTATGGTATTCACGTTTACTCTGAGGCAGGACAGCAAGCAAATGAGAGTCAGACAGTAAGCAAATGTCTTGCTAATGTACAAAAGAAAAGGAGAAACAACATAGGTGTGCATATGTGTGTGTGCATAAAATTTAACCTTATACATGTTACATATATACATATATTTTTATGAGTTGACTACATAAAATTTAAAAATTCTGTGCACTAGAAATAGCACAAGAAAAATTGAAAGCTTAAAGATGACAACTTGATTGCAGCATGAATGACAGAAAAACAGTGGGTCACTCTTAAAAATTAATAATACAAAGATGAACAGCTCAATGGGAAAATGGGCGAAAGGCACAAACAGACAATTCACAAAGAATTCAGCAATGAGAGATCATTTTCACTTGTTAAACTAGCAAAATGTTTTTTGTGGGACCTCTTAAGGCCACAATGAGGCTGAAAAGACTCACACACACAACTGTTAGTGGTATAATTGGCACCTCCTTTCCAGTCCCTGTCTGGTGGACAAGGAGACTGTATTAATCAAAAGCCTGAAACCACGTTATGCCACTTGACTTTGTAATGTCATTTTTCAGAGCTTTATCTTGAGGGAATAATCAGAGATATAAATAAAGAAATTTGTACAAGGATGATGATTGTACCATTATTCATAATCATGAAAATTTGCAAGCTATCTATTCCAAAATTAGATGTTTAAATTTATTAAAGAAATTATAGGGTGGAATATTATTCCACCATTAAAATTCATATTTTCAAAGAATAAGGATATGAGAAAAGACTTAAGGTACATTATTAAGTGAAGAAAGCAGGAAAGCACAGTAAGAACTCAAGTGAGAGACATAAAGGAATAAGTAAAAAAAAAAAAGTAGTTATTTCTAGGTGATGGGATAAGAGTGATTTTTCTTTACATTTTAGTTTTCCCCCTGTATTTTCAAAGCTCAACGGTGAACAAAGATTACTTTTCTAAGATTATATCAAATGGGAAGGAAGAGATATGACTATCACCCAATTCATTCTGCCCCCAATCCTGATATTTATAGGGAAATGTGTTTTCAGTGACTGTTCAAACCCCTTAAAGATTTCTGATGTCCTTCTGAATACAACTCTCTCAAAACCTCTCAAAAGTTTTCTAGGATATAATTCTTCATTCACATTTATACCTTTAGTGTCTCATTGGAAAGTTTGGGCTATTTCCAAGAAGTTACCTAAAAGTTCTCATCCTTCTCAAATATGTATTGAACATTTTTTGCCGGATATCTCTATCACACGTGTTTTTTTTTAAAGGTGCAGGGGAAAGAAAATCCAGGGAAGCAGATGTATTATTTCCTTATTTCCTTGTGCCCACACCTCCCCCCATTCCCATATCTCTTGTTTCCAGATAAAATTATCCTTCCATTGAAAAATAAAAACAAGAGCATGGCTGGCAAAAATGTATGAAGTCAATAACATGACTGGAATTATATCAGGGACAAAGTATAGGATATCACACATGATAAACATGGAAATTCAGGATGAAATGCACTTTCTATAACTGGCAAAGAGGGAATGCTTATAAGATGATTTTGCATTAAGTATTAAATTTAATGAACTAATGTAAGATTGGGGCATAAAAATTAGAGTGGGAGATGAGAATCATTTACATTTTCTGGCTATAAAATAAATCTTTGGGCATGATAATGAAACTTTAAAAATCATTTCTTAAAAATATTTCTCAATTCATTGAGTTCAGAAATTCAAATGTACATATATTTATAACTTTTAGCTCACTTTTGCAATGTTGTGGGTATCCAGGTCAGTATTCCCAGGAAAAAAATTTTTTTCAGCATTATATAACTTGTAATATTTTTAAGGCTTTACCTGATAGGAACAGTTTCGGTTTGGTATGTGTTTGTGTTATGACTAAAGAGAAAAAATTGCTTATTATCTAAGTTTTCAGTTTATAAGGTCATAGAGGATTCTCATTCATTCAAACATTTATATTGCATACCCAATCTGTTTCAGGCATTCTGATAATTCAATTTGTCCTGTAAAACGTATTTTGTAAAATGATACTTTGTAATGGTAAAATTTTTGGAAGAGTTAACATGCATGAACTTTTTTTCAAAATAGCATCTTGTATATTAAAAAAAGTAGGAATTGAACAAGTGCTCTCATGAATTTTATGACTAAGAATCACTGGGAACATTTTGCTTATTTACATAAGAAATAAAACATTATCTAAAAGAAAGGAAGACGGTGTTAGTGTGGAAGATTGCTGTGTGCTTGTGTTTCTCAGAACCGAAAACGGAGATATATAAATTTAATATTCAGAAATGATTCAGGCTGGTAGACAGTACAGAGCTTTCATAGCAGTTGCAGAGGTAAAAATATTCTTTACCTGGATGATAGCTGTAAACTATTTTAATTAATCTGTGGAGGACATTAATTTGACTATACAATCACTGGATATCAGAAAACTCATATTCTTTTATTTCCTAACATTATATTAATCTGCTCTGAGCCTCTATACCAGCCTTGGGCAAACTACGGCCCGCGGGCCGGATCCGGCCCGTTCGGCTGTTCTATCCGGCCAGCGGAGCCGAAAGAGCAGAGGGTTCTCTTGCTCTCCCCTCCGCTCCTTCACCAGCAGCAGTGTTAACATGGCAACGTCGGCAAACACGGCCACAGCTCCTTCTTCTGAGTGGGCGGATTTATATCTGCCCATTCAGTAGAAGGAACAACCTCTCAATCTTCCAGAGGCTCCTTGTAATGCCTGCAGACAAGGCCCCGACATCACCCTGGGAATGCGTAGACACGTTATTGTGGTGATGTAGGGAGACACGCCCCTGGAGAGCACAGGATCAGAGCATTAGCTAAAAAGGAGACCAACAACACTGTTCCCACTGAAGTTGATGTTTTAAAGACCAAAAACCTTTCAACCCAGTCTACATTGCCATCTACATCTACGTCCGGGGCATAATTTGGAAGTTGCACTAAAGAAAATGTTTTAATTTACTGTTTACACATTTTGTTCTTTTCTATTTGTTTTAGTTTTAAATTATTTTATTATATTTAAGTTTAATTTGAAAGGCTTTTGTACCTTTCCTTTGTGAGGCAATTTTATTTTGCCTTTGCCATCTTCAATATAAGGTATGTTATTGTGCTATAATTCCTCCATTTTTTGAAGTTTCAAATTATAATAATTAGTGTTTACATTCTTCTTATTAAAATGTTTGAAATGAATAAAACTATTGAAATAAAAAAAAAAGACCGTACCCTTTTATGTAATGATGTTTACTTTGAATTTATATTAGTTCACACAAACACTCCATCCATGCTTTTGTTCCGGCCCTCCGGTCCAGTTTAAGAACCCATTGTGGCCCTCGAGTCAAAAAGTTTGCCCACCCCTGCTCTACACCCATGTCTGGTGGGCATTCAGTCCCAATGTGTTTTGTGGGCACTGTTCATTCTCCTTAACTGAGGGTCATACAAAAATTCAGGGGTCTTGCCCTGGCTGGTGTGGTTCAGTTGGTTGAGCGTTGTCCTGTGCACCAAAAGGTTGCCAGTTCGTTATCCTGGTCAGGGCACATACCCAGGTTACAGGCTTGATCCCCAGTAGGGGTGTGCAGGAGGCATGTTTCTCTGTCACATCTCTCTCTCTCTCTCTCTCTCTCAAAATCAATAAAAATATATATATTTCTTAAATTCAGGGGCCCTAACTGGTTTTGCTCAGTGGATAGAGCATCGGCCTGCGGACTCAAGGGTCCCATGTTCGATTCTGATCAAGGGCATGTACCTCGGTTGCGGGCACATCCCCAGTAGGGGGTGTGCAGGAGGCAGCTGATCGATGTTTCTCATCGATGTTTCTAACTCTCACCCTCTCCCTTCCTCTTTGTAAAAAATCAATAAAATATATTTAAAAAAATTTAGGTGTCATATGTAGTCCAGACCATAGGGAAGGGCCTGCTTGTCTTCAGTCCACACTGGTCACTTCTGAAAAGCTCCTTGACTGGCCCTTGTGTCTAAGCCATCACTCTGTGGAGCCTTGGGACAGTGGTGAGGAGACATCTCTGAGAGACCAGATAGATGGCTTCCAGGCACTTGGAGTCTGAGATGGAGCTTAGAGCAGAAAAGGCAAGTGCCCAGGAGCTGAAGGGAGAACAGATGTTTTTCCCAGGGAGGAGCCTTAAGGAGGGAATCAGCAGGTGGATGGGAGATCTGGGGCTCACATATGGTGAAGGTTCTACACCATGAGTGTGAAGCCGTCAGGTCCATGCCTATTCCAGGTCTTCTCACTTTTTAGCCCATAACGCCATAGCTAAACCAGCCCCGGCCTGAATGACCTCCCTGTACACATTGTGTAAATGATTGAAGTCAGGTATGCCATGACTTCATGAATTCTCTCACATAAATGTGTCAATTATTGAAAGGGTCCAATTGATTGGGGAAAAGGAGCAAAATGTAGTCCTTGGTACCTCACTGCAGGGAGAAAAAGTTCCAGAGAGAGGATATTGCAGATTTGATATTCTGATGGAAAACATCGCTGCCCTCACAAAATTGAAATGCATGGACAAGACATAACTCATCATGGACACGCCATAACCCATCCTTAGGGAAGCCAACAAAGCCACAGGGAGCTTGTTAGGGATACAGTAGGTAACCCTGGTCACTGTTCCAGGGCTGCTTTTTCTTTTATTTATTGTTTAAAGTTTTACGTATGTCTCCTTTTTCCCCAATTGACTCCCCCACCCCCAGCCATTCCCACCCTGGGCAAGCCCCCACCGCCCCAGTGTCTGTGTCCATTGGTTATGCTAATATGCATGCATACAAGTCCTTTGGTTGCTATCTAACTGCACCCCCGCTGCCATTTGTCTCTGGATCTATTTTTGTTTATCAAATTATGTTGATCATTATATCCCACATATGAGTGAGATCATTTGATATTTATCTTTCTCCGACTGGCTTAGTTTGCTTAGCATAATGCTCTCCAGGTCCATCCATGCTGTTGCAAATGGTAAAAAGATCCTTTTTTTTTTTTTTATAGTGGTGTAGTATTCCATTGTGTAGATGTACCACAGTTTTTTAATCCACTCATCTGCTGATGGGCATTTAGGTTGTTTCCAAATCTTAGCTATTGCAAATTGTGCTGCTATGAACATAGGGGTGCATATATCCTTTCTGATTGGTGTTTCTGGTTTCTTGGGATATATTCCTAGAAGTGGGATCACTGGGTCAAATGGGAGTTCCATTTTCAGTTTTTTGAGGAAACTCCATACTGTTCTCCACAGTGGCTGCACCAGTCTGCATTCCCACCAGCAGTGCACGAGGGTTCCTTTTTCTCTGCATCCTCGCCAGCACTTGTTGTTTGTTGCAGGGCTGCTTTTTCATCACTCAGGCCTCTCATCCATGGGTCTTCCTTCACACTTGTGATAATCTCCAACACACTTCTGCCACCATCTTCTTTCTTCATCTCTGCTCCTCTGACCCAACGGAGACAACACGTAACCATAAAGATGTGGTTCTCCATGAGCTGCCATTCACTTCACCTTGACTCTCACCGGTGCTTGACAGGTCTTCTCTTCACTTCTCCTTGGCAGGTCTCCAAAAAGGCTGTCATAAACAATTCTGTCTCCTTGCCTCCTCGCCCCCGCCTCCCGCCCTGTCGTACCTGCTGAGAGTCAAGCTAGTAAAATGTGTGAGAACATGGGTGTGGACATGCACAGTTGAGCACTCACCAGCTATAGTACCTTTGGCAACTTTCTTAATGCATCTGAAAAATTAAGATGATAATAATTAGAATTAACCTCCAAGCATTGTGAGCCTAGAAGATAATATCTGGAAAGCACTTAGTGCATGAAGACAGGGCTTTATGAATGTCATCTGATTGTGGGTCATCTCCCTTAAAATGAGTGAACAACCTCATTCCTCCTTTACTTGGAAAATGCGTTCCCTTTGTATGTTCTCCTTTAGATAAATGAGATTAATTTGCACATATCACTTTCTATTCCACTTAATTGCCTTTTCCTAAAGAACCAGCAAACCTGTGTTCTTGTATGTCGTTGTTTATCCCTCAGGTTCCTTATTCCCACAATTATCCCTACCTTCCTTGCTATCTTCCCTGGCCTTCAGAGACTCTGAGCGCCCTTGTAGAGCTGTCCTCTCTCTTGTAGCGCTGTCTCTTGGGGACCTTGCACATCCACTGCTCTGTGTTTGTGTTCTCCACTTTTCCCTGTGTTGTATTGCATGTTTCACTTCTTAACATTTTGCTGCCTGTTCACTCTGAGAGCTTCCATAGGATGTTGAGTAGGACAGAATGTTGCTAAATGTTCAAACTTTTTAGAAGAGACAACAACAGTTGGAGCAGATCCTACCCCATGACTTACCATGAGGAAGCAGAACTGCCCACTGAACCTCCTTCCTGTCTGGCTATATTTCTCACTAACTCTAAACAAGCCTATTACATGCCACAAGGGCCAGTCCTGTTTTCTTGTAGTCTGGCTCAATTGACTGCAGACAGGAGGGCCCTCAATAAATCTTAATCTGGAGACAGGCTAAAGACACAATATTGAACTCACTCCTTGATCATGAACCCCAAATTCTATGGCAATAATGATTTGGGGAACAATAAAATAAGCATCAAGCATCATGGGGAAAAATTGGTTGGAATGTGATATTCTTGGCAGGGAATCATTTCAGAGTGGAAAATGTTTGCTAAATATAAACACTGTAAAGTCATGTATCATCAAGATTTTATTAATAGATTCTCGGGGATTTTTATTTAGAGCTGAAGAACTTGCAAGGCTATACAATTCCTGGAATGGAATTTAGGTTTGCGTTCTGAAATCAATCCGGGCAAGCCTTTTTACACATGCACATTCTTAGAAAGTCTTTGAATGTCTATTATTACTCTTAAATCCCCATGAGGTTCTGCCTGCTTCCTGCTTCAGTTGCACTGGAAATCCTCCAAGGGAATCTCACGTACTTTCTCCTTTGTCTCTCCCATTGCTGGCACTGGGTAGCTGAAGCCTACACTCGGCAAGGTCTGGAATGGTACAAACCAAAATGAATCGAGGAGCCTGAGTAGGAGAGCACAGAGGGCTGGATTGCACCTGCCAAGGATGGGCCTGGAAAACAAGGGCAACTGGGGAGGGTTGGCCAGGAGGGACAGGGCCATCCATAGTGGGTACTTGATCCTACCAAGGGGCCAAGAAGACAGGCCCTGCCTGCCTCCTGCCTTGCACTACTCTTCTCCCTTCAATGGGACTATTAGAATTCCAAACAGATCCTAACAATTAGCAAGAGGGACTGAAGAATCTACAGTCCACATTCTAGGCACTTATAAAACATCCTCTTATTGCTGTGTCTGGCCCTAATTTTGGGCTCTGAATATAATGGTCAGAGAGAATATCTGGACAAAACCATTGTAAGGCTCAGCCTACCACTGGGATGACTGACACTTGCCCCTTCTCTCCCTATGCCTTTCCCAATGTGGCTACCACTCCATTCTTGTTGCCATGAGCTTTGAGCCCATTGAGTGACTCTCTTGGATGCTGCTTATTCACCGGAGCCACTGCCTATTGTTAAGGCCATGGCTTTCCTTCAGTACCACCCCTCCTCACAGCTGCTTTGTCAGGTAGAGCCGGTGCCCACAGGGCCTGTCTTCCCGCCATATGACCATGTATGCAACTCTAATTTTAGAATGTGGCTAAAGCTGATTTCACCAGGCTCTGCTCCTCAGAGAAGTAGCAGAGGATGAGGCCAAGTCTTGAGTTGAAGGCTCTAATAACCTTGAATAGGAAAAATGGGTCAAAATCTTAGGCTGAGGGACAGCAGGAATCTGAGGACGCACTGAGGAGACCAGGGTGTCCATTAGCCCATAGGTGCCTTTGTGCTAAATAGAAAAAGCACATCCCCTTGGGGTATCATCCAGATGGATACATCCTGTTGTAGGTTGAATAGTGGCCCCTCAAAAGACATATCCAAGTCCTAACCATCATCAGTACCTTTGAAAGGGACCTTATCTGGAATAAGAGTCTTTGTAATAAAATGAAGTTAAGGATCTTGAAATGAAATCATCCTGAATTTACCAGATGGGCCCCACATCCAATGACAGCCATCCTTATGTGAAACAGAGGTGACATAGAGAGAAGTCTGTATCATGAAGGTAGAGATTGGAGTTACTGAGCTACAAGCTAAAGTATGCCAAGGATTGTCAGCAGTCACCGGAAACTAGGAGAGAGGCACGAAGAGATTCTCTCTTAGAGCCCCCAGAAGGAACCTGCCCTGCTGATAACTTTTTTCCAGACTTCTGGCCTCCAGAACAATGAGAGAATCAAGTTCTGTTGCTTGAAGTTACCCAGTGTGCAGTATTTTGTTATCGTAGCCCTCGGAAACTAATGCACACCCCAGGAAGGGGACATGGAGTCCTGGGCAGAGTGTAGGCTGCTGGTTTTGAGCACCTTCCTGACACTGTTTTTGTTAGTTTGTGTGTTTTTTGTTGTTGTTTGTTTGTTTTGGCATGGCAGAGGTGGAGACTGCACCACCATTCACCAAGGCGCTGCTGGAGACGGAAGAAATAAAGCCCAAATCCATTTAAAGGAAGTCTGCATAGGGCAGTGGGAAAAGAATTAATTCTGGAGGCAGATAGAAGTCTGGGATTCTAACACTGTCACAACTGAACAAGACTTTGAGCATCATTTTCTCATCTGCAAATGGAGATGAGGAGGGAAATAGCATTTGTTAATCATATTCTGGGAATTATTCCTCTTTCTTCCCTGGATGGCTGTCAGGATTGGAGGACAATCCACAGTGCTTGGTGTCCCATCCTTCCTCAACAGATACTTACTAGTATTTCCTTTGTTCTGCTCCCCTTGGGTTACTGGCATTAGTATTGCAGGAGCAAGAAAGCTGCTTGGATCTGTGCTACAACTTTATTCATCTCAGGAACGTTGGAGTCTCTTAGAATAGAAGCTAGTGGTATCTGCCCTTACCTCCTTGGGCCTGGCGAGGGGAATGAAATGAGAGCTCTGCGGTAAAGCTTGATAGAAGAGGGGAGAGAAAGCAAGAACTACAGTTTACGAATACTATTGCCCCACCATGGACACCACTTGAAATCTATTCTTTATATCTATTTTATATGTAACACCATGTACATGCAAAACTGATTTAAGACAATTTCCATGATGAACACAAGCATTTTAACCACCATTTTTATCTCAATAGGATTCAAGTGGGAAATTGGTTCTTTATTCCAGTATGTCCATATTTTTTTGGAGGTTGTCTATGCTGGCAAGAGGGAACAACTTTGTTTTCTTTAAAAAATGTTTTAAAAGGAAAAAGATTATGGTGTGTTAGATTTGGGTTAGAAGAGATTGGATTCACACTTTTCAGCAAATGGAGTCTGTCTGGTCATTCTGAAGCATAGGGACATTCCACATCTTCAGAACCCGAACAGAAGAATATATTGAAATACAATATTAATATGCACTATTAAGAGGATTCTGGTGTATAAAATCCTTGTACATCAGAGAGAGTTACTGAAGAGTCTTCATAGAGCAAGTAATAAGATAGACACAACTTGTTTGGTTTTCATTTGATTATATTTTGATGTTGTGCTGCAGATATTTAAATGGATAAAGGGAACCAAAGCCTCTATTTTTTTTTTTAGTAACAAGAGTATTTATTACCTAGTAATAAAAGTATTCTTGTGTGTTAACATAATTGGTCTGATGCTATAGCAAAAGTCTCCAGTACCTAAAATGGCCGTATCTAATTGTTCCCTGTAAAGTCTCTATTTTTATAAACCTATTCTGGTGTGACATTGGAGTGCGTTATGCAAGTCTAGTTGGGGAATTATGAGCGCCCCAAGGTTGGTCCTGAGTGCCCTGGGGAGAGAGGTGCTCAGGCGCCCAGTACTGCAATGCTCTGAGTCCAGGGACAATGAGGAGAAAGCGATGGTTGCATCCGGTGCTGCTTTCAAAGCTGCCTTATGAAAGCATAAGCTTCACCTGTGGTGGAGCCAAGGGGGACTGAGGAGAGGGCTACGTGTACTCTGGCTCCCACCCCCAGCTCAATCCCTAGGGAACGCTGAGCAAATTTCTGATGGATTCATCAGGGTCCTTTGTGAGACGGTATTAGGCTGTCTAGTAGCTGGGACTTTACAGTTTACCCAGAGCAGGAGACAGCAAAATCATGGCTTTCTTATCTTTATGTATATACTTACTGATGATGATATTCCAAATGAGTGGCAACTCACCGAGCTGTCCTGTGGTATGTGCCTGTCCTGTGCGTGCTTGAGTGTGTGTGTGCACGTGTGTGAGCAGTTCCCACAAAAAGGAGGTTCTAAAGGGCTGGATCCTGACTTCTGAACTGGCAGATGCATAAACGTTGGCACTGTGGACTTGCTCATCCAATAAAGCCGGGGTAATATAAGAATTTCTGTTTTCTTAAGCACCATCTCAGCATCGCCAGGAACTTTAAAGCAGAAATTCATTGCTTAGAGCAGTTAAATAAAGATGTTAAAGGATTAACTAAAACATTATCCATGTGTTATCCCAGCGTCAGTGCCACTACCTACCGACAAAAGGGAAGATTAATCTCAGAGCCTTTTGCTAAACAGCAAGCTGATGCCCAAGTCACGTCTCCGCATACTTCTTAGCAAGGAGGCCGTTTCATCTCTATCCAAGGTGGTATCGATAGACTTACGGAATAAGTTGTTCTGGTCTCCAGAAGCTTGTCAGCCTGCCAGAGACATGCTTTCCGAATAATTCGGCAAGTCAGGTCCATCTGGAAACAGTTGTTTGGATGCTTTAGGTTTTTCATATGACCCCTAATAAAGGCTACAGAAAGAATATGGTTTGCAGAAAGATTGAAGTGTCCCAAAGTAGTAGTTAATGCCCTGCTGACATTCAAACAAGTCAGCACCTTCTTTGGAAGTTTATGTGTTAGCACAAGGAGCCCTAGAGGCTTGGGGTTATGGCATGCTTGCCCCAGAGGGGCTTAGAGTTCCTGCGCCCACTTCCCATTCCGTGAGACAGGCCCTCTCCGCTCCCCCCACCCCCAGGTGGTCCCAGCTACAGCCTCTGCACACTGAGGGGAGGGGATGCTCACCACTAACCAAGGCAGAGGAAATATCTTACACAACATTTTGCGCTAGTTCTGCTTTCTAAAGCAACAAAGAACAAATCACTTTCTCCATGATGGCTGCATGGTCTACAAACGGGCAGAGCTATTGGGTTTGAACCTGCTCCATTACTTAACTAGCTGGGCAGTCCAGAATCATAACCTTGGCTTCCTAATCGCTTAAATGAGGACCAGAGTCCCAATCACCTGGGCTATTGTGGGATTCAAACCAAATAATATATCTTAACTACCCATCACAGTGCCTGGCAGAAATCATGGGCATTTATTGAATGTTCCCCTCTTCCTTCCACTTGGCAGCTCTTCAAACACTTGTGGGCAACACATCTATTTCTCTGGTCTTCTCTTTTCCCAGCCACTAAACTGCAGATCAAAGGGATGGAGTTGAAAGTGGAGGCTAGGGAGGGGTAGGGAGGGGGGACTGGGAAATTGCTAAATCAGTGTTTCTGCAAGTGTTGGCATTGACAGGTGGTAAGAAAGATTATTTTTAGATAGCATCTGGATGGCTCAAAATTAATCTATCCATCTAAATGATGTATTTCATAGTTGTCTTCTATCATGGCAGGTGATACTATTTTTCCTTGTATGATAATGATGTAAAGTTTACTTTAAAAACAAGTTTATCTAAGAATAAAGGTGAATCAAGTACCCCTAGAAGCTCATATTATCTTGTTTAAAATCAAGTGAATTTCCAAAGAAATTAAATCTGGTTCAAAATCTCATGTGCAAATCATCTGTAAACGCTGCATACTGTATGGTTCCAACTATATGATATATTGGAAAAGGCAAAACTATAGAACACAGAAAAGATCAATGGTTCGTAAGGATTCAGGGGGAGGGAGAGGTGAATAGATAGAGCACAGGGGATTTTTAGGGCAATGAAACTGTTATTTATGATTCCATTATGGTAGATATATATCATTATACATTTGCAAAAACCCATAGGTTGTACAACAAAAGGAGTAAATCCTAATGTTAGATATGGACTTTAATAATCATTTATTGCTATTGGCTCATCAGTTGTAGCAAATGTAGCCCACAAACAAAAGATGTTAAGAATAGGGGTGGGTGAATGAGGGAGAACATGGAAACTATACTTTCTGCTCCATTTTTTATGTAAGCCTAAAACTGCTCCATAAAAAGTCTATTAATTAAAAAAAATCTCATTAACCGGGATCATCACCAGTCTGTTTATTCACTACCATATCTCCATTTGTCTGGAGGATATTTCATGTCAAAAGCCAAATTAGTCACTCCCCACCCCAAATGGTACTGCTACCCAGTTCCTACCAGTTGCCAGCTTCTGAGATCCTCAGGCTCATCTCAGAGGATATGCCCCTATTCCTCCTCAGGTTGAGAACCCCTAGCAGGCTCGCCTAAGACCATCGGAAAACACAGATATTTACATTACGATTCATTAACAGTAGCAAAATTACAGTTATGAAGTAGCAACGAAAATAATTTTATGGTTGGGGGTCACCACAACATGAGGAACAGTATTAAAGGGTCGCGGCATTAGAAAGGTTGAAAACCACTGCTCTAGAATCTCAGACCTGTTCAATTTGTACAACTATTGACATGGACTAGGAGTTCTTATCACCCCAAGTCTGGGCTACTCTGACATCCACCAACATCCATGAAAATAATGTGCTAATGTCAGTTTCTTCCCATTGCTTGAGAATATACAAGTCAGTGTCCCCAACCATCCAAGTGGGTGGAATGATCAAAGACCTGGATATTACATGTGCCCACCAGGTCAGGACAGGGACCAGGGTGAAGATCAGTCACTAGCTGATCCAACAATGATCTTTCATTTGCAAGGATAATGATGACCTGTAGTGGATGCTGGGGTGCCTGCCCAGTGGAGGCTCTCATTCCCCCACCCACTGCTGGGAGTGTTGGTGGCTGGCAGCCCTCAGGTTAGCCCCTTTCTAGGAATCGCTCTCACCTGAAGATAGCCACCTCTCAGGGACAGCCCATGTCCAGCGACTGGTGGATGAGAGCCCTACCTTCTTGCCTTGAAGCAGGGCATTTCAGAAGAGCACTAGAGCTCCCCAGGGGACTAGCTGCCTGGTTGTCACTGCATCACAGTTCAATTCCTCTCCAACTCCCCACAGCTCTTGCTCTCCCCCACCCCCGGCTCCAATAAATTTCCTGCACACAAACCTCCCTCTTGGCATCTGCTTCATGGGGAACCACATCTATGACAGCATCCAAGGTTAAGTGTATCCAGCCAGGTCTGTGCTGTTTCCACAGATGCACACTATCTTTCAAATAAAAGGGAAAAAAAAAAAACAGCCTGGCATTTTAAATACTTTCTAGGTTCCAGGTGCGATATTAGGATATTTTATATAATATGAGTTCTAATTTTGACATCAACCCTGTGACAGGCCTGCTGTCCAGATGAAAATACCAAGAAAGAAAGAATTTGGAAATGTGCACAAGTGGTCCAGTCAGACAGGTGCTTGAACTTAGGGAAGTCCAGTAAGCGGTCACAGGGAGACAAAAGGACAGACTGGAACAGAAATCATTTGGCAATGAGTTATGATTTACTTCTTCCTGACGAGGGAAGAAGTTTGGGGCCAGGAGATGTGACTCAGAGGGTCTATGGGGCTGGGCAGTTGTCCCATACAACCAGCTCATGGCTGTTGCTGCTCCCAAGGCCACATCCTTAGGCACTCTGCTTTTGTGCCTGAGCCCTTCGTTCCAAGCCAGCTATTCTGCTTTCCATCCCTTTTGTAAATGTCACCCAGCTCAGCACCTGACTTTGTGCCTCGTTTTTCCTTCAGAAATGCCCATTCATCGGCTCATGTCCATTATACCTAGTTTAATTTGATTAAAAATGTATACCCTTGCCCGGACAGCATGGCTCAGTGGTTGAGTGTCGACCTATGAACCAGGAGGTCACCGTTCGATTCCGTGTCAGGGCGCATGCCCAGGTTGCAGGCTCGATCCCCAGTGGGAGGTGTGCAGGAGGCAGCCAATCGATGATTCTCATTCATCACTGATGTTTCTATCTCTCTCTCCCTCTGCCTTCCTCTCTGAAATAAATGAAAAAATATATTTAAAAAATGTATCTCCTTCAGAAAGACTTCCCTAATGCTACCCCAGGTAAAGAATTCACCTCCCCAAGGCAGTGTGGTCAGAGCTGTTCTAGCCCCAGTCCTATCTTGTAGAAGGCTGCCCTTAGAAAGCTTCTTTTGATGGGGCTGAAAATTTGGTTGGGCTGGGGGCTCTAATCTTGCTGGCATCCTGAATCAATTAATAAGAGGCATAAAAGCTAAATATGATACTAAGTTTGTTACACTAAAATTGAAAGTCTTGGGGATACTAGCTTAGAGGCAGGTCTGGTTACCTACTCCTTCCCGCAAATCTGGACTCTGGGGTCTGATGCAAATACAGTTATCATAAGGGACAGGAGCAGATCAAGAGCCCAGACCCTGTTTGAGTTCTGGCAGGTTCAAAAGAGGGAAAGAGGCCAGACCAGTTCAATCTCACCAGGAGGGCAGAGAAGCTAGGGCAACGAGGAGGGAATGGGAATCTGAAATGTTTTCTCAATACTGTGTCCTCATGGGGAGACCAGGGGATGAGCTCTCTCTTCTATGGAAACATGAGGGTAAACACAGTGCCCTCCCAGCCCCCTCCTGAGATGTGGGTTCTACTGAGTCAACCAGAATGTAAACTGGAGGGCAGAGCACCTCTTCCTCCACTTCTCCTATGCCCTTGCTCAGAAGACTAGAAGTGTCCAGAGAATGACATCACTATGTCTCACTTTAGTGCAATGCTAATGCTCCTTAAATAATAAATCCCAGAATGCCAATTTTCACCAGCTTTGTTAAGCAGATGTACTCTTCTCTGTTTATTACCACATCCAGGTGCCCCTCTGATTTCTGGTCCTCGGATGCTATGGGGCCTGGGTGGTTCTGCCAGATTGACTGGGATGACTAGAACGTTTCACCATCTGCAGCTGGGAAATCACTGAACTGTCTGAATATTTTCCTTTCTCATGTCAGCCAAGGCAGAAGTAAGATTTTAAATAAGCCCAAACTGTTCCATGATGTAATTCCAGGCGTGAAGATTCTGTAAAAATGCGAAAAAGTAAAGGTTTTTTTATGGTGATAACTCTGCTTGTCAGAAATCTTTTCCCTTTATGTCACGTCACTCCCAAGAAAGTATTCATATGCCTTCTTATGTTTATAATATCATTGAAGATCAAAAACCCATGAAGCTGAGCATGACTGTGTGCAATTGCTGTGAGCCATTCAGTCCTCACTGGACGTACGAGTTCTATGTTAAGGCCCCATGAGGATATGTTGGTTATCTGTTGTCTGAATCCCACTTATTAGGCTGGAATAAGGGTTGCAGGTAAAATACAGGATGGCCAGTTACATCTGAATTTCTAATAAACAACAAATAACTTTTTTAGTGTCTATATATCCCAAATATTGTGAGAGATACATATATTAAAAAACTAGAGGCCCAGTGCACAGATTCATGCACTGGTGGGGTCCCTTGGCCTGGCCTGCACCCTCTCATAATCTAGGACCCTTGGGGGATGTCAGAGGCCTGGTGCACGAATTCAGCCCAATCCCTGCAGGCTAGGCCAAGGGACCCCACTGATGCACGAATCTGTGCACCGGGTCTCTAGTATGCATATAAGATCTTTGGTTAATCTCATTCCACCCACCCACCTCCCCCCTTCCCTCTGAGATTCATCAGACTGTCCCATGTTTCCATGCCTGTGTGTTGAACGTCTGCTCCCTATTGGTCAGTGCACATCATAGCTACTGGTCGAATGAATGAACAGTCAGACGGTCACTTAGGCTTTTATATATATAGATTATTTGTTGCTTATCTTAAATTTAAATATAAATGGGCCTTTTACATTTTTACTTGCTAAATCTGGCAACTATAGGCTGGCAGGAACCTGAGAAGTCCCTTCTTCCACCGCAAAGAGAAAACCAGGTCATGGGTGAAGATCAGAGCAAGGGGGAAAGAGCATGTTTTTAGCGGTAGCTAAAATGCACGTTGCCCCATCAAAATCTGTTTTCCCTTTGAAAACCCAGAAACAATTTGGAAAGATGGACATAACCAATGGTCGGTGAAAAATGAGCATAGGAAAGATTAGTTGGCCAATGTGGATAGGTCCAGCCATCAGGTGGGTGGGCATCCTAGTCATGTGCTGGGGAAGGGAAGAAAGATGGGGTTAGGGGAGTTAAGAAAAGCTAGCTTGACTGAAGGACTGGCTGCTGATGGGATGTTTGATTGTCTAGTATGTACTATTCAAAGTTATAAGGCATACATGGCCTTGGTTTGAACTGTTAATAAAATCTGATGAGGTCTATTGTAGCAGGCGAGTCGTAAGAGAAAGACCTGGTCTCTGAAGAGGAAGAGTTCAGAAGAGTTCAGATAAGAGTCAGGACTCTTGTCCCCATGGGGACCTGGAAAGCATGGCAGGTAATGATGAAAGAAGCTGGGGGCATTAATGAAGCAACAGCCTGGACTCCAGCTTGGACTCCTGGGCTTCTCCCAACACTCTAAGGTCCCTGCCAGGGTAGCTTGTTTTATTCTAGGCTTAGCCCTGGAGGAACCCAAGACAGCTCATGTTCTGTCTGCTTAGTCAGTGTGGCCAGGGTCCAGAAGGTGCTAGGTCCTTGTGGCCAACAGAAGATCCAAGATCTCAGTAGCTCAGGAGACTGAGGTAACAACCATAGAATTGCATTTATTTGTGCCAGGAAGGTGTGTGGGGTACAGAACAGCCTGTGTCCCTGACACCATTTGAAGAAGCAGCAGAAACAGTTGGAGATGCAGAACTGATTGAAACAGGAAAGTACAGGCCAAAAAGGCAGGTGAGTCATCATATAAAGATAGCACTAGAAGCTGTAAAGGTCTTCTTCCTTTGAAAAAACAGAAACTATTATACAAAGGTGGGAAGAGGCTTTTATAGGTTGTGTGTGATCTCTGGCGAGGCAAAAGTAGAAACCTGTCCTAAAAAGGCTTTCGCTGGGAGAGCCTGTAGGCTGAGCAGCCTAAGCCCTTAACAGAAAGGCATATGCTTCTATTAGGCCTGAGGTCTCTATTGCATTTAGTGCAGTTTGCCTTATGCAAATTCATAGAAATAAATCCAGTTGCCTTGGGAGCACCAAAGCTAATAAAAAAAAAGAGAATTTGGGGAAGTGAATGAGAAAAGAAAGTGAAGGAGAATATGGAGAGATATGGAAAAGAAAGAAAGAGGCCATGCAAACATGCAGGCATTCTTTGCCTTTAGCTCCACTGATTTAGGCATTTTCTCTGAACATTGTAAAGATTAGTCTTTGTAAGACGTTGTTGCCTTATTTTTTGTATTTAGGTTAATGAAAATGTAGTTACGTAAAAATGTTTGCAATGTGATGACCAACTTTTATAAGATATTCCTTATTCAAGTTGCTTTCTAATACATGGATTTATATTAAAACATTGAGAAGTTCACTGTCTGTTGTGGACAGTGTTGGTCCTGAAAACTTCTTAGCATAACTTCTAAATGTTCTTGGGAGCACCTGAATTTTCAGGAGTTGAGAAATGTTCTCATCAGACTGATGTTTTCCTAGCCCCTTAAGCCTGGCCTTTCCTACCCCATTCTTTGGTATCAATGTATGGTCCCTGTTTTAAATAGTGTTTTCCTCTCACTTTCTTGATTTTCATATTCACTGTGTACACTCTTAATTGCAAAATAAAATATATCAAAATGATTTTTCATGCTTCTAGAGTTCAAACTGGGGCAGAAATGTATTGTTCTGGCAGGGAAAAATATACCAATGGGGGTAAAAGAAAAACATTCATTTTCCAAATTCAAGGCCGAACTGTGGAATGTAATCGTTGCACAAAAATAGACCATTTGAAAATCACTTAATTCATCGCTGATTCAGTCTGGACATTGTTATCAATAAAGCTCTGTTAGTTAGCATGAAAAGGGCAAAGCAGGTTTAGTTTAAGTGTTCAAGTGCAAAGACGATTCCTGTGTGTTCACTCTAAAGAAAATTTCAGTTTTCAAGAAAGGCTCCAAGGGTCAGGAAGGTGTAATGCTGAGAGCACAGGACTGGGACCTACTTCCAGCTGATTTTGTTTCATGTAAGGCAGGTTATTTAACTTTAAGTCTGATGTTGTCACTTGTAAATGAGAGATAGTTACAGATAGTGCTGTGGTTTGAATGTTTTTGTTGCCCTCAACTCCCATCCCTAAGGTGATGGCATTAAGAGGAGGGGCTTCTGGGAGGTGCAGAGCCCAGATGCATGGGATTGTGCCCTTGTAAAAGCAGTTCGAGAAAGCTCCCTTGTCCCTTCTACCATGTGAGGTGAACAGTGAGGAATCTGCTGGTGCCTTGATCTTGGACTTTCCCGCCTTCAGGACTGTGAGAAATTTCAAATGTTCATAAGCTACCAGTCCATGGCATTTTTGTCACAGCAGCCCAAATGGACTAAGAAAGATAGTTAATGTTTTCTGCAAATTCTAGATTCCACAAGAAAGTCAATCAAATTCCCCAAACACTAAGGCTTTTGAGTGTTTGATGATTCACTTGGCACAGGATTTTGCTGTGGATGAGGGAAAACATGAATGTTAGCTATGGTGTTGATGAAATGTCTAGGTGAGAATTAATGGATATTTTGAGGACTGAAGGTAAGATCAATGCTTCTGAACCCCTTTAATGATGTGGCACACATAGCAAACTGGGGTAAACAGGTAAGGATGGTCAAGCCTATGGCTTAGCTTCTCTAGGCTTTTCCCAGATGTCCCTGAGGCTGAGAAGATTGATATCCAGGGCATCAAGCTACAACCCAGTCATGACATACCCTAGCACAGTGGTCGGCAAACCGCAGCTCGCGAGCCACCGCGGTTTGCCTCTCTGTTGACTAATGAGTTTGCCAACCACTGGACTAGACTAAATGTTACCGTGTAGTTGGAAGCTGTGAGGATTAGGCAATTGTGGCATATTGTGTGCAAAGAGGTAAAGGGTAGTATATGATAGTGGTCCGTAAACTCATTAGTCAACAGAGCGGCAAACCGCGGCTCGTGAGCCGTGCTTTGCCAACCACTGCCCTAGCACATTAGTCAGGAAGCTCTGGACTGGACAACAGGAGAGTAACAGTTAACACAATAAGCATTATAGCTACTAAAATAACACTCCTTTTTATTTTAATTTGTATTCTTTAGTTCTTATTTAAAAAAACTAGAGGCCCAGTGCACGAAATTTGTGCACTCCAGGGGGTCCCTCAGCCCAGCCTGCGCCCTCTCGCAGTCCGGGAGCTCTTGGGGGATGTCTGACTGATGGTTTAGGCCCACTCCCTGTAGGCCCGTGGGGAGCGGTCCTGAGTCAGCAGTCAGACATCCTTAGCACTCATCCTTGCTGCAAAGGTGGAAGAGGCTCCTGCCCCTGCTATTGCACTCGCCAGCCGTGAGCCCAGCTGCTGGCTGAACGACGCTCCCCCTGTGGGAGCGCACTGACCACTAGGGGTCTGCTCCTCCATTGAGCATCTGCCCCCTGGTGGTCAGTGCATGTCATAGCAACCGGTCGTTCTGTCGTTTGGTCTATTTGCATATTAACCTTTTATTATATAAGATTCCTGAAAGAAGGAGAAGGAACATAATCGGAAGGGGTGAGATGATACATTCAGTTGGTGAATCCTGATGCCGAAGCCTCTGAAACATCTGAGGGCAGATACTGAGATGCAAGGTAGAGACCTATTATCTGGAAGTCTAGGCTGAAGAGAGTTTGGGAAGTCATTAGCTTGTATCGAAGACATTCGAAGCCATGCATGAGATCCTCGCTGAGAGAATGAGGAGAAGCCAAGGATGGGCTGAGGGGAATGCTAATATTTAAGGGGTTGGCAAAGAGAAGGAGCTGTATGGGCTCATTTGGAGCTACTTACAAAGTGATTTAATCTCATGTCATAAGCAAAAACATAAAGATAAGTTAACATCCACATGTAGATATGATTTATGTTATGTGATGACATACATAAATATAGACAAGGGCACACACATTCAATGGATTTGTTCATTCACAGTAAATGCATTCATACTTTTAACTAATGTTTAGTGAGGGCCTACTATGTGCGTGGAATTATTCTAACAATTGGGGAATACAGTAGTGAGCAAAACAGGTCAAGTCTCTGCCCTAGTGGAGTTTTAGTGTGACACCTACCACCACCACACTGAAAACTTTAGAGCCTGCTCCCCAAGACAAAGAGCAGAATGTAGATGGTCTTGTATGTTTACTGGGCCAAGATCCTTTATCCTCCTAAAGGATTCCCTGTCATCACCACCAATATATTCCCTGTTCTTGTACTGGTCTTCGATTCCTTTAAAAGGTTAACTGGATGGTTGAATTATAGGATGATAGCCAAAGTATGCTTCCCTTACAGGAGTTCCCAGCTAATCAGTAAGCTGAGCTGGTTTGGCATCTGTCTTACATTACTAAGGAGCTTGGCATCTGCAGGCTGAGCTCATACTGTGGAGGCATTAGCAGGACCTTGATCTGCTTTCACAACGTCACTGCTGGATGACAGGGGAGCAGTGGAGGTCATGGTTCCGATCTTAAGATGGCAGGTTCTGAGGACAAAGCCTGCAGGGATCACTTTCTATGGAAATTCTTTCATTATAATTCGTTGTCAGAATATTATAACCCCAGGTCTTCCAACTCCAAATAAAACAAAGGCAAATCTACTCTATAGCTCTCACCATTTTGTTTCTCCCAGATTGCTGATGTTGTTACAATTTTCTTAGACAATTAGGAGATCAGAGATTTTTCTCCATTTTGAGGCCAGTATGATTTGGGCTCCCATTTGCTAATAAGCCAACTCCATCTCTTGAATTTTCTATTTCTATTAATGCTACTACACAATGATATCTCTGATTCTTTAAAGTAATTTCCCATTCTGGAAATGTTTCTTACCCACTGTTCTTTATTGTCTGGTTGAGATCTAGTTGAAAGCCTATAGGGTTTAAGAGATAGAAAGGAAATAGTCTTTAAGGGTGAGAATATACTCCATTCTGACCAGTGTTGAATGTCCCCATCCTTTTAATTAATGAGCTTGGAGTAACCCTTGAATCCTTCCTTATGCATCATCTATCATATCCAATTAGTCATATAAGAAGTCAAGTTCTTAAAATACTGTTTGTACATGCATTCTTTGGCCAGTAACTTGCATACAGGTTATTAAACCCCTATTATGGAATGGAATCAAAGTTCATCAGCCTACACTTTGACACAGTGATTAACATTTTTATCATTCATCTTTTTTGTTGTTGTTGTCAATCCTCACCCAAGGATAGTTTTTTCCATTGATTTTTAGAGAGTGGAAGAGAGGAGTAGAGACAGAGAGAAACATCCATGTGAGAGAAACACATCAATTGGTTTCCTCCCACACATCCCTGGACCGGGGCTGGGGATCAAGCCTATAACAGAGGTACATGCCCTTCAGTCTACGGGCTGACGCTCTAACCATTGAGAAAACTGGCTAGGGCTATAAGTTCATCTTACAAATACAATCACATGCATGCAAAAATAACCTGTTTGCAAATTATTTATTGTAGCATTATATGTAATTGCAAAAGACAGGAAATGGCTTAAATGTCTACTAATTTGGGACTGATTAAATAAATTATGATTGATTCATACAGTAAATTAATATGTAGGTATAATAAAGGAAATTCTTATTTCCCATAAACTATTTCCTTAAACTGTTCTGTAAAATGAAAATGGTTAACAGTTGTGAAGAAAAGGATTCACACGCACACATAAACACATGCACATGTTTTCTGTGTGCATTAAATATCCCTGGAAGAATACATAAGAAACATCAGATGCCTCTGAAGTGGCAAGTGAGGTGACAGAGGAATAGAAGAGAGAGGGAGACTTTTCACTGTAATATACATTGAATCCTTTTGATTTTTGAGCCATGTGAACTCTTACAAATACATATATACACATGTACACACGCTTTAAATTTTAAAGTCCTTCATATGGCATTTGAGGACCTCATAATCTGGCCCTTGATGACATTTGCAACCATATTGCTAGAAATACGATATTTTCCCCTGCAGAAGCCCTCTGCTCTTGCCATGTTGATCTGCCCAAACACCTACCTGGTGCATTGTTCCATCTAGATCTCTTCAAAGTCCAATTGCCAGCTTCCAATTCTAGTTCCACCAACTCACATCTTCTGGGACCTCAGTGAAAATCAGTGTACCTCTAGTTATTCTCTCAATTTAGCCTTTCCTCACTTTTTGGATTTCTTGAATCATGGTAACATCTGTTATGACAATATCCTTTCCACCATTCTCTTTCTTAGTCAGCAGGTCCTGACTTAAGGAGACAAACGAGGTACAATAGCAAAACTTGTGCTGTAGGAGATGACCTCGCTGATCTAAACACCTGCCCACTACAGCTGTGCCTCCCGGTAGTGAACTTACCTGTCCCTAGAAACAAATCTGATATGGGGCCCCCCTGAGCAGAGGCTGATGCCACTTTTCTCCTTCCCCCGCAGGATGACACTCATGTGGAGGGCTGGGGCTCCTGCAGAGTGAGGTTCCTTAGTCCCCAGAAAGGAATCCCCATCCTGTCCAGCACTAGATCCCTCTAGCCTCCAGCTGAGATGTTGCTCTGTAGGCCTGAAGGTACACTTGTGGCTTGATGTCCTTTTGGAACCTGCCTTGACCCCAAAATGAGTCCCCTGTCTAGTTAATGCCACATGCTCTTACTCTCTGTGATGTTGGTTGGTGAATCTTCAGTGGCACCAATTTCACAAGGTCTGGATCCCAAAGGCCTCTCTTAGTGCATAAATGTTGTTCTCTCCAAAAGTGACTTTGCCCTAAAACAGCAAAACTCTATCTGTATATTTCCTTTTACAAAAATTTTAATTTTATTGTTTAAAGTATAACAAATAGTAGTACGTATGTCTCCTTTTTTCCCCCATTGACCTCCCACTGGCCTCCCCTACCCACCGGCACTTGCCCTCACACACCCCCTCCCCAGTGTCTTGTGTCCGTTGGTTATGCTTATATGCATGCATACAAGTCCTTCGGTTGATCGCTTACCTGCCCCCTACTTAACCCTCCCCTGCCTTCCCGCTGTAGTTTAACAGACTGTTCGATGCTCTATCTGTATATTTTCTTGGTCCACCAAAACAGTACCAGTTACAGTGTGATATTGGAACATTAATAATTAAGTGATAGCTAACAAATATTGAAGTGCTCACTCTGTGCCAGGCCCTCATGAGGAGAAACAGCCTGGCAAGAGCAGGGACTGTGGTTCCTCCACATAAGGTTATTCATGTCTCTTGTCCTATGGTTTCATCCCTACAAAACGTGGACTGGTCAGTGACTTCAGACTGGACCCATCCATAGCACCCCCTTTCTTAAGTGTGGGAGGGAGGCCTTATCCTTAATCGCAGGCCCTTTGTGGAGGGAAAGAGAGAGAATGGGGTGGGAAAGAGCTGGCAGAACTCTCAAGCTTCTTCATTATCTGCCTGAAGGTCCACCTCTCCAGGCAGCCTTGGTGATCTCCTCCCCTGAACTCCTACAAGTGGAACTCCTACCGACCTGGTGTGGCCACTTACCTTGATATTTATGATCATGCTGTGCCCTCCAATCAACTCAATACATGTATGCCTTCAACACATATCTATTGAATACCACCTTGATACCATGTCACCAGGTAGCAAAAAGATGATCAAGACACTTCACTTCAGCCCTCAAGAAACGCAGGGACCAATAAAGGAGCAATTACGTATATTTAAGTGATGAAGTCATCACTGAGGTCAGTGGGACATGGAAGAGAGACCTCCTAACTCTGTGGAGGTGGGGGTTCAGGGGAAGCTGCTAAGGGGAGACTGTATTTGACAGGAGTCTTTTTGGATGCCAAGTGGGCAAAGAACCAGGCAAAGAGGTGCCCAACAGGAAGGCACTCCAGAAGAATGACAAGGACAGCATAGCTGAAGTACGCAGCACCGGTAAAGAAGCAAAGGGGATGGGGGTGGATCCGTAGGTATGAACTAAAACAAAACACCAGTTCCCCCTAAACGTGGGTGTCTTCATGGCAGGGATTTTGCTTTATCCCTGGTGCTCCACGGCACGTGGCACAAGGAGGCACTTGATATGTATTGTATGTGAAAAAAATGAGTGTATGTCAGGTCCCGAAATTCAGACTTTGTCCTGAAGGGTAATTGAAGGATTTTTAGGCAGATGAGTGACATGATTAGATAATCATTTTGGATAAGCATGCAGACAATCAACTGAAAAATAAATAAAAGGGCTCAAAAGGAAGGCTGGATACAAAATAAACATGCAAACATCATCCAATTGTACATATATGTAATTGCCAGTGATAAAATAAATAGCAATAAAAATGTAAAACACCAAGTAAAATAAGAATGTGCAAGATGTACTTTAAGAAAACTATAAAACTTGGTGACAGAAGAGTAAAAAGAAGACCTGACTAAATAAAGAGAAATACCACATTCCTGGGCAGGACAACTCATATTGTAAAGATGTCATGTTTCCCTAAAATATTATATAAATTTAATACAGTTTCAGTTAAAAACCCAGTGGGATTCTGTGGTACTTGACAAATAGCTTTTAAAATTCATTTGTATGTATAAATGAAAGAGGACAGCCAAGAAAAATCTGAAAAACCAAGAAAAATGAGAAGGGAGCTTGCTTAACCAGATCAAAAGGCACTATATAAATCTACAGTAATTAAAACAATGTGGTGCTGGAGCAGGAACACACAGAAAACTGGAACAGAAGAGAATATCCAGAAACAGACTCATATGTGCATGAACAGTTAGTATATGATTATAGCTAACATTTATTGAGTACTTACTATGTGCGTGGCACTGTTCTAAGCATTTTGTATTACTCATTTAATTCTAACAAAACTCTGTGAAACAGGTTTACATATAAGCACATGTAGATTTGCTACACACAAGCTAGTGAGTGGTATGCTGGACTCAAAATCTTTCACTTTCAATCACAACAAAATGATCTTTCTGCAGGTAAAAATCAGGTGAATTTAAAAAATGAGATTGACAAATTTAACCATAAATATTTAAACTAATAAGTTGAAAAAATAATATTAAAAGGAAAATAAAAAACTAGAAAAATGTTTGCAAAATATATGCTAGTAAAGGGTTATTAGCCTTAATATATAATGAGTTCCTACAAATCAATAAATATGAATACCTAAATAGAAAAAGTAAGGAATCAATATAAATAGGCTAGTTCAGAGAAAAAGAAATGCAAATGGCTGGTAAACATATAAGATGCTCAATCTCAAAGAAATGAAAATTCAAATAAGGTATCATTTTTCTTCTGTCAAAATGATCAAGTCTAAAAGGATTTATAAATGCCTGGGATTGGCAAGAATACCTCATGGGAATAATGCAACACCAAGGAATATTGCTTCAGAACCCAAGGCAAAGGGAAAAATCAATACAACTAATTCTGTCTTGCTTTCCCTTTCAACCTCCCTTTTCCTTTCCCTTTCTTTGTCAAACCCATGTTGCTGAATCTGTTCAAGCCCTGGCCGATTTGGCTCAGTGGATAGAGCGTCGGCCTGCGGACTGAAGGGAACCTGGTTTGATTCCATTCAGGGGCATGTACCTTGGTTGGGGGCACATCCCCCAGTGGGAGGTGTGCAGGAGGCAGCTGATGGATGTTTCTCTCTCATCAATGTTTCTCCCTTCTTCTCTGTAAAAAATCAATAAAATATACATTTTTTAAAAAGATATTTGTGCATATGCTATAAGTCTTCTGTAACAGCATTTGCCCTGCCAACATCACAAAGTTGCTATAAGCATAATAATAGAATTTCATGTTTATGATTGGTCAGGAATGAGTCCTGAGATGAGATGATTCTATAATTATAGCCATTTGACCTTGAGCGAATCTCTCAACCTTCCTGGTTTCCTTGCCAGTCAATTGAAGGAGTTGAATGGGATCATTTCTAAGCTCTCTTCCATTACCAAGATTAAAAAATTCTATTATTCCTTATGGAGTCTTAGACTTTATTATTTCTTCAAGGGAGCTGAAAATAGAGTTCTGATGTTGGTGGGCAATGGTCAGGAAGATAGAGTAATAATCTAGACTGAATCTTTATTCAAGATTTGGGGGCAGTAGTCCAATTTACTTTGGATGTGAAACGCTGAATAAAAATGTTAGAAACGATCTACAACCTCTTTCTCTCAAGTGACCCAATGATTATATTTTTATTGCATTGTAGTTAATGTTTAAATGTTCAGAAGCAAGTTGCAAATAAGTGAAGATTTAAATCAGCACTTTCTCTTTGGGTGGCCCAGCTTCATGCTTGGCAACCCATTCCTTGTTATGGGACATAGTCTACCCCAAAACGATTAAATTGTTTTTCCTTATAACTGTGTGTTCTACTAAAAAATTCAAACACATATTTCAAAGTTACCCTTTTAGGTCAGCCACCCAGTCCATTTCAGAAGAAGATTGTGAGCCTTTCTATTCAGCAATTCAAACACAGTGTCAACTGTCTCTGTTGAATCTCCTGATCCCACAGCTTCTATTACCATTAAAATGTTAGGCCAAAGATTCATGGGAAGCAAGGGTATTCTAGGTGAGATAGTGGCAAGCCCTTAAAGATTTGATAACTTAGAATATCTCTTCAGAACTTTCTATCAGAAAAATGGACATTCCTTATTTTTGACAGGGAATTGTGTTATGATAACATTGTTGTTAACATTTTTAAAGCATTTTCTCTGTCTTAAGCACTTATTAGCAGCCCATTTTACAGATGTGAAAACAGAGGTACAGAGTTTAGGGGCTTGCCTAGCCTTATAGCTTATAGTTAACTAAATTGAGAAGATTTGAAACTTAGAACTGCCACAACCATCTTCCAACCACATACAGATGGAAAATGAGGGAAGAATTGATAGAAACTAAGAAAAATCTTGTCCTGATGACACTATTGAGCCCTGAAGTCAGTCATGCCCAAACCAGCTCTCCCCTGCACTTTGAAGCTGTGAGGGGTTAAAGTGTTGGGGGCGCCGTGTTTCTTTCACTTGTACCTTCCAGAATCTTACTGGATATAGACTTGTTTTAATTAATTTAATTACCAATTCAAAGATATATGTTATCAAAGGTCTACATTTTAATTCTGGAATGTCTAAAAATACAATTCAATTATTCTTTCCTCGGTAAGGCCAGTGAAAGCCACATTAGCCCCCAGTATGGCCTGTGAGAGCAGGCTGAATGAGGTGGTCCACGCATCAGACCCATCCCCTTTCCACATTCTGGAACCTAAGCCCTGAAGTGCACTGGAAATCTCATATGGCATTTCGCTGAAACATCCTGTGGATATTTTAGGTATTTGCACAGGGAATTTTTTGACCTTTGAATAATATATGTGCTGAGAAAGGTCTTGGGATATTTTAACAACATGTTGAACTGAGATAGGCCTGAGGGGTTTATTTTGGTCTCTGTTGGCTGCTACTTTTTTCAAACCCTGTTGGAATATTTTAGTTTCTATGAGGACACTTTCAAGATTTTTCTTTTTTTACTGCAATGTATTTCATGTTATTTGGTTGTCCCTTTATCAAAGGTGACAGGCTGCCAGTTGATAAACTTTGCAGAGAGTGGCTCCGTTAATGGTGTAGGCCAGTGGTCGGCAAACTCATTAGTCAACAGAGCCAAATATCAACAGTACAACGATTGAAATTTCTTTTGAGAGCCAAATTTTTTAAACTTAAACTTCTTCTAGCACCACTTCTTCAAAATAGACTCTCCCAGGCCATGGTATTTTGTGGAAGAGCCACACTCAAGGGGCCAAAGAGCCGCATGTGGCTCGCGAGCCGCAGTTTGCCGACCACTGGTGTAGGCGTATTACTGATGACCTGCTGTAGCCCCCTGGACCTCCAGTAGGCACCCCCAATGTAATGTGTCCCAAACTAAGTGCTGGATGCTTATGATGGATATGCACGTTTCCAACATTTCAAAATGCTGCTTAATTCTTTGAAAACATAATTATAAGTGGTCACAAGCATAAGCGGGCATCTTGAAGACTGGACTTCTTCCACAGGTGATTTTTGCTTGAGGAGTTTAATATGATCAAATCGACATGTCAGCCCTTTAGCTGAGGAGATGAAACACAATTCTACTGTCACTGCAGTATGATAGCCCTCATCTTAAACTGGGGATTGATGAAAAGTTTATGCATTTTGGCTATTCTGCCCCAAACACAAGGAGACATTCTCCCAGAATGCAAGGTAGCCCCCTTGGCTAGAGTTTGGCATCTTAGGAGGAGGTGTTAACCTTTCTGTGGGCTACCAGGAAATACATTTCTGCCCCCAGAAGAACCTTTGTTTCCTAAAAAGAAGAACTCACATTGTGGAAGTTTGTTGGTGAGAATTGGTATGATTTGGCCTTAAATTATGTTACCCCTGATTTTCTTCCAAATTAATCAAAGAACATGGACTGTACCTGTCTTGCTCACTGTTGAGTACCTAGAGTCTATCACAGTGATTACATACAACAGGCATCTGATAATTATCTCTTGAATGAGAAAGAGCACTAAACTGGTGAGCAGTGCCTTGCAGAGGAGACTTTTAGAGCTGGGGATGAAAGAATGAGTAGGTCCTGGTGAAAGAAAGGAGAAGGGATGGGGCTTGGAATTATAGTCCACAGGAACAGCATGCACAAAGGAATGGAGACATGCATTTCAAGCATGTAATAATTCATAGAAGCATGTAATAATTCATAGCAGGAATCCATGAGTAAGGTCTTGCATAAGGTAATAAATGACAAACCTTCACAATCAAAGTACAAATAAAACTAAGTTTATAAATGTCCTGCTGTGGACATTGGCCAAAGTTGGAATTTAGCCATATATAAGCATTATATTAGGCCAATTACCTTTGTGAGGTGATGAACCATTTCTGGAAGTTGGCAGGTTCCTCCCGATGGTTTTATAAGGCTATTGCATAATGTTGACTTATTCTAGAATGTTGCCTGGGGCTGTATCACCCGGAGTACTAATGAACCACGGATTGGTCTGGAAAATACACTAACTTTCTGTGTTTGATAAAGTGGGAAATTCTTCTACAGTTGGTCTTTGGCAAACTGCCATATGTTTGCCAATAGTGAGTGCATGTACTTCTGAGATTTTGGATTTGGCTTGAGAAATCTAAGACAATTTGTAGAAACCACTATGTCTTTAAACATCTCCCGAATGATTGAGTAGATGCATACAAAGAGTCCTTAAGGAATAATAATCACCCTTTCTTCAGCCTGCAGAATGCTTTACAAATAAGAATGGGGACACAATCATTTCCAAAGGTTGGGCTACTAGGCTCACCAGATTATATACCCTACTTATGCAATGGTGGATGGAAATGTCTGCAATCTTTGCCTACCTTGAGTAGTATTCATTTACCAAGGGAAAAAAGAGTGTAACATCTCTTATGCTAATTAACAAACCATCTGGTATAGATTTAGACAGGTATTCTTAAAATACTCGCCTCTGCTTTCCAATTAGGAACCATCAAATGCTAAGTAACCATCCCAGAATATGAATTTCTTATTAGGTACTGCCGATGTTCACTAACACCTTGAGTGTTTATTACAGCTACCTTATCTATACTAATAAAAGAGAAACATGCAAATTAACCATCACCCTGCTACACCCACAAGCCACTCCCACCAGCCAATCAGGAGCGAGTATGCAAATTAACCCAACCAAGATGGCGGCTGGCCACAGAACAAGCAGGAGGCTTGGGTTTCCCAGGCAATGGAGGAAGCCAAACCTCCCACCTGCTCTGGCCGGCCCTGGCCTTCGCTCAAGGCTACAAAATTTCAATTATAGGAGATAAATAAATCCCAGATACCAGGGCCTTCGCTTGGGCCACCGGGGGGCATGGCCAGCCTGCAAACCACCACAGGCCCCTCACCCAGGCCGCCCCATGCCCCAAGGGAACCCCACCCTGATCTGAGACCTTCAGGGCAAACCACCCATGCACCAGGCCTCTATCCTATCTAATAAAAGAGTAATATGCAAATTTACTGTCACTCCAACATACAAGATGGTTGCCCCTATGTGGTCAAAGATCCTGCCCCCATCCACAAGATGGCCACCACAAGATGGCCAGCAGGGGAGGGGAGTTGGGAGGGACCAGGCCTGCAAGGGAGGGCAGTTGGGGGCAATCAGGCATCCATCAGGCTGTCAGGGAGTGGTTAGGGGGTGATCAGGCTAGCAGGCAGAAGTGGTTAGGGGCAATCAGCAAGGCAGGCAGATGAGCAGTTGGGAGCCAGCAGTCCTGGATTTTGAGAGGGATGTCCCAGACTGGAGAGGGTGCAGGCTGGGCTGAGGGACACCGCCCCCCCGCCCCCGTGCATGAATTTTGTGCACCGGGCCTCTGGTATATGCATATACATACAGACACTCTATGCTGGAGTATTTTAGAGTAATTACAGAGGAAATTATTCTAGTATCTGATTTTTTCCCCAATGGTCCTCTTTATGTCTCTACTGTCAACGAATAATGGAATCAGCAAGACTGTATGAATAAACCAACTTATATTAGAAATGTTTCCTCTCTTTTTCTGTCAAATGATCCAATTCTGTAACATCTTGGAGTAGCTTAGTTTTCAGAATATCTAATCTTTATCCTATCTGTTTCATCTTCTCTCTCTTCCAAAACTTAAAAAAAAATTATCTGTAGCCCCAGTACAATCATGTTTTTTGTATTTAGCAGTAAGAATAGTAAAGTACAATATTTCAATTAAAGTGGAATTATAAATTAGAATATGCTTTTCTTTACGTTATCTGACTCCCTAATTATCCTTCATCTCAGTGGACCTTAGGTTTGAGTTATGCTACATCTAATGTAACTAATGGTAATTAAATACTAAAGATTGTGAAAAATGTTATGATATGAGCTAGAGTACATCTGATAATGTTGTACACCTATATGTGGTATAAGGAGAGTAAAAGGTGGAGCTAACAGCTATGGCTCAGGATAATATTCAGATGTGTGATGCATGTTAGGAAAGAAGAGAGAATAAGATCTCTGCCTTGTTTTGGCCTGAGAAGCCAAGGTATGAGATGACCTGGGTTTGATTCTTGTTCCAGTTTTAGGGCTGGATGGGGACTGTGGATGGTGCCACAAGTGACACTCTGGATAGATGTCCAGCCAGGCCTATGATTTGGGAAGCCCAGCACGTTAGTGCCTTCAGCAGGAGCCACTTTAGCACAAAAGACAATGAGACAGGAAGACCCCTATGAGACTAGTCTTCCTCAAAGCAAGTTCAAGGCAACTGCTTCATTGTGTGTGGGACTGGAAACTGCAAAGACCAGTGTACAGATCAATGGCAGTGAAAAAAAATTACACATATGAAGAGTGATCCTTCCATGTGTACCTTCTTGCTCTGTGGTTGCCCCAAAGCTCTCCAGTGCATTGCTTCAGAAGACTAGGAGGGTATGATGGTGTGATGGAAATAGCATCAACTTAAATCCAAAAAGTCAGGAATCTCAGCAGTGTGATCCTGAGCAGCTCAGCCCCACAGTATTCTCTCCTGCCCTCACATGTTCAGTGTAGATGGTAGCATCTCCCTGACAAGATCTCTGTGATAGTTAATGAAATATCCCTTGGGAAAAATTAGATTTTATTTATAATTCATTGCTTTCATCTGAGCTGGGTGGATGATAGTAGTTGGAGGACTTTTTGCTTGTTTATGAGACAGATGGCTGGTGGCTATGCATGACTGAAAGAGTTAGGTTGGACCTAAATTGCTTCCGCTTATTATTCAACACATGGACATTTGGGACATGGGTGAACACGGCAGACAAGGATCCTGATCATACAGAGTTTATCTTCCCATTGGGGGAGGCAGACAATAAGCAAATAGTCAAACAGAAGAACAATAAAACAATATAATGTGAGTAATGATGAGTGTTAGTGAGAAAAAATAAATCCAGGAAAGGAGTTTGAGAATGCCTGGGGTGGACAGGGTAATAGGGGGAAGATGTGCATTTAGACAAGATGCCCAGAGAAGTCTTCTCTCTGTGTCAATGGAGCAAGCCATGCAAAGCTCAGGGTTGAAGAGTGTTCCAGGCAGACAGGAATGAGCGGGTGTGTTTGATGAGTTTCCCAAGTAGATAAACTGATCAGGAGTGAGTAGAGTGAGGGATACCTCATAGGTGGTAAGGACTGAGAGGTGGGAAGGGCTCAGATCAGGTAGAGAGGCTAGGGCAAGGAGTTTGGATTTTATCCTAAGTGGGGTGGAAAGCCATGGAAGGGTTCTCAAAAGAATGCTCTGGTTGTTGCTGTGTATGAGGACTGGTGAGGAATTTAGAAGCCTAGAAGGGAGAGCAAGGGAGCTTAGAGTCTGGAGTTAGAGTTATTTAGATGCATCTTGGAAAAGGGTTGAGGTGAAGCATACCCCCTACCATATCTTCCTGTTGACTTGACTAATGAGGGACCTTGGGGAGAGGAGAGATGGCCAAGGAACGTTTGAGAGATGGCAGAGTGTGGTGAGTGAGAAAAGCTCTTACCTCCATCTCTCCTAGAAAATCTTCAGGAAGTTCTGCAGGATCAACTGCTCTAGGGTGAGTAGATTTTGAATGGCAAGTAGAAGAAGCTCTGTGTCTGATTTAATGGCTAAGCAGGGTGAGAAGAGAGGCCGTGATACTTGTGTAAGTACGCCAGCCTGCTACAAAGCAGGCACTCATTAGTGTGCCTTCTTTCCCCATCCCTCATCCCTTCTCCCTGCTTTGTTTTCAATTAGTGTCTAAGGCAGCCTTGGGCAAACTACGGCCCAAGGGCCAGATCCAGCTGTTCTATCTGGTTCTCTTGCTCTCCCCTCCACTCCTTTACTTTGAATTTATATTATTTCACACAAACACTCCATCCATGCTTTTGTTCCAGCCCTCCCGTCCAGTTTAAGAACCCATTGTGGCCCTCGAGTCAAAAAGTTTGCCCACCCCTGGTCTAAGGCCTTTTCCTCATTTGTGGAATGGCATTGAATCAACCCAATGCCTTCCAAAGTTGACAGTTTACCACCCTATGGCTTTTATCTCCCAGTATATGTAAATTTGCCCTTAATTTTAATCACAGCATTTAACATAATCATTTGGGGATCAATCTGGAAAGTATCAGGGAATTCTTTTTTCACTTTCCTGCTACCACAGATAGCGATTGTGCAACCGAGTGGAGGAAAGATTTTGGCTTTTGATGTTGCAGGAAATGAGATGCTGCTGTCAGCCACTTAGAATCATAATTTCTTTGAAAATTCTGATTGTCAAAGAAGGCTTGTAGGAGACTAGAAGATGGTCTGGGTAGCCCGAATATACTTGGCAGAGGCTAGAGTCCATTTTGTTTTCATTTTACTTAGGATACCTCCTCTACTCAATTATCTCCTTTTAGATAGTGGCTTTAAATATTTTAAGAATATTTCAGTCATTTTTTCCCTTTCAACTATGTTCTTTCAGGCATCAATCTAGAGTACCACAAGAAATGTATTAAAGCTGAGTGCACCATTGCACAGGGGGAGATGCAGCCACATTTGAGTAGTTTGATTAAAGAAACAGATTTTAGCTCTGGCTGGTGTGGCTCAGTTGGTTGGGTGTCATCCCTTGCACCAAAAGGTTGCTGGTTTGATTCCCAGTCCAAGCACCTGCTCATTTTGTGGGCTCAGTCCCCAGTTGGGGGAGTGCAGAAGGCAGCCAATCCATGCTTCTCTGACATCCATGTCTCTCTCTCTCTCTCTCTCTCTCTCTCTCTCTCTCTCTCTCTCTCTCTCTCTCTCTCTCCCTCTCTCTCTAAAATAAATAAAAGCATATTTTAAAAAAAGATTCTAGGTGATTTAACCTTGACTTAATATAAGCCCAGGGGAGAGATCATATTTATAACTTACTTCTCTTTTTCTTGGCAGAGGCTAGAGTCCGTTTTGTTTTCATTATTCTTAGGCTACCTCCTCTACTCAATTACCTCCTTTTAGATAGTGGCTTTAAATATTTTAAGAATATTTCAGTCATTTTTTCCCTCTTAACTATGTTCTTTCAGGCATCAATCTAGAGTACCACAAGAAATGTATCAAATCTGGCATCTTGCAGCTAGTAAAAAGAGAATGAATTACAAATGAATATTTAACCGAACAGAATTGTGCTAATTGATAGCCATTTGGTGTATGTGTCTTTTAAATTTTAAATTAATTACAATTAAATAATGTTAAAAAATCAGTTCTTCAGCCACACTGCACACATTTCAAATGCTCGATAGCCACATGTGGCTAGTGACTATGATATTGATAGCATAGATGTAGACTATTTCCTTCATTGCAGGCAACTCTACAAATATCCTGATCTAAGAATTTTATTAGTTGGAACCAAGAGAAGAATTTCTGTTTGTCAAACAGTTTCCATGACATTTTTAATTTCATACCCTTTAACCACTGACATCTTCAGCAATGGATCCATACGTTGGAACTAACTAATTAACCCAGAGAAATAAAACTGAAGCTAACTGTTTTACAATTTCCAATGTGTTGGTATTCCTGAGATGTCAGGTTATTTTGGAAAGTGGTCAAAAGCATTTGCCCCAAGTCAATCACAAAACCCTATTGCACTGAACTTAGCCATTCCCATTTCTGGAGAAATAGATTGAAGCTTCTTGACCTCCATCTTGGGAAACGCATTTACATCACTCAGTTGATGTGGGAAACAAAACAGCTTTCCAAGTATAAGACTCTCTTGTGCACCAAGCTGTTTTTCAAAGAGCATAAAGAAATAATAGCAACTCTTCTTGTCAAATACTGCCTTTACAGTGTGAGGACTCAACCTTGTTCTCCGAGTATAGTTGAAAGAGTGTGTTCTTTCCAGCTCTCTATGCACTTCTCTTGACTCTGGCAAGACTTGTCCTCAGGGCTGGTTATTGCCCTGGATTCTAGATTCACAGGCCTTTTCCTGAAGCTCCTTTGTGGCTCATACTGACCCTAATCTCCAGCAACTCAAGGTCAAGCTCAAGTAGAATGGGCCCACCATCCATAGGATTTTCTAGTACTGTGGAGAAGGATGTGTGTACATGCACGCAGTTAGTACACTCAGAGAACGTGCTGTCTAAGGGTTGTTGGAGGTGGTGTTCCAAAGGCTCCCTGCATCTCGTGACCCTAGATTAAAGGCAGACTTATGGGACAAAATTCCAGGTTGAATCATGTCCTGCAGGGAGCCAGGAGGCCTGAGTCCAGTGGTTTCTGTATCTAAAGCTATGGAATTGGTCACAGAAAGGCTCAATGAAATGCCTGGAATCACACAGCAAGTTAATTATGGAATCAATAAATGACTTTAAAAAAAAAATTCATGTTGCATGATTAAGAACTCTGCTCTCTTCACTCTGCTCTACTCTTTATTAAGATGTTTTGGGTGCTGAGGAGAAAGGGGAAGATGGTATGGTATAAGATGTTGATTTCACTTCATAGATTGTCCCCAGGATATCTGTTAGTTTTGTTCAAAGCATGAGTGGCAAGCCGGCCTTCACGCACCTTGTCATCATTCTGATGGTGGGAAGAAGAGAATCAGGACACAGACCCTTTTTTTCCCACTGCCTTTTTGGACGGTCACTTGGGTTTCCCTTCTGTTTGTGTGCCAGGGGCTTCAGAAGACAGGCCATCTCTCTGACTCTCAGATGTTAAGGAACTGGGCCAAATGTGAAGACAAAAGCCAACTAGGCATTTCTCCCACGGTGGTTATCTTTAGTCTATGCTGAGGTCATTTCCCACTGCGAGCAACTTGCCTGCTCATGGACGATGAGCCAAATTCACATCAATTCCTGGAATCTGGAAAACCACCCCCATCCCGCAACCAGGATCAGACTTCTTCAAGGCATGCGCAGGGTTAAAATTCCCTGTGTCTGTGTCTTGCCTTTATCTATCTATATGTAAAATAGGTCCCAGGAGGCTAATCTTGTGCACCCCTCCAAAATATAAAGGAGTGGTTATAAACACACATACATTTGTGACTGTATAAACACACACAACAGGAACAGTGTCTTTTCTTTTATAGTGATTATGAACATGAGATCGATTTATTATTTAAATTGAATGAGTTGATGTTGTACTGGAAGATATGTTCAAACAATGGTCTAAGTGTTATAAGACTCTCATAACAGTCACCACAGCTGTTAGTCCAAGCAAGATGAGTTACTCTTTCTTTCATTTTAGTGGAAGGCCATTACACATGGCCATTTATACTTGATTCATATTGAAAAGATTTGTTTGCCATTTTCTGAAAACATCGCCCCTTATCACAGCTAAGATATTGGTATGAATTTGACACCCATGTACAGTCAACCGAAAAGAGTTAAATAGCCTCAAGGAACTGAATAGCTGCCCGGTTTGGTCAGATCTTTTGCATATTAAGCTCAGCCATTCTAATCTTTAACATCATTGTGGGAGAACTAGAAAGCATTTGAAAATTGATTAGGAAGACAACATAGCCAAGTATTCTTTTCTCTCTAGGGAAACATCATTTGGGAAGGTCTGTTCCCAGAAGCATGCTAAATCCTAAAAGAAACCAGAGGAAACTTAGAGATCCCTCTTCTGGATCAGGAGGCATCAAAGGGAGCCTGGGAACCAGATGATTAGAGTGGCTTACAGAGCTGTGAGGGAGAAGACATAACCAGCGATTAGTATGACCAACATACAGGACCAGCATCCAGGTAGCCTGAGTGGTCATTGGAGAGAAGTAACCAGTGGATCCATTTGTCCTGTAACAGCACAACTAGGCCTGTACCCTTGAAAGCCCGGGGAGAGTCACTCATGAACTCACTGACTCCATGACCATGTGGCCGAGGGTGAGCTCTGGTTTGATTACGCAGAGGCGTGTCACATGCTCTGCCAAGTGTGTATCTGAGAAGAGACAGAGGCGGATGAAACATTAGAGACAGCAGTGGCGGCAGCCACTATAAACTGAAACGAAGCATGCAGGCGTCCTGTGCACACTACAAGGAAAGGCTGAAGGAAAGCAGGGCCAGGGTTAGAACGGGGGCTTTGCTAATTTTAGCTAGAGGCATTGACTGGCCCCATAAGAAAAGTAATTGACAATAACTAGTTGACACACTAAAATTAGTGCAGTTTGACCCTACATGGTTTATGAATTTTTAAAGAATGCTCAGAAATAAAAGACATGCCATTATAAAAAACTGTCTTTATGGAATTATGATAATTTATGTAGAAAATTAAGACACCTACAAAAAAAGTTAGACTAGTGAGTGAATTTAGCAGGGTCTCGGGATAAAGGTCAATATACAAGCATCCATTGCATTTCTATATACTAGCACTCAGTAATTAAGAAATGACATCCTTAATTGTTCCACTTACAAAAGCAGCATTCCGAGGGAGCACTGGGATCTGGATGATTTATCCTTAAAGGAGTCTGCTGTTCAGCAGAAAGGGGGAGTCAACAGAGAAAGCTGGTAGGAACATAAAAGTGTTCAACGTTTTACTTCTGAAGAGTTGAAACTCCTTAAACAAACCATTACACAGGCTCAGTCATTAACTGTCCCAAAGCCGCAGAGCTAATATGCCCACACACTGGGATGGAAATTCTGGCCTCTCTGACTAAACAAATCCCTTGTGTGTTTTCTTCCACGACACCCCTGTTCTCTTGATGTGTATTATGAATGGTGAGAGACCTGATATATTCTCTATTCCAAGAGCCCAAAGGTTCAAAAATTCTTCCTAAACTCCCAGCTTTCCATTTGATTTTAGGTTGGCTTTCAGAGTCCAATAGTATAATAATGATATCTCATATTCATACAATATATCTTACTAAACTCTCCCATATTTTACCTCATTTGAGTCTCACAACTTGTGGGGAGGGAAAGACTGACATTATCTCAGTTTTATGGATGATATACAGATAGGCTCCGATGGGTTTTGTCTCGACCAATGTCATGTTGCTTATAATAAACAGCTAGAAATGGAACAAAAATCTGCTTCAAAAACGTAATTCACATAGAGCACCAGACTTGGCCGACATGAACATATTTCATTAATTCAAGTAATTGAATTGTTGTTGACTTAGACAATGTCTGAGCACTGGAATATATTTAAGGGGATGCAAGTTGTTACATCCGTTTACTTACACCTTATCAAGGATGGAGAAACAGAAGCTAGGCCTCATGTTTTAGAAATTGCCATCCATTGTATAAAGAAATAGCAAACTCATTTATAATAAGCCTATTTAAAAAATATATAGATGTCATGATTGAAGCCTTCACCTGCAAAAAAGTAGGATTCTTCCTTATCCTATAGGTATTGAGATCCCAGATGCAAAATATTTCAGAGTTGGAAAGCGATCTTAGAGTTCGCTTCCACAGTATTGAAAAGGTAGAAAGTTGGTTGCAGGCTTAATCCTGGCCCTGGTCTGGCCGTGTGCGAAGGCAACCAATTGATGTGTCTCTCTCACACTGATGTTTCTCTCTCTCTGTCTCTGTCTCTCTCTCCCTTCCACTCTCTAGAAAAAATCAATGGAAAAATATCCTCAGGTGAGGATTAACAAAAAAATAACAGAGAGAAGTCATAGAGCAAGATGACATAAGACACTGTCCATTGTGTTCAGGATGGGATGTTTTGGGGGATGACAAGACCCAGGAGTGACCCGCATTCTGTAGCCCTCCCTGGTGGTCCTGCAGGGCGGCAGGTGTAAAGTGTCTGAGTGGCCATCATTTGCATTCTAAAATCACAACTGTTCAGAACCAAAGACCTGACAGTTATTATTGAAACTGTCTAATAAAAACTAGAAATTGAGAACTATTCCCCAGCCTGGGTTATTATATCACAGAACTGGACTGGAGTCTGGCTCTGGATTCTCAGATCAATTCTGCCACCAACCAGTGAGCGGTGTTGCCGTAAGCAATCTGCTACAATCTTGGAGCTTCTGCTCCCTCAACTAGGACAGAGGGGTTTCAACCAGAGTTGAAAGGTAGAAAGTGTTAGCCGATCAGAAACAGGTGATGTCTATTCTGCCTCTTACCCCTGGAATGAAAGTATCTTGATAACAAGGACATTTTTTTTGTGTGTGTGTAAACAGATGTAACAACTCACTGGTTGGTGGCAGAATTGGTCTGAGAATCCAGAGCCAGACTCCAGTCCAGTTCTGTGATAGAGTAACCCAGGCTGGGGAATAGTTCCCCATTTCTAGTTTTTATTAGACAGTTTCAATAATAACTGTCAGGTCTTTGGTTCTGAACAGTTGTGATTTTGGAATGCAAATGATGGCCACTCAGACACTTTACACCTGCCGCCCTGCAGGACCACCAGGGAGGGCTGCAGAATGCAGGTCACTCCTGGGTCTTGTCATCCCCCAAAACATCCCATCCTGAACACAAAGGACAGTGTCTCATGTCATCTTGCTCTACGACTTCTCTCTGTTATTTTTTTTTGTTAATCCTCACCTGAGGATACTTTTCCATTGATTTTTTTCTAGAGAGTGGAAGGGAGAGAGACAGAGACAGAGAGAGAGAAACATCAATGTGAGAGAGACACATCAATTGGTTGCCTTCGCACACGGCCAGACCAGGGCCAGGATTGAGCCTGCAACCACGGTACATGCCCTTGACCAGAACTGAACCTGGGACCCTTTAGTCTGCAGGCCGATGCTCTTTCCACTGAGCCAAACCGGCTGGGGCCTTGACTTCTCATCTTGAAGGGCTTGTCAAAGTTGGCCACCCAGACCTTTAAAAATATTGTAGAATTCTTTGAAATAGGTTGTTTATTTTTCCTGAAACACATCTGTTATTCATCTTCTTTGTGCTTTAAAATGCAAGTGTTTTCAGGAATGTAAAGTACAGCAGAGGGAATATAGTCAATAATATTGTAATAACTGTGTATGGTGCCAGGTGGGTACTGGAAATAATGGGGTGGTGGGGGGAAACTTGGTAAACTACATGATTATTTAACCACTATGCTGTACACCTGAAACAAATACAAAATAAAACAAAATGCAGTGTTTGGGCCAGCAACTGGAAGGATACATTTAATAAGAAATGAATATACTAGTCCAAGGTGTTATTTTTAATTTGATCTACTATCACCTTCTATCCAATTTTTCCTTCCTTCCTTCCTACCTTCTTTCCTTCATTCATTTATTAACTACATAGTGGGTGTCTACCACATGTCAGAGATTTTACTAACTGCTTGGGAAATAGCAGTGAGGGAAAAAAAATGTCCTTGTTATGAAGATACTTTCATTCCAGGGGTAAGAGGCAGAATAGACAAAGTTATAATTAATTTTTTATACATCAGATGTTGATGAATGGCAGAGAAGCCTGGTAAGGGAGGGCAGGGAGTATGGCAGTGGTGACTGCGTTTTATATGGGATGTTTGAGTAAGGCCACTCTGCTAAGGTGATAGCCTTGTGTCGAGACCCAAGGAAGTGGAGAAACAAGCCGTGTTCCTATCTGGGGGAAGGGCTTTCTAGACAGAGGCAACAGCAAGGCATGGTCCCTGAGTTAGGAGAGTGCTTGCAATGTTCATGGAGCAGCAAAAGACCTGCATTGTTACAGGGAGTGAGCGAGGTGCAGAGTGGTCGGAGGTGAGGTCAGGGAGGTAGCAGAGCCAGGTCACACAGGGCCTTAAAAATCATATAAGGACTTTCCTTTTTTAATTTTCTATTTTATTTATTTATTTATTTATTTATTTATTTATTTAGTTAGTTAGTTAGTTATTTAGTTAAATTCTTTATTGTTTAAAGTATTACATAAGTCTCCTTTTCCCCCCATTGACCTCTCCCCGGCTGTTCCCATCCCCCAGCACATGCCCTTACCCCCCTACTGTCTGTGTTCATTGGTTATGCTCATATGCATGCATACAAGTCCTTTTTAAATTAAATTTTAACAATTGAGAGATAATTTACATCTAATAAAATGCACAGATCTCAAGAATTTGTTTTGAGGGGTTTTGAAAATTATATGTGCCCTGTAACCAGACCAAGATGCAAACCCAGATGGATAGCATTTCCATCATCTCAGAAGCTTCCCTTCTGACAACTCCCAGTCGATTCCCCTGCCCCTTCTTCCCGCTTCCTCCCCCCCCCCCCCCCGCCCCGCTGCCACAGGTAACCAGTGCTCTTATTTTCACCTCTGTTCTTGACCTTCATAAAAAATGGAATTATGCAGTACATATGCTTTTGAGTCTGGCTTCTTTTATTCAATACTAAAGGCCCGGTGCACGAAATTCATGCATGAGGGGGGGGGGGTGTCCCTCAGCCCAGCCTGCACCCTCTCCAATCTGGGACCCCTCGAGGAATGTCCGACTGCCCGTTTAGGCCCGATCCCGGTAGGGCCTAAACGGGCAGTCAGACATCCCTCTCACAATCCAGGACTGCTGGCTTCCAACTGCTCGCCTGCCTACCTTCCTGATTGCCCCTAACTAGTTCTGCCTGCCAGACTGATCACCCCTAACTACTCCCCTGCCATCCTGATTGATGCCTAACTGCTCCCCTGCCAGCCTGTTTGCCCCTAACTGCCCTCCCCTGCAGGCCTGGTCCCCCCCAACTTCTCTCCCCTGCAGGCTTGGGTCCCCCCCAACTGCCCTTCCCTGCAGGCCCGGTTGCCCCCAACTTCCCTTCTCTGCTAGCCTGGTCACCCCTAACTGCCCTCCCCTGCTGGCCTGATCGCCCACAACTGCCCTCCCTTGCAGGCCTGGTCCCTCCCAACTGCCCTCCCCTGCTGGCCATCTTGTGGTGGCCATCTTGTGTCCACATGGGGGCAGCCATCTTGTGTGTTGGAGTGATGGTCAATTTGCATATTACTCTTTTATTAGATAGGATAATATTTTAGAGGTTTACCATGTAGTTGCCTTTATCAGTAGTTTACTGCTGAGTGGTATTCCATTGTCTAAATATATCCCCACTACTTTATCCATTGTCCTGTTGATGGGCATTTAGGATGTTTCTTGCTTTTGTCTATTTTGAATAAAATTGTGATGAATATTTTTTTTATTTGTCACCTTTTGACCACATTCACCCATTTTCCCATCCTCCACCCCTCAATTCTGGCAACCACCAATCTGTTCTCTGTTTCTATGAATTCAGCCATGCATGTACTTGAACAAGTCTTTTTGTGGAAATAGGTTCTCATTTCTCTTGAGTACAGACATAGGGGTGGACCATGGGGCGGTAATATGTCTAACTCTATGTAAAACTACCAAACAGTTTCCCCAGGTGTGGGGCCACATTACACTCCCCTCAGGAGGGGGTAAGAATTCTAAGTGTCCCATGTGCTCACCAACATTTGGTGTTGTCAGTGGGTTTGTGTTAGTGCTAATTGCTCTAGGCCAGGGGTGGGCAAACTTTTTGACTCGAGGGCCACAATGGGTTCTTAAACTGGACCGGAGGGCCGGAACAAAAGCATGGATGGAGTGTTTGTGTGAACTAATATAGATTCAAAGTAAAGGAGCAGAGGGGAGAGCAAGAGAACCCGATAGAACAGCCTGATCCGGCCCTTGGGCCATAGTTTGCTCAAGGCTGCTCTAGGCACTTTGAAATGCACCTCATTGTGGTTTGAATTTGCATTTGCCCTGTGACTGCTGATGTTGAGCGCATTGTCATGAGCTCTTGGGTATCTGCACATCCTTTTTTGGTGAAGTGTTTGTTCACGTGTTTTGCCCACTCTTTTAAAATTGAGGTGTTTGTATTTTTACTGTTGTTTGTGGGAGATTAAAAAGTATATATATTCTGATAAGAGCCCTTTAACAGATCTATTACTTTATCTAAGCCTGCAGGTGACATATTTATTTTTTTAATGGTACCTTTGGATAGGCAGATATTTTTAATTGAGGTGAAATTTGACTTATCGTTTTTTCTTTTATGATTAGTAAATTTTTTTTTGTCCTATATAAGAACTGTTTATCCATTCTAATCATGAAAACACTTTCTTCTACAAGTGTATGGTTTTAGCTTTGGGATTTAGTTCTAAGGGCCATTTTGAATGAATTCTGGCCCATACAGTAGGCAGGATGAAGGCACAGATACTCCATTTCAGCACTGTTGGTTAGAAACACTTTATTTCCCCCTTAAATTGTTTGGGCAGAAGGAGAGTGTTTTTATTGCAAGTGGGAAGAAAGCTGCTGGAGAGTTTGAAGAGCTCTCTGAAGGCAGCTAACACTTTCTACCTTCACAATAGTTGATTACGTGCATGCCCCTTTCTTTAATTATATAGGTCTGAGGTACACAACTCTATAATACATCATCTGTATATTGTATTGTGTTCACCACCCCAAGTCAAGTCTCCTTCCATCACCATTTATTCCCTCTTTGTCCTCTCCTCCCTCCCTCCACCCCCCCTCCCTCTGGTAATCCCATACTGTTGTCTGTCTGTGAAGGTGTGTTTTTTTTCCTTCACCCCTTCATCTTTTTCACCCAGACCTCCAAATCCCCTCCCCTCTGACAGCTGTTGACTATGTGCATGTCTTAAAAAGCATGCATGCACACTTTGAGAACAGGGACTATATCTTGCTTGGATTTTTATCCCCAACTTTAGCCCCTAGCACAGTGTGTGGCACCTTAGAGTTACTCAGCAAATGAATGAATGAATTCCAACAAGTGACAAAGTTAGCTTTTTTTTTTTAATTTTGTGTAGCACGCGTATGTTCTCATTTGTCTGTGTTCTATGTGGCTGCCACACAGACTATGACCGTTTCCACTTAGGTCTGTGAGTCTCAGATTGACAGGGCATTTATAGTGTGTACCTAGGATTATATAGTTCTTCATCCCATACCACATAAATATATCCTGGCCCCTTGCATGGTTAACTTCACGTCTATTTTTGTTCTCGTTTTTACTTGTCTTACTTGGGTAGGGAAGATTAAAAAGCATATGTGGATGACAGCAAAATGGCATCTGGATTGCAGCCCTGTGGCAGCTTCGCCAACTCTCTCCTGAAATGCCCAGAAAGACAAGAGGAAGAAATAACAAGGAATGCTCACCACAGCTCTGAACAGCACGACTGTCAGACAGCCTATTGCCAAAGCCAGGGGCTGCTCCCTGTGGGGACAGCGGAGGTGGGAGGAAAGGCTTTCTATGCCTGTCCCAGAGTCTTCCTTTTACAGAAACCCTTGGTCTGGTTCAGCCAAAATGCTGAGTCCTCCTCCTCCTATTTCCGAGGGTCTGCTTCCTTTTAAGGCAGCCACAGAGCTGTTTCTGTTCACCCTCCCTTCTTTCTGGAACCACCAACCTCAACAACTTCCCCAAACCAAAAAGGGAGGGACCCTTTTTCTATGTGTAATGTTTCATTGCATCCTGGGAAGTGTCGTTCTATGAATTCAGCACTTAGGTGGGCCCAACAAGTAAGATTTATGGCAGAAGCATTTTATATGCTGGGGTTGTAGTTTCTCATGTACATTGAGTCAGAGTCTCCAAGAATCAGACAATGGGGGTAGGTGGAGATATTTCCTCAGGTGGACAGAGCTGCTTTAGAACCTGGAATTTGGTTGAAGCTACACACCCACCTGCCCTCCAGCTGTAGGCGTGAGATAATCATACAAGTGAAGGATGGGCATTGACATGGCCAAATCCATGCTATGTATGGCTGCTGACATGAGGTCTAGAGAGAGCTCACTTTATTTAAATAATAATACTGAAACAATAATATAAAAGACTACTTGGCACCACTGGAAAAAATGGCTACATGTAGACCCTAGGAAAGGGAGCATCAATGTTAAAAATTTAGAGGAAAATGGAAACTTCTAAAAATGATCTATTGCAGGAACCAGAAGAGTATTTTAGAAATATATAGCATTCAAAGTATCTTTTGAGATTTGAGCCTTTCTTAAGGCAGGAAGCACTTTCTACCTTGTATTATGGTTGTTTGTGATGCACATTCCTTAATACCTATCCACACACTTTGAGAACAGGAGACATATCTTGCTTCAGAACCTAGCACAGTGCTTGGCACATCATAGATTCTGAATGAATGAATGAATGAATGAATTGCAGCAAATGACCAATGTGCTCTTTTTTTCTTGTGTAGAATGTGGACGTACCCATTTGTATATGTCCTATACTCCCTTTAAAACTTAGAAATAGAAAATCACAAGGTCATAGGGATGGGGAGGAATGAGATAAAAATGGAAACGAGAAATGGATAAAATATGCCTCAACGTGAAAATCTCAAAAGCAGAATGAAAATCCTCATTAGAGGCAGTAAATAACCGAATTGAACCAGCAGATGACTGAGCCATTATTGAAGAGGATAAATTGAGCCATTATTGAAGCCTCCCTTGGAATTCAGAGAAACAAGGCAAAGATATGCAAGTGACAGGAGAGATATGGTTATGGAGGGCAAGGAATGGAATTCCAACCTGCAAATTTATAGGTATGTTTGAGTTAGTAACAATAACCGGAACAAAAAGAATTACAAAGCCTTTGAAGAAACTGTTTTCTGTACTGAACTCAAGAATACGGTTGTCACACTCCGGGCAAAATTAATGACCATATTTCTAGTTCACGAGGAGAAAGAAAAATACCTTGCAAATCTCAGCTGACATTGTCTAGCTGCGTGGCCTGGGGCAATTCTGAGTCTCATTTTCTTCATCTTTAACTGAGAAGGTTGGCGAAGAGTCCCCAGGTCTCTGCTGGACTTGATTATGGTTTCAAAAATGTTTTGAAGGCTAGAGGGCCTCAAATAATGATTGACTATTTTAATATCGCATTTGAGAGAAATCATGCAATTGATTTTAGTGCTTGTAAGTGCCTTCAAACAAGGCTTTCCTTCCCCTTCGGGTCACTTGCTCCATTGTTGCTCATTGGGGTTCTAGGAGTGGTTTAAGCATCCCAGATGTTCTCATAGTAACATCAGGACCACAGTCTCTGACCACAGCTCCTGAGAGCCGAAGCCACGGCACCTTTTCCCTGAACTCCTGAATTCAAGTCTTTGTGTGCCCTCACCCCCAGTAACTTTTCGCTTCCACAGCCCCTCCTCTCAGCCTAGACACCAAACAACTTTTCTGTTGGCTCATTCAGCGTTTAACTCACATCTTGTCAGCGAACACCTTTTCTTTTTGCTCATTTTCAGAGCCCAACAATGAGCTCTTAGGAGCTACTAGCTTTCGTAAACTGGCAGGACAGCAACTCCAAATCAGTTAGGCCACCGCCATGACCAGCCAGAGATATGGGCTCCAATCGAAAATGAGGGTCATGCCAAAACCGGTTTGGCTCAGTGGATAGAGCGTCAGCCTGCGCACTGAAAGGTCCCGGGTTCGATTCCGGTCAAGGGCATGTAACTTAGTTGTGGGCACATCCCCAGTAGGAGGTGTGCAGGAAGCAGCTGATCGATGTTTCTCTCTCATCGATGTTTCTGACTATCTGTCACTCTTCCTTCCTCTCTGTAAAAAATCAATAAAATATATTGAAAAAAAAAAAAAGAAAATGAGGCTCATGGTCCCACCTTCTCACTTCCTCTAGGACTTGACTTGTTGGCTGGAGTGGAAGCTGCTGCCTTACTTCTTTCCTTCCCTGATCTCTGGAGTCGGCTCCAGTGGCCGCGTGTGTGTGTGTGTGTGTGTGTGTGTGTGTGTGTGTGTGCAGACATGCATACACTCAGCTCCAAGAAGGAATGCATGGGACACACACTACATCAGGCAGAATACACACTCGCACCCTCTCCTGTCCTGCTAAATCCCCTCCAGTTTATCCAAAATGTTACTCAGCTGCCAGAGTTTTAGCAACAATAAAAACAGGCAGATACCATCGATTCTGTGAACAATAAACATGTTCAGAAAAAAAGTGGCAGACAGTAAAGACGTCTGGGAAGCGTTTCAAAGGCATCTTTTCTGCACACGAGCATGCACGGGGCGGCTGCCAGGACTGCTGGGCTTCTGCGCTTGATTTACACAATAGTCTGGGTTGCCCGAGTTGTGACCACGCGACTTGGCTCTGGGCTTCACAAATTCAGACCCTAGAATACAGTTTATTTGTGTTATGACTCCATCCGAAACGTTCCAGGGACGCCAGTTCCCCAGCCCCCTTTAAAAAGGTATCCTTGGGGTTTTTACTAGCCTGTGGAGCCTGGCACTCGGTAACAATGTGGGCTTTGTTACTCCCCGAGTTTGCCCTGAGTGTGTGGACTCTTTGCCAGGGCGTGCTGCTCTCCCCCGGCCCGACCCCCCGCCCCCAGATGGTTCACAGCCCAAGAGCACTTCAGACTGCTCAACGGCCCGCTTGAGCCTTGCCTTTTACGGTATTTTCCTTCTGCACAAGAGGATGACAGCCTCTTAGAGTGTCAGCCCGCGAGGAACAGATGACAGGAAAAAAAAAAAAAAAAAACCCACTCTGCTCTTAATCCCAGGATGTCCTATCTGCCTTGAACTACTGCTCTCTGAGCCAGCTCTCTGATAATGAATTTGGGAATGCCAGCGGGTTAGGAGGCAAATAGGAGTTATTTTTAAAAGTCAGCCAGATGAGTCTATTTTAGAAAGCACAGAAGAATGTCTTCCCCTCGCCCTGGTAAGTGTGTGTGTGTGTGTAAGTACAGGGCACAAGAACCCTCCAAATACATGGAACAAATGGGGCCAAAGACAAGATATAAAGTAGGTGCTTGATCACATATGCTGATATTTAATCATCTAATTATATTCAACCATTAGGTCAGCATTAACAGAAATACTATACATGTGTTTATTAATTATTAATCATTATTAATTATTGGACCCATATCCAAATGTCCTCACACGCACCGAGTTGAGTGTGTTAGCCCACTAGCCAGAAGCATCAAGGGAAAATGGTGTGGATCAGGTTCATGCTTTAGATCTAGGATCTAATTTAATCATCACAACAAACCTGTGCATTAGTACTATTATTATCCTCCTTTTGCAGATGAGAAAAGCAAGGCGCAGAAAGGTCAAGGCACCTGCCCAAAGTCACACAGCTAGCTTGTGGAAGCCTAGAGTTTAAACACAGGCAATCTGGCTCCAGGATGATTATAACAGGCCTGGTGGGCAGGGAGGGAGCCCAGTGGGCATGGCAGAGGTGACCGAAAGAACAAGAGCAAACGCATGTAGAAGAGAACAGGGAGGTATCCGGTTGGACTGCAGCATGTGTAAGAAGGTGGTGGGAAATCACACCGGAAACATAAGCTACTGCCATATGGTGGACGGCATTGAATGCCGAAATAAATACTTTATAATTATTATTACTACTACTAATATAAGCTAATATTTTCATGTTTTTATTGTTTATGGCATCTGGACTAAGTACATAACAGTCTAGCTATTTTGCGGGTACCTAAAAAAGATCACCAGATGACAAAATCACCAGCCTCATTTCTTTGCCTTTGTCCTACAAAGGGATGATGTCCAGCAGCCATACTGATTTTCCGTTAAAAAGTCTCTGGTATTGTGTCTTCCATGAAAAATGCCTTCTTACATGGACGCTTTACTCTAGAAAAGTTTTTTTTTTTTAATATATTTTTTATTGATTTTTTACAGAGAGGAAGGAAGAGGGATAGAGAGTTAGAAACATCGATGAGAGAGAAACATCGATCAGCTGCCTCCTGCACACCCCCTACTGGGGATGTGCCCGCAACCAAGTTACGTGCCCTTGACCGGAATCGAACCTAGGACCTTTCAGTCTGCAGGCCGACGCTCTATCCACTGAGCCAAACCGGTTTTGGCTAGAAAAGTTTTTAAATAGGCATTCTATTCTATTCTAAAAATGGCTAGTACATTTGCCTGGATAATGATGTCTTGGGGTCCATGCAGCATTTGATATAAAATCATCCACAATCATGCAAAATCATACGAAGAACCCAAGAATCAAATAGTCCTTCCTGCCAGTTACTTGCATGTCACAAAATAGCATTTTTGAGTAAAAGGTATAATGAAACATAATTTCACAAAATGTTGCCTATGAGAATAGGGGGTCAACAAATACTGAATCAGGAAGTAAGATTCCGCCCATGTCTAATCCTATATAGTAAAGTCTAATATGCTAAGTGTCTGGTCATCCAGTCGGCCATTCAACCAATCAAAGCGTAATATGCTAATGATATGCTAAAGCCGCTCAACCTCTTGCTATGATGTGCACTGACCACCAGGGGGCAGACGCTCTGACTGGTAGGTTAGCTTGCTGCTGGGGTCAGGCCGATTGGGACTGAGCAAGACAGGCTGGACACGCCCTGGAGCCCTCCCACGGTCCCTCCCCAGCTGGCCAACCTCCTGCATCCCTCCCCAGCCTCTATCGTGCACCGGTGGGGTCCCTTGGCCTGGCCTGCACCCTCTCGCAATCCAGGACCCCTCAGGGGATGTCGAAGAGCCAGGTTTGGCCCGATCCCGCAGGCCAGGCCAAGGGACCCCACTGGTGCACGAATTCATGCACTGGGCCTCTAGTGTATTATAATTCCCTAATCTTAACAACTACAAAATGGCTCCACCAAAGATATTTTTTGACTAGTTTTACCAAAATATTTACCAGATGAAACTGATTTTTATGCTGTTAAGAGGTCATTGTCTTATTTGCACACTTACTTTAGTCTAGGGCACTTATTTGATTTATCCTTTGGAGTGAAGTGCGGTGTGTTTTTGCACTTTAATCAAGTGACCCAGCAGATGAGGAGGAAGAGGATGAGGCAGTGCACATGTGCCCAGCCCTGTGCTCTTTTTACTTGAACTTGGTGAACTGAGCTGCCTTTCTGTCCTGTGGGCACATCAACTGCCTGGTCCTTATTCCCAATAGAGCACTAGAGTCTGTAGGTAACCAGGTAATGTAAGAAGAGGAGCAAGAAAAATTAAGGCAAGGAGGGTCTATAAGATGGCAAGCCCACTTTGCCTTTGCTTTTTTTCTTTTGCTTTTTTTTGGTGGGGGGGGGGGAGGGGACAGGTTCTGAGTTGTTGGCTTTTTAAACATCTTATTTTTCAATTACATATTACTTGCAATGTTATTTTGTATTGGTTTTAGGTATACAGCATAGTGGTTAGACAATCAAATCCTTTACAAAGTGATCCCCCCGATATTTCCAGTACTCATCTGGCATCATAAGTAGTTATTACAATATTATTGACTATCCTCCCTATGCTGCACTTTACATCCCTCTGACAATTTTGCAACTACCACTTTATACTTCATAATCCCATCACCTCTTTCACCCAGTTTCCCAGTCCCCCTACCCTGCTTTTTGCTACCTTGATCAAATAATGTATGATTTTTATACCTTTGTATCAGAAACAGAGTTGTGGTGTTTCATAAGTTAAATGACTGACTTCATGTACTGTAATGTAGCATATCTTGTCATGACTGACAGTTATCCATTTATGCTCTGGATCTGGGAATTACAGTTTGATGTTGGGGTGGGATGTGTTCCCCTTTAGGCCCTCAGGACAATGGGGCCATCTGCCTTAAGCATGGGGCAATAGAACCAGCTCTTGTGTTTCCATCTCTGTCTCCCTCGGCTGTCCAGTAGCCTTTGCAGGAGTTGGTTTGACAGGTCAAGATGCCCTTCAGAGGAGCCCAGGCCTTTCCCAGCATGCAGCAGGCCTCTCAACTTTTCTCCAGCAGATTATTGAAGTGGGTCACCTGTCCCTCCATATTAGGACCACTCTTTTGGGCTTGGGCAAATCCCAGTACTAGAAAACAATCACTGGACTAGGAGTCAGGAGATCTGGTTCTTGTCCAGATTGCCGCTGGCCTGCTCTGGGACGAGTCTTTCTCATCTGGGCCTGGTTTCCTTACCTGGAATATTATAAGCTTTGTAAGGTCAGCAATATGTGAATTTCTCTAGTGAGTACAAATCTGTTTTCATAGGTTGGAAAAAACCCCAAAGTATTTTCTAGAAATTGAGCATTTAAGAACTTGCAACTTTACAAAATATTTTTATTAAAGAAGTTAAAATACGAGGTAATATTGTAGAAAGATTCAGGACCACTTAGCTATTGTCTAGAATTAAATCTATGATCTCCGTCTTCTAAATTTGACATTTGCTGAGCACCAGTTCCATGCGAGGCACCAGCGCCAACCACTGTAATCAGGAGGTGGGAATTCAGAGCTAAACAGTTCCCCCTCCCCTGCTCCCAGGAACTCACAGACCCCTGTTTCCTTCTTTGACTATTCAGGGGCCTTGGCTAGTGTCAAAGGTGTGTCTGGTGGAGACCATGGGCTTCAGTTCCTGGCTGTTCTTTGGTCTTTGGGCCTAAACGGCTGCAGGCTGCAGACATCCCTGACATGGCTTTGACATGCTCCCATGAGGGAAAATCACATCCTTCAACCTGCATGATCATAGGACCAGCGATTTCAGTGTGGCCGGCATGGCCAGAGCTCCTGAGTTATCAAGAAAAAGCCAGAAATTGGGATGTGGGTGAACCCCTAGAGGGCTACATTTATGGTCAGAGAGACAGAGAGCCAAGGAGCTGCAGGAAATAAAGGCCAAGGAAAGGTCTCCTGCTTCCCTTACTTGAGATAGAGACTGCTGAGGAAGATGCTCCTGACGCTGGCACGTTTGGTTTCTTATTAAAGAAGGAACAAAGAAAAATTATAAAAATGTAATGTTCATACAATTCTGCAAAAGTAGTATAATGTAATGAAAATAGCACAAAAGAAAGAGGGGGGGAAAGAAGAATTTCTGTTACCATATGAAAAAAAAAAAATCATACAATACTAAGTAAGATACCTAAATTAGAATGGCCAAAAGTGGCCAACCAGTGGCGGCAAGGCTTAGTTCCTTCTCATCCTTGGGTTGCTCAGGGTGTGTGTGTGTGTGTGTGTGTGTGTGTGTGTGTGTGTAGCAGCTAGCCTGGAGGGGTGACCTGGGCTAGATAAAAGGGAAAAGCTGGGCCTGGGACAAACAGGAATAGGTGTCTCTTCTTCTTCTTTTTTAATATACTTTATTGATCTTTTACAGAGAGGAATAGAGGGTTAGAACATCGATGAGAGAGAAACATCAATCAACTGCCTCCTGCACACCCCCTACTGGGGATGTGCCTGCAACCAAGGTACATGCCCTTGACCAGAATCGAAGCTGGGACCCTTCAGTCCGCAGGCAGACGCTCTAGCTAGCCACTGAGCCAAACCGGTTAGGGCAGTGTCTCTTCTAAAGGTGATTAGCAAATGGATTCTACTCCGATCTAGCCAATTGTTGCCAGGCAGAAATTTTTAAAATTTTGGTGACCAAAGTAAGACTTTAAAAAAAGACAGTGCAGCCCAAACAAAACCCGTGTTGGTCTCTAATGTGCAACCTCTTTTCTGGACCATCTTTTGGAACTTTATACATTTACATTCATGATCAGAAGCAGCAGCGCAGTTCAAGACAAGCTTCCTTCCCAGTGAAGAAACTCCAGACAGAAACCAGCACCCCTACACCCACCCTGGCTTCTGGTTCCCGGTGCAAACTGCACAATCCATTTAATGTGCTTTGCTCACGTGAATCTTTCAACGCATGCCTGCACCCAGCCAAGCAGTCCTGGATTTGCACGGGCCATGCTGTTTAGTTTGCTTTCAAATGCATTCCACTTAGAAAACGTCTCAACTGAGTGGGAACTACAGTTGAGTCGGGCATTTGCAAGCATGTCCTCGCCCTAGATCTTCAAGGTCAAAAGAAAAACATCTGATAGTAAATTATTCAAACATACATTCATTCTGGAAACATTTTAAGGATGTTTACTTTGAAACCAGATGCCTCCTCCACAGACAGCCCCCATTTCTGTTGATTTTACACCTCCACCGCTCACTTGGGTTTTCTCAGTAGGGTCTTTGTTTTGCTCACAAGTAGAAAGAATGTTTCTTTTGTTGGCTTTTCTTTGCCATCAGTGCGCCGGGCCTCTGGCGGGAACGCACTCGGGCCATGTGGTGATTTGGCTGGCATCCCCTTCGGTTCACTCCTGAAAGTCACATGCGCACGTGACGGTAAATCGCTTCTGATGCACCGCGTGCCTGGAGCTTTCCCTAGAGCCCGTTTTCTCTGTGTGGCTGGAATTTTGCAGCCATTGGAGCAACAGTTAACTGAGGCTCCCAAATGGAGAACTGGAGTCCGTTCAGGAAACCCATCTTATAAAGCAAGTCAAAGCTGGGATCGCTAGGGAATGTCTGTCCCTTCAAAATGTTATCCGAACCCAACACTTTTACTTCTCTCGGAGCCGAATCCATAGCCAAGCAAAGATCTGGAAGGCTTATTTGTTCAGTGCCCGAGATTGGCCTGAGGGAGTATGGGGGCCCTGTTCTTTCCTGATTGGTTGGCAGTTGAATGTGAAGCAAGAACGAGAAAGGAGAAAGAGCTAAGGAAAAGTAAATGGCGAAAAGATCACTAAGCAAACCTTCCCACTCACAGTTTTTTTGGCCTAGCTCAGCTACCCATGTATTCATTTGTTTATTCCACTTACATAGCACCTATTCCATATTGCCAGGCTCTGTGCTAGGTGCTTAGACAGCAGTGCATACCTCCTGGTGGGGGACAGAGAGTCCAGGAAATGATAATGCGGTGGATAATATGGAGGGAAACGCAAGATAATGGGAGACCAGAGAAAGGCATTCGATGTAGACTGGGTAGAACAAAGGTGAAGCAAGAGAAGACCGCTAGAAGGTCAAGCCCGAAGTGATTAGGGCTAGTGAGTAGGAAGTAACTACACCAGACTTCTCAGTCTCTCGTGCATAGCAATATAGGAATCATGGGGGGATCTTGTTATACCAAAGATCTTGATTCTGAGACCTGGAGTGAAGGGGAGGGCCTGAGATGATGAATTTCTAAGGTGCTTCCTTCCCCAACACCTTGATGGCAACAGCACCCAGAAGCTAGAATCTGAAACATTGATCATAGTTGGTAGAGAAGAAAAACCCCCACAGTGATGAATTGTAATCTTCAGACCCATTTGAAACGTAACCTCCCCCATGAAGTATGTCTTGGTGTCCTAGGAGGGATGTTTCTGTTGCCCCTGAATTCCCAGAGAACTTTGCACCTGTCTTAGTGGGATTGCCAATGTCTGCCTTTGCTACAGTTAGTATCTTACAAGAGTACTCCCAGAAGCACCTCTAATTTCCTGTACCGATCACAGATTTTTCCTACAGGAAGTCTTGAAGGTCCCAAGCCACAATCTCCTTTTTATAACGTCAGGTTTATTGAGGTATAATTTATATACTGTAAAATTCACCCTTTTCAAGTGTACAGTTCATTGAGTGCTGACAGATGTATTCAGGTGTTTAATCGCTTCCAAAATCGAGATACAGAACATTTCCTTCACCACAAAGTGTTCCCTTGGGCCCCTTGTCATCAATCTCCCCTCCACCCCCTCAGCCCCTATCAGTCACTGGTCTGATTTCTGTTTCTGTAGATTTTGCCTTTTCCAGAATGTTGTATAAAAGGAATCATATATTCCTCAGCTTTTTGTGTCTGGCTTGTTTCACTCTAAGCCACAGTATGTTGCAATTAAACACAGAGGAGCCCTAGCCGGTTTGGCTCAGTGGATAGAGCATCGGCCTGTGGACTGAAGGGTCCCAGGTTTGATTCCGGCCAAGGGCACATGCCCAGGTTGCGGTCTCGATCCCCAGTAGGGGGTGTGCAGGAGGCAGCCAATCAATGATTCTCTCTCATCGTTAATGTTTCTATCTCTCTCTCCCTCTCTTTTCCTCTCTGAAATCAATAAAAATATATAAAAAATAAATAAATAAAAATAAACACAGAGGAAACAATTTCTTCATTGCTTTGTGGAATTTAGGCTAAGAAGGCATGCTCACCAAAATCATGCCAGCGGTTACACAGTGGTCACATGGAAGGAGTGAAGAGGAAGTGGGGGAGAGACAGAACAGAAATTGAGGCAGAGACCAGGAAAGTTTAGTATTTGTTATAATAATCTTTACTATTTAGAAATTGTTACTTCAGATGGAGCACTTGCAGCGTGCCCAGCATTGCCTGTACTCCATATGGAAACCTTACAGATTGTTGTTATGCCCATTCTGCACATGAGGACACTGAGGTTCAGATTGTTTAAGTGGTTTGTCCCCAGACAGAACCCTAGTAAGTGGAGAACTAGAATTTAACTGAGCTCTGATTTGAAAGACTTTGCTTCGTGGACTTCTCCAGGCTTCCTCTTCCCTAAAGTCTAGCAAGCGAGCATGAACAAGAGACCAACAAGCTCCAGAAGGAAGTCCCTCTCACTCATCCAGAAACTTGCTCACTATAAGCCCAAAAAGTAGCACTGTGTCCACCACATAGTAGGTGTTCATTGAACATTGTTAAACCAGCCAATAAAAGAGGAATCGATCTTTCTGATTCTTCTAACGCAAATGCACTGAATTTTCTGTCCAATAGCTCACTGGGAGGTTTTCAACTGTGATATGCTTATTATTTGTAAAAGTTTCTGTTTTTACTAAAAGTGAAATGCAAATTCTCTCAGTCTCTGTGATTTTGTGTCAGGGCACTTTATCCCGACACTGAAGGAGTGTGAGCGAGTTCCAATGTCCCCTTTTGAGTGTCTGTTGTTTGAAAGAAGGTTTATGTTCATTATAGACCACTCCAGAGGGAGTATTCAGCTAATCATTACTTACTATGTTCTATATCTAGACCACAAGGAATACCAATCAACTAGAAGTAAAATGAACTTAATGTGAATACCTAGAAACAATCTTAATAAATACTTAATGTCTTAGATAGCTTTGAATACAAAATTGGTTACATATAAAATAATATTGGAATAAGAGGAAAATCTAATCTTATGGTGTTTTAAACTGCTGGCAAACCAGTAGGGTACATGGCAAATCTCTTCCCAAATAAGATAATTGCTTTTCCAAAAAACAACCTGAATGTTTGCAAGTAGATGAACATGTCAGGAATGACAATATCACTTTGTGGAATTCTGTGAAGGATGTGTGAGGACATGGCTAAACAAGGTAAAACATGATTTCTATCATATAAACCCGTGTACTTCCCAAACGGGTTATCAAAATGTCTCAGGGAATGCTGGGAAGTTCTTTGTAAAGATGTCTCCAGAATAGTTCCTTTTTGGACAATGAACTTTGGTCAGTGGAAGTCTAGTGGCACCTGGGCTGTAGGCCTAAGTACCCATATTTCACTTAAAGTACTTTCACTAATATTGTGGACCTTTCTGATGAAATATTATCTCAGAGTATAAGAAAAGTCTATTTTACTGCTGTATGTGTGGAACAGCACTGATACATGCCTTTAAATGAATCGATTGATTATGCTCAGTGGCCGATTTGCCACCTCAGACCTGCAGAGGAAAGTAGAGGAACCAGCAATTGCTTGAAACAGCAGTGTACACAGCTACATGGCGACAACGCAGCAGGCTCTGTGCTTTCCCACTGCAACCCAGGCTAATGCAGCTCACTCACTGCGGACCAGAAAGAAACCTATATTATTACAAAGGAGCAAATGCATGTGTTTTCTGGTCGCTTGTCTCGAGCTTTGGGAAAATGGGAAATTTTAAAAGGGGAAATGGGAGAACAGCATAGAGGAAGTGATCTTTTTCCTTGGAAGACATGGTTTTCCTACCAGCCGTTCTCCGGGATGCTACTCCTTGTCATTCTACCCCTTGTCTCAAATCTGCCCCTTCCTCTCCATCTCTCTGGCATTAGACCAGGGAACTGAGACCACAGGCCCTACTCCCAGGCTATGAGTAGCAGGCTTTCATGTAAAACCCCCGAGAGCAAGCAGACACAGCCCACAGCTTGGTCAGAGGTTCGGTGTCAACACAGGAACCTACTGTGACAGGTACCTGCCATGTGGTCCCGGTTACATTAGGGCCCCTCAGATGCCTAGTGCTACATGCTGCCGGGAAGCTTCCCTGGCTTCCCACTAACACAGCTGAACCCCGGGAGAAGACGAGGCAGGCTCTCTCCGACTCTCCGATAAGATACGTCAAGTGATCATTTGTTTCTGTCCCCCGAATCCTTTCAGAATGCATTTAAGGAAACAGCACACACTTAGCACCTCGCTCTTCAGGTTGTGCAGTTCAGGGCATCGTTTTACCCATAAAAGGGTCATTTCTGTGTGTGTGTAAGCTGCTGAGTCAACCACCCTGTGGAGTGGGAAGAGCATTGTTGCCTCTGTTTTTGACACAAATGCTTTGAGTGTTTTTCAAACACCATTAAATGCCAAAGTCCCTGGCCCTCGATTTGGTCCAGGTGTGACAGCTCAAAGGCCTGCAGTCAAACTGGGCCAGCGAGGGGGGTGGAAGATTAAAATCAGAGCGGGCTAGCAGGCGCAGGATATGAATGTCCAAGCCTGTGTCTGCGTCTTCTTGCAAACGCCTTGTGATTTCCTCTCAGCCACCCTCAGCCAGGTCTGTCTTAAGCTAAGGGCCTGGCTGCTTGGGCGTAGGACGTGGGATTCAGAGCATCATGAAATCATCCTGAAGGCAAAGCCGAGAGCATCTTCCCCTATCTGTACATATTTAATGTTACAGCATCCTTTTGCTGTGTGTCGATTAGGCACAGTGAGTCATTTAAATACCTGATGACAAAGACTCACTTTTTACATGGCAAACCTATTCTGTAGGTTTTTATTTCATACTAGAGGCCCATGGCATGAGGATTTGTGCAAGAATAGGCCTTCCTTCCCCTGGCTTCACTCCTGGCCGCCTGGGAACCTGCAAGTCCTTGCTCCCAGCCACCCAGGAACCTGCAGTTTTTGCTCCCGGCCAGAGCACTGCTCCTGTAGTTCCCTCCGCCCCCTGCCCTCTCCCTCATAGCAGGCATCCCACCCTGCCTGGCTGCTCCTTGCCTGTGTATGCAAATTAACCCACCATCTTTGGTGGGTTAATTTGCATAATCACACCTGATTGGCTAATGGGCATCGCGGAGGTATGGTCAATTTGCATATTTCTCTTTTCTTAGTGTAGATTTTGTGATTCCTAAAATGTGGAGGCAATACTAACTATAAGTATTTTTAGGAGGCATGCATTGTCTATCATCTTCATCATGATCAATAAAAGCCAACACAGACCTTCCAATGTATCAAACACAGTAGATATTGTTAGCCTCAGTTTACCTGGGATGAAATCGAGGCATGGGGAAGTTGCCCAAGTTTCCCAGCCTGATAAGTATGGAGCTGGTATTTGAGCCCAGAGCAGCCTGGCACCGATGTTTGTAACCACTGCACTAAACTCCCTTTGTACGAATGCTGCTACTCAGCATGTATGAGAGGGCTTTAGTACCTGCTGTGCATGGGCTAAGAGCTCCACACGGATGATCGCCTTTTGGCTGCAAAGCACCCATATGGGTGAGGCACTGTGAGCTTCATTTGCTGATTCAGGGAGCTGATCTTAGAGAAATGATGTCATGTCCCCAAGTTTACACTGCACCTTGTAAGCCCTTGAGCTGGGGTTTGAACCCAAGCAACCATGTGCCCTCCCCTTAACTGACTCTGGATTTTTGCTCCTGCCACTCCTCTCCTCCTACCCTGAGAGGTCTCCCGGCCCTGTCCATGCAGTGCTTCCATCGGTGCCTCCTCTGCCCACTCTGCCAAAGTCCCTTTTTCCCTGTGAAGTGACATGTTCACAGGACCAAGGGGTCAGGACGTGGACACCTTTGGAGGCCATTGTTCAGTCTACACTAACACACCACTCCACCCTTCTCTCTCATGACCCCTGCATGATCCTTTGTCTGGTCTCCTGTTCACGTCTTCCCTCTCGCACCGCTGGCAGCCAGAGTGATCTTTTCAAATCTAAATACATCCCTTCACAGCTTGTCGAAACCCGCCCAAGGCCACAAGCTGACCGGCAGCGCTCTGGCCTCCTTTCTCACTACCTGACCCCTTGCTCCCTCAGCCCTGTCACACTGGTCTCCTTGCTACTCCTCCAAGGAGCTGAGGCTTTCCATGTGCTGTTCCCTGAGCCCGGGACACTCTTCCCTCAGTACTTGCGCGGCTCTGTCACTCGCTCCATCAGGTCTCTCTGATGGATTGTCACGTCTTCAGCTCCACACCACCATCTTTCCTTCGGGCGGTTGGTTTTCTCAGGACATTACTGAAGTTACGTTATAGGGTTCTCTACTGTCAATGCCTCTCTCCCTTCCCTGGAATGAAAGTGCAAAAAGGCAGCTTCTTTGTCTTGTTCTCTGCTGATTCCCACCTGGGGCAGGGGAGGAGGGAAGGAAGGCAGGAAGGCAGGAAGGCAGGAAGGCAGGAAGGCAGGAAGGAAGGAAGGAAGGAAGGAAGGAGGGAGAGAGGGAGGGAGGGAGGGAGAGAGGGAGGGAGGGAAGGAAGGAAGGGAATCACTTTTACCTTTTTCAAATGCATATTATTTATAATACAGTTAAATTGTCCCAACATTTAAATAGTCCCACACAGGTACACACTACCAACAGTACAAGCTTGTTACCCGATATTATTAATCTGCCAGTTAGAAGCTGTGTGACCAAAAATTCTGTGTGTCAATGTCCTCATCTGTAAAATGGGTATAACAATAGTAGTGCTTTGCTCATGGGGCTGGTAGGAGAATTAATAAGCTTTTGAAAGGAATCCAGGGACAGAATAAGTACCATGGAAGAGCTTATTAAATTTTAAAAACCCAAACTTTTACGCTTAAATTCAAATTATTCTCTCCAATACACAATTCAACCTTTATTTAATTTAGAATAACATTGGAAACGTTCCATTTTTTACTTTAAATCAATTGGTTTCTGCTTTATTATGACCTGGGAGGCTACTAGTATACATTCCTGTCAAACTTAAATGGCCAAAGTACATCTTGCCCATTTTTCCCCCTGCCAGTGGTCATATTCGTACCAAATAAGTGTTTCCTCAAAGGACCCAGGCTGCTACCACATCTTTGTAACTAACAGGATCATCAGATTTAGGATTTCCCTTGCTCAGAGGGCAAGTGTGAAATCTCAAGGCTGCTCTATAGTCCATCCTAAAAGACAGTACCCTTTGCCTGGCTTTCCGGGGTGTTGGGGTCTGAAACCAGACACTAACTTGTTGCTGGCCTCATTAGGTCATCACCTTGGAAAGGCTGGGGCCCCCTTCCTAAGGAAAAGCCTGCTCCATTTGTCTTGGCTCCATCCAACCTAACAGTGTATTGAATTCCGTGATAGACTGTTTTCCTTGGAAGCTGGAGAGGCCAGTGGTTTTGGATCAAGCTTGAATTCTTGCTGGAAGTTCCAGACTGGACGTCAAATGACTTCACCCAGCAGTGGTGGGGTGAGGGAGAAGGTGGGGCGGGCCTTTGGAAAGAAGAATTTAAATATTGGAGGCTATTCATCACGGTGTCTTATAGGTAGAAGCTAACGCTGTTTGAAGGTGATGGGGACAAGCCATTTTATTCTCCTGTTCAAATGCAGGGTCCTTGTATCTGGTTTTGTTTGTTTTTATAGTTTCCATCTAGGATGGAAAGCAGTTTTAAGCTAACCTGGTGAGGCAAGACTGGGTTGAAAGGATACCTATTGTGTATAGAGGCAAGACACATCCCTTCTGAGGAAGGCCAAGTGAAGGCCTCTCTAAAAGGACTAAGGGCTGGATGGGCATGGGGGTCAGATGAAGCTCTGGGTCAGGGGAAAGACAGTGGAGGTAGCCCACACCCAGGTAGGGTTCCTTTAGAGCCTGTGCCTTTTCTCTAGCAGCAGCTGTGAGTGGGGACTAAGGAAAGGCAGCTCTCAGAGTGGACAGTGGGCAGCTTGGACAGCCATTGGCTAGGTCAGGGGAGATTCATGATTGAGCAGGAGTTACCCTGACTTCTGGTGATTTGCATTAGTAACCAAGGTGAGCATCCTAGCCCTTGGGGATAAGTTTGCTCTCTGCTCTCTCTCAATTCCTCTGATATTCTAGGTTCACAGCAGAGATTTTTTTTTTTAAACTAAAGGTCCATCGGTTTTCTAAGCATGTCTGTGGAAGAATCAAAGGGCTTCCTGAAAGCTCAGAAATTGTATGCAAAATGTTGCATGTATACACACGCATTGCCCTGGGGAATAGTCCATAGTTCTTATCAGGTTCTCAGAAGGATTCTGTGATCTGTCCTCCTGCAGAGCTTAGGGCCACAGCATAGAACACTTCGTATTTTTGCCTCTCAGGATCTGTGCAGAATTTGGCAAAGCCAAAATTTCACAAAAAGGTTTGTAGCATCAAATGACCTTGGATTGCAAACTTTGGAGGTAAGAAGCAAGAGTCAAGAGCATTCGTGAGGAAGGGCTGGTCTAGTCTACTAGTAAAGGGCCGTATTGGGCATATCTCGTATCTTAGCTCAGGCTGTTGTAACAAATTACCACAGACTGGGTGGCTTACACAACAAACATTTATTGCTCATAGTTCTGGAGTCTGGGAAGTCTGAGATCAGGGTGCCAACAGATGCTTCCTAGTGAAGGCTTTCTTCCTGGTTTGCAGATGGCTGTCTTCTCACTGTGTCCTCGCAGGGTGGTAAGAGAGAGAAAAGAAAGCTCTCTACTGTCTCTTCCTATAAAAGTATGAATCCCATCATTAGGGCTCCACTCTCAGGATCGAACCACCTCCCAAACACCCCATTTCCATCATGTTGGGGATTAGGGGCTCAACATATAAATCTGGGGGGACACCAACATGTAGTCTGTAGCACCTGGTGCTACACTGAATAAGCAACTCAGGAGTCTTCACTCGAACCCAGGCATATCTAATGGGGAAACACATCCAGAGGGATACAGATATCAATGAATAAACAAGACTGTGTCCATATTATAAAAGAGTTGCCCGGCTGGTTGTGGCTCAGGGGTTGGGCATCCACCTATGAACCAAGAGGTCATGGCTTGATTCCCGGTCAGGGCACATGCCCGGGTTGTGGGCTCAATCCCCAGGGGGTGTACAGGAGGCAGCCAATCATTGATTCTCTCTCATCATTGATGTTTCTGTCTCTCTCTCCCTCTCCCTTCCTCTCTAAAATCAATACAAATATACTTATTTTTATTCAGAGTATTCACTGAGCACCTACAGAATGCCAGGAGCTATAGATATATTACCTCATTGGATTGTCACAAGAATCTTATGAAATGGATGTTGTTCTCTTTCCTATTTTATGGTAGAGTGATGTAAACTCAAAGAGGTCAAATGAATTTCTCAAGGTCATTAAGTGGTAGAATTGGGATTTAAGGTCAGGTTGGTCTAGTCCATGCTTCTTCCCAACTTAAGTGAACAGCCATTATGGTGGCTTGTGAGACATTAATTTATCTGACACAAAGTCACATACTATGTTAGGAATTGGGAGGAATAACCACTTTTCCTTCTCAAAGGGACTGTCAGGCATACCCTGAGGGAATGGGATTTCTGCAACTCTGTGGAGTTAACATGAGGAGACTTGGAAAGTTAGAGAAGGGAGGGGGAGGCTGCATTCCAGGCATAGCTCATGGTATGAGAAAGCACCAAATTTGGAGTGGGACAAACAGATGAAGAAGGTGTCAAGTTCTCTGGGGAGGAGTAGAGGGTGCAGAGGCTAAAAAAGGGTAGCGCTCTGGCGAGATGCTGTGGTGACTTAGCTGAGCCTCAAACAAAGGAGAACCCTCTCAGACTCCTAGGAGCCTCTCTCCCCAGAGGGAAGTTCCACACAATGAAGGGACACAGTCCCAGATGGAAACTGACCATTTGATCCTCAGGGAGGTCTTCAATGCTAGCAGAGAACTAACTCTGTGGTCACAGGAAAAGCTATCTCAATTGCAAGGACTTGTCCACTTGCAAAAGATGGTTTAACAAGGGCTGGACTTAGAGGAAGAAAGACAGTAACCAGAGTGGGAAGAGGGAAACCAAGCAGGACAGGTAGGTCCTGGGTCCTTGCACGAGCATCCCTGATCTTGAATCCAGTTATGGGTGCACAGCACTGAATCCAACCAGATCTCGAATGCAGCGACCTCCCTGTGCTCCAGCCCACCCCAGAAAGACTGCCCTGGGAGAGAAAACAATTGGAATGGCATCACAACAGAAGTCAAGCTCAAATTTGCATTAGAAGTGGCCCTGCTAGCTGCCCTGCTAACTGTCCCCATGGGGACAGACACTGCTTTCAGTGCGGAGGCTTGGAGAGCTGCAGTGTCCATTTCTGAACAGCTGGGCCAGACCTGGGAACTCATGGGAGTCTGGGAACTGCTTTCTCTAATACACAAGATCGGAGTCTTGTTGGTGCTCACACCCTTCTCAGAAGCCAAGGGTGCCCGACACTACAATGAAAACATGTTCCTTCTCCTTTGTCAAGTCAGCACATGCTCCGTCCTGGGGGCCTGAGGAGGGGCTGCCTTCCATGTGCTGGAGTTCCCCAGGGCTCCTGGCTCCCATTCAAGTCCCGCCTCTGTTTCACCCCCCACCTCTCCAAGGATGCCTTCCCCTCTCGTGGGATAAATTTAGCTCTGAATGAATGCAGAAGAGGAGAGCACATTCATGTAAACACGGACCTAATAGCTTTCAAATAGAGGCCTGACACACACACAAACAAATGGCAAGAAAGATCCAAGGTTTTGTGTTTCCTTCTCTCCTGCTTCTCTCTGCTTCTTCCGTCTGATACTTGGGATCCCTGCACGATTTTCTGCATTTATTGAAGCAAATTAATTTGTTGATCAGAATATGGGGCTGTTAGTCTTCAAACAGATAAAACAGAAGTCACTTGGGTGACTAAGGAATATCAAGAAGTGGTGTTGGTCATTTTCATTTATTGGTTTGATCATCGTAGAAACCCATCAGAAACTTGGAAGCCTTTTTGTCTTATGTGCTAGTGGAGTCTTTTCTCCTGGTGGGTAGAGCCAGCAGCTGCTGCTGAGTGTTGTGTGGTCCTCCAAACACTTCCCTACTGCCCTGTCAGCACTCCCCAAGTCCCTAACGTCCCTTTGACTGTAGTCCTTCAAGCACACAGAGCATTTCTAGTACTCAAAGCACTTTCTCACTCATGGTTTCCTTTAATCCTTATAAGAACCTTAAGGGGAAGTTAACTATCCCTATTCCTAGTTTACAAATAAAAAACCTCAGCTCAGAGTGGTTGAGTGACTGTCTGAGGTCACACAGTTAGTGGCTGAGTTAGGATTAGGATCTAGAGGGGAGACTTTGTCTTGTGCTCTTCCCACTCTACCTAGAGCTGCTTCTGAGAAAGGCAATTTGTCCAGGAGGCCCCAGCTGGCAGGGTTACACATTAGTCAGGAGCAATTTTTTAGATTGTTACCTCTCAATGATACAGGCTTGCGGGGTGGGGGGTGGAGGTGGGGGGCTAAACACAAGTTGGATCCTTTTTGACAGTGTATGCAGGGTGGGCTAAGGGTGGACATGGAATATTAAGATGCTGGACACTCCAAAGGGCATCAGAAAGGCTCAACATCCCTACGTGGTAGGAGCCGAAGCTAGACTTTCCAATTACACTATTTATTCCCCAATCAGGAGGGCACACAAGATGTCGTTGATGGGCCACTGTCCATCCACTGCCAACCCCACAGGAATCTCTCTCTTGTCAGCAGTGCTGACTTGCAGAATGTGTACCGCATTATCAAATCATGGCTAACAAAGAAAGTGTTGATGGCCACACTACCAAAAGGCATTCCAAGCTGACAGGGCACATTGTGGTCGTTGTGCTAAGGCAAACTAGACTGTCCTCTAAGCTCGCTGAGAAGCCAATGACCTGACTGAGTCTGGTGGCGTTAGAGAACCAGACTGGCCTTCCCAAAGACTTTTCACTTTGTAGTTAATTCACACCCACACAGAGAATAGACTCCACCAAGAAGCAGTTTTAATGTGTAGGTATATATCTCTCCTCCTAAACACTTCAAAATTAAACTTTCTTTTCCATCTTTTCCTAGCACTGAATCTATCTCTTCTCAAGAGTCTCTTCTTATTCCTTCTTATTTATAACTAGAGGCCTGGTGCATGAAATTCATGTACTCAGGGTGGGGGGATTCCCCAGCCTGGCCTGTGCCCTCTCACAGTGCAGGAGCCCCGTGATCAATCTCCCCAAAGAGGTAGGCCCCACCCACCCATTGGGGCTTCTCAATGGATTGCACCAAAGAGGTAGGCCAGAGCCGGGGGTCCTGCCTCCATGCCGCACGGAGCCGCAGGACCCCCGGCCTCGCCACACGGCGTCACCAGGACCCGCCTCCACGTCGTGCAGAGCCGCAGGACCTGCCTCTACACTGCACACGCAGTGTCAAGTCCCTGCCCACCCGCATGCTCCTCACCCGCTCACACAGTCCCACCCACCCGCATGTGCCCGCTGCTCACACAGCCTCCTGGTGATGGATTGTTATGGCGTGAGGGCATCACGGCATGAGGGCATGACGACCACGTAGGCTTTTATTAGTATAGATGATTAAATTGATCTATTCCAAAAGATAAGATTGTAGGTGCCTAAGAATCATGAAAAGGAGAGTCTGGTGAACAAATTTCTAGACAGTAGATGACACAGAGAAGAATCATTTCTTTTAAAAGATGCAAAGAGAGAAGTACCCACTAATGTGAGGAACTTTAAGAATACTGAAAGTTCATTTTTTTAAAAAAAGCCTCCATAAAAGGGTGGATAAAATTAAGTCACTCCCTTGATTGGTCTATGACATTTTTTTTTAATTTAATAAATCTTTATTGTTCAGGTTATTACAATTGTTTCTCCTTTTTCCCCCGATAGCTCCCCTCCACCCAGTTCCCACCCCACCCTCTGCCCTTACCTCCCCCACACTGTCCTCATTCATAGGTGTATGATTTTTGTCTAGTCTCTTCCTGCACCCCCCATTCCCTTTCCCCCTGAGAATTATCAGTCTGCTCCCTTTCTATGCCCCTAATTCTATTATATTCACCAGTTTACTTTATTCCTCAGGTTTTTAATTCACTTGATTTTTAGGTTCACTTGTTGATAGATACGTATTTGTTGTTCATAATTTTTATCTTTACTTTTTTTCTTCTTCCTCTTCTTAAAGAATACCTTTCAGCATTTCATATAATATTGGTTTGGTGGTGATGAACTCCTTTAGCTTTTTCTTATCTGTGAAGCTTTTTATCTGAACTTCCATTCTGAATGATAACTTTGCTGGGTAGAGTAATCTTGGTTGTAGATTCTTGCTTTTCATCACTTTGAATATTTCTTGCCACTCCTGTCTGGCCTGCATAGTTTCTGTTGAGAAATCAGCTGACAATCGTATGGGTGCTCCCTTGTAGGTAATTAACTGTTTTTCTCTTGCTGCTTTTAATATTCTCTCTTTGTCTTTTGCCCTTGGCATTTTAATTATGATGTGTCTTGGTGTGGTCCTCTTTGGATTCCTCTTGTTTAGGGTTCTGTGCACTTCCTGGACTTGTAAGTCTATTTCTTTCACCAGGTAGGGGAAGTTTTCAGTCATTATTTCTTCAAATAGGTTTTCAGTATCTTGCTCTCTGTCTTCTTCTGGCACCCCCATAATTCTGATGTTGGTACACTTGAAGTTGTCCCAGAGTCTTCTTACACTATCTTCAACTTTTTGGATTCTTTTTTCTTTTTGCTTTTCCGGTTGAGTGTTTTTTGCTTCTTTGTATTTCAAATCTTTGACTTGATTCTTGCGTTCCTCTAGTCTGCTGTTGGGTCTCTGTATAATATTTTTTATTTCAGTCAGTGTATGTTTAATTTCTAGTTGGTCCTTTTTCATAGCCTCGAGGGTCTCGCTAAATTTATCAGCCTTTTCTAGGATATTCTTGAAAAGCCTTATAACTGTGGTTTTGAATTCTATATCCAGTCGTTGGTTTTCCTCCATTTCTTTTATTTGTGATCTGTTTCTTTGCCTCCACATTTTCACTGCTTCCCTGAGTTGGTAGGGTAGCTTTGTGTGCTAGGTTTCCTATATGGCCCAGTGGGTCAGCCTCCCCAGTTATCTGAGGTGGACACTCTTGGTGCACCCCTTTGTGGACTGTGTGTACAGCCTAGTTGTAGTTAAGTCTTAATTGTTGTTGGTATCACTGGGAGGAATAGACCTCCAGGCCAGTTGGCTGTAAGAATCAGCTGTGTCTACGCTGGGAGAAGTTCGGTGCTGGAGACAGCCTTATAGGATTAGACTTGCAAAATTGCAAAAGCCTCTGTGCTCAGCTTGGATGGGGCGGAGTCTCAGGGCAGAGTAGACAGTCTTGGCTTCCCGTCAGCCCTGCCCTTGCACGCACGCCACCAGACCTCTGCCTTCCGCGACTCCCCTGAGTTTCCGCCTGACAGTCCAGATTCCCCCTGTAAGAGTGTGGGTCCCCAGGGGCTCTCCCGGAACTGGGGTTCAGTGCAGTCGGAACTAGGGTTCAGTGCAGTCAGGAGCTTCTGACTCCCTTCCACTAGGGAATGCCTGCGGCAACCTCCGCATTCAGCTTTCTCTGTGAGCACTCAAGTGCATGTGTGGACCTCTAGACCCACCGCGGCTCCCCTGGGTCTCCGAGTCTCTGAGTCTCCATGTGCCTTTCTCTCTACCTGACAATCCAGACTCCCCCTGTATGAGCCTGGGTCCATGGGGTTTCGCCCGGAACTGGGGTTCAGTGCAGTTGGGGGCTTCCTTCCCACTCCCGCCAGAGAAAGCCAGGCACTCAGTCACCCTTCCTCTCTGCGCACGTCTCCGTTCCTCAGCCCTCCTTTGCCGCTCCTCTGATTCTCCATGAGCTTTCCTCTTTCCTTCTAGTTGTAGAATTTCCACTCAGCCAGCCTTCCTGTGGTTCTGGATGATGTCCGTTCTTTTACTTGTAGTTTTGAAATTGTTGTGCGAGGCAATAGTTTAGGTGCTTACCTATGCCGCCATCTTGGTTTCTTCGGTCTATGACATTTTTAATAAAGCAATAATTGGGTTGAGTAATTATGACCCAGTGTGGCCACTCTCAAGCATTTCATATCTGTTATTCTGATTTACCACAATATCCCAATGAGGTTAGAGTTATTATCCCACCATTAAAGATGAGGAAAATGAGTCTAAAAGAATTCAAGGTAGTAGTGAGTGCGTCTGAGGACTGGATTCGGACTTGTCTTTAGAGCTCATGCCTTTTCTCTGTGTCACACCCACCTCCTACTTCCTAAGCCCACAGTTCAAAACTTTTGTCAATAACAAGATTATGATGAACCAACATCTGAATGTCCAAGCAAGGCAAGTTTCAAATGATCTCTCACCATCCAGCTATAATTCCTGATACTCCTTAGAACATCTCAGTTCCTCTATGACTCACAAGTCAATTCACTTTCACTGCCAAAGCTAACCGAGAGAAAAGGAATGCATTAAAATGAAATACTAACATTCATTTCTAGATAGATTCCCAGTTGCTCATAACGAGTCTGCTATGCAGAGGCCCTAGTCCACATATACCATCCAGCCTAGTCTATTGCCCATGCTGGCACTCTGTTCTCTAACTTCTTTCTCTGTCTTCTTATGCCACAGGCACTCCCCATATGAATCTACCCCTCAAATCCTATTGTTAAAAATAGCACATACTTGAAAGCCCATGAACTTTCCCAAATGGTTCACAACCACAGGGGCCAAAAGGACTCCAAGCACCATTCCCCTCCTTTTGATTCTGTGCAGCCATCACACATGTTTTGAATGACCACACATTCTACGAGATCCTAGGCAAAAGAGAGCTAATACAAAACACAAACATTTTAGAGGACGTCGGTGTTCCTTTTAAAATTATTTTGTCAAAGGAAAGCTTCGAGTTACTATGGAATTTTACACTCTCTGCTGCTGCTCAACAAGACTTTAACTTTTACTCACTCAATGGGCCTCAGCAACTTTTCTCCCTCTCATTTAGAGTGCTCCTGTTTTCCCCACAGGCGAGTGGGCTGTGATCATTTGTGGTTCCCAAAAGACTCATACCCTAAAATAGGTTTTGTAAATGTTATTAACAAAACATCTATTTTTGCAAATCTAGCGTTCCATATTCTCTCTGTATAAGGCTGTGCAATGCAGCATCCATCAGAAAACCATTAAACAATACGAAGTGCTTATGTAGTGCTTATGCAACACAATTTACTGTCCCAGCAAGAACCAATGGTTTGTTACATGCATTATGCACTATTGTAACAGATCTTTCCAGGTTTTAAATATGTGGGGGGCTAAAGGTCACTGATATTAACACTGGACTAGGAATTCCTTGTAATACCAAGCCGTAGCCTAATGTCTGGCATAGAATAGCTATACAATAGAGGCTTTTGAAAGAATTTGGGGTTATAAATGTCTGTGTTTGTAATGGACTCACTGATTTTTAAAGTGCTAAGCTAGAGATTTGAGGGGAGAAGTGAGGAAGAAGAGAAAATGTTTTCGCTTTGCTCTCTGGCCAAGCATTAGTCATTCATTTCACATGCCTCTGCTTCATTTAGGATTCTTTTTTTTTTTTAATTTAATTTTATTGTTTAAAGTATTACAAATAGGAGTACATATGTCTCCTTTTTTTCCCCATTGACCTTCCCCTGGCCTCCCCTACCTCCAGGCACATGCCCTCATCACTTAGCATTCTTAGTTGCAAGCAACAGAAACTGATTCTAGTGGTAGGAGCAGAGCAGGCATGAGTAGCTCACAGAAAGCTGGGAAGAATAGAGAAGGGGCTTGGGTGATGGGCAGCACCAAGGGTGAGCTACCAACCTGAAAGATTTATCTAATGCTGTGTCTTCAGGATCCTTGGCAGATGCACACACCTGACTGAGCCCCAACTGCATGCGATGCCATAGGTTCCAGGAGACCTGGGGAAGCAAGTGTCTGGCATTTCCCAGCTTCTATGGTGAGAGGTGGCACTGACTCTCACTATGGCTCGTAATATGGGAATTCCCCGAAGATGGAAAGGGATTCGCAAGTTAGGCAGCCAACGTTTATGAAAGAGTCCACTATACTTCCAGCTGGCTGAAACTCCAGGGTTCAGCATTCTAAATTTCTTCTCTCCTTAGACTTTTTGGCATGCCTGCTTTGACAATCCTCAACACTGAATAAACACAATCACTGCATATCACGGGCCTCAGCTGGTTAAAACCACTGAGGAAGTCTCAGCTGTTTAAAAACCACTAAGGAAGTACACACAACTGGTCATGAGTCCTTTGCCTATTTCTAGTAAACTCAGTCAGTACAATGGTTCTAAACCCATCTCTAACCCCTTCCTCACCCCATAGACACTTAATTCTATACATGTATTCAGAGAGATGTGCCCCAGGGAATTCCGATGCATACTTCTGGTTGGCAAACATGTTTTAGTTTTTTTCCCACTTCCATCAGCTTCTTTACAAACCATTTCTATTTTTTTGAATTCCCCCACTGCTATTCTATCAGTCTCAACCAATGATCCTTCCATTAGCTAGGAAAACTAGGCCATCTAATGCACACTCACTCACTGTCAACTTCTCTCTCCTTCAGCTTATAATTTCTTCTTGCCTTTCCCCACTCCGTTTCCTGCCCTCCTTTATTAGTTCTTTTTTCCTAAGGCTAAACAGGCCACCAGTGCTCACATGGATGCTCTTTGGGCCACTCTGAGACCTAATACTTATCTTCCCTTTGACTGTGTCTTAGACCTCATTTCCCATGATGCCTAATCCCCTTTGGTCCTGAAACATTCAAGTCTCACCCGACCTAATAGCCCTCCACTTGATCCTGCTTCCCGTAGACCACCTTCCAGTTCCCCTTGACGTACCCCATCTTCCCTCCCCCATCATCCTTCACATCCAAGGATTTGAAAGGAGTGGTTTGTTCTCATGGATGCTTCATTCTCCACTCTCCCTAATTGCTTCCAGGTTCATCCTCCACACACGCTCTGCTCTTTCAGGGTCACCCTTGGCTTCCCACTGGCCCAAGACAATGGCCGCTTCTTAGTTTGTGTCCTTGACCTCTCAGAAGCATCTGACCCTATTGAAAACCCCTTTCCTCCTGATGTGGCTTTTGGTACAAATACCCCTCCTAATTTTTCCTTCTACTCCTCAGATGATACATTCTTGGCCTCCTCAGCTGGGCTTTCTCCTCTTCTTCTATTTTTCCCTCTGGCCATTCTCATTTCTTTAGCTATGACCTCAACGTAAATGGCACCCACATACGTGTCATCAATCCTGACCCTTCTATCCTGAGGTCCAGATCTTGCCAGCTGGTCACTTTTACAGGGTGCTCGGGCCCTTCTCCTACCCCATTTCTTCTTCCTTGACTCCTTTTTAAGAATTTATTGTGGTAAAATATACATAACATAAAATTTACCAACGAAACCACTTTTAAGTGCACAGTGCGGTGACATTAAGTCTACCCACATTGTTGTGCTCCTCTGAGTGTTAAGAACACGGGCTCTGCAGAGTCTAAGCTGAGTTTCAATCCCTGCTCTATGGCGCTGGCTGAGTCTCTCCACCTCTCTGGCCTCACTTTCCTCATCCTGTTATTTTCTACTGTTGTTGGCTACGCTGTCACTGTCCTGAAGTAATAACAGTTTTGTTTATGTGTGAGCAAACACCCTCAGAGGGCTTGTCTTGCTGGAGCTGGCGCGGGAAGTGAAGAGAAAGTGAGAGGTTTGAAGACACGGATGGGTCTTAGAAGTAGAAGTTTGGATATATTGGAATGGGATTGTCCAGTCTGGCATTGGCTTGGCTTTATGACACAAACAGCTCCACCTACACCCGAAAACAACCTGTTGGGGTGGCTGCTTTAGTCTTCAGGGAGGGGAGTAATTGATCATCAAGTGACAGGTGAAACCTCCATGAAAGTTGAAAAGGCAATTTTGTTGCATTGTAAGAATTTGCCCAGGAAAGAGGAGATTTGGGAAAATTTGATGTGCATACCTTTTAAAACATCTTCTTAAATCCTGCATTTGAGAAGCATCAAGGATCTCAAAAGGACACTCTAATTTTTTGTCGCTGTTTTTTTTTTTGGAGGAAAGTCTGCTTATGAATGTTGGGGATTCTAGCCGATCCCTCCTGAATGTTAAGAAATATTTAATTTGGTGGTGTTTTTTTTTTTAGCATTTATTTAATTTTGGACTGATCTTATCCATCTCTCTTATCCTGCGCAGTGTCTGTCTCAAAGGATGCGCTCTAGCACTGTCTTCTGTGTTGGTAATGAAGAGGTGAAATATTTAATTTTTAATTAAAAATTATTTTTATTGATTTCAGAGAGGAAGGGATAGGGAGAGAGAGATAGAAACATCGCTGGTGAGAGAGAATCATCGATTGGCTGCCTCCTGCATGCCCCACACTGGGGATCCAGCCCACACCAGGGCATGTGCCCTGACAGGGAATCAAACCGTGACCTCCTGGTTCATGGGTGGACGCTCAACCACTGAGCCACCCCAGTTGGGCAGCAGGTGAAGTATTTCAGTGCCCGGATTCTACTTTTCCTTTTAGACTGTATTGAAGTATAGACACTCAAGAATTTCAGCCCAGAATGTCACAGAGTAAGGATAGAGCAGATTGGCCTTTACGAAGCACCTTTATCTCGTTCATTAGGGACAACTTTGACCCTCCATTTTTTCTCATGAGGAAACTGAGGTTCAGAGTGGTTAAGTGAGTTGCCCAAGGTTTCATAGCTAATAGGTTGTCCAGCCCAGCCTAGCTGAGCACCAGGACTGCAAACACATTTGGCTGCACAGGCCTGTTTTGAGCTATACCTTGGCCAGTGGCCTTGATGTTTCAGTACCGCCATGTAGGCATGTGGGCGAGGCAGCCCTTCCCTATTGGAAATGTCCCCACTTGGAGCCCAAGTATAAGCTCAGTTCCCCCCCCCCCACACACACACACACACTTCTTATTACCAGAGGCCCCTTGGCTGGCATCTGCTCCCTGGAGGCGCCCCTTCCTCTTGCTGAGGCCCCAGAGAGCGTGTCCACCCAGGAGCGCCAGTTGTGCGCCCTAGCGGCTCGCAGTGCGCCCGCGCCCCAAGTGCCCGCCCGTAGGCGCGCTGCCTGTCCGAGCCTTGGGGACCACCCCACTCCCACCCGCGGCGACCGCCCCAAGGTCTCCTGCCTTCCTGGAGCCTCTGGGGGCCGCGTCCGAGGGTCCCGCATGCCCCAGGGGGCGGAGCGAGGGCCAAGACGTCGGGGCGGAGAACCAGCACAGGGCCAGCGCGCCCTCCCAGTGGCTGCCCGCGGCCCACGTTCCGACTAGCGCGGCCAGCGGCAGCGGCGGGGAGCTGCAGTTAGCGGCGGCGCTGGGGCGCAGCCAGGCGGCCGGGCGGAGGGGGCCAGAGGCTGAGCCCGGGCCAGCCAGCGGGGCGAGCCAGCCGAGCGCACAGCTCTGCCCGCAACCCCCTGAGCCGATCCCTGCCGCCCCTCGGCTCTCCCCGGGTCTACCTGAGGCCCCCCACCTCCCCTGCAGGTGCCCATCAATTTCCTTGAGTGACTACAGCGTGTTTTGTGTTTTTTTTCTCCTTTCCCCTCCCGGTGTGCCCTTCTCCAGGATGGCAGAGGCAGAATTGCACAAGGAAAGGCTGCAAGCCATAGCCGTAAGTCCACTTTCATTTTATTTTCTTTCTCTATTGTCTGGGATGCAAAGGGACCTGGAGTGTTTTGGGCCATGGACAATCCAGCACAGTAGCCGCGGGGCATGTGTTTGGGGGGATAAAAGTCTGTCAAGGCTCAGCTATGCTGCTTTTTCTTTTACAAGTCTGTAGATTGAAACCCCCAGGCGCGCGTTGGGCTGGGGATTTGAATGTGGAAAATTGGCTTAGAAATAAGATGCTACTGGGCTTTGGGGAAAGACTAAACAGACACTTGGTTGCGGGGGAGATGCTGGGGGAGGGGGCGCTGGGGAGATGATGATTCCTGGAATATTACCACCCAGCGCTCAGTGATACCTCTGACTTCATACACTGGAGAGCGAGAGCTCAGAGACCGGAACGGTGCTGCCATCCTCTCTGCGGAAACGGTTCTCTGCTAAGTGGAAAACCAGCAGTCGGCCCCGCTGCCAGCCACGCGGTAGAACCTCCTCCCTGAAACCAAGCAGAAGCGTTAATTTTCCCTGATCTACTTGATATTGACAAGGGCACTGGCCCAAGCCACCACCCTGGAAGGGTCTGGGGATTTCTCATAGCATATGGGTCCTGGGAATAATATTCTCTGATGGGTATGGATAATATAAAAACCTATTTTCAGCATATGAAGGAGTGACCAGTTTTGGCTAATTGTATATGCACTTTTAGAAAAGTGTACCCATATGTATTTTGGTGAGAGAGAGAGAGAGAGAGAGAGAGAACTCTCGGAGACTGCCTAGATTTGAGCAAGCTTCCACAGTGTTGCCAATGATCTACAGATGTGGTATTTTTACTGGAGCCACCACAGCTGGATTATATATTTCCTTTGCAGATGAGGGAATGATTACTGCTGCTATATGAAATAATAACAATTAAAAGAGAAGGTCTGTTAACATATTGGCATACAGGAATCTCCAGACATTTTTCTACTTAAGTACTTTTTTTTCCCCCCTTTTGGTCCAGGAGTTCCCTGGAAACACATAAATTTATTGGAGAAATAGTGTGTAATGTTTTGGAAGCAAAGCGTATTAAAGTGTTTCTAAAATCCTGTGGACAGCTTCTTCATTGGGAAAAAGGCACGCAGGCCCTTCTTTTTTTTTAAAGAAGCATTTGATATGGTGTCCGTGGCTCTGAGACCCTCTTTATCAAACTCTTCAAATCGTCAATGTCTTAGAGAGTTTACCACTGAAGTGAGAGCGTTTGTTGGCGATGTTGAAGTACTGAGGTTTGCCCATGGAGCAATCTTTGAGCTCTGGTCCTCGGAACTCAGGAGGGCTGCTTTCCTTCCGGCCCCTTCCCCTTTGGGCGTGTGCATTTTGATGGTTAACGAAGTTGTTTCTGGTTTCTGAAGTGAGCGGCCAGCCAGTGTGGCCAGTGTGTCGTGCGCTTGATAAGAATGGAGACATTCAGTTATTGGTGCCATGTAGCTGGTGGGTGTTTTTATATCAACTGAATAATGGGCTGCTTGAACCGTCCCTGAAGTGGCTGCTCCAGAGAACAGTCGGTTGCCCCCACAGGCTGCTGCTGAAAGTTCCCAACAGTTGGCACAGTTTCTGCCTTTGCACGACCAGCTTTTCTGGATGCCCGAGGAACAGCTGAGCTTCATGAAAGGACTTGCTTTCTGAACGGCGAGCCAGGAGCAGCCAACACCAGGGCCACCCGTTTCCAAGCGGGATTGGGTAATCCCAGCAGGGCCAAGTGGAGTTTCAAGAAAGATCTAGACAGTCTTTTAGAATTCTCCTGAGTGTATGAGAAGAATAAACACAAATACGCGTGCTTTCTTAGTTATGGCCTTGAGTTTCCCTAGGTACCTGGGAAGCTGTTGATGATTCTCTTGAATGTATCAGCCTCAATGAATTACAGGGTTCCCCCAAAATGTATAGACAGTGTTTATTAAAATACATTTAACAGCCATCAGTTGTTAAAGTGTGTATACATTTTGGGGGGACACCCTGTATATGTTATTGTCAGTGCAGGTTTTCTAACTGTGAAATCACTCTGTAAGTGTGTGTGTGATTGTGTGTGTGTGTGTGTGTGTGTGTGTGTGTGTGTGTGAGAGAGAGAGAGAGAGAGAGAGAGAGAGAGAGAGAGAGAGAGAGAGAGAGCGCAAGGAGGAGTGGGAGTGGGGGTCCTGTGACCATATCAGTCATTCACTTTGCCATGCTTTGGCTTTAGTGCACACTCTCCAATCCAGCAAACCCTGCCTCTCTGCCACCTTCTGACAGTTTTCAGGGGTCCCTGAGGTGCTCACTCAGAGCCTCTCTCTCTGGGAGTCTCAATGGAGATGGGAGGGAGGATGAGGATCTCACCTCTTCACCAGCTTGGGCTCCTCTCCAAGAGGCAGAGCAGATAGACTGGGACTACAGTCAGTAGGTCTTGGGCAGTTTTTAGTCCGGGTCTCAGTTCCGTCATCTATAAGATGGACTCATGACTTCTACCTATCTATGACATAGGAGGTGAAGTACCTGGCAGTACAGTTGCCATTGGATGGTGTTGAGGTAGAGCCCCCAATTCCTGTCAGCACTGCTGCCTTGTCCTGTGGGAGTCAGAGGCAACCTGTGTGAAGGGGAAAGTCTGAATAGCCATTTTTATCCTCTCCTTTCACTCACTGAAGGCCAAGGCTCTGCCCAGAGTCACTTCCTCTGGCTGCTTCAGACACAGGTGCAGTGAGGTCACCTGAGGATTCATTCAACATGTACTTGCAGAGTGCTTCCCCTGGAAAGTTACTGGCAACACCCAAAAGCCAGTGTCCCCAAGTTTCAGCCACCAGAAAGAAGATTTTACCCTTTGTGCACCAAAGTTCTGGAAGGTTTGTGAGCAGCATACCTGTCATCTTAAGAGAATGAAATACCCCAAAACTCTGGCTCTTCAACTGAATCTTCCAGTTGAGGCCAGAGGCCAATCAATCAGCACAGGTGAATCTCATTCTGTTTCCTGCCAAAAGCAGCACAGAGTCCATCTTTGATCACTGTCTCTGCTCCCAGGTGCCCCTTTCATCTGTAGGGACACTCCCCACTCCCAAAGCTGTAAAGTTAGAAGACAGCAAAATGCGTCTGTGGCAGAATGAATGTGAGTGACAATTCCAGTGACTAATAATACAATTGTCGTTTATTGAACATTATTCAGCAAGGCACTGTGTGATATGCATTTGTTTGTTTGTTCACCTTAAGCTGTTAACAGTCTAATGAAGGAAATAGAAAAGCACATAAACAATACAGTACAGAGCCAGGAGCCCTGATGCAAATGAGCCTGTCAACCAACTTGGAAGTCTTGTGAACACTTCCCCAGGGAGGAGATACTTGAGCAAGGTTTGAATTTGGGGTAAAATAAAATATAAAGTAACACCGTGACCTTCCCAATGAGCAGAAGGCATTTACTCGTTTGTTTGTTGTTAGGTTTTTTATTATTTATTTGGATCAGTTAGTATGAGAAAGGAAAAGCCGAAGACATGAAGAAGTTAAGTCAGTCGGGAATGGTACAAGCTCAGTAATAAGACTGAAGTGCATTTTAACACCCACTCTGTCATTTAATCTAATAACAAACTGATGAGGTGGGAACAACTCATGTTTTATAGATGAAGAGCCCAACATTAACAGATAGTGTCAAGCCAGGATTTGAACCCACACTGCAGGGCACTGGAGCCCCTATATTGACTGTTACTCTGAACTGCTCCCAAATGGTGGCAGCCTCTCACGACTTCCCCATGAGCTCGCTGTGCAGCTGTTTCTAGCAGCCTCAGTGTGTGCCCATGCGGGAGAAGCAGACTGACTCAGGAGCACTGGGAAAGTCCGAGACAAACAGGAGGCCCACATCCTTTTGAGAACCTTCCAAGCTGAGTTTCAGTGCGTGGGAACACCCGATGGAAGCTGGAACTGAGTGAATAACACTCCCTTGGGGAAGAAGTGCTGGGTCTCAATGGAAACCAACTCTGGGGGAAGAGGTTGTGATATCTGCACACCCAAGAGGAAGAGAGTCTTCCTGGGGCACCTGGGAAGATAACTGAGTATTACGGAGCTGGTCTTGGGCAAAAGGCCTCAGAGCCAAATGGACAAGGCCTGGGGCCGGCTCCAGGAACCAACATGAGTGTGTGCGTATGTGCTGAGATAGGAAATGTCAATCTCGCCCACACTCATCTTTAGTAAATGTTGTCATTTAATCAGAACCCATTCTGTGGAATAACAAAGATGATCTTTTGCATTTGTACAGCACTTTATGTGTGTTTTTTTAAAAAACCTACACCTTACCTTAATTCTGAACTGTTCGAGGTCGGTCTCATTATCTCCACGTTACAACTGAACATGCAGAGCTATCCAAGCTCACACAGTGAAATGTGGAGGAATTGTATGAGGTCCAGGCTCTCCTGACTCTCAGTTCTTTGTGTTAGTGGCACACCTGGCCTTGGATGGGCGCTCTGCTAGGGGTTGGCGCTGCCATAGGATCTTCTGAGCTAGAGTCCTAGGAGGGTGGGGGAAGGAGTGGGGTGAGTTTGGGGTTAGGTGGGCCTGGATGTGCCTCTTCGGACTCTGCCCTTTCCTGAGTCTCACTTTGGGCCCCTGTCCCTCTTGAAACTCTTGCCTCAAGAGTGCAGGTAGTGGGTCTGTGGCTGTACCTTACCTGTTTTCTGTTGAGAAGGCCTGTGTGTTGGTGGGTAGTACAGGCTGGCTCTGCCCTGCACTTTGCAGGGAAACACTTTTGGTGTTTCCTTGGATTCATCTCTCAGCGCCTCTTCATAAGGCCTTAAGTACCAGGGTTGGAGTGTGGGACCAGGGGCCAAGGAGGCCAAGCATCCCGCTTTTTCCCCAAGCCTCTTAGATGGGCCTGCATACCCTGAGCAAAAGATCCAGCCCAGCCCCACTGCCCAGGTCAGGGATCCCTCAGGGGGTTAACAGACTTAAACCCAAGCCTACAGTAACAAAAATGACAAGATTATGGGGGCCACCCCCATACATGTGCCCTGTAAATCTCTGCCAGTGGCAGGCAGCTGGCAAAGGACTCTGACCCCTTATTTGCTATCTTCCATCTCAGAGACACAGATGATGCCCTGCTTCTACAGTTCCAAGTCAAGACCCCCAAAAATGGGTTGTTCAGGACATTGGTGCTGAGGAAGGGGTCAGCCCAGCTGAGTCTGTAGGGCCACTCAGCAGATAGTTAACATTTGGAGCCCCTTCGGAGTCATTGCCGGCTCTGGGAGTGCTGAGGCAGGCCTTGCACAAACATTCACAAGAGTCATACACCTCTCTGGACACCTTTTTTTGTACCTCTGAGTAGTTCAGGCTTTAGCTTCTTGGGCCAAAGAGCAGCTTTTTGGGCAAGGGCCTGAGAAATATAGCAATCATTATTAAAAAGCCACCCGGAGGCTTGTCAATATTTAGAGGAAAACCAGGGCTCAGTAGAGGCAATTCTACATTTCTTTGGGGGCTATTCCAACACTTCTGGGAACCCTGCTGTTGGTCCTTGGTAGTACCCACATTTTATCACTGATCCCTTTTGGAGATGTTACCAACTTGCTTGGCAGTAAGAGTTGGTCATCATGTGGTATGACATTGACTGAGACATCCAATGGGCATTGCCAGTGGTCCCTTGGGCTGGCAGCACAAGGTAATGAGCATGGATTCTGGTGTCCAAAGCCTTGGCTCAAGTCTGGCTGTTCTGTTAGTGTCTGTATGACCTTGCTGTGTCTCTGTTTCCTCACCAGATGGGCATAATGATCTTACCCACCTCATGGAATTACTGTGAAAGTTATTTGAGAATTTAATGTGAAATTCTCAGAGCAAGGATGCAGGAAAAAAAGTGTTCTGTTTACAATAAGTGAATCCATAACTCATGCATCTTTACACAGAAAGTGGATACCAAGGGCTAAAGATGAAGTCTATTCAACTCAACATTTTTGCCAAGCTGGGAAATTTCAGATGAATATAGTAACTGCTGAAAGTTTCCAACGCATGAGGAGAGTAATAACAATAAAAAGAATTGTGTATAGTGGGCAGGAGTTGCAAAAGGCTCCGGTGGCCAGCACGGAACATAAATGAGTGACACAGACTGAGTGGGAAATTATGAGAACCTGGAAGGCAGATACAGTTTTGATAGAGTTCATTTATCCCATGTGAGAATGTGGACACAATAAAATTTCTTTCGGTCAACAGGTCGACCTTTTGTGACCTCCAGATGTAGGCAGAGCTTGAACTTTACAATGTGCTTTCCTTATGCTTAATTTATTTGAATGTCATAAGGATACTGCACCCCCTAGATACTTCATAATGTTACAACAGCAGGTTGCATTTTCACCAGGACTTTGTGAGTTTGGTCTCCAAATATTTGGATCATTGGGAAAAAAAGTGCTTTTTGCTATGTCTTTTGATATCATGTCAGCTCCTTGCAATCACTGACATTGTAGCTCAGAATACCCCCATCTAGGTAGGTGATTGCTGTCTCAAAATTAACAAAAATTTAAAAGACAATTAGTACCTTGAAGTGAGAAAGTCCTGTTATTATAGAAGTATCTTTGAGAACAAGGTATGCAAATCTGAGCCTATCACATATCACCCAGGGTGTGTGAGATGATTTCAATGTATTACTCTCAAGTAATAGACAATATAGGGACATCCAACTGGGCTTAGAACTTCTAATAATAGGAGCAACTTGGGCATAGACTTTTTGCCAGAAATGGAGGGACACAGATGCTCAAACTTTAGTGCATTAGGATCACCTGAAGGGCTCTTTAAAACACAGATTGCTAGACCCCACTCCCAGAGTGCTTTTGGGGTCAGTAGGTCTGGGGTGGGGCCTGAGAATTTGCATTTCTAACAAGTGCCCAGGGGTGCTGCTCCTAGCTCTAGCTGCTGCTCTGGGACATACACTTCGAGATCCCTGATGAAGAGGTAGAAGACACATGGCCAGAGTCTGGATACGTGCCACATGCCTGTCGTGACATGCTCAAGGGTTTGTGAGGTGTGTATATTTTGAAGAGGTGATGTGGAATAAAAGACCACATTCAGTCTTAATTAGTGAGAGCTTAAACATAGCTCAGTTTGAAAGAGATGGAATTGTGTTCCTTTCACATCAAGAGGAGGTCTTTGTTTGTCTTGGGACTTGCTATAATCTATTTACATGAAGTGATTTTTTTTTTTTTTTCTGACTGTTGGTCACTTAAAGATACCTGTTTGAAGGGTCTGCTTGGGATTGGCTGATCAAAACGATGGACAGCAAAACTCACTTGGGGAGGTCCTAGGGGGTGCCTCGGTGAGACAGGAAGTCCTGCAGTAGAGCAGACACCCAGCAGTGCAGTGGGAGGCCTTTTGAGAGAGATGTACCATACATATTAGAGATGCCATAGATGGAGAGGTCCCCTTAGCAGATCAGCCAATCCAGCCTTGTGGCAGCCACTGCAGCTTGCAGACACTGAATCTCAATGCAGCTGCTTTGCCTGTGGACAACTCTAGCAAGATGCCGGGAGGAGCAGTAACAGAGGCTTGTTTACTTAATGATGGTCAGTGATTCTCCTAAGCCAGTCTGGGTGCACACAAGCATGGCTTGTCATTGGCTTATCAAAGAGGAGTTTATTCTAGCAAAGATGTCATACAGGCTTCCCTCACCCTTTTTTGTAGCAGCCACTGTTTGAGCCAAACCTTCATATTCAGAAGGACTCACCCTCACCCAGACTCTTCTCTGCCTTAAAACACAAAACATAGAGGCCACACTGTACAGATGAGGCCTAGGAGAGCATGGATGGACGGTGGGCAATGGCCGTGGGGTGAACTTCACAGAGGAAAGTTCACATATGAGGGCTGCGAGGCTGGGCGAGTCCCGCACAGCTGAGACCTATTTCTGACAGGAAATGCCAGCAGAAGCAGAGGTTTGTGTGGGGTGGTGTATGCTGGAGCGACATGTGCCCTTGGTTAATCATTATTTCAGTCTTTTTCATTAGTCTCATGTTAAATTAAAATCTTCAAAAGGAGATTATGAAACACATACACAGGGACAAACACACAAAGACCAGCTATTTCCATAATGCTTGAGCATATGTTAAAAATACTCTGGGGTTAGTCCTTGACTCTAGTGTCAGTGCTTCTGTAGCATCATACGGACTTTGCTAGAAGAAAGGAAGAGCAACCTGGTACCTTTCCCTTGCCTCAGATGGAAGGGGAAAGAAAAGCCACATGCTCCCCCAAGATGAAAGGGCGGCGGGCCAGATGTCAGAACTCATCTCCCTGCCCATCATTTCCCTTCGGGCAGCCTATGTTACTACCCTGCTGGCTTTTGGGCTCTTAAGAGTCTGTGCGCTACCAAGTGTCTTCCAGGCATGTGTAAAACCTGCCCTCACTTTTTTTGCTGAATTACACTGGTTTACTTACTATTCTAGGTGGGTGGGATTCCCCACCCCCACTCTTTCTTCTAAATTATAACCAGTCATCTGAGTATTCACTTTATTTTTAAATTCAGGGCTGAAACTTAAAACGTTGAGGGTTATAAAAAAAAATGTTCTTCTTAAGCAAAAATCATGCTTGAAGATTTAACCCCTTTGGTGGTCGGTAGGGGATCTTCTTTCTTTGAGTTTGAGTGATAATGCCAACAACTTTGAGGCAAATGGATACCACCCGGGGCTTCAGGATTTGGGCAGCTGTGATAGTGTGCCTGTCCCACATGTGACATGATAGATAGGCTAGGGTCTAGGACAGGTGGTGGCTCTTGGCTGAGAGGCATGGAATCAATCCAGTGGCTTTCCCCATGCTCCTGGTTAGTCTTTTTAAATTTTAATTTATTTCATTGCTATTCTTTGCATGTTGCTAAAATCCCTTGAAACTAAATCTTTTAAAAATCTTAAAATCTAATACTTAGAGGAATATTGAGATTTTTATACAGTTTTGTTATTAACCTTTTAGTCTTTAGTTTTTATCTCCCCCCTCTCCCAAGACAGTGGAAAACACGAAGAAAGGCTCTGGCTCTTTCTTGCTTTACTTATTCTTTTCTTTTTCAATTATAGTGCACATTTGTTACATTCAGTTGTAAAACATAGTGATTAGGTATTTTATAGATCTTACGAGGTGATCACCTCAGTAAGTCTAGTACCCACCTGGCACCATACATAGTTACTACAGTATTATTGACTATATTCCCTGTGCTATACTTTATATTCTGCAACTATTTTAGTAACTGGCAATTTCTGCTTCTTAATCCTTTTCATGTTTTTCACCCAGTTCCTGAGCCCCCTCTCATCTAGTGACCACCAGTTTGTTCTCTGTATCTGTGAGTTTGTTTCTGTTTATTTTGTTCTTTAAGATTCCACATGTAAGTGAAATCATATGGTATTTGTCATTATCTGTCTGACTTATTTCTCTTAGTAGAATACCCTCTAGGTCTATCTATTTTGTCACAAATAATAAGATTTTATTTTTTTAAGGCTGAGTAATATTCCATTATATTTATGTACTACATCTTCTTATCCATTTGTCTATCTATGGACACTTAGGTTGCTTCCATATCTTGGCTATCTACACTAATAAAAGAGAAACATGCTAATTGACCGTACCTTCATGACGCTCACCAGCCAATCAGGAGCAAGTATGCAGATTAACCCAACAAAGGTGACAGGTTAATTTGCATACACCGGCGCCGAATGGCTGGGGGCAGGGCAGGATGCTTGCATCGTCGCCATGGTGACGATGCAGGCGTTCCGCACTACCCCAGCCACTCAGGGCCTCTGGGCAGCGTGGGAAGACAGAAAGGCGGCTCCAGCCAGAGCGAAGGTGGTGCCGGCAGCCAGGGGAAGGAAGGCCCATTCTTGCACGAATCTTTGTGCATCAGGCCTCTAGTTGTAAATAATGCTGCAATGAACATAGGGGGACATATACATTTTTGAATTAGTATTTTGAATTTCTTCAGATAAATACCCAGAATTGGAATCACTGGGTCACAAGGCAGTTCCATTTTTAATTATTTTAGGTAACTCCATACTGCTTTCCACAGTGACTGCACCAATCTGCATTCCTACCGACCCTGCATGAGGGTTCCCATTTCTCCACAGCCTCCCGACACCTATTTTTGGTTGATTTATTGATGATAACCATTCCGAAAGTTGTGAGGTGATATCTCATTGTGTTTTTAATTTGCATTTCTCTGATGATTAGTGACATTAAGCATCTTTTCATGTGTCTATTGACCATCTGTATATCCTCTTTGGAGAAATGTCTGTCCAGGCCCTCTGCCCATTTGTTAATCAGATTGTTTGTTAGTGGTGTGAAATTGTATGAGTCCCTTATTTTTTAAATATTAACCCTTTATCTAAGTTTCTATGGCCTGACTTGTCAATCAGATTTGGTAATATTTGCTGTCTATAATGGGATGGGAAGTGGTCTGAAAATTTCTTTGCCCCAATAGAACTGCGAGTCATGTAAGAACTAAAGTGGAAAACAATATGGAGGTTCCTCAAGATGTTAAAATAGAACTAGCATATGACCCAGCAATCCTACTTCTAGGTATATATACCAAGGAAATAAAATCACTCTCTCAGAGAGAGAGATCTACACTCCTATGTTCATTGCAGCATTATTGACAGTAGCCAAGATATGGAAAGACCTGTGTCTATTGACAGATGAATGGGTAAAGAAAATTGCAGTATATATCTACAATGGAATATTACTTAGCCCTAAAAAATAAGAAAAGTATGCCATTTGTGACCATGTGAATCTACCTTGCAGACATTATGCTAAGTGAAATAAGCCAAACACAGAAAGACAAATACCGTATGATCTCACTTACATGTGGAATCTAAAATAAAGTCAAACTTACAGTAGTAACTAAGAGTAGATTGGTGGTTACCAGAGGCTAGGACAGCCTTGGGCAAACTACAGCCCGCGGGCTAGATCCAGCTGTTCTATCCAGTTCTCTTGCTCTCCCCTCTGCTTTTTTACTTTGAATTTATATTAGTTCACACAAACACTCCATCCATGCTTTTGTTCCGGCCCTCCGGTCCAGTTTAAGAACCCATTGTGGCCCTCGAGTCAAAAAGTTTGCCCACCCCTGGGCTAGGAGGTGGGGAAAAGGAGAGATATTGATCAAAGGGCACAACTTTCAGTTATAAATGAATAAATTCTGGCAAGACCTAATGTACAGCATGATGACTATAGTAAAAAAAAGTTATATACTTGACATTTGTTGAGAGAGTAGATTTCAAGTGTTCTCATGACACACAAGGAAATGGTAACTGGGGTGATGGATGTGTTAATTAGCTTGATTGTAGTCATCATTTCATAATATATGTATATCAAGAGATTATGTTATACACCTTAAATATATACAATGTTTTTGGTCAACCCTATCTCAGTAAAGCTAGAAGACATGATCAATTAGAAAATACAAAGCTCTTAAAGTTCACAGGCAATATGGGTGGACCCGAGAGGAAATACTGCTACTCCTGCAAACAAGTAAAATCCCACTGCAGAATAGTGAGGAGCCCATCATCATGAGCCCAGCATCTCTCCGTCTTGACTTGTCACTGCTTCTGCCTGTGGATGAGTCCAGCCTTCCGTCTGCTCCATGCCTGGGTCCACAGAGAAAAGCTGGAGGCAGCGTGGCTTAGCAGAGGAGGGGCAGGAGCAGGACATCACCCATAGGGAGACGGGGCACACAGGAGCTCAGAAAGTGAGCAAAAGTTGGGAACTTGGACCTGTAGCTTATTGTCAGGGGAGTGAGGAAGGGCCTCCCAGTTCCTAAGAGCTTCCTTGTGCCAGACACCCTGCTGAACCGCCTACTCTAGGCGTTAGAAACCAGATATGCACAGGTGCCAGGTTGATTTAAGCTGAGTTTTGGGGACTGTGGTGACCAGGAGAGGATGTGCTCCTCCGGGGACAGGCAGTACTCACCTCCAGCTGATGGTCCTTGGAGGGAATACAAGCCCAGGACCTTCACCTTTTTCAAAAGAACCTGGAAAGCTAGCTTTGTTGTTGTTGTTAATCCTCACCTGAGGATATTTTCCCATTGATTTTTTAGAGAGTGGAAAGGAGGGAGGGAGGGAGGAAGAGAGTAGGGAGAAGAAGGAGGAGGATGAGGAGGAGGAGAAAGAGGAAGAGAAGGAGAGAGGCGGGGCGGGGGGAGAGGGAGAGGGAGAGGGAGAGATAGAGAAACATTAATGTGAGAACGACACATCGATTGGTTACCTACTGCACCCACCCCGACCAGGGTCAGGAATCGAACCTACAACCCAGGTATGTGCACTTGACCAGAATCGAACCCGTTACCCTTTAGTCTGTGGGCCGATTCTCTACCCACTGAACCAAACTGGCTAGGGCCACATCTGTGAATTTTAACATGTGTAGAGTTGTATAACCACCAGAACAGACATGATACGGAACAGCCCCCAGGACTGCCCTCAGGAAGCACTCACTGTGTTTTAAATCGTGTCAAACACTGGAATGCAAGTGCTTCTGCTTGGCCCAACTTGGCACCCTGACTTTAAGGATTCTGAGGACAGTTAGGAGTGGGAGGGTAAACTGGAACGAGAAACTGGGGTTCCCAGTCTGTGGTGGATGACTGTTTCATAATAAATACCCCTCCCATTCCTATAACAGATGTGTGCTTTCCCCACTAAATACCTTCTGGTCTAGCCTGGCTTCTTTTTTCACTGTCCTCTACCAGGGTCATCACATTTAGCAACTAAAAATAGGAGGATGCCAGTTATTGCATGGGACAGACTTTTATATTAAACAATTACTTGTTGGTTATCTGCAATTCAGATTTAAATGGTGTCCCGTATTTTATCTGGCAAGCTCATCCCCTTCACATACACTCTGCATTTACAGCTTTGTTCAGAACCCACATTTTCCAGGCCTGTGCTGCACTCCTCCATGGTGTGTGTGAAAATACTCAGTTTTAAATTATAATGTGTTTGTAGGGAGCTAGGACATGTATTGGAAGGTTAAGAGTGCCTCCTCAGCCCTGGCTGGTGTGGCTCAGTTGGTTGAGCATTGTCCCATGCACTGAGAGGTCACTGGTTCAATTCCTGATCAGGGCACATGCCCAGATTGCTGGCTTGATCCCCAGTAGAGGGCATGCAGTAGGCAGTCAATCAGTGTTTCTCTCCCTCTCCCTTCCTCTTACTCAAAAATCAATAAAAACCTTTTCTTAAGAGTGCCTCCTCTCTACATTAATATGTTTCCAAGCAATGTGTTGTGACCATTCGACATATCTTTCTGGAGAATAAGAAATGGCCTAATGTGTGTTTGAGGGAGGAATGCAACTAGATTTCAGAAACTGGTGCAGTTCCCAGCCACTCTCAGCCCCCTACCCTTGGCCCAACCTTGAGATAATGTAAAACTGCGAAGACTAAACAAGAAGATTGTTCACTCTGGGTGAGTTTAAAAATACCACTGGAATGCTGGCCTTCAGCAAGCCATATATCTTATTCTACATTGAGCAAGATGGGGCCTTGTGGCGTGTCGCAAATGAAGCGCGCAGTAGTTACAACCGGATCATTCCCAGCCTGGGTGTTTTGGTAGTGAGTGCTGTGATGGTTGATGTATTTGTCTTATTTGTTTGTTCTTTCATTGATCAATTTTACTGGCGTGCTCTCAGAACTATAAGGAGACAAGAAGGGAAATCAATATTATATGGCAGTTTCAGAATTAACAATGAATGGAAATTCCAATTTGCTGTCTAGTCCAAGGGCCAGAAAACAATTGCCCGTGAGCAATGCATGGTTGCTACATTTCTAAGTGGTTGGGGGAAAAAAATTTTAAGAATATTTTATGATATGTGGAAATTATATGAAATTCACATTTCAGTGTCCACAAAGTTTTATTGGAACACAGCCATTCCCCTTCATTTATGTATTGTGGTCAGCTGACTTACGCTGAGCAGAGCTGGGTAGTCCCAACAGAGACCATATGGCCTGCAAAGCCTAGGATATTCACCATCTGACCCTTTATAGAAAAACTTTGCCAACCTTTGCTCTGGATAGCACATCTTCTCTGAGGCTCTAGGAACCTTTTAGCTAAAGAAATAACTGTTGTCTCCTTGCTGGCAGTCAAAACAAGAAGGCATCTCCGACAACCTTTTCACTGTTTTCGGGGCTGCCATTGTGAGAAACTTGCATTCACTAAAGAGCTCGCGTGGGAGTTTTGCTACTGTAGAATTTTCTTGTAGAGCATCCTTCTTCTCTAAGCCAACTGAAGGTTGTTTTCTTTCGAAAGTCAGAAACTCTGACTTCTTAGAGCAGTGGTCGGCAAACTGTGGCTCGCGAGCCACATGCGGTTCTTTGGCCCCTTGAGTGTGGCTCAGCATTAGAACCACTTCTTCAAAATAGACTCGCCCAGGCCGAAAACCGACTTAAGCGCATGGGCCACGAAGTTTCCATCGCCCGCACGTGGTATTTTGTGGAAGAGCCACACTCAAGGGGCCAAAGAGCCGCATGTGGCTCGTGAGCCATGATTTGTCGATCACTGTCTTAGAGGTAATTGTTTGGCCCCGTGGTCAGCAAACTGCGGCTCGCGAGCCACATGCGGCTCTTTGGCCCCTTGAGTGTGGCTCTTCCACAAAATACCACAGCCTGGGCGAGTCTATTTTGAAGAAGTGGCGTTAGAAGAAGTTTAAGTTTAAAAAATTTGGCTCGCAAAAGAAATTTTAATTGTTGTACTGTTGATATTTGGCTCTGTTGACTAATGAGTTTGCCGACCACTGGTTTGGCCCATCTAAACATGTCATTACATTTAAAAGCGTTTTTTCTATTGATAGAGACTGAGAGGGTAGAGGGAAAGCACCCCTAATTCTCCAGATAATTTTTCTTTCTCCCCAGAAATTGCTAAAACCCTCATTCTGCTCCCCTGGGGACTTTAAAGGTCAAGTGTCAGAATGGGAGTCAAAGAACACGCCCACAATATTCCCTGAGTCTGAGCAGGAAGCCAGCAAAGAGTAACTGACCAGCCATCTCCTCATTCGTCACCCGTTAGCCCTTCACCAAGGGTCAGTAACCTCATGGAGCCCATAGGGCCAATGCCTGCATTTGCAAGTGGCATGACCTCAGGTACAAGCTGCTGGTGGCCTACGGTGGCAGAGTCCACTCTGGCCTCTGAGTCACCCAGTGTTTCCTTTCTGCCCCCATTCCCTTTCGTGTTCAAAAGGGCCAGCTGTGATTTTGATTCTTGTCTTCCTGGAAATTTACAAAGGGACTTTGGTGCTTTCGTAAATATTTTCAACTTGTCCAAGGTTCTGGAAGATAGCAGAGCCATAATTGTGAAATCAGGTTTAAAAAATGATGAATACAGTACTTGGCTGGCCACATGAACATGCTGGACCGAGCAGCAGCGTGGACACTCATGGCTGCTCACTCTGAGCAAGTGGACGGTTTTTCCCCTTCTGGTCTTATATACACTTAACCATGACATTCTCTATCTGGGCTACTTCTGAGAAGCTCTTGGAGAACAGGAAGCCAACCCTGTCGTGCAGGGTTTCTCAACTGTGGCACTATTGACATTTTGGACCAGATCATTCTTTGCAATGGGAGGCTGTCCTCTGCATTGTGAGATGGTTAGCAGTATCCTGGGTCTCTATCTAGTAGATGCCAATAGCATCGGTGCCACTTCATGACAAACAAAAACATCTCTAGACATGGCTAAATGTTCCCTGGGGGACAAAGCAAACCCTTTGAGAACTGCTGGTGTAGTAAAACATAAGGGGGTGACCAGATGTATTTTCCATACTTCCAGCACTAGCGATTCGTTGCATTAAGTATTTACTTTCATCTTTATGGCTTCCTTAGGGAATCCGTGGGGATTCATTCATTTAGACTAAATGATGAATACAGTGGGGATTCATTCATTTAGGCTTGAAGGCTTTTTTATTTTCCACAATTTCCCATGAAAATGCAGGTTCTCTCAAAAAGGGTAAAGCTTCAAGCTTAATGGCAAACGGTTTTCATCTCTCTGTCAACGCTGACTGACAGGTAGTGGCGTCCATGGTCCCCATCCCCATTGCATACCTTACTCTGGACCACCAGGGAAGGGGGCATGCACGTGAGCCAGGAAGCCTTGGGGTTAATTTTTACTACATGTGAATTTCATAATAAAAACAACAAACAAAAATGCACCATCTCTAATTTAGTTCCCTCTGAAACGAAGGTCACCAGATTCCACAATGTGCGGTGGACTTTGTACCTGTGGTTTGCACCGAATGAACACGTCAGGGTTCTACCCAATTTGGACTATTGTGGCTTCCCCAATTCTTTCCCCCTTGGATTATTTAAAGGCTCTACTCATTTCCTAGGGCTGCCATACAGAATGCCACAAATGAGTGGCTTGAACAACAGAAATGTATTGTCTCGCAGTGCAGGAGGCTAGAAGTGTGAGAGCAGGGTGTCAGTAGAATCGGCTCCTTCTGAGGGCTGTGAGGAAGGATCTGCTCCAGGCCTCGCTCCTTGACTTGTTGATGGACGGGTGTCTTTACACCATCTTCTCTGTGTGTATATCTCTGTGTCCAAATTATCTCTCTTTATAAGTACACCAGTCAGATTGGATTAGGAAACCCTAAGGACATAATTTTTACTTCATTACCTCTCTAAAAACCCTGTCTGCAAATAATGTAATGTTCTGAGGTCCTAGCGGTTATTACTTCAATATATCTTTTTTGGAAGGGACACAATTCAGACCATAACAGGATGTCTGCATGTTGTCAGCTGGTACCTGCATCTCATGGCCACGGCCATTTGCACCCTACTCTGCTTCTGGCTATTGCAGTAGAAATTGTGTCCAAGGGAAATGGCCCAGGGACCCATAAGTAGTGGGTGCCATTTCCCAAATGCCTCAGACCTTTGCCCTATTTTCACACTCATGACTTCCTTTTAGCACCCATGACCCTCAGTGTCCCATAACCCTCTGTCTCCAGTCAAAGCCTTTTATGTGGAAAGGCCCAGAACAGCCTTTCACATGAAGGTGTGATGAAGAAAGTGTAAACATTCCCTCCCCCTGGAAGCCAGTTAAAAAGAGAGGAAAAGCTGTAAATTGTATCACAAGAGCTCAGAATGTCCACTCAGCCACCACCAGGGCTGACTGTGTTGTCCCCGTAGTCTCCATCAATAATGAACAAAACATTCCTGGTGGGTTTGTGGCTCTTCAGAGTTTACAGAATTCTCTTACTTCCGTTACCTTCTTGGGGCATCAATAAGCAGAACAAGTATTATTGTCTGTATTTTATTTAGGAGAAAACAGAAGCTCAGCTTAGCAATTCGTTTGTGCTCATGCAGGGCTGTATCATCTGTGTCTCTACGCTTGTGCTCTGTGTTGGCTTCCATTTCTCCTCTGGGTCCCTACAATGTGGTCCATGCTGATCCCCTTGCTCTGCTCCAGGGCCCAATCTCAGACCCTCCCGTCCTCCCCTAAGGGGACCAAAAGTAGCCTGAGACCGAGGAGCATGGCCAGGGTGAGAGTATTCTTTGTTTCAAGTTTTAGGCCAAAGGAGCAGCATTGGCAAAGGCACCAGGCTGGGAAAGAGCAGAGCAGTGTCAGGAAACCACAAGGAGTTGGGCGTTGCTGAAGCATGCTGGGAAATGAGTCTAGAAGGGTAGCGGGTGCTGGATCACAGAAGTCCAGGTGTGCCAGGACTTGGTCCTGTAGGTTTATGAGAGGCTGCTCTGGGGCTGAGATGAGGAAGGGAGCCACTCCATGTCCCTGAGCGCCCACCCAGGTTCTGTCATTGCCGGTGCTGGTACATTCCTTAGGGCTTCTGAGGTGGCTTCTCTGGTCCTTCTGTGCAGGGGTCAGCTTTAGCTTGCTAAGATCACTCTTTTTATACTGAACCCCAGAAGTAGCATCTTAACCAACTTCAGCTGAAAGCCTTAGAGCTGATGGAAGCCAATTTGGGGTTGGAATGTGAAGGCTATTTCTGGACATTGTGACATCCTGTTCAACTTTCAAAGGAGCCTGGGAATAAAGGGGTGACTCAGTCTGTGAGCTTATTTTTAGAGAAGGCTGAGAATTCAGTCTGGAACCACTCAGAATCCCCATTGCTTGCCTATGCAGAATGTGCTGTTGGTGAAGAGATTGCTGGGCAGAAATGCTGTACTTACCACCAACTGAATGTTACTCATGGCCTCCTACACACCAGCCCTGAGGTTTATTGGTTTGAAAAGAGGGTGGAAATCAACATAAACAAACTTTCGAGTTAGACGAGCATATGTCAGGGCATTTACATTTGAGAACCGACTTTAAAGCTAAACAGGAATATCGTAAGCATTTCTGTTTAATGGGCATTTAATATGTACTACACGCTATGGGAAGTGCTTCGCAAAAATTTAATGGGAGCATCGATACTCTATTAGCAGTATGGTATTATTACTGTTTTAATAGGTGAGGAAAAGGAGGTTAAACACTAGCCTAGGACCAGGTCGCTGAGGTCACATTCGAACTCAGATCTAGTTCCAAAGCCCATGCATATGATCACCCTGGGTTTGGCAGACAAATGGTCCATGTGCGGCCACTCTTTGGTTCTGTGTATTACTAATTCATCTTGGAATTATTCCCTGCTCAACTCAGATTTGGCCTTAGGATTCTTCTTAACACAACACTCTTGGTGGCTACTATGGTCAACGGAGTAGCATTAGTCCTTGAGATAAAACTCATCTGTCACCTTAGTTTTACTTTTGTATTTACTCAAAATGGAATCTTTAAGTCTGGAGAATTTTTGTTTTTGTTGATTTTTGCAGGTCTATTTATAATCTTTCATTTCCTAGACACTTGTAAGAAACAGAGCATTCAATGCAGTTTCCTTTTGCAGATAGTAGAGACTCTTGTATTCTTCAATAGGGAATCCTAACTGCCTTGGAGGGAAGAATGACATTTTAGGACCCAAAGCCTTGGTATGGACAATTGGCTTATGTGTTGATGCCTATGATGATGATGAGTCAGAGATGGAGAATGAACCTTAAACACTCAGGCCATTAAAACCTTATAACAGTCAGTTTTCAAGTCGCCCAATCTGATTAATAACAGCAGGATTGTGAAGTGGGTGGGGGGTAAGGGTGGGCAGGCCAAGAAAGCAAGGTAATGGGACAGACTCTAGGGATCATGTTCCTCTTCCTCAGAGAAAGTCAGCTCAGCAGGCAAGCCTGTTGTCCTTGGAGTACAGCACCAACTGGGGCTGGAGGTCCAAAAGGGAGA